>NW_027206691.1:0-600000 GCF_032191515.1 Phaenicophaeus curvirostris
TGCTTCATGGAGAGCAATTCCCATCAAAGCCAGGGTTGTCCCCAAGCCATCCCCGATCCACCCCAACCACCCAGGCACAAACCTAAAATGCCCCCGACGTCAAAAAGAGTCGACAAGTCCCCAGCTTCCTTGGCCCCAAAATGAGCTGCAAGGGAGAGAAGAGGGGTGAGAAGATGCTGTCCTTGCCACGCTTGCTCCTGCCTCACCCTCCCCAAGAGCTCACCGACATTCACGATGTAGAGGGGCAGCCAGTAGAGGAAGGTGTAGCTCACCAGCTTGGCAAAGAGGAGGCAAAGGGAGAACTCCACCACACCCTGCGAGGACAGCAGGAGACATCAGAGGAGCTTCTTTCTCCCTCTGTTGATGGGGTGAGCTGCCCTGGCTTTGCTCTTCCCTCCGTCCCCATCACAACACAAGCAGCATCCCATGACTCACAGGTATCCGGAGCGCCCCGAGGAAGCTGATGGCTTCAGGCTCCTCAGCTGGTTCCTTGGGGCTGTTGGAGTGATCCCCGCTGCTTTGGCCTGAGACTTTCAGTGGCCCCTCGTGGGAGGTGACTGCTTCAGGGTCCTTCTCTTTGGAGGCCACCCCTCCAACATCCTCCTCATCGGAGGCCATCTAAAAGCAAGGCGAAAGCGGGAGATGTGGCTCTCGTTGCTGCAAGGGGCTGAACCATCAGAGAGGCCAGGAGGTGACCCTGAGGATGCTCAGACCACGGTAGCAGTGAGCATCCTGTGCAATAACTGAACACCACTCCAATCTCTGACATTATAGAATCGTAGAATCATAAAATAACCAGGTTGGAAGAGACCCACCGGATCATCGAGTCCAACCATTCCTATCAAACACTAAACCATGTCCCTCAGCACCTCATCCACCTGCACCTTAAACACCTCCAGGGAAGGCGAGTCAACCCCCTCCCTGGGCAGACGGTTCCGTTGCCTAATGACCCTTTCTGTGAAGAATTTTTTCCTCATGTCCAGCCTAAATCTCCCCTGGTGGAGCTTGAGGCCATTCCCTCTTGTCCTGTCCCCTGTCACTTGGGAGAAGAGCCCAGCTCCCTCCTCTCCACAACCTCCTTTCAGGTAGTTGGAGAGAGCAATGAGGTCTCCCCTCAGCCTCCTCTTCTCCAGGCTAAACACCCCCAGCTCTCTCAGCCGTTCCTCATAAGGCCTGTTCTCCAGCCCCATCACCAGCTTTGTTGCTCTTCTCTGGACTCGCTCCAGAGCCTCAACATCCTTCTTGTGGGGAGGAGCCCAGAACTGAACACAGGATTCGAGGAGCGGTCTCACCAGTGCCGAGTCCAGAGGGAGAAGAACCTCCCTGGACCTGCTGGTCACACCGTTTCTGATCCAAGCCAAGATGCCATTGGCCTTCTTGGCCACCTGGGCCCCTGCTGGCTCATGTTCAGTCGCTGTCAACCAACACCCCCAGGTCCCTCTCCTCCAGGCAGTTTCCAGCCAGACTTCTCCTAGTCTGGAGCTGCTCAGGGTTGTTGTGCCCCAAGTGCAGGACCCGGCATTTGGCCTTGTTAAACCTCATCCCATTGGACTCTGCCCAGCGATCCAGCCTGTTCAGATCCCTTTGGAGCCTCCCTACCCTCCAGCAGATCCAGCTTCCACCCAGCTTAGTATCATCCGCAAACCTGCTCAGGGTGCACTCGATGCCTTCATCCAGGTCATTGATAAAGACATTGAACAGGGCTGGACCCAGCACTGAGCCCTGGGGACACCACTTGGAACTGGATCTAAACCCATGTGTGAAAGCGGTCGTTGGGAAAAGCCAAGTGGGTGGTGGCAAAGGTTTGGAGTCCATACAGGGCTTTGCAATTTGTCCTGTGCCTGGCTGTCTCCCAAGGGCTATCCCTGCCCTCTGCCAGCAAGCAGGCGGCTAAAATGGAGCCCTCGAGTGTGCAGGGTAGCAAAACAAATCCTGCTGGGAAAGGACGTACCAGGCAAGCCAAGACATCAGCTGCTATCAACATGTAGAAAACATTATTCCAGCCGGTTGGGGAGATGAGCCCTGCAAGCAGCGGCCCTAGTGCTGCACCTGCAAGGGCACATGAGGCAAGTTAGGCGACAGGGGAGAGGGGACCGGGACCCCCAGCACCATGGCACCAGGGGAAGTCAGTGCTCAGCATCCTTTGGGCGTACAGACCTACAGATCCTGTGCCATCGATGATGGCTGTGACGGTAGAAAGTGCTTTGGCGTTCCCTTTGAGACACTCATGGGTTCCCTGTTGGGATGAAGGACTAAAATGTAAGGAGGAAAAGTGGCCTTGGGGTCCGGCAGCTGGCAAGTCCTAGTGTGAGGCCATTCCCGATAGCAATTCCCAAGTATCGGACCCAGCCGTGGATGGGAAGATCAAACTTGGATGCTGCCTGCAGCCAAACCATGACAAAACCCAGACTGCCACCACTGGGCAGCAATCACAGGTCACATCCCAGTCCATTTTCCCACCAGGATTGTGCATGGAGGGAGATGCAGTGGGGCCAAAGCAGAGTCATGCAGCCAAGGTGAAAAAGTAATAGGAGAAAAGCCATGTTTAAAGGAGGGTGTGGACCACAGCCCAGGGTGTAACAGCCCGGCCTTCTCTGCTGGGCTTTGCAGGCGCTGGAGAACAAAGCTGGAAAGCAGAAACCACAGCAAACACTCCTCCAGGAAAGAGGGAGTGGGCTTTGGGTGGGTACAAGACACGCTTCTTACCAAATCTGCTGAGACCGCTGTTGTGATGAGAGCATAAGGCCCGTTAACCAGAGCACCGCAGACGATCAGCATCACTGCGAGGAACAAGATGGCCAGAGAGATTAAGTGCAGGGGGCAAAAGGACGTCGGTCCCTCACCCCTGGTCTGTGTGCAAATGTTGCCATCGCACACATCTGCCACCTGCTCATCTCTGTTTTCCCCAGGAGCTCCCACCTGGCAGGCAGCGAATGCTCAACCAGCACCACCCGCCCCCTCATTCTAGACTGAGAGCCCAGCTTGAGAGAAGAAATAAAGGCAGGTTGAGTCTGCAGCATCTCCCACCGCCCCTTCAGAGACGGCTGCGCTGAGGAGCCACTTACCTACTGACGTGCCGATGCCCTTCTGGCCAACATGGTTATACAGGAACAGCTGGAAGAGACACGAGATGTACCGGTTATGGCTATCCCAGCTGTTTTCCCAGCTGTTTTCCTTGGACCGGCACCCTGGGGACAGGATGCACAAGCTGGGGACCTGAACTATTGTTGGTGCCAAGGTTTGCGGCCCCCCTCACCTATGCGGGGTTTGGAAAGAAGAGCACCAGCCAGCATGGGAGCCGAGCCCCTGGCTCCGCATCCTGCTGTCTGCCTGCCAGATTAAATACCTGGCAAACAGAGGTGCTGCTGAGATTTATGGCCCGGCAAGGCTCACGCGCTGGCAGGAGCCAGATGGTAATTTGCCCCCCTGGTGCTGTTGGGGGATGTGGAGGCGATGTGGCCTCTCTGCTTTTCAGTGTGCTCCTACTTCAGCTGGTAGAGGTCTGCAACCCAGAGCCAGCCAGGTTTGGATTACAGGTAATTAGCTGTGGGTTTGTGGCAGCAAAGCCAAATGAGCTCCGTGCGGGTGCTCAAGAAGGATGTCCTGGCCAAAGAAAGTGGAGCACAAGGCTGTCAGCATGAGGGCTTTGGGGATGCAGAGCAAAGAGATGAAAGCTGGGCTGCTCAGTGGGACACCCAAGGCTTTAAGACAAGACAGGGTTATGGCAGGACGGAGGGAAAAAACCCTAAGGGGTTTTACTTTAGCTGTCAGGGACTAAACAAGCCCCTCCGAGCCCCCAGATCTGGAGATCCACCCTGGGAACATCTAGGCACGTGGATTATCCCAGCTCTTATCTCAGCCGAGTGTGTGACCAGCTCATCCCAGGCGCTTGGGAAGAGGAAGGCGGCCGTGACTCAAAGGAACTGGAGGAGAAGAAACCCTTGTGACTGTTTTTTCCCCACATGACAACGCACCATGGGAGCGGCGACGACCAGCATCACACAGCATGTGGTGGCTCTGCCGCCGGTGTAGTCAGAGACGAGGCCGGCAAAGATCCCACCTGCAAGAAGGAGTCACAGGTGTTGCTCAAGCTGCACCAACAGCAAAGCTTTGCCCTGGTTTACTCAAAAATTCTATGGGATGCTGTGCTGTGGTGCTGTTTCATCCCACAGCTTTTGAGCGAGACATCCCCAAGGTTAAAAATAACAATATCAGAGTGAGGAGCTTTGGTTTATTCACACCGCTTTCTCCCTGCAGATGTTTCTATACACCTGCACACAGCTCTCATCCCTTCCGCGCTTCTGAGGTATTATTTAGGAGAAAGCTGAGCCTGAGCAAGCAAGATCCAAGGAAAGCTGTTGTGATGGTCAACGGGATGGCAAAGGTGAGGGGCATTTTATGCCTGCAGAATGCAGCTTGCAACACTGAATAAACCTCACTGCAGTGCTTCATGGAGAGCAATTCCCATCAAAGCCAGGGTTGTCCCCAAGCCATCCCCGATCCACCCCAACCACCCAGGCACAAACCTAAAATGCCCCCGACGTCAAAAAGAGTCGACAAGTCCCCAGCTTCCTTGGCCCCAAAATGAGCTGCAAGGGAGAGAAGAGGGGTGAGAAGATGCTGTCCTTGCCACGCTTGCTCCTGCCTCACCCTCCCCAAGAGCTCACCGACATTCACGATGTAGAGGGGCAGCCAGTAGAGGAAGGTGTAGCTCACCAGCTTGGCAAAGAGGAGGCAAAGGGAGAACTCCACCACACCCTGCGAGGACAGCAGGAGACATCAGAGGAGCTTCTTTCTCCCTCTGTTGATGGGGTGAGCTGCCCTGGCTTTGCTCTTCCCTCCGTCCCCATCACAACACAAGCAGCATCCCATGACTCACAGGTATCCGGAGCGCCCCGAGGAAGCTGATGGCTTCAGGCTCCTCAGCTGGTTCCTTGGGGCTGTTGGAGTGATCCCCGCTGCTTTGGCCTGAGACTTTCAGTGGCCCCTCGTGGGAGGTGACTGCTTCAGGGTCCTTCTCTTTGGAGGCCACCCCTCCAACATCCTCCTCATCGGAGGCCATCTAAAAGCAAGGCGAAAGCGGGAGATGTGGCTCTCGTTGCTGCAAGGGGCTGAACCATCAGAGAGGCCAGGAGGTGACCCTGAGGATGCTCAGACCACGGTAGCAGTGAGCATCCTGTGCAATAACTGAACACCACTCCAATCTCTGACATTATAGAATCGTAGAATCATAAAATAACCAGGTTGGAAGAGACCCACCGGATCATCGAGTCCAACCATTCCTATCAAACACTAAACCATGTCCCTCAGCACCTCATCCACCTGCACCTTAAACACCTCCAGGGAAGGCGAGTCAACCCCCTCCCTGGGCAGACGGTTCCGTTGCCTAATGACCCTTTCTGTGAAGAATTTTTTCCTCATGTCCAGCCTAAATCTCCCCTGGTGGAGCTTGAGGCCATTCCCTCTTGTCCTGTCCCCTGTCACTTGGGAGAAGAGCCCAGCTCCCTCCTCTCCACAACCTCCTTTCAGGTAGTTGGAGAGAGCAATGAGGTCTCCCCTCAGCCTCCTCTTCTCCAGGCTAAACACCCCCAGCTCTCTCAGCCGTTCCTCATAAGGCCTGTTCTCCAGCCCCATCACCAGCTTTGTTGCTCTTCTCTGGACTCGCTCCAGAGCCTCAACATCCTTCTTGTGGGGAGGAGCCCAGAACTGAACACAGGATTCGAGGAGCGGTCTCACCAGTGCCGAGTCCAGAGGGAGAAGAACCTCCCTGGACCTGCTGGTCACACCGTTTCTGATCCAAGCCAAGATGCCATTGGCCTTCTTGGCCACCTGGGCCCCTGCTGGCTCATGTTCAGTCGCTGTCAACCAACACCCCCAGGTCCCTCTCCTCCAGGCAGTTTCCAGCCAGACTTCTCCTAGTCTGGAGCTGCTCAGGGTTGTTGTGCCCCAAGTGCAGGACCCGGCATTTGGCCTTGTTAAACCTCATCCCATTGGACTCTGCCCAGCGATCCAGCCTGTTCAGATCCCTTTGGAGCCTCCCTACCCTCCAGCAGATCCAGCTTCCACCCAGCTTAGTATCATCCGCAAACCTGCTCAGGGTGCACTCGATGCCTTCATCCAGGTCATTGATAAAGACATTGAACAGGGCTGGACCCAGCACTGAGCCCTGGGGACACCACTTGGAACTGGATCTAAACCCATGTGTGAAAGCGGTCGTTGGGAAAAGCCAAGTGGGTGGTGGCAAAGGTTTGGAGTCCATACAGGGCTTTGCAATTTGTCCTGTGCCTGGCTGTCTCCCAAGGGCTATCCCTGCCCTCTGCCAGCAAGCAGGCGGCTAAAATGGAGCCCTCGAGTGTGCAGGGTAGCAAAACAAATCCTGCTGGGAAAGGACGTACCAGGCAAGCCAAGACATCAGCTGCTATCAACATGTAGAAAACATTATTCCAGCCGGTTGGGGAGATGAGCCCTGCAAGCAGCGGCCCTAGTGCTGCACCTGCAAGGGCACATGAGGCAAGTTAGGCGACAGGGGAGAGGGGACCGGGACCCCCAGCACCATGGCACCAGGGGAAGTCAGTGCTCAGCATCCTTTGGGCGTACAGACCTACAGATCCTGTGCCATCGATGATGGCTGTGACGGTAGAAAGTGCTTTGGCGTTCCCTTTGAGACACTCATGGGTTCCCTGTTGGGATGAAGGACTAAAATGTAAGGAGGAAAAGTGGCCTTGGGGTCCGGCAGCTGGCAAGTCCTAGTGTGAGGCCATTCCCGATAGCAATTCCCAAGTATCGGACCCAGCCGTGGATGGGAAGATCAAACTTGGATGCTGCCTGCAGCCAAACCATGACAAAACCCAGACTGCCACCACTGGGCAGCAATCACAGGTCACATCCCAGTCCATTTTCCCACCAGGATTGTGCATGGAGGGAGATGCAGTGGGGCCAAAGCAGAGTCATGCAGCCAAGGTGAAAAAGTAATAGGAGAAAAGCCATGTTTAAAGGAGGGTGTGGACCACAGCCCAGGGTGTAACAGCCCGGCCTTCTCTGCTGGGCTTTGCAGGCGCTGGAGAACAAAGCTGGAAAGCAGAAACCACAGCAAACACTCCTCCAGGAAAGAGGGAGTGGGCTTTGGGTGGGTACAAGACACGCTTCTTACCAAATCTGCTGAGACCGCTGTTGTGATGAGAGCATAAGGCCCGTTAACCAGAGCACCGCAGACGATCAGCATCACTGCGAGGAACAAGATGGCCAGAGAGATTAAGTGCAGGGGGCAAAAGGACGTCGGTCCCTCACCCCTGGTCTGTGTGCAAATGTTGCCATCGCACACATCTGCCACCTGCTCATCTCTGTTTTCCCCAGGAGCTCCCACCTGGCAGGCAGCGAATGCTCAACCAGCACCACCCGCCCCCTCATTCTAGACTGAGAGCCCAGCTTGAGAGAAGAAATAAAGGCAGGTTGAGTCTGCAGCATCTCCCACCGCCCCTTCAGAGACGGCTGCGCTGAGGAGCCACTTACCTACTGACGTGCCGATGCCCTTCTGGCCAACATGGTTATACAGGAACAGCTGGAAGAGACACGAGATGTACCGGTTATGGCTATCCCAGCTGTTTTCCCAGCTGTTTTCCTTGGACCGGCACCCTGGGGACAGGATGCACAAGCTGGGGACCTGAACTATTGTTGGTGCCAAGGTTTGCGGCCCCCCTCACCTATGCGGGGTTTGGAAAGAAGAGCACCAGCCAGCATGGGAGCCGAGCCCCTGGCTCCGCATCCTGCTGTCTGCCTGCCAGATTAAATACCTGGCAAACAGAGGTGCTGCTGAGATTTATGGCCCGGCAAGGCTCACGCGCTGGCAGGAGCCAGATGGTAATTTGCCCCCCTGGTGCTGTTGGGGGATGTGGAGGCGATGTGGCCTCTCTGCTTTTCAGTGTGCTCCTACTTCAGCTGGTAGAGGTCTGCAACCCAGAGCCAGCCAGGTTTGGATTACAGGTAATTAGCTGTGGGTTTGTGGCAGCAAAGCCAAATGAGCTCCGTGCGGGTGCTCAAGAAGGATGTCCTGGCCAAAGAAAGTGGAGCACAAGGCTGTCAGCATGAGGGCTTTGGGGATGCAGAGCAAAGAGATGAAAGCTGGGCTGCTCAGTGGGACACCCAAGGCTTTAAGACAAGACAGGGTTATGGCAGGACGGAGGGAAAAAACCCTAAGGGGTTTTACTTTAGCTGTCAGGGACTAAACAAGCCCCTCCGAGCCCCCAGATCTGGAGATCCACCCTGGGAACATCTAGGCATGTGGATTATCCCAGCTCTTATCTCAGCCGAGTGTGTGACCAGCTCATCCCAGGCGCTTGGGAAGAGGAAGGCGGCCGTGACTCAAAGGAACTGGAGGAGAAGAAACCCTTGTGACTGTTTTTTCCCCACATGACAACGCACCATGGGAGCGGCGACGACCAGCATCACACAGCATGTGGTGGCTCTGCCGCCGGTGTAGTCAGAGACGAGGCCGGCAAAGATCCCACCTGCAAGAAGGAGTCACAGGTGTTGCTCAAGCTGCACCAACAGCAAAGCTTTGCCCTGGTTTACTCAAAAATTCTATGGGATGCTGTGCTGTGGTGCTGTTTCATCCCACAGCTTTTGAGCGAGACATCCCCAAGGTTAAAAATAACAATATCAGAGTGAGGAGCTTTGGTTTATTCACACCGCTTTCTCCCTGCAGATGTTTCTATACACCTGCACACAGCTCTCATCCCTTCCGCGCTTCTGAGGTATTATTTAGGAGAAAGCTGAGCCTGAGCAAGCAAGATCCAAGGAAAGCTGTTGTGATGGTCAACGGGATGGCAAAGGTGAGGGGCATTTTATGCCTGCAGAATGCAGCTTGCAACACTGAATAAACCTCACTGCAGTGCTTCATGGAGAGCAATTCCCATCAAAGCCAGGGTTGTCCCCAAGCCATCCCCGATCCACCCCAACCACCCAGGCACAAACCTAAAATGCCCCCGACGTCAAAAAGAGTCGACAAGTCCCCAGCTTCCTTGGCCCCAAAATGAGCTGCAAGGGAGAGAAGAGGGGTGAGAAGATGCTGTCCTTGCCACGCTTGCTCCTGCCTCACCCTCCCCAAGAGCTCACCGACATTCACGATGTAGAGGGGCAGCCAGTAGAGGAAGGTGTAGCTCACCAGCTTGGCAAAGAGGAGGCAAAGGGAGAACTCCACCACACCCTGCGAGGACAGCAGGAGACATCAGAGGAGCTTCTTTCTCCCTCTGTTGATGGGGTGAGCTGCCCTGGCTTTGCTCTTCCCTCCGTCCCCATCACAACACAAGCAGCATCCCATGACTCACAGGTATCCGGAGCGCCCCGAGGAAGCTGATGGCTTCAGGCTCCTCAGCTGGTTCCTTGGGGCTGTTGGAGTGATCCCCGCTGCTTTGGCCTGAGACTTTCAGTGGCCCCTCGTGGGAGGTGACTGCTTCAGGGTCCTTCTCTTTGGAGGCCACCCCTCCAACATCCTCCTCATCGGAGGCCATCTAAAAGCAAGGCGAAAGCGGGAGATGTGGCTCTCGTTGCTGCAAGGGGCTGAACCATCAGAGAGGCCAGGAGGTGACCCTGAGGATGCTCAGACCACGGTAGCAGTGAGCATCCTGTGCAATAACTGAACACCACTCCAATCTCTGACATTATAGAATCGTAGAATCATAAAATAACCAGGTTGGAAGAGACCCACCGGATCATCGAGTCCAACCATTCCTATCAAACACTAAACCATGTCCCTCAGCACCTCATCCACCTGCACCTTAAACACCTCCAGGGAAGGCGAGTCAACCCCCTCCCTGGGCAGACGGTTCCGTTGCCTAATGACCCTTTCTGTGAAGAATTTTTTCCTCATGTCCAGCCTAAATCTCCCCTGGTGGAGCTTGAGGCCATTCCCTCTTGTCCTGTCCCCTGTCACTTGGGAGAAGAGCCCAGCTCCCTCCTCTCCACAACCTCCTTTCAGGTAGTTGGAGAGAGCAATGAGGTCTCCCCTCAGCCTCCTCTTCTCCAGGCTAAACACCCCCAGCTCTCTCAGCCGTTCCTCATAAGGCCTGTTCTCCAGCCCCATCACCAGCTTTGTTGCTCTTCTCTGGACTCGCTCCAGAGCCTCAACATCCTTCTTGTGGGGAGGAGCCCAGAACTGAACACAGGATTCGAGGAGCGGTCTCACCAGTGCCGAGTCCAGAGGGAGAAGAACCTCCCTGGACCTGCTGGTCACACCGTTTCTGATCCAAGCCAAGATGCCATTGGCCTTCTTGGCCACCTGGGCCCCTGCTGGCTCATGTTCAGTCGCTGTCAACCAACACCCCCAGGTCCCTCTCCTCCAGGCAGTTTCCAGCCAGACTTCTCCTAGTCTGGAGCTGCTCAGGGTTGTTGTGCCCCAAGTGCAGGACCCGGCATTTGGCCTTGTTAAACCTCATCCCATTGGACTCTGCCCAGCGATCCAGCCTGTTCAGATCCCTTTGGAGCCTCCCTACCCTCCAGCAGATCCAGCTTCCACCCAGCTTAGTATCATCCGCAAACCTGCTCAGGGTGCACTCGATGCCTTCATCCAGGTCATTGATAAAGACATTGAACAGGGCTGGACCCAGCACTGAGCCCTGGGGACACCACTTGGAACTGGATCTAAACCCATGTGTGAAAGCGGTCGTTGGGAAAAGCCAAGTGGGTGGTGGCAAAGGTTTGGAGTCCATACAGGGCTTTGCAATTTGTCCTGTGCCTGGCTGTCTCCCAAGGGCTATCCCTGCCCTCTGCCAGCAAGCAGGCGGCTAAAATGGAGCCCTCGAGTGTGCAGGGTAGCAAAACAAATCCTGCTGGGAAAGGACGTACCAGGCAAGCCAAGACATCAGCTGCTATCAACATGTAGAAAACATTATTCCAGCCGGTTGGGGAGATGAGCCCTGCAAGCAGCGGCCCTAGTGCTGCACCTGCAAGGGCACATGAGGCAAGTTAGGCGACAGGGGAGAGGGGACCGGGACCCCCAGCACCATGGCACCAGGGGAAGTCAGTGCTCAGCATCCTTTGGGCGTACAGACCTACAGATCCTGTGCCATCGATGATGGCTGTGACGGTAGAAAGTGCTTTGGCGTTCCCTTTGAGACACTCATGGGTTCCCTGTTGGGATGAAGGACTAAAATGTAAGGAGGAAAAGTGGCCTTGGGGTCCGGCAGCTGGCAAGTCCTAGTGTGAGGCCATTCCCGATAGCAATTCCCAAGTATCGGACCCAGCCGTGGATGGGAAGATCAAACTTGGATGCTGCCTGCAGCCAAACCATGACAAAACCCAGACTGCCACCACTGGGCAGCAATCACAGGTCACATCCCAGTCCATTTTCCCACCAGGATTGTGCATGGAGGGAGATGCAGTGGGGCCAAAGCAGAGTCATGCAGCCAAGGTGAAAAAGTAATAGGAGAAAAGCCATGTTTAAAGGAGGGTGTGGACCACAGCCCAGGGTGTAACAGCCCGGCCTTCTCTGCTGGGCTTTGCAGGCGCTGGAGAACAAAGCTGGAAAGCAGAAACCACAGCAAACACTCCTCCAGGAAAGAGGGAGTGGGCTTTGGGTGGGTACAAGACACGCTTCTTACCAAATCTGCTGAGACCGCTGTTGTGATGAGAGCATAAGGCCCGTTAACCAGAGCACCGCAGACGATCAGCATCACTGCGAGGAACAAGATGGCCAGAGAGATTAAGTGCAGGGGGCAAAAGGACGTCGGTCCCTCACCCCTGGTCTGTGTGCAAATGTTGCCATCGCACACATCTGCCACCTGCTCATCTCTGTTTTCCCCAGGAGCTCCCACCTGGCAGGCAGCGAATGCTCAACCAGCACCACCCGCCCCCTCATTCTAGACTGAGAGCCCAGCTTGAGAGAAGAAATAAAGGCAGGTTGAGTCTGCAGCATCTCCCACCGCCCCTTCAGAGACGGCTGCGCTGAGGAGCCACTTACCTACTGACGTGCCGATGCCCTTCTGGCCAACATGGTTATACAGGAACAGCTGGAAGAGACACGAGATGTACCGGTTATGGCTATCCCAGCTGTTTTCCCAGCTGTTTTCCTTGGACCGGCACCCTGGGGACAGGATGCACAAGCTGGGGACCTGAACTATTGTTGGTGCCAAGGTTTGCGGCCCCCCTCACCTATGCGGGGTTTGGAAAGAAGAGCACCAGCCAGCATGGGAGCCGAGCCCCTGGCTCCGCATCCTGCTGTCTGCCTGCCAGATTAAATACCTGGCAAACAGAGGTGCTGCTGAGATTTATGGCCCGGCAAGGCTCACGCGCTGGCAGGAGCCAGATGGTAATTTGCCCCCCTGGTGCTGTTGGGGGATGTGGAGGCGATGTGGCCTCTCTGCTTTTCAGTGTGCTCCTACTTCAGCTGGTAGAGGTCTGCAACCCAGAGCCAGCCAGGTTTGGATTACAGGTAATTAGCTGTGGGTTTGTGGCAGCAAAGCCAAATGAGCTCCGTGCGGGTGCTCAAGAAGGATGTCCTGGCCAAAGAAAGTGGAGCACAAGGCTGTCAGCATGAGGGCTTTGGGGATGCAGAGCAAAGAGATGAAAGCTGGGCTGCTCAGTGGGACACCCAAGGCTTTAAGACAAGACAGGGTTATGGCAGGACGGAGGGAAAAAACCCTAAGGGGTTTTACTTTAGCTGTCAGGGACTAAACAAGCCCCTCCGAGCCCCCAGATCTGGAGATCCACCCTGGGAACATCTAGGCACGTGGATTATCCCAGCTCTTATCTCAGCCGAGTGTGTGACCAGCTCATCCCAGGCGCTTGGGAAGAGGAAGGCGGCCGTGACTCAAAGGAACTGGAGGAGAAGAAACCCTTGTGACTGTTTTTTCCCCACATGACAACGCACCATGGGAGCGGCGACGACCAGCATCACACAGCATGTGGTGGCTCTGCCGCCGGTGTAGTCAGAGACGAGGCCGGCAAAGATCCCACCTGCAAGAAGGAGTCACAGGTGTTGCTCAAGCTGCACCAACAGCAAAGCTTTGCCCTGGTTTACTCAAAAATTCTATGGGATGCTGTGCTGTGGTGCTGTTTCATCCCACAGCTTTTGAGCGAGACATCCCCAAGGTTAAAAATAACAATATCAGAGTGAGGAGCTTTGGTTTATTCACACCGCTTTCTCCCTGCAGATGTTTCTATACACCTGCACACAGCTCTCATCCCTTCCACGCTTCTGAGGTATTATTTAGGAGAAAGCTGAGCCTGAGCAAGCAAGATCCAAGGAAAGCTGTTGTGATGGTCAACGGGATGGCAAAGGTGAGGGGCATTTTATGCCTGCAGAATGCAGCTTGCAACACTGAATAAACCTCACTGCAGTGCTTCATGGAGAGCAATTCCCATCAAAGCCAGGGTTGTCCCCAAGCCATCCCCGATCCACCCCAACCACCCAGGCACAAACCTAAAATGCCCCCGACGTCAAAAAGAGTCGACAAGTCCCCAGCTTCCTTGGCCCCAAAATGAGCTGCAAGGGAGAGAAGAGGGGTGAGAAGATGCTGTCCTTGCCACGCTTGCTCCTGCCTCACCCTCCCCAAGAGCTCACCGACATTCACGATGTAGAGGGGCAGCCAGTAGAGGAAGGTGTAGCTCACCAGCTTGGCGAAGAGAAGGCAAAGGGAGAACTCCACCACACCCTGCGAGGACAGCAGGAGACATCAGAGGAGCTTCTTTCTCCCTCTGTTGATGGGGTGAGCTGCCCTGGCTTTGCTCTTCCCTCCGTCCCCATCACAACACAAGCAGCATCCCATGACTCACAGGTATCCGGAGCGCCCCGAGGAAGCTGATGGCTTCAGGCTCCTCAGCTGGTTCCTTGGGGCTGTTGGAGTGATCCCCGCTGCTTTGGCCTGAGACTTTCAGTGGCCCCTCGTGGGAGGTGACTGCTTCAGGGTCCTTCTCTTTGGAGGCCACCCCTCCAACATCCTCCTCATCGGAGGCCATCTAAAAGCAAGGCGAAAGCGGGAGATGTGGCTCTCGTTGCTGCAAGGGGCTGAACCATCAGAGAGGCCAGGAGGTGACCCTGAGGATGCTCAGACCACGGTAGCAGTGAGCATCCTGTGCAATAACTGAACACCACTCCAATTTCTGACATTATAGAATCGTAGAATCATAAAATAACCAGGTTGGAAGAGACCCACCGGATCATCGAGTCCAACCATTCCTATCAAACACTAAACCATGTCCCTCAGCACCTCATCCACCTGCACCTTAAACACCTCCAGGGAAGGCGAGTCAACCCCCTCCCTGGGCAGACGGTTCCGTTGCCTAATGACCCTTTCTGTGAAGAATTTTTTCCTCATGTCCAGCCTAAATCTCCCCTGGTGGAGCTTGAGGCCATTCCCTCTTGTCCTGTCCCCTGTCACTTGGGAGAAGAGCCCAGCTCCCTCCTCTCCACAACCTCCTTTCAGGTAGTTGGAGAGAGCAATGAGGTCTCCCCTCAGCCTCCTCTTCTCCAGGCTAAACACCCCCAGCTCTCTCAGCCGTTCCTCATAAGGCCTGTTCTCCAGCCCCCTCACCAGCTTTGTTGCTCTTCTCTGGACTCGCTCCAGAGCCTCAACATCCTTCTTGTGGGGAGGAGCCCAGAACTGAACACAGGATTCGAGGAGCGGTCTCACCAGTGCCGAGTCCAGAGGGAGAAGAACCTCCCTGGACCTGCTGGTCACACCGTTTCTGATCCAAGCCAAGATGCCATTGGCCTTCTTGGCCACCTGGGCCCCTGCTGGCTCATGTTCAGTCGCTGTCAACCAACACCCCCAGGTCCCTCTCCTCCAGGCAGTTTCCAGCCAGACTTCTCCTAGTCTGGAGCTGCTCAGGGTTGTTGTGCCCCAAGTGCAGGACCCGGCATTTGGCCTTGTTAAACCTCATCCCATTGGACTCTGCCCAGCGATCCAGCCTGTTCAGATCCCTTTGGAGCCTCCCTACCCTCCAGCAGATCCAGCTTCCACCCAGCTTAGTATCATCCGCAAACCTGCTCAGGGTGCACTCGATGCCTTCATCCAGGTCATTGATAAAGACATTGAACAGGGCTGGACCCAGCACTGAGCCCTGGGGACACCACTTGGAACTGGATCTAAACCCATGTGTGAAAGCGGTCGTTGGGAAAAGCCAAGTGGGTGGTGGCAAAGGTTTGGAGTCCATACAGGGCTTTGCAATTTGTCCTGTGCCTGGCTGTCTCCCAAGGGCTATCCCTGCCCTCTGCCAGCAAGCAGGCGGCTAAAATGGAGCCCTCGAGTGTGCAGGGTAGCAAAACAAATCCTGCTGGGAAAGGACGTACCAGGCAAGCCAAGACATCAGCTGCTATCAACATGTAGAAAACATTATTCCAGCCGGTTGGGGAGATGAGCCCTGCAAGCAGCGGCCCTAGTGCTGCACCTGCAAGGGCACATGAGGCAAGTTAGGCGACAGGGGAGAGGGGACCGGGACCCCCAGCACCATGGCACCAGGGGAAGTCAGTGCTCAGCATCCTTTGGGCGTACAGACCTACAGATCCTGTGCCATCGATGATGGCTGTGACGGTAGAAAGTGCTTTGGCGTTCCCTTTGAGACACTCATGGGTTCCCTGTTGGGATGAAGGACTAAAATGTAAGGAGGAAAAGTGGCCTTGGGGTCCGGCAGCTGGCAAGTCCTAGTGTGAGGCCATTCCCGATAGCAATTCCCAAGTATCGGACCCAGCCGTGGATGGGAAGATCAAACTTGGATGCTGCCTGCAGCCAAACCATGACAAAACCCAGACTGCCACCACTGGGCAGCAATCACAGGTCACATCCCAGTCCATTTTCCCACCAGGATTGTGCATGGAGGGAGATGCAGTGGGGCCAAAGCAGAGTCATGCAGCCAAGGTGAAAAAGTAATAGGAGAAAAGCCATGTTTAAAGGAGGGTGTGGACCACAGCCCAGGGTGTAACAGCCCGGCCTTCTCTGCTGGGCTTTGCAGGCGCTGGAGAACAAAGCTGGAAAGCAGAAACCACAGCAAACACTCCTCCAGGAAAGAGGGAGTGGGCTTTGGGTGGGTACAAGACACGCTTCTTACCAAATCTGCTGAGACCGCTGTTGTGATGAGAGCATAAGGCCCGTTAACCAGAGCACCGCAGACGATCAGCATCACTGCGAGGAACAAGATGGCCAGAGAGATTAAGTGCAGGGGGCAAAAGGACGTCGGTCCCTCACCCCTGGTCTGTGTGCAAATGTTGCCATCGCACACATCTGCCACCTGCTCATCTCTGTTTTCCCCAGGAGCTCCCACCTGGCAGGCAGCGAATGCTCAACCAGCACCACCCGCCCCCTCATTCTAGACTGAGAGCCCAGCTTGAGAGAAGAAATAAAGGCAGGTTGAGTCTGCAGCATCTCCCACCGCCCCTTCAGAGACGGCTGCGCTGAGGAGCCACTTACCTACTGACGTGCCGATGCCCTTCTGGCCAACATGGTTATACAGGAACAGCTGGAAGAGACACGAGATGTACCGGTTATGGCTATCCCAGCTGTTTTCCCAGCTGTTTTCCTTGGACCGGCACCCTGGGGACAGGATGCACAAGCTGGGGACCTGAACTATTGTTGGTGCCAAGGTTTGCGGCCCCCCTCACCTATGCGGGGTTTGGAAAGAAGAGCACCAGCCAGCATGGGAGCCGAGCCCCTGGCTCCGCATCCTGCTGTCTGCCTGCCAGATTAAATACCTGGCAAACAGAGGTGCTGCTGAGATTTATGGCCCGGCAAGGCTCACGCGCTGGCAGGAGCCAGATGGTAATTTGCCCCCCTGGTGCTGTTGGGGGATGTGGAGGCGATGTGGCCTCTCTGCTTTTCAGTGTGCTCCTACTTCAGCTGGTAGAGGTCTGCAACCCAGAGCCAGCCAGGTTTGGATTACAGGTAATTAGCTGTGGGTTTGTGGCAGCAAAGCCAAATGAGCTCCGTGCGGGTGCTCAAGAAGGATGTCCTGGCCAAAGAAAGTGGAGCACAAGGCTGTCAGCATGAGGGCTTTGGGGATACAGAGCAAAGAGATGAAAGCTGGGCTGCTCAGTGGGACACCCAAGGCTTTAAGACAAGACAGGGTTATGGCAGGACGGAGGGAAAAAACCCTAAGGGGTTTTACTTTAGCTGTCAGGGACTAAACAAGCCCCTCCGAGCCCCCAGATCTGGAGATCCACCCTGGGAACATCTAGGCACGTGGATTATCCCAGCTCTTATCTCAGCCGAGTGTGTGACCAGCTCATCCCAGGCGCTTGGGAAGAGGAAGGCGGCCGTGACTCAAAGGAACTGGAGGAGAAGAAACCCTTGTGACTGTTTTTTCCCCACATGACAACGCACCATGGGAGCGGCGACGACCAGCATCACACAGCATGTGGTGGCTCTGCCGCCGGTGTAGTCAGAGACGAGGCCGGCAAAGATCCCACCTGCAAGAAGGAGTCACAGGTGTTGCTCAAGCTGCACCAACAGCAAAGCTTTGCCCTGGTTTACTCAAAAATTCTATGGGATGCTGTGCTGTGGTGCTGTTTCATCCCACAGCTTTTGAGCGAGACATCCCCAAGGTTAAAAATAACAATATCAGAGTGAGGAGCTTTGGTTTATTCACACCGCTTTCTCCCTGCAGATGTTTCTATACACCTGCACACAGCTCTCATCCCTTCCGCGCTTCTGAGGTATTATTTAGGAGAAAGCTGAGCCTGAGCAAGCAAGATCCAAGGAAAGCTGTTGTGATGGTCAACGGGATGGCAAAGGTGAGGGGCATTTTATGCCTGCAGAATGCAGCTTGCAACACTGAATAAACCTCACTGCAGTGCTTCATGGAGAGCAATTCCCATCAAAGCCAGGGTTGTCCCCAAGCCATCCCCGATCCACCCCAACCACCCAGGCACAAACCTAAAATGCCCCCGACGTCAAAAAGAGTCGACAAGTCCCCAGCTTCCTTGGCCCCAAAATGAGCTGCAAGGGAGAGAAGAGGGGTGAGAAGATGCTGTCCTTGCCACGCTTGCTCCTGCCTCACCCTCCCCAAGAGCTCACCGACATTCACGATGTAGAGGGGCAGCCAGTAGAGGAAGGTGTAGCTCACCAGCTTGGCAAAGAGGAGGCAAAGGGAGAACTCCACCACACCCTGCGAGGACAGCAGGAGACATCAGAGGAGCTTCTTTCTCCCTCTGTTGATGGGGTGAGCTGCCCTGGCTTTGCTCTTCCCTCCGTCCCCATCACAACACAAGCAGCATCCCATGACTCACAGGTATCCGGAGCGCCCCGAGGAAGCTGATGGCTTCAGGCTCCTCAGCTGGTTCCTTGGGGCTGTTGGAGTGATCCCCGCTGCTTTGGCCTGAGACTTTCAGTGGCCCCTCATGGGAGGTGACTGCTTCAGGGTCCTTCTCTTTGGAGGCCACCCCTCCAACATCCTCCTCATCGGAGGCCATCTAAAAGCAAGGCGAAAGCGGGAGATGTGGCTCTCGTTGCTGCAAGGGGCTGAACCATCAGAGAGGCCAGGAGGTGACCCTGACGATGCTCAGACCACGGTAGCAGTGAGCATCCTGTGCAATAACTGAACACCACTCCAATTTCTGACATTATAGAATCGTAGAATCATAGAATAACCAGGTTGGAAGAGACCCACCGGATCATCGAGTCCAACCATTCCTATCAAACACTAAACCATGTCCCTCAGCACCTCATCCACCTGCACCTTAAACACCTCCAGGGAAGGCGAGTCAACCCCCTCCCTGGGCAGACGGTTCCGTTGCCTAATGACCCTTTCTGTGAAGAATTTTTTCCTCATGTCCAGCCTAAATCTCCCCTGGTGGAGCTTGAGGCCATTCCCTCTTGTCCTGTCCCCTGTCACTTGGGAGAAGAGCCCAGCTCCCTCCTCTCCACAACCTCCTTTCAGGGAGTTGCAGAGAGCAATAAGGTCTCCCCTCAGCCTCCTCTTCTCCAGGCTAAACACTCCCAGCTCTCTCAGCTATTCCTCAGAAGGCCTGTTCTCCAGCCCCCTCACCAGCTTTGCTGCTCTTCTCTGGACTCGCTCCAGAGCCTCAACATCCTTCTTGTGGGGAGGGGCCCAGAACTGAACACCGGTTTCGAGGAGCGGTCTCCCCAGTGCCGAGTCCAGAGGGAGAAGAACCTCCCTGGACCTGCTGGTCACACCGTTTCTGATACAAGCCAAGATGACATTGGCCTTCTTGGCCACCTGGGCACACTGCTGGCTCACGTTCAGTCACTGTGACACTCGGGTTGCTTTGCTCTAAACTGAGCAACCCGGCCCAGTACGAGCCCGTTGGGAATCAAAGGAACTCACGTGATGCATAGGTGGGTTGCAGCCAACATCCTCGGGATCTGGAGGGAGAAAGGAGATCCTGTGAGAGCCTGGACCAGCCCTGCTCCAGCACCTCATGCGCTGCAAGGGAGAAATATGGGGCTGCAATCCCCCCAGGGCTGGGCTGTGTCTCTGGCGCCCGCTTCCTGGCAGCGAAAAGTCCTGGTCAGATCCCAAAGGGCTTCCCAAATGCTTCCTACAAAGACAGGCCAAGAGGAGCGTGTGGCACAGGGCGCTGGGCCTGCCTGGGTGATCCCAAAGGATACTGAGCATCTCTGTGGTGGCCGGCTCCACATCCCTGCTTGTCACAAGCTGCAAAGTATTTGGGTTGCCCAAAACACTCAGAGCTGGGTCAGGAGAAAAATTATAGCCCTGCCTGCTGATCTTGCTGTTCCACCAGGCATCTGCTGTGCCCCAGATTGTGCCACTCACACTCCACAAGGAAGAAGAAGGAGATGATGCCCATGATAGCGATGACGATGCCAGGCACAACGAAGGAGAAACCCCAGGCAGAGGAAACCCAGACGCCGGCGACAAGTGACCCTAAGATGTTGCCAACGGAGGTGTGCGAGTTCCAGATGCCCATGATGAAACCTCTCCTGGCAGAGACAGAGCTGGGGTTGGCATCGCCAGGGCCAACAGGGACCAGGACCAGGGTGCAATACGCCGGAGAATCACTCACTTTCCCTTCCCGAACCAATTCCCGACGCACGCCACGACAGAAGGCCAGCCGGTCGTTTGCACCAGCCCATTGCAGACCTAGCAAGAGACGAGCAGCATCACACGGCACTGTCGGCACCTGGCGAGCACCCACTGGATCCATGGAGCGCAGCCCTTCCGCTGCTTCGGGCAACTGCGCTCAAAACCAGCCCCCCCATCCCAAAGCTGGCCAGAAAATGCTTGGTTTGGGTATTTTTTTTCCTGCTGGGGCAATCCCGGAGCCTTTTGCATTGTTCCCATGGCTAAATCGGGAGCGGCTGGGGTTGCCAAACCGGCCGCCCGCCCTGCTCGGCTGGACCGGCGCGCCCGGTGGTTTCAGCGCCCACGCTACTCGTAACCGGGTTTTGCGGGGAGTGGAAATGCCCGTCGTGCTCCCGCATGAAACTGGGCCACCCTGATCCCTAAGAGCCACCAGAAAACTGGGATACGGCCAGGGCAGTAAAATCC
Organism: Phaenicophaeus curvirostris; assembly: GCF_032191515.1. Lineage (NCBI taxonomy): Eukaryota > Metazoa > Chordata > Aves > Cuculiformes > Cuculidae > Phaenicophaeus > Phaenicophaeus curvirostris. The sequence continues at coordinate 20,455 of NW_027206691.1, forward strand.
AGAGCCTGGGCATCTCTGGCGCACACAGACCTGCATGATGATGAAGTACCAGAGAACGTGGATATTCCAGAAGGAGACGAGGCCGAAGAGCGCGGTGAAGAGCCCGCTCAGCACCATCCCCGCCGACAGGTGGTACCGCAGCGGGAGGCGCTCCCCAAAAATGCCGCTGCGGAGAGAGGGAAGAGTGCCGACAGGGGCCGTCACGGGCGATGCTGCCGATGGGCGGCACCACACCACGTCAGTGCCCGAATCCCAAGGGGATCCCAGCACCTAGCTGCTTTCCCGTTAGCACGACCTGATGGAAACCAGTTTGGGACTGCAAACTGGTGGGCAGAGGACAAGGGGTGCAAAGGCCTTGGGTACCTGATAAACATCCCAATGGCATAGGCCACCAGGAAGGCATTATCCAGCGCCCCAAAAAGCTCATTGTAGTTGTCCCCATCTGCAAAAGAAATATCAGGGCCACATCAGCCAGGCTGCCATCCTGTTTCCCTCGCCGTGGCCACTGGCTGGTCCTCATCCCCCATCCCCAAAACTCTTCTCCCCGGGGAGGGGCAGCTCTTGGGCCGTGACCAGGCGCCAGCGGCTTTGGCACCCGGTCCCGATTTCACCACTCGCTGCTGCCCTTTGGCCCGGGGACACAGGGCACATTAATTACCTCCGGGTGCCTAATGAGCAGCCGGCCCCCTGCCAAAACCTCTGGCCGTGACCCGGCTCGGGGTGACGGGGGCGCTCAGCCTTACCGAAGGGTGCCCAGCTGCTATCAACATGTAGAAGACATTATTCCAGCCGGTGGGGGAGATGAGCCCTGCAAGCAGCGGCCCTAGTGCACAAGCTGGGGACCTGAACTATTGTTGGTGCCAAGGTTTGCGGCCCCCCTCACCTATGCGGGGTTTGGAAAGAAGAGCACCAGCCAGCATGGGAGCCGAGCCCCTGGCTCCGCATCCTGCTGTCTGCCTGCCAGATTAAATACCTGGCAAACAGAGGTGCTGCTGAGATTTATGGCCCGGCAAGACTCACGCGCTGGCAGGAGCCAGATGGTAATTTGCCCCCCTGGTGCTGTTGGGGGATGTGGAGGCGATGTGGCCTCTCTGCTTTTCAGTGTGCTCCTACTTCAGGTGATAGAGGTCTGCAACCCAGAGCCAGCCAGGTTTGGATTACAGGTAATTAGCTGTGGGTTTGTGGCAGCAAAGCCAAATGAGCTCCGTGCGGGTGCTCAAGAAGGATGTCCTGGCCAAAGAAAGTGGAGCACAAGGCTGTCAGCATGAGGGCTTTGGGGATACAGAGCAAAGAGATGAAAGCTGGGCTGCTCAGTGGGACACCCAAGGCTTTAAGACAAGACAGGGTTATGGCAGGACGGAGGGAAAAAACCCTAAGGGGTTTTACTTTAGCTGTCAGGGACTAAACAAGCCCCTCCGAGCCCCCAGATCTGGAGATCCACCCTGGGAACATCTAGGCACGTGGATTATCCCAGCTCTTATCTCAGCCGAGTGTGTGACCAGCTCATCCCAGGCGCTTGGGAAGAGGAAGGCGGCCGTGACTCAAAGGAACTGGAGGAGAAGAAACCCTTGTGACTGTTTTTTCCCCACATGACAACGCACCATGGGAGCGGCGACGACCAGCATCACACAGCATGTGGTGGCTCTGCCGCCGGTGTAGTCAGAGACGAGGCCGGCAAAGATCCCACCTGCAAGAAGGAGTCACAGGTGTTGCTCAAGCTGCACCAACAGCAAAGCTTTGCCCTGGTTTACTCAAAAATTCTATGGGATGCTGTGCTGTGGTGCTGTTTCATCCCACAGCTTTTGAGCGAGACATCCCCAAGGTTAAAAATAACAATATCAGAGTGAGGAGCTTTGGTTTATTCACACCGCTTTCTCCCTGCAGATGTTTCTATACACCTGCACACAGCTCTCATCCCTTCCGCGCTTCTGAGGTATTATTTAGGAGAAAGCTGAGCCTGAGCAAGCAAGATCCAAGGAAAGCTGTTGTGATGGTCAACGGGATGGCAAAGGTGAGGGGCATTTTATGCCTGCAGAATGCAGCTTGCAACACTGAATAAACCTCACTGCAGTGCTTCATGGAGAGCAATTCCCATCAAAGCCAGGGTTGTCCCCAAGCCATCCCCGATCCACCCCAACCACCCAGGCACAAACCTAAAATGCCCCCGACGTCAAAAAGAGTCGACAAGTCCCCAGCTTCCTTGGCCCCAAAATGAGCTGCAAGGGAGAGAAGAGGGGTGAGAAGATGCTGTCCTTGCCACGCTTGCTCCTGCCTCACCCTCCCCAAGAGCTCACCGACATTCACGATGTAGAGGGGCAGCCAGTAGAGGAAGGTGTAGCTCACCAGCTTGGCAAAGAGGAGGCAAAGGGAGAACTCCACCACACCCTGCGAGGACAGCAGGAGACATCAGAGGAGCTTCTTTCTCTCTCTGTTGATGGGGTGAGCTGCCCTGGCTTTGCTCTTCCCTCCGTCCCCATCACAACACAAGCAGCATCCCATGACTCACAGGTATCCGGAGCGCCCCGAGGAAGCTGATGGCTTCAGGCTCCTCAGCTGGTTCCTTGGGGCTGTTGGAGTGATCCCCGCTGCTTTGGCCTGAGACTTTCAGTGGCCCCTCATGGGAGGTGACTGCTTCAGGGTCCTTCTCTTTGGAGGCCACCCCTCCAACATCCTCCTCATCGGAGGCCATCTAAAAGCAAGGCGAAAGCGGGAGATGTGGCTCTCGTTGCTGCAAGGGGCTGAACCATCAGAGAGGCCAGGAGGTGACCCTGAGGATGCTCAGACCACGGTAGCAGTGAGCATCCTGTGCAATAACTGAACACCACTCCAATTTCTGACATTATAGAATCATAGAATCATAGAATAACCAGGTTGGAAGAGACCCACCGGATCATCGAGTCCAACCATTCCTATCAAACACTAAACCATGTCCCTCAGCACCTCATCCACCTGCACCTTAAACACCTCCAGGGAAGGCGAGTCAACCCCCTCCCTGGGCAGACGGTTCCGTTGCCTAATGACCCTTTCTGTGAAGAATTTTTTCCTCATGTCCAGCCTAAATCTCCCCTGGTGGAGCTTGAGGCCATTCCCTCTTGTCCTGTCCCCTGTCACTTGGGAGAAGAGCCCAGCTCCCTCCTCTCCACAACCTCCTTTCAGGGAGTTGCAGAGAGCAATAAGGTCTCCCCTCAGCCTCCTCTTCTCCAGGCTAAACACTCCCAGCTCTCTCAGCTATTCCTCAGAAGGCCTGTTCTCCAGCCCCCTCACCAGCTTTGCTGCTCTTCTCTGGACTCGCTCCAGAGCCTCAACATCCTTCTTGTGGGGAGGGGCCCAGAACTGAACACCGGTTTCGAGGAGCGGTCTCCCCAGTGCCGAGTCCAGAGGGAGAAGAACCTCCCTGGACCTGCTGGTCACACCGTTTCTGATACAAGCCAAGATGACATTGGCCTTCTTGGCCACCTGGGCACACTGCTGGCTCACGTTCAGTCACTGTGACACTCGGGTTGCTTTGCTCTAAACTGAGCAACCCGGCCCAGTACGAGCCCGTTGGGAATCAAAGGAACTCACGTGATGCATAGGTGGGTTGCAGCCAACATCCTCGGGATCTGGAGGGAGAAAGGAGATCCTGTGAGAGCCTGGACCAGCCCTGCTCCAGCACCTCATGCGCTGCAAGGGAGAAATATGGGGCTGCAATCCCCCCAGGGCTGGGCTGTGTCTCTGGCGCCCGCTTCCTGGCAGCGAAAAGTCCTGGTCAGATCCCAAAGGGCTTCCCAAATGCTTCCTACAAAGACAGGCCAAGAGGAGCGTGTGGCACAGGGCGCTGGGCCTGCCTGGGTGATCCCAAAGGATACTGAGCATCTCTGTGGTGGCCGGCTCCACATCCCTGCTTGTCACAAGCTGCAAAGTATTTGGGTTGCCCAAAACACTCAGAGCTGGGTCAGGAGAAAAATTATAGCCCTGCCTGCTGATCTTGCTGTTCCACCAGGCATCTGCTGTGCCCCAGATTGTGCCACTCACACTCCACAAGGAAGAAGAAGGAGATGATGCCCATGATAGCGATGACGATGCCAGGCACAACGAAGGAGAAACCCCAGGCAGAGGAAACCCAGACGCCGGCGACGAGTGACCCTAAGATGTTGCCAACGGAGGTGTGCGAGTTCCAGATGCCCATGATGAAACCTCTCCTGGCAGGGACAGAGCTGGGGTTGGCATCGCCAGGGCCAACAGGGACCAGGACCAGGGTGCAATACGCCGGAGAATCACTCACTTTCCCTTCCCGAACCAATTCCCGACGCACGCCACGACAGAAGGCCAGCCGGTCGTTTGCACCAGCCCATTGCAGACCTAGCAAGAGACGAGCAGCATCACACGGCACTGTCGGCACCCGGCGAGCACCCACTGGATCCATGGAGCGCAGCCCTTCCGCTGCTTCGGGCAACTGCGCTCAAAACCAGCCCCCCCATCCCAAAGCTGGCCAGAAAATGCTTGGTTTGGGTATTTTTTTTCCTGCTGGGGCAACCCCGGAGCCTTTTGCATTGTTCCCATGGCTAAATCGGGAGCGGCTGGGGTTGCCAAACCGGCCGCCCGCCCTGCTCGGCTGGACCGGCGCGCCCGGTGGTTTCAGCGCCCACGCTACTCATAACCGGGTTTTGCGGGGAGTGGAAATGCCCGTCGTGCTCCCGCATGAAACTGGGCCACCCTGATCCCTAAGAGCCACCAGAAAACTGGGATACGGCCAGGGCAGTAAAATCCAGAGCCTGGGCATCTCTGGCGCACACAGACCTGCATGATGATGAAGTACCAGAGGACGTGGATATTCCAGAAGGAGACGAGGCCGAAGAGCGCGGTGAAGAGCCCGCTCAGCACCATCCCCGCCGACAGGTGGTACCGCAGCGGGAGGCGCTCCCCAAAAATGCCGCTGCGGAGAGAGGGAAGAGTGCCGACAGGGGCCGTCACGGGCGATGCTGCCGATGGGCGGCACCACACCACGTCAGTGCCCGAATCCCAAGGGGATCCCAGCACCTAGCTGCTTTCCCGTTAGCACGACCTGATGGAAACCAGTTTGGGACTGCAAACTGGTGGGCAGAGGACAAGGGGTGCAAAGGCCTTGGGTACCTGATAAACATCCCAATGGCATAGGCCACCAGGAAGGCATTATCCAGCGCCCCAAAAAGCTCATTGTAGTTGTCCCCATCTGCAAAAGAAATATCAGGGCCACATCAGCCAGGCTGCCATCCTGTTTCCCTCGCCGTGGCCACTGGCTGGTCCTCATCCCCCATCCCCAAAACTCTTCTCCCCGGGGAGGGGCAGCTCTTGGGCCGTGGCCAGGCGCCAGCGGCTTTGGCACCCGGTCCCGATTTCACCACTCGCTGCTGCCCTTTGGCCCGGGGACACAGGGCACATTAATTACCTCCGGGTGCCTAATGAGCAGCCGGCCCCCTGCCAAAACCTCTGGCCGTGACCCGGCTCGGGGTGACGGGGGCGCTCAGCCTTACCGAAGGGTGCCCAGCTGCTATCAACATGTAGAAGACATTATTCCAGCCGGTGGGGGAGATGAGCCCTGCAAGCAGCGGCCCTAGTGCACAAGCTGGGGACCTGAACTATTGTTGGTGCCAAGGTTTGCGGCCCCCCTCACCTATGCGGGGTTTGGAAAGAAGAGCACCAGCCAGCATGGGAGCCGAGCCCCTGGCTCCGCATCCTGCTGTCTGCCTGCCAGATTAAATACCTGGCAAACAGAGGTGCTGCTGAGATTTATGGCCCGGCAAGACTCACGCGCTGGCAGGAGCCAGATGGTAATTTGCCCCCCTGGTGCTGTTGGGGGATGTGGAGGCGATGTGGCCTCTCTGCTTTTCAGTGTGCTCCTACTTCAGGTGATAGAGGTCTGCAACCCAGAGCCAGCCAGGTTTGGATTACAGGTAATTAGCTGTGGGTTTGTGGCAGCAAAGCCAAATGAGCTCCGTGCGGGTGCTCAAGAAGGATGTCCTGGCCAAAGAAAGTGGAGCACAAGGCTGTCAGCATGAGGGCTTTGGGGATACAGAGCAAAGAGATGAAAGCTGGGCTGCTCAGTGGGACACCCAAGGCTTTAAGACAAGACAGGGTTATGGCAGGACGGAGGGAAAAAACCCTAAGGGGTTTTACTTTAGCTGTCAGGGACTAAACAAGCCCCTCCGAGCCCCCAGATCTGGAGATCCACCCTGGGAACATCTAGGCACGTGGATTATCCCAGCTCTTATCTCAGCCGAGTGTGTGACCAGCTCATCCCAGGCGCTTGGGAAGAGGAAGGCGGCCGTGACTCAAAGGAACTGGAGGAGAAGAAACCCTTGTGACTGTTTTTTCCCCACATGACAACGCACCATGGGAGCGGCGACGACCAGCATCACACAGCATGTGGTGGCTCTGCCGCCGGTGTAGTCAGAGACGAGGCCGGCAAAGATCCCACCTGCAAGAAGGAGTCACAGGTGTTGCTCAAGCTGCACCAACAGCAAAGCTTTGCCCTGGTTTAGTCAAAAATTCTATGGGATGCTGTGCTGTGGTGCTGTTTCATCCCACAGCTTTTGAGCGAGACACCCCCAAGGTTAAAAATAACAATATCAGAGTGAGGAGCTTTGGTTTATTCACACCGCTTTCTCCCTGCAGATGTTTCTATACACCTGCACACAGCTCTCATCCCTTCCACGCTTCTGAGGTATTATTTAGGAGAAAGCTGAGCCTGAGCAAGCAAGATCCAAGGAAAGCTGTTGTGATGGTCAACGGGATGGCAAAGGTGAGGGGCATTTTATGCCTGCAGAATGCAGCTTGCAACACTGAATAAACCTCACTGCAGTGCTTCATGGAGAGCAATTCCCATCAAAGCCAGGGTTGTCCCCAAGCCATCCCCGATCCACCCCAACCACCCAGGCACAAACCTAAAATGCCCCCGACGTCAAAAAGAGTCGACAAGTCCCCAGCTTCCTTGGCCCCAAAATGAGCTGCAAGGGAGAGAAGAGGGGTGAGAAGATGCTGTCCTTGCCACGCTTGCTCCTGCCTCACCCTCCCCAAGAGCTCACCGACATTCACGATGTAGAGGGGCAGCCAGTAGAGGAAGGTGTAGCTCACCAGCTTGGCGAAGAGGAGGCAAAGGAAGAACTCCACCACACCCTGCGAGGACAGCAGGAGACATCAGAGGAGCTTCTTTCTCCCTCTGTTGATGGGGTGAGCTGCCCTGGCTTTGCTCTTCCCTCCGTCCCCATCACAACACAAGCAGCATCCCATGACTCACAGGTATCCGGAGCGCCCCGAGGAAGCTGATGGCTTCAGGCTCCTCAGCTGGTTCCTTGGGGCTGTTGGAGTGATCCCCGCTGCTTTGGCCTGAGACTTTCAGTGGCCCCTCATGGGAGGTGACTGCTTCAGGGTCCTTCTCTTTGGAGGCCACCCCTCCAACATCCTCCTCATCGGAGGCCATCTAAAAGCAAGGCGAAAGCGGGAGATGTGGCTCTCGTTGCTGCAAGGGGCTGAACCATCAGAGAGGCCAGGAGGTGACCCTGAGCATGCTCAGACCACGGTAGCAGTGAGCATCCTGTGCAATAACTGAACACCACTCCAATTTCTGACATTATAGAATCGTAGAATCATAGAATAACCAGGTTGGAAGAGACCCACCGGATCATCGAGTCCAACCATTCCTATCAAACACTAAACCATGTCCCTCAGCACCTCATCCACCTGCACCTTAAACACCTCCAGGGAAGGCGAGTCAACCCCCTCCCTGGGCAGACGGTTCCGTTGCCTAATGACCCTTTCTGTGAAGAATTTTTTCCTCATGTCCAGCCTAAATCTCCCCTGGTGGAGCTTGAGGCCATTCCCTCTTGTCCTGTCCCCTGTCACTTGGGAGAAGAGCCCAGCTCCCTCCTCTCCACAACCTCCTTTCAGGGAGTTGGAGAGAGCAATGAGGTCTCCCCTCAGCCTCCTCTTCTCCAGGCTAAACACCCCCAGCTCTCTCAGCCGTTCCTCAGAAGGCCTGTTCTCCAGCCCTCACCAGCTTTGCTGCTCTTCTCTGGACTCGCTCCAGAGCCTCAACATCCTTCTTGTGGGGAGGGGCCCAGAACTGAACACCGGTTTCGAGGAGCGGTCTCACCAGTGCCGAGTCCAGAGGGAGAAGAACCTCCCTGGACCTGCTGGTCACACCGTTTCTGATACAAGCCAAGATGACATTGGCCTTCTTGGCCACCTGGGCACACTGCTGGCTCACGTTCAGTCACTGTGACACTCGGGTTGCTTTGCTCTAAACTGAGCAACCCGGCCCAGTACGAGCCCGTTGGGAATCAAAGGAACTCACGTGATGCATAGGTGGGTTGCAGCCAACATCCTCGGGATCTGGAGGGAGAAAGGAGATCCTGTGAGAGCCTGGACCAGCCCTGCTCCAGCACCTCATGCGCTGCAAGGGAGAAATATGGGGCTGCAATCCCCCCAGGGCTGGGCTGTGTCTCTGGCGCCCGCTTCCTGGCAGCGAAAAGTCCTGGTCAGATCCCAAAGGGCTTCCCAAATGCTTCCTACAAAGACAGGCCAAGAGGAGCGTGTGGCACAGGGCGCTGGGCCTGCCTGGGTGATCCCAAAGGATACTGAGCATCTCTGTGGTGGCCGGCTCCACATCCCTGCTTGTCACAAGCTGCAAAGTATTTGGGTTGCCCAAAACACTCAGAGCTGGGTCAGGAGAAAAATTATAGCCCTGCCTGCTGATCTTGCTGTTCCACCAGGCATCTGCTGTGCCCCAGATTGTGCCACTCACACTCCACAAGGAAGAAGAAGGAGATGATGCCCATGATAGCGATGACGATGCCAGGCACAACGAAGGAGAAACCCCAGGCAGAGGAAACCCAGACGCCGGCGACGAGTGACCCTAAGATGTTGCCAACGGAGGTGTGCGAGTTCCAGATGCCCATGATGAAACCTCTCCTGGCAGGGACAGAGCTGGGGTTGGCATCGCCAGGGCCAACAGGGACCAGGACCAGGGTGCAATACGCCGGAGAATCACTCACTTTCCCTTCCCGAACCAATTCCCGACGCACGCCACGACAGAAGGCCAGCCGGTCGTTTGCACCAGCCCATTGCAGACCTAGCAAGAGACGAGCAGCATCACACGGCACTGTCGGCACCCGGCGAGCACCCACTGGATCCATGGAGCGCAGCCCTTCCGCTGCTTCGGGCAACTGCGCTCAAAACCAGCCCCCCCATCCCAAAGCTGGCCAGAAAATGCTTGGTTTGGGTATTTTTTTTCCTGCTGGGGCAACCCCGGAGCCTTTTGCATTGTTCCCATGGCTAAATCGGGAGCGGCTGGGGTTGCCAAACCGGCCGCCCGCCCTGCTCGGCTGGACCGGCGCGCCCGGTGGTTTCAGCGCCCACGCTACTCATAACCGGGTTTTGCGGGGAGTGGAAATGCCCGTCGTGCTCCCGCATGAAACTGGGCCACCCTGATCCCTAAGAGCCACCAGAAAACTGGGATACGGCCAGGGCAGTAAAATCCAGAGCCTGGGCATCTCTGGCGCACACAGACCTGCATGATGATGAAGTACCAGAGGACGTGGATATTCCAGAAGGAGACGAGGCCGAAGAGCGCGGTGAAGAGCCCGCTCAGCACCATCCCCGCCGACAGGTGGTACCGCAGCGGGAGGCGCTCCCCAAAAATGCCGCTGCGGAGAGAGGGAAGAGTGCCGACAGGGGCCGTCACGGGCGATGCTGCCGATGGGCGGCACCACACCACGTCAGTGCCCGAATCCCAAGGGGATCCCAGCACCTAGCTGCTTTCCCGTTAGCACGACCTGATGGAAACCAGTTTGGGACTGCAAACTGGTGGGCAGAGGACAAGGGGTGCAAAGGCCTTGGGTACCTGATAAACATCCCAATGGCATAGGCCACCAGGAAGGCATTATCCAGCGCCCCAAAAAGCTCATTGTAGTTGTCCCCATCTGCAAAAGAAATATCAGGGCCACATCAGCCAGGCTGCCATCCTGTTTCCCTCGCCGTGGCCACTGGCTGGTCCTCATCCCCCATCCCCAAAACTCTTCTCCCCGGGGAGGGGCAGCTCTTGGGCCGTGGCCAGGCGCCAGCGGCTTTGGCACCCGGTCCCGATTTCACCACTCGCTGCTGCCCTTTGGCCCGGGGACACAGGGCACATTAATTACCTCCGGGTGCCTAATGAGCAGCCGGCCCCCTGCCAAAACCTCTGGCCGTGACCCGGCTCGGGGTGACGGGGGCGCTCAGCCTTACCGAAGGGTGCCCAGCTGCTATCAACATGTAGAAGACATTATTCCAGCCGGTGGGGGAGATGAGCCCTGCAAGCAGCGGCCCTAGTGCACAAGCTGGGGACCTGAACTATTGTTGGTGCCAAGGTTTGCGGCCCCCCTCACCTATGCGGGGTTTGGAAAGAAGAGCACCAGCCAGCATGGGAGCCGAGCCCCTGGCTCCGCATCCTGCTGTCTGCCTGCCAGATTAAATACCTGGCAAACAGAGGTGCTGCTGAGATTTATGGCCCGGCAAGACTCACGCGCTGGCAGGAGCCAGATGGTAATTTGCCCCCCTGGTGCTGTTGGGGGATGTGGAGGCGATGTGGCCTCTCTGCTTTTCAGTGTGCTCCTACTTCAGGTGATAGAGGTCTGCAACCCAGAGCCAGCCAGGTTTGGATTACAGGTAATTAGCTGTGGGTTTGTGGCAGCAAAGCCAAATGAGCTCCGTGCGGGTGCTCAAGAAGGATGTCCTGGCCAAAGAAAGTGGAGCACAAGGCTGTCAGCATGAGGGCTTTGGGGATACAGAGCAAAGAGATGAAAGCTGGGCTGCTCAGTGGGACACCCAAGGCTTTAAGACAAGACAGGGTTATGGCAGGACGGAGGGAAAAAACCCTAAGGGGTTTTACTTTAGCTGTCAGGGACTAAACAAGCCCCTCCGAGCCCCCAGATCTGGAGATCCACCCTGGGAACATCTAGGCACGTGGATTATCCCAGCTCTTATCTCAGCCGAGTGTGTGACCAGCTCATCCCAGGCGCTTGGGAAGAGGAAGGCGGCCGTGACTCAAAGGAACTGGAGGAGAAGAAACCCTTGTGACTGTTTTTTCCCCACATGACAACGCACCATGGGAGCGGCGACGACCAGCATCACACAGCATGTGGTGGCTCTGCCGCCGGTGTAGTCAGAGACGAGGCCGGCAAAGATCCCACCTGCAAGAAGGAGTCACAGGTGTTGCTCAAGCTGCACCAACAGCAAAGCTTTGCCCTGGTTTACTCAAAAATTCTATGGGATGCTGTGCTGTGGTGCTGTTTCATCCCACAGCTTTTGAGCGAGACACCCCCAAGGTTAAAAATAACAATATCAGAGTGAGGAGCTTTGGTTTATTCACACCGCTTTCTCCCTGCAGATGTTTCTATACACCTGCACACAGCTCTCATCCCTTCCACGCTTCTGAGGTATTATTTAGGAGAAAGCTGAGCCTGAGCAAGCAAGATCCAAGGAAAGCTGTTGTGATGGTCAACGGGATGGCAAAGGTGAGGGGCATTTTATGCCTGCAGAATGCAGCTTGCAACACTGAATAAACCTCACTGCAGTGCTTCATGGAGAGCAATTCCCATCAAAGCCAGGGTTGTCCCCAAGCCATCCCCGATCCACCCCAACCACCCAGGCACAAACCTAAAATGCCCCCGACGTCAAAAAGAGTCGACAAGTCCCCAGCTTCCTTGGCCCCAAAATGAGCTGCAAGGGAGAGAAGAGGGGTGAGAAGATGCTGTCCTTGCCACGCTTGCTCCTGCCTCACCCTCCCCAAGAGCTCACCGACATTCACGATGTAGAGGGGCAGCCAGTAGAGGAAGGTGTAGCTCACCAGCTTGGCGAAGAGGAGGCAAAGGAAGAACTCCACCACACCCTGCGAGGACAGCAGGAGACATCAGAGGAGCTTCTTTCTCCCTCTGTTGATGGGGTGAGCTGCCCTGGCTTTGCTCTTCCCTCCGTCCCCATCACAACACAAGCAGCATCCCATGACTCACAGGTATCCGGAGCGCCCCGAGGAAGCTGATGGCTTCAGGCTCCTCAGCTGGTTCCTTGGGGCTGTTGGAGTGATCCCCGCTGCTTTGGCCTGAGACTTTCAGTGGCCCCTCATGGGAGGTGACTGCTTCAGGGTCCTTCTCTTTGGAGGCCACCCCTCCAACATCCTCCTCATCGGAGGCCATCTAAAAGCAAGGCGAAAGCGGGAGATGTGGCTCTCGTTGCTGCAAGGGGCTGAACCATCAGAGAGGCCAGCAGGTGACCCTGAGCATGCTCAGACCACGGTAGCAGTGAGCATCCTGTGCAATAACTGAACACCACTCCAATTTCTGACATTATAGAATCGTAGAATCATAGAATAACCAGGTTGGAAGAGACCCACCGGATCATCGAGTCCAACCATTCCTATCAAACACTAAACCATGTCCCTCAGCACCTCATCCACCTGCACCTTAAACACCTCCAGGGAAGGCGAGTCAACCCCCTCCCTGGGCAGACGGTTCCGTTGCCTAATGACCCTTTCTGTGAAGAATTTTTTCCTCATGTCCAGCCTAAATCTCCCCTGGTGGAGCTTGAGGCCATTCCCTCTTGTCCTGTCCCCTGTCACTTGGGAGAAGAGCCCAGCTCCCTCCTCTCCACAACCTCCTTTCAGGGAGTTGGAGAGAGCAATGAGGTCTCCCCTCAGCCTCCTCTTCTCCAGGCTAAACACCCCCAGCTCTCTCAGCCGTTCCTCAGAAGGCCTGTTCTCCAGCCCTCACCAGCTTTGCTGCTCTTCTCTGGACTCGCTCCAGAGCCTCAACATCCTTCTTGTGGGGAGGGGCCCAGAACTGAACACCGGTTTCGAGGAGCGGTCTCACCAGTGCCGAGTCCAGAGGGAGAAGAACCTCCCTGGACCTGCTGGTCACACCGTTTCTGATACAAGCCAAGATGACATTGGCCTTCTTGGCCACCTGGGCACACTGCTGGCTCACGTTCAGTCACTGTGACACTCGGGTTGCTTTGCTCTAAACTGAGCAACCCGGCCCAGTACGAGCCCGTTGGGAATCAAAGGAACTCACGTGATGCATAGGTGGGTTGCAGCCAACATCCTCGGGATCTGGAGGGAGAAAGGAGATCCTGTGAGAGCCTGGACCAGCCCTGCTCCAGCACCTCATGCGCTGCAAGGGAGAAATATGGGGCTGCAATCCCCCCAGGGCTGGGCTGTGTCTCTGGCGCCCGCTTCCTGGCAGCGAAAAGTCCTGGTCAGATCCCAAAGGGCTTCCCAAATGCTTCCTACAAAGACAGGCCAAGAGGAGCGTGTGGCACAGGGCGCTGGGCCTGCCTGGGTGATCCCAAAGGATACTGAGCATCTCTGTGGTGGCCGGCTCCACATCCCTGCTTGTCACAAGCTGCAAAGTATTTGGGTTGCCCAAAACACTCAGAGCTGGGTCAGGAGAAAAATTATAGCCCTGCCTGCTGATCTTGCTGTTCCACCAAGCATCTGCTGTGCCCCAGATTGTGCCACTCACACTCCACAAGGAAGAAGAAGGAGATGATGCCCATGATAGCGATGACGATGCCAGGCACAACGAAGGAGAAACCCCAGGCAGAGGAAACCCAGACGCCGGCGACGAGTGACCCTAAGATGTTGCCAACGGAGGTGTGCGAGTTCCAGATGCCCATGATGAAACCTCTCCTGGCAGGGACAGAGCTGGGGTTGGCATCGCCAGGGCCAACAGGGACCAGGACCAGGGTGCAATACGCCGGAGAATCACTCACTTTCCCTTCCCGAACCAATTCCCGACGCACGCCACGACAGAAGGCCAGCCGGTCGTTTGCACCAGCCCATTGCAGACCTAGCAAGAGACGAGCAGCATCACACGGCACTGTCGGCACCCGGCGAGCACCCACTGGATCCATGGAGCGCAGCCCTTCCGCTGCTTCGGGCAACTGCGCTCAAAACCAGCCCCCCCATCCCAAAGCTGGCCAGAAAATGCTTGGTTTGGGTATTTTTTTTCCTGCTGGGGCAATCCCGGAGCCTTTTGCATTGTTCCCATGGCTAAATCGGGAGCGGCTGGGGTTGCCAAACCGGCCGCCCGCCCTGCTCGGCTGGACCGGCGCGCCCGGTGGTTTCAGCGCCCACGCTACTCGTAACCGGGTTTTGCGGGGAGTGGAAATGCCCGTCGTGCTCCCGCATGAAACTGGGCCACCCTGATCCCTAAGAGCCACCAGAAAACTGGGATACGGCCAGGGCAGTAAAATCCAGAGCCTGGGCATCTCTGGCGCACACAGACCTGCATGATGATGAAGTACCAGAGGACGTGGATATTCCAGAAGGAGACGAGGCCGAAGAGCGCGGTGAAGAGCCCGCTCAGCACCATCCCCGCCGACAGGTGGTACCGCAGCGGGAGGCGCTCCCCAAAAATGCCGCTGCGGAGAGAGGGAAGAGTGCCGACAGGGGCCGTCACGGGCGATGCTGCCGATGGGCGGCACCACACCACGTCAGTGCCCGAATCCCAAGGGGATCCCAGCACCTAGCTGCTTTCCCGTTAGCACGACCTGATGGAAACCAGTTTGGGACTGCAAACTGGTGGGCAGAGGACAAGGGGTGCAAAGGCCTTGGGTACCTGATAAACATCCCAATGGCATAGGCCACCAGGAAGGCATTATCCAGCGCCCCAAAAAGCTCATTGTAGTTGTCCCCATCTGCAAAAGAAATACCAGGGCCACATCAGCCAGGCTGCCATCCTGTTTCCCTCGCCGTGGCCACTGGCTGGTCCTCATCCCCCATCCCCAAAACTCTTCTCCCCGGGGAGGGGCAGCTCTTGGGCCGTGGCCAGGCGCCAGCGGCTTTGGCACCCGGTCCCGATTTCACCACTCGCTGCTGCCCTTTGGCCCGGGGACACAGGGCACATTAATTACCTCCGGGTGCCTAATGAGCAGCCGGCCCCCTGCCAAAACCTCTGGCCGTGACCCGGCTCGGGGTGACGGGGGCGCTCAGCCTTACCGAAGGGTGCCCAGCTGCACCACGAGCTGCTGTTGGTGTCATTGTGGGGGTTCGGACCCAAGGCTGAGCAGTTGGGGTGCAGCTGGCTCTGCGGGGAGAGAGAAGGGGTGAATCTCAAGACCCCCCCATCCCCACGTCTCCTCTCCCCATGCCTGGGGTGAGGTGGGAGCGAATCTTGACGATGCTGATGGGTTTTCGGGAGAGGTGGTAGCTGGTGTAGCAGAGGAAGGTCAGCACGAGCGTCAGGCCCCGATACCTGTGGGATGGAGAGACCAGAGGGGTCAGGGTTGAGGGATGGGGATGGGTGGCAAAGCCCAGCCCAGTGGGCATGTCTCAGCTCCAGCCTTGAATTATTCATGCTTTTCATTCCCAGATCTAAAATCCATGCTTTTTGGAGAAAATTATCCAGTGAGGGGGATGAGAGGCAATGCTCCCATTAATCTCAGCCCGGATGAATCTGCTCGGGGTGCGGATGCAGATTTAGGGTGCACACAGGGCCCCATCACTGTTTAACCTTCAGGGTCTTAGAAACACATTGGAAAAAAACACATAGAATCGTGGAATGATTTGGGTTGGAAGGGACCTCAAACCCATCCAGTTCCACCCCTGCCATGGGCAGGGACACCTCCCACTGCATCAGGGGCTCCAAGCCCCATCCAACCTGACCTTGAACCAGGGATGGGAAAGCCACAACTTCTTCTGGACAACCTGGGCCAGGGCCTCCCCACCCTCAGCATGAAGAAATTCTTCCTAATGTCTAACCTAAATCTTCCCCCTTCCAATTTAAAGCCATTCCCCCTCATCCTATCATTCCTGATCCCTGTGAAAAGCCCCTCCCCAGCTTTCCTGGAGGCCCTTTCAGCACTGGAAGCTGCTCTAAGGTCTCCCCAGAGCCTTCTCTTCTCCAGGCTGAACAACCCCAACTCTCAGCCTGTCCTCACGGCAGAGAAGCTCCAGCTCTTGGATCATCTCCGTGGCCTCCTCTGGGCCTGTTCCAACAGTTCCATCTCCTTCTTATGTTGAGGATTCCAGAACTGGACACAGCACCAGGGTCATTCTTGCTTGTTTCCCTGACAAGATCCCCCTGACACCGAAGGGGACTCTGGTGCCGGTCAGGGAGCCGAACCCGGCGCTGCAATCAAAATATCGTCCATGTATTGAATGATTGTCGCAGTCGGGTCACTGCGCCGAACCGGTGCTAACGCTCGATCCACCGTAATTTGGCAAATAGTAGGCGAGTTGATCATTCCTTGAGGCAGCACTTTCCACTGAAAGCGCAAGTTGGGGCGTTGGCTACTTGGGAACACGACAGAAAAAGCAAACCGCTCCTTATCTGCCTCATGTAGAGGTATCGAGAAAAAACAGTCCTTAATATCAAGGACAGCACAAGGTTGTCCTTCCGGTATCATAGAGTTCATGGGCAACAGCGTTTGGACAGGACCCATTGGTTGAATTTTCTCGTTTACCTCACGCAGGTCATGGAGGAGACGAAACCCCTCGCCGGTTCGTTTGGGTATTACGAAAACTGGGGTGTTCCATAGGCTAGTGGAAGGCTCTATATGACCTCGTTGTAGTTCACGGTCAATTAGCTCAAGAAGAGCATCCATTCGAGGCTTCGACAGGGGCCACTGCTTGACCTATACTGGGTCGGACGATTTCCACTTCAGTTTAATTGGTGGAAGTGGGTATGCGGCAGTGGCCCTTATGGTAAATTTGTCACTCTGGCTTTTAATAGGGCTAGAGCGTCCCTTCCCAGCAGGGGTGGGACTCCCGACACAACATATGGGAAGAGGGTAATAGTTTTCTCCGGCCCCTTTTCGGTGTGAAGCGTTATTGCTATCGGTTGAGCGCTCTTCCGAGCTCGGGTTAATCCCCCAACTCCACCCACCATAGGGGCGTCTTCCAATTTCCAACGCGGGGGCAAACTCGTCTCGGGAATAACTGTAACGTCTGCTCCGGTATCGATCAAAAACGGGACACTAATGGTGGTGCCATTTAGGGTATTATAAAGGGAACAAGTCCCCCACACCACTGGTGGGTTATCACACTTCACTGCCAGGGCCACCCTGGGGTCTCGCCCCCAGAGGGTGGTCCTTGCTGTCCCTGAGATAAGGGCAGGTTCGACTGGACCGCTGGTTGAGCCATAAAGTTGGTTGCTTCTCGGGGGGGGCTGCAGGTTCGGGGGCGCTTCGCCCCATTCGGGGTTGGCAAGTTGGGCCGCCTGGTGTCCCAAGTGGGAGAGAGCCGTGCGCGGCCCAGGTGCCCTCTCCCCGCCCCGTTTCCCTGAGTTTTAGAGCTGCATTCCTTGGCAAAATGCCCTTTATCCGCAATTGCTTCAACAATCGCTTGTACGTCCTTAGGGTTTATTGGCGAGTGGACCCTCTGTCCCCTCCGTCACCCGGACCGGGAACGCCAGCGTGGCCCATGGGGCCCAATCGGCACACGCCATCTTTATTTTTCTCCAATCCGTGAGAGGGATTTGTCCCCCTCTCGGCTTTTCTTTAATTCGAGTGGGGATGTGTCGGCTTTTAACTCTATGCACCCCCACCTCCTCCTCTGAGCTCGAGTCGGCTGTGACCCCCCCGCCCCGACTAGTGTCCGAGCCGGACCTCGCCTGACCGGCCACTGCCGGGCCCCGAGCTCTTTTTGTCGGGCCCCGGCCCCGCCCACCTCCCTTGCGGAGGGGCCGCTCCCTCCCCCCGGCTCGCCCCGCCTGCTGCTCGGAGCAGACGGACGCTCTGACTGGCTCCCCGCCCCTCGCGCGCACCACCCTTCTCTCTCACGTTCTCCTCCCCCTCACGCTCGCACGCGCCATTCAATTCCAGCGCCTCCTCCCTGTTCCCGCCGGGAACATTCCCGCCCCGCCTTTCCCTTTCCCGCTCGGCGCCATCTTGGGCCGCAGGAGGTGGCGTCTCTCCGAGATTTCCTCGGGCTCCGCTTTTCCAGCGGCGCCCCTGGCCTCCTCGGCCAACCCCCCGCAGAAGGATTCCGCTCGTTTCTGTCCCTCCGAAAGCGGGTCGGGGTTTGGGGACTGAGGGGACGTATCACCCTCTCGCAAACATTTAGACTCTGCATGATCATCACCACGTGGGGGGTGCAGAGTCCGCGTGGCCGCCCCGACCCCCAATCCCGGGGTGGCCGGCAAACAGTCCCTGGCCGCCCTCCAGGTCTCCTGCTCCTGCGTGGCCTCCTGCAGGGCCTGTACGACTTTCCCCCACGACTTAAGGCTTCTCCCACAACCCGAGGACATCGCCTCCTCGGCTAACGCTTTGGTGCATTCATCCCGCACCTCGGGGTGGAGAATATCCACCGGCTGGTCAATGACCCCAAGCTCTGAAAGTCTCGCAATGGCGAGAATAAAATCTTTAGGCTTAAAATCTGTCTTATATAATTGCGATACGACCTTCACAAGGGCTTCCACCCTCCTTGCGGGTCCAGGAGCGTCCTCCCCGCCGGGCTGGTCCAGCCGCCCCGGCCGCCGTTCACACGATTCCAAGCGACTTCCCGATTCCCGGAGCTCCTCCCCGGCTCCCGGGTTTCGGCACCACTTGTTGCCTTCGGGGGGCGTTGCCTTCGGAGGCGTGGCGACCTGGTTCAGGAACGGCACGGCGACCAGACCCAGGTCACTCGGTCCACGAGCTCACAGACACCAATGTGGTGGATGGCAAATGGCGTTTGTTGATGCGTAACACAGCCTTATATAGCCTGGGCGTACGACGTCACTTCCGTCCGCTTACATCGTGAACTAAACGCAATTGGCTACCCGGAGGGGGTCCTACCTTTCCGTACATCGCGAGATCTTCCGACCGCCGGGCCTTAGCTACCCACAAGGCGCTCCTCAACATCTGTCCAACGGCTCCTCATAATTAGGACACAGCTAATGAAGATTATCAGCCACCCGCGCTGCACTGGACTTTAAGGCCCCTTCCAACCCAACCCATTACATCATTCTATGAAATTACGAAACGCAGTAGTCGGGAAAAATGCCACTTTGGGGTTTGGGTTTTTGTCAGTGGGATGAGACAAGGAGCAAAACTATCTTGGTTTGGGCTCCATGGGATCTTCTCTAGGTAGAATAAGTGGCACTTTGTTGGTGAGGCTGCGCCTTTAAGTGTTCTCTCAACTGAGAGAGCTGGGGTTGTTCAGCCTGGAGAAGAGAAGGCTCTGGGGAGACCTTAGAGCAGCTTCCAGTAATGAAAGGGGCTCCAAGAAAGCTGGGGAGGGGCTCTGGATCAGGGAGGGCAGGGAGAGGATGAGGGGGAACAGTTTTCAGCTGAAAGAGGGGAGATTGAGATGAAGAAATGTTTTCCTGTGAGGGTGGGGAGGTCCTGGCCCAGGTTGCCCAGAGCAGGGGTGGCTGCCCCATCCCTGGAGGGGTTCAAGGCCAGGCTGGATGGGGCTTGGAGCCCCTGATCCAGTGGGAGGTGTCCCTGCCCATGGCAGGGGTGGGACTGGATGGGCTTTGAGGTCCCTTCCAACCCAAACCATTCCGTGATTCGGCGCCATCCTCCTGATCCAATATCCTGAAATACCAATTGCTGGGATGGTGCAGGCTTGCAAACAAGAGGCTCCATGTGAAGACAAGCAAGAAGAAGGGAGTGATCACCACCCCCAGGTTCATGCAGGCCTGGCCGAGCCCCACCAGGAAAGGGCACGGAGTGGCAACACAGTTTTTGCATGTTTTTATTAATAAACCGGCTGACGGTGAAGAATCGGCCCAGAAAACCGGCCAGCCGGGACCCTCGGACGGCTCCTCACCGCTGCCCTCCTCCAAAGCAAACCCATGTTGGCTGTACAAGCCCATGGGGCCGTGCTTGAGGTTGTGCCTCGGCTCTGCCGAGACGAACACGCTCCTGCATGCCCCAGCCTCTCTCCTCCCTCCAGGCCTTTCAGCTCAGGGCAGCTCGCAGGGGGAATGTCAAAACTCCTTAAACCTGCGGGGAGAGAAGCGGGCGGCTGAGTGCAGCAGGCGCCTTTTGTTGGCATCGGGATCGACGATGGGTGCAGCGCAGCTGCCAGAGGGATGGAAAGGAAGAACGGCTCTGCCGAGAAACCCCATCTGAACCACAAGCCCAGAGGAGAAGAAAGTTGCAAGGAGAAGACCGGGCCACCAATTTGTTTCTGGCCAAAGCTGAAGTGTCCCCCAAACCCCTCAGTGTTTGCGCCTTCTATCCACAAGCTGCTCCAGAGAAAACGCGCTCCCCAAAGCCCTCTGAGGTGCTGCAGTATTGCTGTAAATGGAACCAGCTGCTTCCCCCAGCACAGGGTTTTGGTGCAGACGAGGACAGTGCCAACCCAGCCAGGACAGTCCTGGCCCCAACCAGCCCCAGCGCAGGGGAGCGGAGCACCACAGCCCTCCACCGGCGGCCGGCAAAGGAGGTTTGGGCCGCACTTACCACAGCGCGAGGCCCAGATTATTGGTCTTTCACCTGCAAACACAAGACACAAAGGACCAAATGTTCCTGGGGGTCCAACACCCCATTGCCAGGGCTGGCGGTGGCCTCGTCCCCTTGGTGCTCCCAGGGGTTTGGTGGCGACTGGAGCTGGGCCAGTGCTCATTAACTGGATGATCTTTAAGGTCCCTTCCAACCTAAACCATTCGACCATTCTGTAATTCACGTTATTCACACCCTTGATGCAGTGATTTGGCCCACGCATTTGATTAGCGAGCCCACACTCTGCGTAATCAAGCTCATTAGCATGGATGGGCAAAACGCTCAGCCTATACATTTGGCTGTTTCAAGTGCGTTAATCAATGTTTTGCTAATTGGGCATCCAGGCTCATGTCTTGTAAGTCACTTGGAGACAGGGATGTGCTGCCCACCCGCACATCTGCAGTCTCTCCCCCAGCCATCATGATTGCATGCTTTGATTCCCAAATCTTGATCTCAGCCCTTAAATTATCAGCAGAGCAGCCGTTTCTAGGCTGAGCCTGCCAAGCGAAACTTGAAATCACAGTGAATCAGGCTTGCGTTTGCATTTAATCCTCAGGGCTCAAGTAGGGATACTCACATCAAGCTATTCCCGTCCAGCACTGGCTCTGTTAGCTGCACTCTAGGGCTACAAAGACACAAGGATGGCTTGTTTAGCATCAAGAGAGTTTCATGGGGTGTGGATGGCTAAAATCCCCCAGGTACTGCCCTGGCCAGAGGTGGGAATGTCTTTGTGCCCACAGGAGGGAGATGTTGGGCAGGCGGTGACACGAAGCCCAGTGTGACGCCCACACGGAGATGCAGCAATGACAGCAAGGGATAACAAACATCTTTCTGGAGTTGCAGCAGTGCCGTGTTTTGGCATCGCGGGGCCAGAGGCCACCACGGGGCAGTACGTACGTACCCTCTCTTCCTCACCATGCAGCCACACCACCCGCGAACCTCTTTGACCACCACACGAACGAGGAGCTGCAGGAGGAAAAGTGGAGGATCATGATGGGACCGATGGCTCTGTAGCCACCAGCCTCGGCATGAGTGTCTGTATTGCTGGGAGATAAGTTTTAAGGCTCTTCCCAGGGAAGATCATAGAATCATAGAATAACCAGGTTGGAAAAGACCCAACCATTCCTATCAAACACTAAACCATGTCCCTCAACACCTTGTCCACCCGTCCCTTAAACACCTCCAGGGAAGGTGACTCAACCCCCTCCCTGGGCAGCCTGTTCCAGTGCCCAATGACCCTTTCTGTGAAAATTTTTTTCCTGATGTCCAGCCTAAACCTCCCCTGGTGGAGCTTGAGGCCATTCCCTCTCATCCTGTCCCCTGTCACTTGGGAGAAGAGCCCAGCTCCCTCCTCTCCACAACCTCCTTTCAGGGAGTTGGAGAGAGCAATGAGGTCTCCCCTCAGCCTCCTCTTCTCCAGGCTAAACACCCCCAGCTCTCTCAGCCGTTCCTCATAAGGCCTGTTCTCCAGCCCCCTCACCAGCTTTGCTGCTCTTCTCTGGACTCACTCCAGAGCCTCAACATCCTTCTTGTGGGGAGGGGCCCAGAACTGAACACAGGATTCGAGGAGCGGTCTCACCAGTGCCGAGTACAGAGGGAGAAGAACCTCCCTGGACCTGCTGGTCACACCGTTTCTGATACAAGCCAAGATGCCATTGGGCTTCTTGGCCACCTGGGCCACTGCTGGCTCATGTTCAGTCGCTGTCAACCAACACCCCCAGGTCCTTCTCCTCCAGGCAGTTTCCAGCCAGACTTCTCCTAGTCTGTAGCTGCTCAGGGTTGTTGTGCCCCAAGTGGAGGACCCGGCATTTGCCCTTGGTAAACCTCTTGCCACTGGACTCAGCCCAGCGGTCCAGCCTGTTCAGATCCCTTTGGAGCCTCCCGACCCTCCAGCAGATCGACACTTCCACCCAGCTTAGTGTCGTCTGCAAACCTGCTCAGGGTGCACTCGATGCCTTCATCCAGGTCATTGATGAAGACATTGAACAGGGCTGGACCCAGCCCTGAGGAACCCCACTTGTCACTGGCCTCCAGCTGGAGTTAACTCCATTTCCCACCACTCTCTGGGCCCGGCCATCCAACCAGTTTTCCACCCAGGAGAGAGTGCGCCTGTCCAGGCCTGAGGTGACAGTTTCTCAAGCAGAATGCTGTGAGAAACTGTGTCAAAGGCTTTGCTGAAGTCCAGGAAGATCCATCCACAGCCTTTCCCTCATCCAGCAGCCGAGTCACTTTGTCATAGAAGGCGATCAGGTTAGTCTGGCAAGAGCTGCCTTTTGTGAACCCGTGTGGACTGGGCCTGATCACCCGGTTCTCTTGCATGTGCTTCATGATGGCACTCCAGATCACCTGCTCCAGTGCCTCTAACCTGGTCCCCTCTCCTGGTCCTCCTATCCTGGTTCTTCTATCCCGGTTTCCCTATCCCGGTCCCCGCTCGCTGGCTGTCCTGGTTCCCATCCCAGTTCCCCTCTCCCTGTTCCCATCATGGTCCCCGTCTCCTGGTCTCGCTCCCCCTATCCCAGTTCCCTTATCCCGCTGTCTCTGTCCCGTCTCCTGGTCCCGGTTCCCTCCTCCCCGTCCCCGGTCCCGGTGCCCCTCACCGGCTGTCCCGGGGCAGGGCTCGCAGCAGCCGCACCCCGGGGGCGAGCGGTGCCCTCATGCCGCCGCTGCCGGGGCCTCCGCCGCCCCCGGGGCCCCCGCCGCCCCTTTTCAGGGCTCCGGCCCCGCCTCCCCTCGCGGCCCCGGGGCGGGTCCCGCGGGAACCGCCGGCTCTCGCCCCTCCGCTCCCCAGAAAGGCTCGGCCTGAGCTGCCTGCAGCCCGGGGCTTTGGGGAGCCCCGCTCCCCTTCTCCCTGGGGTCTCACACCGGGAGGGAGAAATCCCCGCTCTCCAACAAGGATCCCGAGGATGTCAAGCGAGGGACAGACCGTGGGCTCGAGGCTCAGCGATGGTTTGATTTTAGCAGTTCCTCTGGACCGAGATGCGGTGCAGGAGCCGCTCGGGCAAGGTGGAAAGTGGGGGGTCCCCAGGACGCGAGCGAGGCCTTGGGGTCCTGCCAAGGAAACGCTTAGACTCACAGAATCACCAGGTTGGAAAGGACCCACCGGATCATCGAGCCCAACCGTTCCCATCGACCGCTAACCCATGTCCCTCAGCACCTCATCCACCCATCCCTCAAACCCCTCCAGGGAAGGGGACTCCCCCCTCTCCCAGGAACAGCTGCCCCAGCAGAGCCCTGCCCTGAAATCAGCTCAAAAACGCATTTGCAGCTTCAGCCTTTCGCTTCCCTGGCCCTGCCGCGTGCAAAAAACCTCCCAGGCCGGATCCTGCCCTGCACGATTCCGCCTCGACGCCCCCGATTCAGTCTGCGGTGCCTTCCCCTGACGCAAACGCTGGTTAATAAATAGCACCAGCCACCGCAAATGGGCCGGTGACTAATGATTGTCCAGCGTGAGCGGGGAACAGAGGAGCATCCCTCGCCACGGCTCAGCGCCTCCGCTACCTCTGGACCGGGGTCGCGGGTTTGCTTCGCACCAGGCGGCATCGGAAGAGGGAAAAGAAATCAGGCGGCACACTCAGCCCCCCATCCTTCCTGCCATGGTTAATACTGGAGAGGTGGCAGGAGGGGGCCAAAGAGCAGCAAATATTAATGCTGGGCTAGGGTGCAACTTCCATCCAGGAACACGGTACCCGCACGTGTCATTCTTCCAGGGAGAAATGGGTGGATTTTAAACATGGAGAGAAACAGCAGCATCCCCAGCGCTTGGTAAAAATGACCGTGCTCCAGCAGCGTGCGCCGAGGGGCGGGGGCAGCACAGCAGAGCCCCGCTCACCCCCAGAGCAAACACCTTTTTCCTAGGAAAAAGCTTCTTTCCCTAGTTAAATAGAGGCTGGAGGAGTGCAAGCTGGGTGGAGGGGAGTGGAGGAGAGGTCCTCGCCAGGAAGAAAGGGAAGGAGCAATAAAGAGCCAGCTCTGGAGCGTGACTGGAGCGGCACGGGCTGGTAGGAGCCATAGGGAAATGGAGAAAAGGGAGTGGGAAGGAAGAGTCACCTTCCCTAGAGGTGTTAAAAAAGGGTGTAGATGTGGCACTTCAGGACATGGTTTAATAGGCACGGTGGGGCTGGGCTGACACTTGGACTGGAGGAGCTTAAAGGATTTTTCCAACCTTAACCATTCCATGATTCTAAGAGGTTAGAAACTAGGAGGGTCTCTAACTCTAGGAGCTGTTCACCCCCTCTACCTCATCTCTCCTCCTTTCACACTCCTGCTGAGACAAACAACCCTTGAAAAGAGTTTATTCCACAAAATTCAAGTGCTGGCCTCTAAACCAGCCCCACAATCGGCTCCTTCACACCAACCCTCACCCGTGCATCTGGTCCGGCCAAGCACACGTGGATCAGAGCAGGAGAGGTGCAGCTCAAACCTGAGCAAAGGAGCAGAAACACAAAGGTGCCATTGTGGATGGAGTGGAGGGAGCAGGCAGGACCGGGCTCTCTGCCTCCAGCAGCCCCGAAACCCAGGGGGCTGGGTACTACAGCTGCTCCCCTCACCGAGGCTGCCCCAGGCGAGCGCAGAGCACGGCCAGGTCTCGGAAGGGAAGCCTTGCTGACGGGGTCCTGTCCATGGGGGCGCAGGACGAGATGAGGGACTGCAGAGCACGGCTGTAAGCTGAGGGACACAGAGGCAGCATTAGCAGATCAGCATTTCACTTACGACCTGTGACTGGGGCCAGCTTCAGCCTTTTACCATAGAGCAGCTGTTCTTTTAAGATAAATCAACATTGTTTTAGCTTTCCACAGGCTTGTTTGCACGTTCTGCACAGCCCTGATCACAAAGCAGTATGCCAACCAAAGCTGGAAAGCCAAAGATTCTTATAAAGCCCCAATTTCTCTATTACTTTCCCTCTAAAAGACAAGTCCCAGTTGCTCAGCCAGGTATTTTTCCAGGCTGTGCTCAAGATCAGAGTCCTCAGCACAGATAGGACATGGATCTGGCCAGAGGAACCCACAGAGATCTGAGGGCTGGAGCATCTCCCATATGAGGACAGGCTGGGAGAGGTGGGGTTGTTGAGCTTGGGGAGAGAAGGCTCTAGGGAGACCTTAAGAGCAGCTTCCAGTCCTGAAAGGGGCTCCAGGAAAGCTGGGGTGGGGCTCTTGATCAGGGAGGGCAGGGAGAGGATGAGGGCAACGCTTTTGAGCTGAAAGAGGGGAGATTGAGATGCGATCTTAGGAAGAAATGTTTTGCTGTGAGGGTGGGGAGGCCCTGGCCCAGGCTGCCCAGAGCAGTGGTGGCTGCCCCATCCCTGGAGGGGTTCAAGGCCAGGTTGGATGGGGCTTGGAGCCCCTGATCCAGTGGGTGGTGTCCCTGCCCATGACAGGGGGTGGGACGGGATGGGCTTTGTGGTCCCTTCCAACCCAACCCTTTCCATGACCAATGCCTCTTCCTCCTCAAAAGCAGGAGCTCCTACCTTTGTGGTTTTTATAGAAGACACAGTTGTTAGCACAGGTATCCGGGTGGGAGTCCCAGAAATCAGACCCGCAGAAGCACAGTGGGGGCAAGTCGATGTTACAGAGTTTTATCTTCTCCCTTATCTGAGCTCTTAGAGCTTCAATGTACCTGCCAGGGATAAAATGTTCGCACTCTGCAAGTAACGCCCAGCTCTGCGCAAGGAGGGGGGATCCAGCCATACCTCACGTGCTCCTTATTCCGCTGCTGGTTTTCCTTAGTCTTTTTCCCTCTCCTCTCCTCCAGTTTGAGCCGGGCCAGGGTTTCGCAGGCTCCCATTCCCAGGGTGGGCTCTGGCTGCTCAGTCATCTCCTGCATCCTCTTCTCTTCCACTCGGCGCTCATTTTCCTTCTTGCTCTTAATCCTGTGGGCACACACATGCTTAGGGAAGAAGCTTCCCCACCCCAAACCTCCATTCCTCACTAGTCCCCATCTGTAAGATCAGGGCAAGGAGATGGAGATGCTGCTTTTGCCCAAACAACCCCCAGCAGGCAAAATGAACTCTGCACCAATTGCAGCATTGACTTCCTAACAACTTGAAATATAAAATGGTCAAAAATACTTCCCAAGCCTCCTTTTCCTGATATGGAAATATGAGCCTGTGAACGCTCTCCTGCCCTTGACCTCCTCCCACCTGCTACTTTTTTCATCACCCTGGACTTCTCCTTCCAGCTCCCTGCTGCATCACATGCACACATGCTTCTGTTATGAAGTGCCCACTGCAAGTCCCCAAAAGAGCTGCTCCTTCCAAAACCAAGAGCCATGTCTAGACTTTCAATAAACACCAGGAAGGACCAACAGCTCAGCTTCCCCACTTCTAATTTCCCCTGATTTTGGGGCACCCGGGATCCCGCTGTAAGCTGTCCTTGCAGCTTCTGGGATGGGGGCACAACAGAAGAGCGCTGGGTACAACAGAGAAGCTCCAAGGATCCCGCATCTACTCCAAAACAGGATTTAAGAGGCATTTTTAACCAAATCTTCCTCTGTTTCCTCCACCTGCCTTGCACCTACACGGCACTCCAGCCCTGGTGGAGGCAGCTGGGCTGTACAAGCCACGCCAAAGGCACAGCCCATTCCCTTGACAAGCGGCAATTACAGAGCACAAAGGCTTTAAGCTGAAGCATCTGCCATTTCGTTCCCTCTGACAAGTACCAAATGCAATAACACATTACAGTCAAAGGCATTAAAATAAAAAAATCCAGGCTGGGTAGGAGCCAGAGGGAGGACACGCAATCGAATGAGGCATTGGGATGGTCCTCCGTTTATGGGGTCAAATCTTGACATCAAGAAGGAAAGTGCTTAAGCCAAACATCTCCAGTCAAGTTATAAACTCAAAAATGTTTTTTAAATGAAGTGGTAATAGAGCCTTAACTACTCCCCCATAAATCTTCTGCTACAGAAACCAAGGCCAAGGCCAACTTAAGGCTTTACACTAAGTAATTACAAAACCAGCTCTTTTCCATGTACTCTCCAAGCAGCTTTCGGCTCGAGCAGTGCCCCTGCAACCAAGACAACACATGCAATGAATGGTATCGCACTAACTCGGAACTCCCTGGTGTCTCGCCAGCACTTGCAGGGCAGGAGAAGGTCTCTGTAGCTCCCCAGTGCCAATTTAAATGTCAAGAATGCAGCAGGAGGAGCCTTTCTTTAGCCCTGCAATTCCTCTCCAAAAAGTGACCATGAAAATCCTGCCCCTGGGTGCCTGCCGTGCTCCCACAGAGCCTGGAGAGGACGCGGTCAGACCTCCATCGTTTTATTTTATGGCAAGGCAGAGACAAAAAAAACCCAAAACAAGCAATCAAACCAACCCACCCCTAAAGTGTCTTTCCTATTTTGGTGTGAGCTTGCAGAGCTCCTCCTTAAGGAGGTCCCGGAAAGGGAGATGACTGAACACCAAAACAAGGGCTGATACTTTTACACAGATAACGTTCTCAACTCTGGAACAAACGCTGGGAAATCTTTTTATTACACTATATACGTTTATAGCTGTGAGGGTGAAGGGTCTGGCATTAAAGGACCCAGAGATAAAGACCAGCTTAATGACGTGACCTCGCCTCAAAGTTTCTAAACACAGACTGTAGCATGGAGCAGGAACTGGCTGCCCAGGGAGGTGGCAGAGTCCCCATCCCCAGAGGTGTTTAAAAAGCAGATAGATGAGGTGCCTGGGGACATGATTTAGTAGTGGGCAGGTACAGTTAGAGTTGGTGATCTTTAAGGTCTTTTCCAACCTATTGATTCTACAACTCTTTGATAGTAGCTTGGGGTCAGTTCCCAGGGGTCACAGTTTGGTAAGCTAGGACTCTCCCAGCCCAGTGGTTCAGCTCCTAACTCCTATCCACAATGCACTGGGACACAAAGTAAAGAGAGAAGCCCTGAGCACCTCTGAAGGGCTCGACACATCCCAAGGGTTACCCTTGGGCTGCTGGTTGAATAAATCCCACCCCAGGGCTCACAGACTGGGCACTGAAATAAACCCAGGGGACGAGGCAGGCTTTCCACCTGGCATTTGTATGGTGGACCTTCTCTCAACATACTCTCCGATTTCTAAAAAGCTGATAAAAGTGGTGGTTTTAACCCATTGGGGGCAGCTTGCAGCCAGAGGCAGAATGCTGCCCATGATATAGCAGGGTCCTATGAAGCTGGATAGTCTTCTCAGAGCCTCTGCATTTCATAGAATCATGGAAAGGGTTGGGTTGGAAGGAACCTAAAAGCCCATCCGGTTCCACCCCCTGCCACAAGCAGGGACACCTCCCACTGAACCAGGTTGCTCCAAGCCCCATCCAACCTGGCCTTGAACCCCTCCAGGGATGGGGCAGCCACCACTGCTCTGGGCAGCCTGGGCCAGGGCCTCCCCACCCTCACAGCAAAACATTTCTTCCTAACATTTCTCTCATTCAATCTCTCTTCTCACAGCTGAAAACTGTCCTCCCTCATCCTGCCCCTGCACTCCCTGACCAAGAGCCCTTGCCCAGCTGCCCTGTAGCCCCCTTTGGGTGCAGAAGTGCTTTCCAAAACATCACTGCCTGTTCCCACCAGCCAAGCACACAAGACCTTTCCAGCTGCAAGAATGGCCCTGCCAGCAATGACGAAGCCGATACCAAGGGGTTGGTGCTCAGCCACATGTACTCACTCAGCGATTCTCTTCTGCCTCTCCCTCTGCCTCTGCTGTTCCCTCACTTGCTCTCGCTCGATGCTCATGAAGAGGCGCCTGTATCTCAGGTACTCGTTCTTGCGCTGCAGGAAAGAAGAGGCACCTTAGAGAAGGAGGCTGCGATTGATGTCAAGTGACATCAGCCCTCAGCTTGATTTCTGGAGCACATCTGTCAGGACAGAAACCTCGCTCCTTCCCCAGATCCTCAAATGTCTCCTACTGCATGTGCCCTGGGACAGAGAAGCTGAAGAGATGGCAGTTAGCTAGGAGAGGACTAAGACATCTTGGAGTATTAGAGGGCATTGTACCAGCATCCCTCAACTGAACCTTCGTATGGATGGAAGCTCTGCCACCTGAGAAATTTCTGAACACTCACTTTACTGTTGGTAGAAGAGCCAATTCCCACTTGAACCCTCTTTACCAGAGCGCTAAAAGCTACAGGCCCAGGATTTTGACCCACCTTGGGACTGGTGGTCCTCTGCGCTTCACTGGAAGCCTGTACCTCCAGAAAAACCAAACGTACAACACCGAGCTGGACCCACTGCGAGCAGAAGAACCACAGAGGTGGCAGGGTTGCTGAGACAAATCCACAAGCCCTGCAGGGAACAACTCCTATACAGACACTTGAACATGAAGAGGTTTAATGTCTGGGCTTCTACTTAATCCCACAGATGCACAAGGGCAGGGAAACCTCCTGGCTGACACTCACACCTCAAGTCCTCCCATGGGAATCAGTGGGTACGCAGCGAGTCTGAACTCCACAAGGCCAGAAAGCCTAAAGCACAGATTTTTCCTCATCAACACCAAGAGTTTTGGGCTGCGTTCATCCATCTCGCTCAGTGGAGAGAGCCCTGCACAGCTGGAGATAAAGGAGCAGGAGGGATTGCCAGGCTGAAAGGGGAGAGAGCTGGGTGGAAAAACCCAATGCGGAAGAGAGAACTGCAAAACCAGTTATCTCAGTGTGGATCAGAGCCAAGGAGATAAAAAGCAAGGGGCAGAGGGAGCCGCTCAGTGAAGGAACAGCTTGACAGGCCCCAGCTGCTGTCACGCTGTCCAGAAACCACAACCGGATTGCAGATCAGCTGGTTGGAAAAATGCATGTAAGGAACAAAAAAAACAGGCAGTTCCTACAAAGTCCTATGGAGTTTTACAGCGTGAGCTGCAGGAAAGCCGACTAGGGAAGAGGGAAGTGTTCTTCTTCACATCTGAAAGCAAGAGGAAAATAAAAGTCACTTCCTTTACGCATCCAAAAGAAACATCTTCTCTTTCATCACCTACATTAGCACGAGGCAAACAGTCCCTGACACAGGCTGGAAAGCCCTGGTCACTCTCTGTGCTGGAAAGCAACCAGCCTGGTGCCTGCTTGGTGCCGATATGGCAGAAAGCTTTGTATTCTCAGCCTTACACCCAAATAAGATAAAGGGAGGTTTGTTCTTCCCTTTTTTAAGCATTTTTGGCAGCTTCCATCTCTCTCCATGCAACAGAAAGCAATACTTTTGGTTTGCCAGGCAAATTAAATGAAGCCTGTTTCTCCTCCAGCCCTTCCGTGTTATTCAGACCCCGGATTCGGCAGCAGGAGCACGTGATGGTCACTCTGACAGTCACAGCAGACCTTTAGAAAAGAACTCCGTAGCTTTGCCCGTGACCTGAGACACCATCAGCCCCAGCAAACTCATGAACCTAGCAAATGCTTCATACATTAAGGCTGCTCTTGAGGCTTCTTATCTGAGCTGGCAGCTACCACTGTTCTC
This sequence comes from Phaenicophaeus curvirostris, assembly GCF_032191515.1. Classification (NCBI taxonomy): domain Eukaryota; kingdom Metazoa; phylum Chordata; class Aves; order Cuculiformes; family Cuculidae; genus Phaenicophaeus; species Phaenicophaeus curvirostris. The sequence goes on from NW_027206691.1 coordinate 51,280, forward strand.
AACACCTTCCAGTCCTGAAACAGAGACAAAACAAAGAGGACTTGGCTCCAGCAGACAAACCTGTTTCTTGGTTTCCTCTTGGTCTACACCATCCCAGAGTAGGAGGGGAGGCGGGTAATTGGTGTGAGGCCTCTGGGGAGGCTCGGGCGAGCTCGGGTCCTTCACTGATCCATCGCAGAACTGGAAGACAATGCAAAAGAGTAGAATCAGCACCCTCACAAACAAGTTTCTCATCTTCCCCCAGCAAAACACTTCTCCACGCACAACCCCTACAGTCATCAACAGGGTAACTCACCCCCTTTTTCGGGATATAGGTTGGCTACAGAAATGAGAGAAACGTGTGACACCTCCATGTCAAAGCTTGAGCACCAAAGCTTTATCAAAACACGCCCAAAGGTATCCCTGGAGGAGGTTCCCTGTTTAGTTTAAAACTGGATTCATACCTCCCCTCCTCAAACTTTCATTCTGAACTTTGTGAAGCGAAACAAAAATGACAGTAACAGAAGTGTCAAGAGAGCCATGCCCCAAAAGCTCAGTGTAAACCTCTGCCTTCTTCCGTCTGCTCGGTATTTGTGAAGCCAGTATTTCTGCTCCTGGCTGAAATCCCTAGCAAGCCCTACAGGATCTGCCAACTACTCCAGGTAATCAGAGCAAAGCATTTCCACACCTCAGATGTTAACAAAAGAGGAATCAATAAATACATGAGCTCAGTCCTCACAAACAGACAGAATGGGGCTGCCTCAAAGGGAGGTGTTTCCCCAGCCCCTGAGGCACAGGAATCACCACAGCAGTGATTCCCCAGTTTCCCCCTTCTGATGCAGAGCTTTTTGCTCTCTTTTCTAGGAGGTTTCTGGCTGATAGACGCAGCACCCCCAGCTCTCCCACCCGCTGCTGCCTGCAAGCGGGGCAGCCGGAGCAGAGGTGCTGCAGGTCCTGCTGGCTGCACTTCGCGGTTCACAGTTAAGCACACAATGCAATTGCACCCTCACTTTCAGATTTCCGCTGAGTGCCAGCCAACTGGCACCAGGAGGCAGGCACAAATAAAACCCCTTTGGAAGCCAAAGCTGAAAGACGAAAGCAGTGAAACAGAAGCCATCAATCTTGCTTAGCTCCAACATCGCTCTCAAACCTGTTTGGATGACAGTAGGCTCAAGAGTTAACCAGGCCTGAGGGAGGAACTGCTCTACTCCAGCAGCAGCCTCGCCACCTCTGCTGAAATAAACCAAATGATTTAAACCCTTTAAGACCAACTGGCCCAGCCCTGTACAAGTCTTACCTTTTCAAATTCAGTTTTGATGTAGAAGTCATCATCGTGCTCAGCCCGATGCGGGTCTGTCCTCTGGTCCTGCAGTTCAGCTGGAAGATCGTGGTGTCCTGTGAGAAGCAGTTCCTCATTCTCATCTGCTGCGGGCATTGTGGAAGTCTTGCAAGACTCTGGTTTCTGGAGAAGGGAGGAGACGAGTGTAAACATGGAACTGAACTGCAGCTGCTTTGGTGCCTAGGGCAAACTCAACACCCTCGCACACGGGTAAGAGGTAGCTTTAACCCAAGGGCGGCTTGTTCTGCAGAACAGCTGAGATCTGGCAAGCAGCAACACAACGTGTTTGAGTATCACTGCAGGGCACAAGAGCCAGAAAATCACAGTTTAGCAGGGCAACTTGTGATTACGTTCTCATCAACCGCACAAACAGAAGGAGGGATGTGTGGGGCAAAGGAAAGACAAGGAGAAAACCTCTTCAGTTTTGCAACTGCAAGGAGCTGGGGTGTGATGGGATCTCCGGAGCGACGCTCGGGTGGGTAACACACTCCTTCAGATGGTGAGTGGGCAGGCTCCCCACTGGCAGTTAACAATGTTTTGAGATGCAGCAGATTGTTTCCTACAAACTAAAAAACTGAAATGCCAGAAGCAAGCTTGGAGCCAGAATGGTTTTTTTCCTTGCCTGCGTCTGTTCAGGAAGAAAAGAACAGGATTGCAGAGAGAGGGAGAGGATGGATCAAGGGAGGAGAGCAGGTCACGCCAGGGATCCCTCGAGATGGCTCTGACGCCACCAGAAGATGATGGAAGGATGGAGGAGAGCCCAGAGTTAGTCTGAACATGAAATTATTTGACAGGCTTAGAAGAATTCCCATCAACCCTGTTTTGATGGAAACAACACAAAAAGAACTTCTTTGGTGAGGAAAAGGGAATAGAAAAGAACCGTTACTGCTTTGTAAGGATGCGCTGAAGTCCTGAATGTAGAAGGAAATGAAACTGTGGGGAAAAAAAAACAAACAACTTTGGTGAGTGATTAGTAAAAGAAAACAATTTGGGACCTACAGCAGTCTGCCAGCCCCAAAAGGCAAAGCAGCTGAAGACCTGGTGAACAGGATCATCTGAAAAACAGGACAGGTCATTTCCATGCAATGGAAACCTACGTATCCGCTTGGGAAAGGGGGGAGAAACTTGGAATGGTTTTGACCTGAAAAGTCTCTGGGAGAGAGGAAGAGCAATGATTCGGGGAACATGGATCACCAGCTGCAGGGAATGCAACTCTGGAGAAGGGAGGAGGAAAAAGAGGAAGGCAGAAGCTAGGCCTGAAGGAGAAGTAGCAGCTCCTTTACACTAAGCAAGCGAAAACGGCCTGGCCAGAGGGAAGAGACAAGCGGTGCAGCGTGAGAAAGCCCTGGCCGAGCCCCGGGCTCCTTCTGTGCCCATGATTCACGCGAGAACGGAGGAAGTGGAACACAGGTTAGATTATTGAAGGAATCATGCAGGAGACAACACAAGCACGTGGGGACAAAACAACAAAACAAGTGTCAGAAAGGCCAAAGCTCTAAGTAGAATATGAAAGATCAAGGTAACAAGTCAGCTTTAGTAAGAGAGACTAAAGGACACACTCCTCAAGGAGGGTAGCTATCAGAGGACACGAGCAGCAGCAGCATTTTATCCTTCTGGGCACCAGCAGTCAGCCCAGGGCACACTCTGAGCTCACAACAGCAGCCAGAACAACATTGGATTATCATTGGGAAGGAGAAGTCCAACTATTCTGCGGAGCTGAGGTTTTTCAGCAGGCAGGACCTGCCCTCGGTTACTGCCAGGAGAGGCAGACAAGCTGCTGAGAGGACCCACCTGCCCCACAGGAAGCCCAGTTCATCACAAAAGGGCACAAGGAGTGTCTGTGTTTAAACAGAGGAAACACCAAAGATAAGCTCTTGAGACTAAAATCTTAGCTGGAAAAACAAGAGGAAATCACTTTGCAAACTGCCTGTAAGGTGCTAGAAAAAGAGATAAGCAGCAGCCAGCATAAATGCATCAAGGGCAAGTCATGGCTAGCTGGTCTGAATTTCTCCCGTACCCAAAGAGGCCTCAGGCAAAGTCCAGCAACAATCTTGATTTTAACTTCACTTTTGACTTCCAGCTCAGCTTTCGATGCAGCCTATTCAGCACTTGTGTAAGGAAATGCCTGTTAGATGGAGCTGTTACATCGGAGGTGCAATATTGACTAAAAACACCATCCAGATACAGCCTCGGGAGTTCCCTGCACAAAAATAAAGACATAATTAAATGGGCCCTGCTTGATGATTTCAATACCAGCCTGGATGATGGCAGCACCTTGATTACATTTGCTGGCTCCACCGAGCTTTAAGTTGCAGAATTATTTGAGAACAGGCTAAAAATGTTCGGGTTCAACCTAAAGAAATCAGTTGGAATGGACAGCACAAGGGAATTCCACAAGGACGAATGTGAAGGGCAAGACAGGGCACTCTGGAGCAATTATCAGGGCACTTAAGCCCCTGGCAGCCTTTTGCATCTGAAGAGAAGGGAATAAGCTCCTGTCCCGCTGAGCTGCAAACACAGCCAACCTTCAGACCAGGAGAAAGAATCAGATTAATATTAGAGCTTTTTTATCTCTAGTATCTTAGAGTAATAAAAGAGTAACGCAATAAATCAATAAATTCTTTCTAGAATTAATTGCCTGGGGAAGCTGTTCAGTCCTCTTTCCCCAAGGTTTGAGAGCAGAGTTGAGCAGGCTCAGGCAGGAAAATGGCCCAGGATTCCTGCCAGCTGCGATGACTTGCCACTGGACTCTGGTTTGCACGGGCAGTGACTCTATTATCCATGGGAGGTTTTAGTGCTGCTAATAGCCAAGTAAGGAATCACTCCACCTTGCTGAGCAGTCTGAACACACTGAGGACAGGATGTATCTTTAGTGTCTGAGATAGACAGGAGGCTTTGGAACCCGTATTTACACTGTTTCTGTAAAGTTTGTTTGCAAAGCTGACTGCCTTGAACAGAAATCCAACAGCACGTGGAGGAGGAAGAGACAGGCTAGCCCTTACATAAAAGGTATTTTCTAGATAACAGCCAGCCAAGAGCTACTTCACCTTTGATGAACCCAAGAAAGAGACGGGAATGAAGAATTGCAAGATGGGCAGGAAACTGGCTCCAGAGAAGGCAACATGACAAAATATCAGGTTGGGTTGCTGCTGGTGTTCTCCAGGCTGGACAAAGGATGGCAGTTTAAGAAAGGTCTTGGCACAGAAAGCAAGATAATAGCTTGGTTGGGGGGCGGGGAAGCTGTACTTGAGAACTGGAGTGATAAAAGTAAGATGAAATTCAGCAGAATAAAAAGCGAGGCACTGGGGACTGACCTCCTCACATGGGTACTGGGTACTGCTTCAAGGAAAGCAGACGCCTGCCAACAATTCCCTACCAGAAACCAGCCCTGGATGCAGAAAACCCTCCAGATCTTTGCCACCCAGAGCAAACAAGGGATTGATGCGATGGGAAAATTTGTTGAGTTTCCTTTAAGAAATAAAGCCACCTAAGGGGAGGGCTGATCATCACATGCCTCCCAGATACCCAGATCATAATCTCAGCCTTTAAAGAGGTTTTTTTGCATTCTAGCTGCCTTATTTATTTCTTGTTAGTTTGCAAAGAGAGATGTTTTCACCCACTTCATTCTGCTGCCTTGTCTGAAAGGCAGCAGGAACACAGCCCTTGGGCCACCAAAATCCAGGGGCTGATCATCAGGCGGGTTAAGAAAGCCCAGTTTGTTTCACTTTTGCTGGAGATTCACTGGACTTTTCTTTGGATTTCCTACTTAGAGACAGATCTTCAACAGTCTGCAAGGTTAACTCCTCTCACCCTGCCCCAGGCACTCCCCCACTCACCTCTTGCCTCCAGACACCACCGGGGAGTCGAGGAGAACCCGTTCCTTGGGACACAGTTTTGCAAGACGCCAGCCTGCGCCGAACTTGCCTCATGGTTTTGCTAAGCTGCCATTCAAAGTGAAGGTTCAAAGACAAGACCAAAGAGGAGGTCACTGGCTGCTTTCTGGGAGGGCTATGCCGAGGTGAGCTGCACAGATGAAATCACCTGATGGACCCTGCTCCAATCAAGGTGCTTTCCCAAGGCAGCACAACAAAACACACAATCAGCCTCGCAGCTGGCTATAAGATAACCTGCAACCCCAGGTCTCTTTCAGAGCTACCCCAGTGCCTTGAAACCCTGGCCCAGGCACAGGAAAGGACTCGGTTACAGCTCATCCACTCCCAAATCGCCTTGCTGAGATGTCAAAAGTCCCCGATGGTCCTGCCCAGTGTCCAAACAAAAAGTGAATGCTCCAAGGGAAGCAGCGCTTGAACCAGAATAACTCCAGCTCCTAGGTGAACACACATGCCATCTAAAACACCAGGTGCACCACATAATCACTATTAAAACCAGCTTAAAAGAGTCCCCAAGGCAGGCTTTTCAAGATCTCGTGATCCCATATTCCTTTTCCACAGGACACAGGCTGCAAGGAGGTGGCACCACCTAGTGCCTCCTCTCCGACACAACCACCCTGCGTGCGGATGGAAAATACGCTGTATGGACAAGCAGCAGTGCAAGGACAACCACGGCATCCTCCAGGACAGCATTTACTCTCAGTTTTGAGGCTCTGATAAGAGCTACAGAGGAGTACAACAGGATGCACACAATCACCGTAAAGGTCTTCTCCATCCAAAACCATTCTATGAAGAAATCAGAGTGAAAGTGTAAGCCCACTCTTCATTCAGTACAAAAAATAAAAATAGGGATGTGTTGGAAAAGAGAATCACAGAATGGTTTGGGTTGGAAGGGAACTCAAAGCCCATCCAGTTGCACCCCTGCCATGGACAGGGACACCTCCCACTGGATCAGGGGCTCCAAGCCCCATCCAACCTGGCCTTGAACCCCTCCAGGGATGGGGCAGCCACCACTGCTCTGGGAAACCTGCGCCAGGGCCTCCCCACCCTCACAACAAAACATTTCTCCCTAAGATCTCATCTCAATCTCCCCTCTTTCAGCTCAAAACCGTTCCCCTCGTCCTCTCTCTGCCCTCCCTGATCCAGAGCCCCTCCCCAGCTTTCCTGGAGCCCCTTTCAGGATGGAAGCTGCTCTAAGGTCTCCCTGGTGCCTTCTCTTCTCCAGGCTGAACAACTTCTATTTCAAACCACAAGCATGATGAAGTTGGGATGAAGAATGCAGGAGGGGAGCGGCTCACCTGGGTGGCTTGCTGCAGAAACGGCTCGCTTGGCATCCCTTGCTGCTGTGCCAGGCTGGCACAAGCGCCGGGACCACAGATGGGGGGCACAGGGCAGCTCCGGAACAGGCATGTGTTCTTCCTGGGAGTCAAGCGCAGCGCAGAGTCTGAGTACTGCACAGCAATGCTGCTCTCCCTCTCTGCCTGCCTAGACACAGACCCCAGTGTTAGAAAGCCACGTGCAAATCCCTAACCATCGCCTAGCAGGACATGGCACGTGCTGCGTGAGAGCTGCTGGCTCAGTTTGGTGGCATTTCTTGGGATGGACATTTTTGTTTGCCATGCCGAGAGGGGCACGAAGGCACCTGTGGGCTTTCAGTCTGGAGCAGAGCTCGCAGAGTTACATGAGGACATCCTCACTCAGCCATGCCTCCCAAACCCTGGAAAGAGCCCAAACATCCCAGTGGGGCCAACACTGTTGTCACTTCAGTGCGCTCCCTTTTTGTTCCACAGTCAGCTTCTGGCAAGGGTTCCTGGCAGTTGTTTAAGAGTAGAAAGGATTAAATATATTCACAGGATAACCTAGAAAAAGCCCACAGGGAACCAGGAATGTGGAGACAGCCAGAACGTGTTGCTTGTGAAATATCTGATTATCCTGGAACAGGGATAGCAGAAATGTGCTGTTACAACCCAGAAACATCCACATCACTCACAACTCTGGCCTGGCTGTTTTTTAACCCCACGCAATACTGCACAGGGCACTGAGATTCTGTTCTGCTGCCCAAGAGAGGCGGCGACCTTTCTGCAGGGAGGCAAAGGGCTTGTAAAACACTTTCAGCACCAGGGCGAGCCAAGGTGTCACGCTGACTTTGCCTGAAGAGACACACAGGCTCTGCCGTGGCCACGCATTGTCTCACCTTTCCACATTTACACCCTGACAGCAGGCTTTTTTTTTCCTGATTTACACTGGTTTCAGAGGAGTTTCTCCTCCAAGACTCCGCGTGAGGCAGGGCCAAAGATCTGCTTACCGCTTCATAGGATTTCTGCAGCTGCTGCTTTCTTCGCATCCTGACCTGCTGGTTTACCCGCTGCTTCACCTCCCCCTGGAAACGCCTCAGGCTGGCTGCCTTCTCCCGCTGCTGCTCCTTCAGCTCTGCCTCCACCCGAGACGCTGAATCCTGCAAGAGGTGAAAGCAGTCTTCACAAGATTTCTGCTACACAGCATCATTACAGCAGCTTGTATTCTATCTTCCCTTCCCACACCTGCATCTACAAGCCAGGCAACCAGCACCCAGAGCAAACTTCACCATGTTTCATTTCAAAATCTATGCAGAAACAGCTTGGATAATGTCTTGGAGTTATTATGAGCTTGGATCGAACCTAGCCAGCCAGATACAGCGTGCACACCTCCTCCTTTAACATGCTGCAATGCACACCGAAGGAAAAAAAGGAGGCAGCCTCACACAGCAGCTCCCAGCTCTTGCTGCCACAAAAGGATGCTCAAATCAAATGCTGAGTTGGGGTTGTTCAGCCTGGAGAAGAGAAGGCACTAGGGGGACCCTAGAGCAGCTTCCAGTCCTGAAAGGGGCTCCAGGAAAGCTGGGGAGGGGCTCTGGATCAGGGAGTGCAGGGATAGGATGAGGAGAACGGTTTTGAGCTGACAGAGGGGAGATTGAGATGAGATTCTAGGAAGAAATGTTTTGCTGTGAGGCTGGGGAGGCCCTGGTGCAGGTTGCCCAGAGCAGTGGTGGCTGCCCCCTCCCTGGAGGTGCTCAAGGCCAGGATGGATGGGGCTTGGAGCAACCACATCCAGTGGGAGCTATGTCCCTGCTCACGGCAAGGTGGAACTGCATGGACTTCTAGGTTCCTTCCAACTCAAACAATTCCATAATTCTATGAAACACCCAAAGCCCAGACTCTGATCCCATTAATGCTCCGCAAGGCTGGATGTGTATCAGGGCAGAAGTTTACAGAGCATGTAGCTGCTCCAAGAATGTTTTTATCTGAAGATTAGGAAAAAAAAAAAAATCAGAGTCTTGTACAGTTCTCACTTTGAAGCCTTTGCAGGCAGTTCTGCTGCTACTACGACAGCGTAAAGCAAACCAGTATTGCTCTCCTGCTCTTACCACAGTGAGGGGAGAGGAAAGGAGCAAGTCTGAAAAATCAACTTAGCAAATGCTGAGTCGGATGCTTCCTGCATCCCGCTGAATGCCAGGAACACCACCAGCAGCAAAGCCAGGGCAGTACAATCACCCAAAAGCAGAAGGTGGGGAGAAACCAGCACTGTTAACACTGAAACCAAGACAGAGCAGCACGAAACGAAGCTGGTGAAGGGGCTGGAGAACAGGCCTTCTGAGGAGCGGCTGAGAGAGCTGGGGGTGTTTAGCCTGGAGAAGAGGAGGCTGAGGGGAGACCTCATTGCTCTCCACAACTACCTGAAAGGCGGTTGTGGAGGGGAGGGTGATAACCTCTTCTCCCAAGTGACAGGGGACAGGACAAGAGGGAATGGCCACAAGCTCTGCCAGGGGAGGTTTAGGCTGGACATTAGGAAAAAATTTTTCACAGAAAGGGTCATTGGGCACTGGCAGAGGCTGCCCAGGGAGGGGGTTGAGTCACCTTCCCTGGAGGTGTTTAAGGCACGGCTGGATGAGGTGCTAAGGGACATGGTTTAGTGTTTGATAGGAACGGTTGGACTCGATGATCCGGTGGGTCTCTTCCAACCGGGTTATTCTATGAGTCTATGAAACGGCGCCACAGGCAACTTGCTTCTCTCCCTGGCATCTGTCTTACCAGCAGTTCCAATGGAAGAGATATGAATCATTGACTCATAGAACGGTTTGGGTTGGAAGGGACCTCAAAGCCCATCCAGTCCCACCCCCTGCCATGGGCAGAGACACTGCCCACTGGATCAGGGGCTCCAAGCCCCATCCAACCTGGCCTTGAACCCTCCAGGGATGGAGCAGCCACCACTGCTCTGGGCAGCCTGGGCCAGGGCCTCCCCCCTCAGTGTGAAGAATTCCTGCCTAATGTCCAATCTAAATCTTCCCCCATTCCAATTTAAAGCCACAACCCCTCATCCTGTCACTCCAGGCCCTAACAAAAAGCCCTTCTACAGCTTTCCTGGAGACTCTTTCAGTACTGGAAGCTGCTTTACGGTCTCCCTGTAGCCTTAATACCATCTGCTGATGTATAAAAAGATATTAAACATGCTGCAATGACTCTGCACACCTTCAGCTACACCCGAGAGCTCCCGTGCTGCGGGGGAGAACTGGGAGCACCCAGGTCCCCCCGAGCAGTCAAGAAGACTTTGGCTTCCCTAGAAGTTCCACAGTGCAGAGATGGATGTTGCGTGGAATATGGAGATGATTCATTTCCATGTATTATCTCAACCTTTAGGATTTAAATTACAATATGGAAATAAATCATCTCCGAAGGGCAGGAGCTTCTGTAACATTAAGACATTAATTACAGGGGACTGAACTCATCATCCTGTATCTAACGCACTTTTAGTCCTCCTATAATAATCCTCAAAGCAGAAATCCCCAAGATAAGCACCGATAAGAGTTTTTAAGTGTTTCTAATGGGGCACAGCAGAGATTGGCTCCAGACCCTGAAACTTTCAACTTTGGTTTTTTTTTTAAATCAGCAACATGGAACAAATTCCCAGCTCCCTGACACCCTTCACGGATGAATGGGAAGGCAAAGCACAGCATCGATGCCTGGGGGGAACCGGGCACCCAGGTTCAGCATGGGCACCTCAAACCGAGCTACAGTGCAGAAGTCCAAACCCAGCACCAACAAACCAAGGGGCACACGGGAACAGCAACAAACAACTCACTGAGAGGGGCACAAACCTGCTAAATTTTAGCTGTGCTGAGAGGCAGCATCTAGGAATTCACTGAAAATCACAGAGTCGTGGAATGTTTGGGTTGGAAGGGACCTTAAAGCCCATCCAGTTCCACCCCTGCCATGGGCAGGGACACCTCCCACTGGATCAGGGGCTCCAAGCCCCATCCAACCTGGCCTTGAACCCCTCCAGGGATGGGGCAGCCACCACTGCTCTGGGAAACCTGGGCCAGGGCCTCACTGTCCTCATTGTGAAGAATTTCTTCCCAACGTCCAATCTAAATCTTCCTCCTCCCAATTTAAAGCCATTGCCCCTCATCCTATCCCTGCACTCCCTGATCAAGAGCCCCTCTCCAGCTTTCTGGAGCCCCTTTCAGCACTGGAAGCTGCTCCAAGGTCTCTGTGGGGACTTCTCTTCTCCAGCCTGAACAACCCCAACTCTCTCAGCCTGGCCACGTACAGGAGGTTCTCCAGCCCTCAGATCATCTCCGTGGCCTCCTCTGGACTCACTCCAACAGCTCCATGTCCTCCCTGTGCTGACGACTCCAGAACTCGATGCAGAGCTCCAGGTGGCCTCTCCCCAGAGCAGAGCAGAGGGGCAGAATCCCCTCCTTCACCCTGCTGGGATTCCCATATTTCCACAGCTTCTCTCTCACTGCATCCCACCAGGAGAAAGATGAGGGACGGGACCCAGGCTGGTTGCTGCTTAAAAATATAATTTTCACTCGTTTTTCTGGTTCCAGCAGCAGATGTAAAACTGCAGCATTACAGAACAGGATGCAAACCAGTGCTTTTGGAGCCACTGCTGGTCTGTAAGGCAAGTTTTCCATCCCAAAGCTCCAGCATCCTGGGTTTGGACACCCTCGCCACCTCTGCATCACCCCCAAAATTCTCTCTTTGTTTTTTTTGTCTTTTTTCCCCAAGCCTGGTCTCCAGCCCCGCGCGGGGAATAAGTGCAATTATCTCGCCTTGCCACATTTTGCCAGCTCTGCCTGAGGTTTAATTAAAGCCAAGCAAAAAACACAGAGGAGAAGCGCTCTGCTCTGATATCACCCCAGCACGCGTGGCAGGGAGGTGGAGAATGGGGAAAAAAATGGGAAGAAAATAAAACCTTTATCATAGACTTTGTAATTCTGCAACCCTGGATATTGCTCCTTCACCATATTTCCTTAAAAAAATACATATATATCTGGGTATGCATGCACACAGCAGTGTGTATGCACATATACAGGGATGCCAGGATCCGCGCACTCCCTCTCTCTATAAAATATATCTATAAATGCACCCTAATCCCCTATAATCTCCTTGAATTATAGCCAAACCCTCCTCCTCGCAGGTGACCTTTCCACAAAGGCTGTTTCTATGCCAACAGCATTGTTTGAGCCAGGCAAGAGAAAAAAATACACCATAATAATCTTTAATTTGTGCTTAATTCAGTGCCTTCACCAGTGGGCAGGAGCCAGGTGTTGCCAGCAAGGCCCATCATGGCAAAAAAATCCCACCATGGCAAAAAACTTAATACTAAAAACAATTAATATATATGCAGTAAGGTGGGGGAGATCTTATCACTGTCTACAACTCCCTGAAAGGAGGTTGTGGTGAGGTGGGTGCTGGTCTCTTCTCCCAAGTGATAAGGGACAAGATGAGAGCTAATGGCCTCAAGTTGCCCCAGGGCAACTTGACACCTGGTTGGACAACAGGAAATATTTCTTCACCAAAAGGGTTCTCGGGCTCTGGCAGAGGCTGCCCAGGGAGGCGGTGGAGTGTCTCCCTGGAGGATTTAAAAGCTGGGCAGACAAGGTACTCAGAGATGATTCACTAGAGGACAGGGACAGCTGGAATCGATGATCTCAAGGTCTTTTCCATCCAAGTGATTCTATGACCCCAACACCTTCGCGGGACTTGGGAGGGAAGAGATTTCCCTTTGACTCCATTGTGTATAATGCCAATCGAAGAGAATAAAACTACTGGTTGCCTTAGGAACATAAACTCCCAAGCTTGAAAAGACCAGAATTGAACCCAGCACTAATTATTCCTGTTCTGAAACACAAGTTTTGGCATCTACATTTTGGTGGGGCTAGGGGTTCGGCAATGAAAACCTGATTGTCCCAACCCAGGTGGAGGACCTTGGCCCTTGGCCTTGTTGGACCTCAAGAGCTTCAAATTAATAATAAGGATTAATCCCAAACTGAGGGATCCTGTCACCATCTGGCCTCAGAGCCAGCGCTCAGCACCAGCTCCAGGACGCATCCCAGTGTCCGGGCAAGGAGCTCAGCCCCTAGGGCCAAGAGACAGAATCACAGACTCCCTAGGCTGGAAAAGACCTTCAAGATCATCAAGTCCAACCATTCCTGTCCACAACTGAATCATATTCCTAAGCAAAACAGAAGAGAAACTTCTGACTTTCATCCAGAAAAGCACTCACAAGGCTTCATTTGATTTCCTCAAACAAAACTGACATCAATTAACAAATATTCAATTGTACAAATAGGGCCTCAGCACTAACAGGGCTCGGCCAGAGCAGCATCAAGGGCTTTGACCAGGCTTAAAGCAGCTTTAGGAGTCAGTGGCTGTGGAACTGCTCAGCCCGAGCAGGGAAAACCATGCACAGAGGACAACGGTGATTTTTCACGTCATAATAAGCGACAAATATGGGGTGGCATTGAGGGGAGAGGCAGGGGGGAAACTACGAGCGGTGATGAAAGGGTTTGGAATGGAAAGGGAGCAAGGGAAATCCCTCACCCCAGAGACATTCCCAGCACTGAGCCGGAGTTCAAGGCAACACAGGAGAGGGAATTCCTCGCGGCAGCAAAACACGGAGTTACTGGAACTAATTTGCTGGTGACAGCAATAAATCAACTTTACACCAGGACCTGAGACTGAAAGTAGGAAGGGATTGCGATGGGATGAAAAGCAGGGCCTGTAGGTTCTCAGAGCAGCTCCTGCAGGTTCCCAGTTCCCAGTTCTGTGCCTGCAGCTTTAGACAACTCTCGGATCCAACATGGTTTCACAGTTTTCCACCTTTCCCATATGATGTGTATTTGCATTTTTTGCAGCTCTGCAATGAAATCTCATTTTGCTTCCCTCTTCAACTTTGCAGTGTGAGGCATGTTTGGGTTTGGGGGTTTTTTTTTGCACTTCTGCAACTCTCCATCGCCCCAGCCCTTCCCCTGGGAGCTCTGCACCCTTTCCACTGCCTCCATCGCTCATGTTAAGCTTCCTGCAAAACTCAGCCTGGTACTTTTGAAATCCCAGGTGTGAGGGTCAGCACTGCCCTGTTGTGTGCACAAATGACTGTTCCCAGTGTTCTTTTTCCTAAACTAGGGGGGGATTCTGCCTAATTTAATTTCCCTTAAGCAAACAGGCCATGATCCCACTGCATTTTGAGGGGAAAAAGCTCTGTTTTGGGTTATTTCCAGATCTTAGTGGGATGCTACGTCACACGCAGAAGAAAGAGCAAGGATTTACTTAACCAAGAGGTTCTTTCCTTTTGCAGCAACATCCCCCCATCAAAAAAAAACCTTATTTGGGGAAGAAACAAGCCTCTGTGCCAACAAAGAGTGATTTTCACCCAAATTCCTAGCCAGGACGTGAGGCCTGGCCACCTGCATGGCTCTGCCAAAAAAAACTAACCAATCACAGAATCATAGACTCATGGAATGGTTTGGGTTGGAAGGGACCTCAAAGCCCATCCTGTTCCACACCTGCCATGGGCAGGGACACCTCCCACTGGATCTCTGATCTAGATCCCCTCCTCAGCTTTTCTGGAGCCCCTTTCATTATTGGAAGCTGCTCTAAGGTCTCTCCAGAGCTTTGCCTTCTCCAGGATGAACAACCCCAACTCTCCCAGCCTGTCCTCATAGCAGAGGTTCTCCAGCCCCTGGATTACCCCCGTTTCCGTCTCCAGACCCGTTCCAGCAGTTCCTTCTTAAGTTTGGGATTCCAGAACTGGGCATAGGGCCCCAGGTGGGATCTCAAGAGAGAACCGATAAACCAAGGGAAACAAGGAAAAGCCAAAGAAAAGCAAGGAAAAAAAGGAAGGAAAATTAAAGAAAAGTCAAGGAAAAGCTAAATAAGAAAGCAAAAAAAGCAAGGAAAAGCAAAAAAAAGCAAGCTCATCAGAGCAGTTTGGGGTCAAAAAGGTTGAAATCAGCTTCCTCAAGCCCCTTTCGCGTCGCCCCACAATCCCTCGCTGTCCCCCAGTGGGTTTGTGCAAACAGCACCGCCCGGCAGCGCCAGAGAAGATCTGCTGCGGGTACGGGGCAGGGAGAGAGGCTGCGCCCGGGGCCCCACACCGGCAGTGATTCTGCAGTTTGGGGAAGCTGAGAGCTGGATTTGGGGACAATCTTTTACTTCTCTGTGTCTAAGAATATGATTTTCCTGGTGTCACAGGAAGGGAAAATCCTGCTGCTGAAACCAAAGCGAGTGTGGTGAATGGATTGGATGCGGTACGTGGTACAGCCAGAGTTAATTTGTCTTCTTTGTAGTGATGCAGCCAGAAAATTCAAGGTCTGGGTATGACAGAGAGCGAGGGGAGAGGCCACAACATCATCTAATTCCCGTATATATAGAGAGAGACACTATTTAGTTATATTTATATAGTCTATTAGTTATTATTCTAATAATATATTATATACTAATGCCATGTATGATGGCGTGGTGTGGTATGATATGACATGACTTGATATGATATGACGTGACATGACACGACACGACACGACACGACATGACATGACATGACATATAGGAAAAATGAATATTTTACTGTCTATTTTTCCCCTATAAGATAATACGCATAATGTATTCTGTATTATTCCAATATATCATAAATTCTTCTGTTGTGTTGTGTTATGTTATGTTACATTATGTTATGTTGTAGTTCTGGAATCCCCAACATAAGAAGGAGGAGATGGAACTGTTGGAACAGGTCCAGAGGAGGCCATGGAGATGATCCAAGGGCTGGAGCACCTCTGCTATGAGGACAGGCTGAGAGAGTTGGGGTTGTTCAGCCTGGAGAAGAGAAGGCTCCAAGGTGATATTAGAGCTGCTTCCAGCATGGAAAAGGGGTCCAGAAAAGCTGGGGAGGGGCTTCTTATAAGGGCCTAGAGTGACAGGATGAGGGGGAACAGCTTTAAATTGGAGAGGGGAAAGGTTTAGATTGGACATTATGAAGAAATTCTCCACACTGAGGGTGGGGAGACACTGGCCCAGGTTGCCCAGAGCAGTGGTGGCTGCCCCATCCCTGAAGGTGTTCAAGGACAGGTCGGATGGGGCTTGGAGCAACTTGATCCATCCCACGGCAGGGCTGGAACTAGATGGGCTTTGAGGTCCCTTCCAACTCAAACCATTCTGTCATTCCATGATTCTGTGATTCTACATATAGCATGGCAGGTCATGATATGATATGATGTGATGTGATGTGATGCAAATTAACGTGATATGAAATGATAGCAATAAAGAGGATGGAATATCCCTGTATGTGGGTATATATATACTATAATGGGTATAATACAGAATATATTATGTATATTATGTATTTTAATATATGTCATATAGGTGTATTTATATATACATGAGCTTCATTATTTTTCTGGGGCGCTTAGAGGGTGAAAGGGTCTTTTCCCAGCACCACCTGATGAGAGACGGAGGCAGCATGCAAGGACCCAGGAGGCTCCTGTGGGATAGAGGGGAAAGAGCTGCTTTTGGGAAAAGACAGCTCTTGCACAAGAGGAAAACCTCAGTAGTTTGCAACCCCTGGCACCAAACCCACTTCTCTTTCCCCTCAGCAAACCCCACTGCCTCGCTCCAAGGATGTTTTCAGTGCTCTAAAATAGTTCAGATGCTCCTGATGGAAAAAAAAGGGGGGATTTTCCTTATTGACCATCATCCTTGCAGACAAAATCAGGTGCCTTTCCCCACCCTGAGTTTTTCCTCATATGCCTTTTTTACCCCTTCCTTAATAAAATCCAAGCCAATAAAGTGAAGATGAAAATACATTCATTAGGATTGATAACGCTCATTAAAACTGGCTGGGGAGGAAAGCACGAGTCCACTTCAGAGAAGTAAGGGGGGGAAATGTAAATTCTCCTGCATGGAAAGAGGATATTTCCTTAATCGCCCCAATCAAACACCGGCACAATTATCTGTGGCCAACCCAACGGGTTAAAATTATCCTCTTCATCTCCGGACACAGTAAGGAGCCGAAAAATGTTTCATTTTAATAAAAATGAAATCTGGACCCTGCAGAAACCAGCTTCACTAATGATGTGTTTACACAGAAAAAGACAATTTCTATTTAATGGTGATTACTAGCAAGAAGAAATTAAACTTCCCGGAGTAGATGGGTTAGAGATAATGGGAAGAAAAGAAAGTTATTGAGGGGGTGTAAATCAGGGGGGCTGAATCTGCATGTGATGCTCACTGGGAACGCATCCCTGCCTCCCGAGGCTAGTGTGTGTGGCTTTGTGCGCAGAAAACATGGTTATTTTGCATTGAGGACCTTTGTGCACGTGTGTGCTTCTGCACTGAGGTAAATATGGGTGTGCACGCATGTGCAGGTACGCAAATGCAAAGGTGCATGCAAGCAAGCACTTCCAAACATGCATCTGCAAACACAGACTCCTAGAATCACGGCATGAGTTGGGTTGGAAGGGACCTCAAAGCCCATCCAGTTCCAACACTTGCATGGACACCTCCCGCTGGATCAGGGGCTCCAAGCCCCATCCAGCCTGGCCTTGAACACCTCCAGGGATGGGGCAGCCACCCCTGCTCTGGGCAACCTGGGCCAGGCCCTCCCCACCCTCACAGTAAAACATTTCTCCCCAAGATCTCATCTTAATCTCCCTTCTTCCAGCTCAAAACCATTCCCCTTGTCCTCTCCCTGCCCTCCCTGATCAAGAGACCCTCCCCAGCTTTCCTGCATCCCCTTTACATACTGGAAGCTGCTCTAAGGTGTCCCCAGATCCTCCTCTTCTCCAGGCTGAACAACCTCAACATGCAGGCACACACACAAACCCGCACACACGGACATGCACACACACAAATGCACATGTGAGCACGAACTCACACATGCAAACATGCACTTGCAGTCACGCGCATGCAAGTGCATGCACATGCCCAGGAGCCTTCGCAGTAAAATCCTGATGGGTTTCTGCACATGCACCTCGCCAGGTCCCAGAGCAATGCTCCCAGGTGTCTGGGGTAACTTTTTTACTCCCACAATAGAATAAAAGAGCAAAACAGTGTCTGAAGGGCAGAATTCCAGGCTCTGCCTCATCACGGTATGGGTGCTCTTCCTTCCAGTTAATTTTTTTTCAATTATTCTTTTCTTCCAGGGCAAAAATTATCACTTTTTTCTTCCCAAAAGGCCAAGCCAAGATAAGATCTTTTCCCATTTGGCTCCTGCACAGGATGAAACAAGTTTTTGGTTCCACTTTGTGCCACGGCCGTTCCCACACCAACCTGTGCAAACCCATCCTGGGGCAAAACCATTTTGACATCGGGCTTTAACGTCTGCTCTTTCATAAAGCAGACCAAACATCTGCAGAACAAGCCCAGATGTGAGTCGTTCCCCCCCCCAATTCAGGAATTTCAGCTCCCAGGCACATAATAAGGCAGCGTCTGGGATGGTTTAATAATAGTAAAATTAAAATTGTTAGCAAAGCATAATGAAGAATGTACTCACAAGGAGGTTTGCAAAGAAAAACCAACCCTGAGATGAAGTCTCCGGGGAACTGTTGGTTCAGAGGAACAGTAAACAACGTGCAGAAATGCAACTTAATTATCTTTACAACCAGTGTACGCAACCGGCTGCTGCAGCTTTCGAGGGATGCGGGAGCAGCAAGGTGCCTGCATCCCCGTGCTGAAACCCCTTCAAAATAGGGAGAAAAAGGCTTTTTGCACAGCGCAGCTTGAATGTCAAGTTAAATGATGAAGTGTGGCAGCTCTGGCTCAGCGTTGGTGATGCTCAGACAATCACAAAATCATGGAATGGTTTGGGTTGGAAGGGACCTTAAAGCCCATCCAGATCCACCCTCTGGAACCTCCCACTGGATCAGGGGTTCCACGCTCCATCCAACCTGGCCTTGAACCCCTCCAGGGATGGGGCAGCCACCACTGCTCTGGGCAACCTGGGCCAGGGTGTCCCCATCCTCACACAAAAACATTTCTCCCTAAGATCTCATCTCAATCTCCCCTCTTCCAGCTGAAAACGGTTCCCCTCATCTTGTCCCTGCCCGCCCTGGTCGAGAGCCCCTCCCCAGCTTTCCTGCAGTCCCTTTCAGAACTGGAAGGCTTCATCCCATTTTCTCATTCACCTGGGCAAAACACAGCTTGTTGGCAATTATTTTGCTCTGTTTGTTTTTTTACTCTCATTATGGGAAGAAAAGTAAACACTTGGCTTGAATCTGATCAGGTCTGACCGCACACATGACCACATCCCCCCCACATCAACACCAGCCGGGGATCTGCCACCCTGCATCACTCACACAGCCAGGATGTTCCACTGTGAAAAACTGCTGAAAAAAACGGGGAATGGGGCATAAGACCTCCTACATTCAGCTCTTCACCCTATGCTCGAGAAAATCCAGACGTAGATTGAGTCTTTTACGAAGCACAACCCCCCTGCACTTCACTTTTGCATCAGCGAATGCTAAAATATCCAGCCAGAAGTAGATAAAAGCAGCAAGATGCCACACGTGGTGGATCGGGGAGGGCAAGGGTCTGGTTTTTGCAAAGACTTAGTCTAGGCTGGAGCAGCTCAGAGGAAGCTAAGAGCAGTGGGATGAGCCAGCCCCATCATAGCCATCGGAAGCGTATTTCTATATATATATTTACCTGTATAAGTTGGAAAATATGTTACATTTAAACTGAGGATGCTGGTGGAGATGCCGGCTAGGAGCAAAGCAAGGTTTACAATTGAAGCATGAGGACTGACTAGGATCAGATCAAGCATGCTGGAGAGGACCAAACCAGAGATGTTGGCTAGGATCAAACCAAGGATGCTGGAGAACATCAAACCGAAGATGTTGGCTAGGATCAAACCAAGGATGTTGGAGACGATCAAAGCAAGGATGGCAGATAAATTCAAACTTGTTGGTTCAAGCTGAAGAAAAGACGCTGTGTAGAACTGTACCAAGGCCACCAGCTAAAATCAAAGCAAGGATGCTGGGTAGGATCAAAGCAAGGATGCTGGGCAGAATTAAGTTCAGGACACTAGAATCAAGCCATGGGTGCTGGCACTTATCTAACCAAGGCTGCTGGCTACATACAAACCAAAGATGCTCACAAGGGTCAAAGCGAGGACACTGGCTTAGGACAGTACCTAGGAGCAAACTGAAAATTATGGCTAGAACTGATGCAAGCTAGAAGCAAACCAACAACGCTGGCTGGGATTCAACTAAGGATGCTGGTCAAAATCAAACAGAGGATGCTAACTAAAACCAAACTAAGGATGCTGGGTCAGATCAATGCAAGGATGCTGGCTGGGACTGAACCAAGGACCATAGCTAAAATCGAGCCAAAGATGGTGGGTCGGACTAAGGCGAAGATGCTGTCTAGGACCAACTCACAGACGTGAGCTGACATCAAACCAGCAGTGCTGGCTGGCCTTGAACCAAGTCCACAAGCTAAACACAAAGTGAAGACGCTGGCTAAGACCAAAGCAAGGACACTGGCTAAAAGCAAAGCTTGGTGACTCTCCATTTTGATCCAACTTTAATAAAAATGCAACTTTTTTCATCTCCTCCAGCTGCCAGTAGCCCATCAAGGCTCCATGCCGCTCCACAGCCCCTCTGGCGAGGCAGTGATGGGGGTTTATTAACCTGACTGAACTAGCTGGGAAAAACAGAGATGCTTTCTGGAACAGCTCAGGTCCCAAAAGATCCCTCCTGCTCGTGGCTCCAGAGCTAAGGCAGCCTCGGGATATCTGCATCATGCTGCCTGCGTGGTGCAGGCACGACTGTGAGTCAGCTCTACTCAAAACCCCACAGGCTGTTCCTTGCTGGCACATGTTTTGTCAGCAACAAGTCATTTGCTGCCACTGTTGAACTCATCACACAGCCCCGGCGCATGAACCTGGCGAGATTTTATAGAATCATGGAATGGTTTGGGCTGGAAGGGACCTTAAAGCCCATCCAGTTCCACCGCTGCCATGGGCAGGGACACCTCCCACTGGATCAGGGGCTCCAAGCCCCATCCAACCTGGCCTTGAACCCCTCCAGGGGTGGGGCAGCCACCCCTGCTCTGGGCAACCTGGGCCAGGGCCTCCCCACCCTCAGTGTGAAGAATTTCTTCCTAATGTGCAATCTAAATCTCCCCTCTTTCAGTTCAAAACCGTTCCCATCATTGTATCTCTGCACTCCCTGACCAAGAGCCCCTCCTCAGCTTTCCTGGAGCCCCTTTCAGCACTGGAAGTTGCTCTCAGGTCTCCCAGAAGCCTTCTCTTCTCTTCTGTAGACTGAACAACCCCATCTCTCTCAGGCTGGTCTCATACAGGAGGTTCTCCAGCCTTTGGATCATCTCCATGGCCTCCTCTGGACTCGCTCCAACAGCTGCATGTCCGTCCTGTGCTGAGGACTCCAGCACTGGACCCCAGGCTCCAGGTTGGGTCTCACCAGAGCAGAGCAGAGGGGCAGAACTCCCTCCCTCACCCTGCCGGTTCCACTGGTTTGGACGCAGCCCAGGACACGGTTTGGCTTTCTGGGCTGTGAGCACACATTGCTGGCTCAGTTTTGGTCAAACGGTGTTTTTTACCCCAAATGCCTTGCAAAACACACACTAATAATTCCTACCTCAAAATCAGGGTTTGGCTCTTCATTACTGATGCTCCTCGTTGAGGGATTCAGCTTTTATCAGAGGCTTCTAGCAAGCCCAAATGTGTCCCAAGAGCTTGTTATCCTCACTTGCTCCCCAAAACCCAGCCTTTAGTTCCCGAGCTCATTAGAAAAGCTCAACGTCCAGGGTTTTGGGGAGGTTTGTGGGGGCTTTTGACACCCGTTTGTATTGGTAACCCACTATTTGCATGGCTGAGTAATTCAGTCCAGCCACGTCCTTTACCCACCCTCCAAAAAAATTAATACTTGTTATTTTAAATTCAATTAACTGCTTTTTTAACTCTGTATTTTTTTAAAAATTAATTCTTTTTCTCAGAAACAGCAGATTTTTCATCACTTCCTGGGCTAGATATAACCCCAGAAGTAACTCCAGGACAGAGAAAGCTGCAAAATACGGTGTTTTCCCTGTAAATCTAATAGCAATGCAACAGCTGGAGGGGAAAATGGTCCCAAACCCCACACCCAGATGACACCCAGTTTGCAAACAGGACAGAAAATAATTCCTCTGCTGAGCTTTGAAGCCAATGAAGTCACTTTACAACAATTTTCTGCCCCAAGATGAAGATAAATTAAGCCCCAGGTGTCACTAAAGCCATGTTCAATGTTGCATCCTATAAAAATATTAATTGCAAAATGGTTTTATAATTATTCTAATAAGGCTGTAGCTGCGGTATGATGAGATGTGATGCTCTGCAACCAGACCAGGCGCTTTTTTTTCCCATGCATTTGAGCGCCGAAAAGCTGCGATCTGGAGCCAGGGAGTTTTGGACGTGCAGTTATACGAGCTCTGTGCTTAATGACGGGTGCCTAATCAAGGCTGGGGAGCACTGGCTTCATCAGAAGCCCCTGTGCCAAGTCTGCCCTGTTTTTTTGGGGGGAGGTGAGCATCCCTGGCCGTCTGGTTGCTCAGCCCAGCAAGGTCAGGTCTGCAATAATGAAGGATTTTGGCTCATTGGGTTGCAGCATCCTCATCCCATCAGGGCTGCTTTGTGCTCCGCATCAAAATAATCCCTAATAATAATATCCCAAATCAATTTGCCAATCAAACTGGTGTTTGTGTTCCCAGGGAAGGAAAAACTCTCTTAAATTCCTTGGAAACAAGAAGGGATGAAACAGGGAGGAGCGCGAGCCCCAAGCAGAGATGTTAAATAGGATGAGGAGGATGCTTGCAAAACAGGGATGAAGGCGTCTGTCCTGGCTGGCTGCTGAATAGCGAAGCGCCCCAATAGGACAGGGCAAAAATTAGCAAGAGCCATCAACTTAACGAAGTGAAGGTCTGGTGTCATCCCAGCGCAGGGTTAATGGAGCTCTGCAGCAGCAGCTGGCAGCCGCCTTCACAAAACATGCAGGATTTTGCCCCAAATCAGAAGCCGAACCACGCTGGATGTGAGGTGAGGATGCAAACGGCTGCACATCATCGCAGCCAGGTGTTGGTCGTGGCTTTCCCCTCTGCTGGGTGTATGACCTCCACCAAAATCTATCAAAGGGAGAGATTTTTGCAGAGATGAGCCTGAATTTGCACACATCTTGGATGCTTGAGCATCATCCAGCGCAAAGTGCCACCCTTGCCATCACCCAAAATTTTGCCATCCCAATTTTAGAGGTTTTTCTGCTTTCTAAATCTAAAATCACAGTTCAGGTCAGATAAAGCCAATCTAAGGTTCCCCCAGAAACAGTGTCATCATAAGTTCCCCAGTTTTGCAAAGCTGTTTGGCACCTACATGCGTTTCAGAAGGCTGCATGCCTTAAAAATGCCATTTTTCTAGGAAAGATCCCACTGCACACACCTTGCTAGAAGGTCAGTCAGATCTGTAAAAAGAGAAATGTTCTTGAGACCTTTGAGATCATTGAGTCCAACCATCCAGGTCCACTGCTAAATTGTATCCCTGAGCACCTCATATGCCTGGCCTTCAAACCCCTCCAGGGATGGGGATGCCACCACGGTCTGAGAGCCCTTTCAGTGAAGGTGTTTTTCCTGCTGTCCAACCTAAACCTGCCCTGGTGCAACCTGAGGCCGTTTCCTCTCGTCCTATCACCCATCACTCGGGAGAAGAGCCCAGCACCCACCTCACCACAATCTCCTTTCAGGAGCTTCAGAGAGCGACAAGGTCTCCCCTCAGCCTCCACTTCTCAACAGCCCCAGTTCCCTCGGCTTCTCCTCACAACCCTTGTTCTCCAGACCCTTCCCCAGCTCCATTCCCTTCTCCGGATGCGCTTCAGCCCCTCAAGGTCCTTCTTGGAGTGAGGATTTGAGGTGTGGTCTCACCTAATTGCAGAAGACCAGTGTTATAATAACGATCTAGTGGACAGATGTAATGTACCCACTATACCCAATACATATCCAGTACAAATATCCCACCTTCTGGTAGCATTAACCCTTTCAACTCCTGGGTTTTATCTGCTTTATCAAACTTCTGTACCTTTCTCAAAAATCCCTACTTTTCTTTAGTTTTTGGCTTTTTCCCCTCCACCACAACGGCGATAATTCACATATTTCTATGATGAGCAATCTCCAGAGTAAAGCATTTTCCCCTCCATTTTGAGGTGTCCCTTGTACCTTGCTTCCAAAAATAGCTATTTTTTGCAGATCTAGCAGGCGTGATGCTTACCAAAGTGATGTGGCCATTTCAACCTGAGTTTTACCCATTTTTCAACACCTACCCAAACTCCTGCTCACTCAAGTGGTGCCTCTGGCTCTGAGTATTTCCCTTAACTGGAAATTTTCCATTTTGGAAGCTTTTTCCATCAGTTCCCAGACGGATTTTGCTTTGCTGTGAAGCCTCACTCCTGTGCTAATGATGTCTGTGTTGGGGCGCTTCGGCCCCGAGCATCCTGCTATGGCCAAGGGTTCCAATTTGTCTTTTTTAGCCAAAAAAATAAAGTCCTAGTGGGAGTGAACGCTTTTTTTTTTTTTTTTTTCCAAATAAAAAACCCGGAGTCTCAGCTTCCAACTCCACGTGGTACCAGGATGGATCCCACCTCCAGCCCAGCCCCTGGACCACAACTGCATCCAGCAAAAGAAAGGGAAAGGACGGGGAAAATGGAAAAAAAGGAAGGTTGGGGAAAATTGGAAAAAAAATTGAAAAGAAGTTTTTATAAATAAAAATAATGCTGAAATAGTATCTGTTTAAGGAGAGAAAATCCAGCAAGCCTTCAGGCTTCAAAGAAAAAACCAAAAAGCTTTCCCTCTGCCCCTGGCTGCTGGGCCAATAATACTGGTAGCAGAAACAGATATTTTATGGCAATAAATCAATGATATTGCTACATATATCTGTATGAGTATTGCTATTATAAATAACCTACACTATATAATATATAGGGACATAAGGATTATATAATAATTATAATAACTATATAATAATAATAATAATAAAGGATGGGATGGCATACAGAGGCACCTGGACAGGCTGGAGAAGTGGGGCTGCACGAACCTTATGAGGTTCAGCAAGGCCAACTGCAAGGTCCTACATCCGGGTCAGGGAAATCCTCGATTTCAATACAGGATGGGAGATAATGTGATTGGGAGCAGCCCTGAGGAGAAGGACTTGGGGTGCTGGGGAACGAGAAGCTCCACATGAGGCAGCAACAGGCGCTCAGCCCAGAAACCAACCACGTCCCAGGCTGCAGCCACAGCAGTGGGAGCAGCAGGTCAACAGAAGGGATTCTGCCCCTCTATTCCTCTCTTGTAAGACCTCATCTGGAGTATTATGTACCCTTCTGGAATCCTCAGCATGGAGAGGGAGCTGTTGGAATGGGTGCAGCGGGGGCCATGAAGATGATTGGAGGGCTGGAGCACCTCCCATGCAAGGACAGGCTGAGAGAGTTGGGGTTCTCAGCCTGGAGAAGACAAGGCTCCAAGGAGACATTATAGTGACCTTCCAGTACCTGAAGGGGATACAAGAAAACTGGGGGGGTTCTGTTTACAAATGCATAGAGCGATAGGACTGGGGGCATAAACTGGAGAGGGGCAGATTTGGACTAGACATAAGGAAGAATTTCTTCACAACGACAGTGGGGAGGCCCTGGAACAGGTTACTCAGGGAAGCTGTGATTGGGGATGAGAAGCTCCACATGAGCGGATGAAGTGCTCTTGCAGCCCAGAAACCACCTGTGTCCTGGGCTGCATCGCAAGAAGCATGGCCAGTGGGGTTGGGGAGGGGATTCTGCTGCTCTGCGCTGCTTTGCTCTGCTCTGGTGAGACCCCACCTGGAGTCCTGTGTCCAGTTCTGGAGTCCCCAGCATAAGAGGGACATGGAGCTGTTGGAACAGGTCCAGAGGAGACCACAGAGATGATCCAAAGCCTGTGAGGACAGGCTGAGAGAGTTGAGGTTGTTCAGCCTGGAGAAGAGAAAGCTATGGGGAGGCCTTCAAGCAGCTTCCAGTGCCTGAAGGGAGCTACACAAAAGCTGTGGAATTGTAGAATTCCAAGATTCTATGAATACGGACTCACTATTTATCAAGCATTGTTTATTGATACACTGCTTATGGAATGACAGAATCTTGGAATCATGCCATGCTTTGAGTTGGAAGGGACCTTAAAGCCCATCCAGTTCCACTCTCTGCCGTGGGCAGGGACACTTCCCACTGGATCAGGGGCCCAAGCCCCATCCAACCTGGCCTTGAACCCCTCCAGGGATGGGGCAGCCACCACTGCTCTGGGCAACCTGGGCCAGGGCCACCCTGTCCTCAGTGTGAAGAATTTCTTCCCAACGTCCAATCTAAATCTTCCCCCTCCCAATTTAAAGCCATTGCCCCTCATCCTATCCCTGCACTCCCTGATCACGAGCCTCCCTCCAGCTTTCTGGAGCCCCTTTCAGCACTGGAAGCTGCTCCAAGGTCCCTATGGGGCCTTCTCTTCTCCAGCCTGAACAACCCCAACCCTCTCAGCCTAACCTTATATCAAACACTAGATATTTCTATAACACAGAATTATGTAATGTAGTTAATTATAAATATGTGTATGTCATGCTAATATGTTATTACAGCAGCGTTATATCACAGATACATTATATATTATAGTAATACATTATTATACAGCAACGTTATTATATTACTAGGTATCATGTATTTTTATAATATATAAATATACACATTATATTTATAGCCATAAATAGAGCCTATCATTAGATATAGCAAAAGGAAAAGGGAAGGATGCCAGCTTTTGCAAGCCAGCAGGAATTTAGAGGGACAACACATGTAAAAAAATCAAATAAAGCCCAGGAAGGTTCTAGCTTGGATACGGGGACACTCCACGTGCATCACGGTGCTGCTGCAAATACCCTGGTCCCTACCACCCACCCAACACCAACCCAGAGCCAACCCCCTGTAACCTGAGGAAGGTTATCCCGTAAAATCAAAGAAGCTATTTAAACATCTTTTCTCTCCCCTTTTTTTTTCTCGCCCAGAGCCGGAGTTGGGAATCCATTAGCCTTTAATGAAGTGAAACCCTCATCTTGCCGGAGCCACCTCATTTAGCGCAATTGTTTCGCAGCCATTACGGAAAGACAATTACAAGGAAGCGGCGAGAGTAATTGGAAATGCTGGCGGGAGTTGGGCGAAATGATAATAAATAAAAATATTCCCCCTAATAAGCTTGCCAGGAGGGGGGTGGGCTGGAGAAAATCAACATAATTAGAACTGAACCTCAGCGAGGAAAAATAGACAGCAGGGTGGCGAGCGCTCAGCACGCAAAAGAGGGGGAAAAGTGGAGAAAACTTCATTTTTTGTCCCAAAACCAGCAGGAAAAAAATACTTTTCCTACCTGTTCAAAGCTATCGGCTGCAAAAATGGGTTGGAAAGGTGGATGCTGCCCATGGGGATGCAGGTGATGCTCCTCTGCTACCCAGCCCAAGACGGGTTTGCTCTTCCATATTCTGCTCCAGGCTGAAATTAAAGCAAAAACAAGGCTTAAAAATGTGATGGTTTTGCTGGCGGGACAGCTTGGAGGAGCACCATCAGGTAACAGGGATTTCTCCACCACAGACGGGGGTTTTGGGGCAATTTGCAAAGAAATACCATTATTTTAGACAAAGGCTGTATTATTGCACTAGTCACTGAGAATAAATGAGCATTACGGATGGCATCTGGGGGTCTTTGCTTTGAAAAGGAAAGAAAAAGGGTAATTCTCATTCAAAACCCTGCACAAGCGGCCAGCAGTGGGTTCCTTGCTTGCTTCTAGAACCCCTGCTTCTTCCCCCAAAATAAGCTCTGTTTCCTGCACAAGCATCCTGGCTCTGTCCCCATCCTCATCCCACCTTGATGTTGCTCTAACAGCTCCTCCAAAGTAGTGGGCAGCCAAAAAAATCCTTTAAATTGGGACTTCATACCCAAAAAAGCCAGTCAGATGGGGGCTTGGAGCAAAAAAAAGTCCAAACCTCACCATTTAGGCAGCAATTTGCAGCAAAAAAGATCTTTAAATTGCAGGTTTGCATCCAAAAAAGCCATTCAGGCAGGGAAATGCAACAAAACAGGGAACAGGAAAAAAAGTTCTTTAAACGGGGGTTTGCAGCAAAAAAGTCCTTCAACAAAGTGTTTGCACCAAAAAGAGGAATTTGAACAGAGGTTTGCATCCAAAAAAGCCTATAAAACGGGATCTGCACCAAAAAGTGCCTTCAAACAGGGGTTTTATACCAAAACAGGGCTTTGCAACAAAAAAAAAGTCCTTCAAAAACTCTTTTCCTCCCAAAAAGCCTCCCCAGCACCTTCCCCCTTCGCTCCCATTCTCCATCCGTGCAGTATCTGCCCCAAAATTCAGCTCAGCTGTGGGGGAAAACCCCCTCAGGAATTCTGGTTCTTCCTATAATTTCTTTCCTGCTTGGAGTCTGCAATCCCGCCGGGGCGCACAGGGCGACCAACGGCGCGGTGAGCATCCCAAGCTCTGAGTTGGATGCTCCCAAACATAAAATACCTCCCAAAATAATAAAATACCCCCCAAAAATTAATAAAATAGCCTCCAAAATAATAAAATATCCCAAATAAGTAACAAAATACCCCCCAATTAATAAAATACCCTCCAAAATATTTAAACACCTTGAATAAATAACAAAATACCCCCAAAATAATAAAATGTCCCAAATAAATGACAAAATCACCTCCCAAATAATAAAAGATCCAAATTCAATAAGAGAATACTGCCCAAAATAATAAAATAACCTGAATAAATAACAAAATACCCCCAAATAATAAAATAACCTGAATAAATAACAAAATAACCCCCCAAATAATAAAATACCCTGAGTAAATAACAAAATACCACCCAAAATAATAAAATATCCTGTGTAAATTACAAAATAACACCTCAAATAATAAAATATCCTGAATAAATAACAAAATAACCCCGCAAAACAATCAACCACCCCAAATCCCGGCTCCAGCCCTCAGGAGCGAAGGTGACTTTCATTTAAAAGCCACACACGCTTTTTTCCTCGCCAACCTCTGGCCGGATCGTTATCACAGAGCGCGATCGCAGATAAAACAGTTCCATTTCATTTTATTTTCCTTATAGCAGGACCTTTCCGCGGTGCGGGACCCCCTCCCCACTCCCATGGAAGTCGCCTCACGCTGAGAGTTAATGTTTCGATGATGTATATATTTTTCGCTAACGTATATCTTTTTTTAATGTTAATTTTCCATATTTCTCCTCGGTCACCAATTATTTTGCTCTCACAGGGGTGATCGCGATCCTTCCTTCGCCTTTCTGCCTTCCGTAAGGCACAGGTGACGCTCAGGCCACAATACCACGAATTAACATCATATTAAATCATATTAAATAGTATTATATTGTATGAAACATTACTAGATCTTATTAAATATCATTCATTATCATTGAATGTTACTTAATATCCTGCAAAGCTGCATGCACAAATTTAGGAGCTGCAAAAGACCTCTGCTGCCGAGCTGGGATGCCGCAGTGGATACCAGTGGGAGACGCCGGGTGAAGTTCCTGCAGAATAAGGGAAAATTGGTCGATTTTGGAGTTTTTTAGCTCATGGATGGTAGAGGAAGGGAGAGGGAGGCAGCCGTGGTGGCTGTAGGGCGCTGGAATGGGAATATGGATGGAGAAGAACTTGAGGCGTGCAGGGAGCGAGCAGGGGAACAGCAGAGAACCATAGAATTGTTTAGGTTGGAAAAGACCTTGAAGATCACAGAGCTCAACTAGAAACCCAGCACTGCCAAGCCACCACTCAACCATGGCCCCGAGTACCACATCTACACAGCTTTTAAACACCTCCAAGGATGGAGACTCCACCACTACCCTGGGCAGCCTCTGCCAGGGCTTCACCGCTCTGTCAACAAAGAAATTTTTCCTAATATCCAACGTAAACCTTCCCCGGTGCAACTTAAGGCCATTTCCTCTCATCCTACCTCTTGTTACTTGGGAGAAGAGACCAGCATCCACCTCACCACAACCTGCTTTCCAGGAGCTGCAAGAGCGATTAGGTCTTCCTTCAGCCTCCTCATCTCCAGACCAAACAGCTCCAGGTCCCTCACCAGTCCCCAAACGCCAGGGCTCCAGCTCCTTCCCCAGCTCCATTCCCTTCTCCAGACGTGCTCCAGTCTCTCAACGTCCTTCTTCTAGCTAGAGGCCCAAAACTGAACCCAGGATTCGAGGTGCAGCCTCAGCAGAGCCGAGTCCAGGGGGACGATCCCTGCCCTGCTCCTGCTGGCCACCCCATGGCTGATCCAAGCCAGGATGCTGTTGCCCTTCTTGCCCACCTGGGCCACTGCTGGCTCATGTTCAGCCGCTGTCAGCCAACAGCCCCAGCTTCTTTTCCATGGGGCAGCTTTCCAGCTGCTCTTCCCCAAGCCTGGAGCATTGCTTCAGATTGTTGTGTCCCAAGTGCAAGACCCTGCACTTGGCCTTGTTGAATCTCATCCCACTGGTCTCAGCCCATGGATCCTGTCCCGATCCCTCTGCAGAGCCTCCCTGCCCTCCGGCTGATCAACTCTTCCACTCAACTTGGTGTCATCTGCAAACTGACTGAGGGAGCACTCAATCCTCTCATCCAGATCATGGATGAAGATGTTGAACAGAACCTGCCCCAGCTCAGATACCTGGCGACACCACTTGTGACCGGTCGCCGATGGGCTTCAGCTCTGTTCCCCACAATTTTCTGGGCTCAGTCTTCTTTTTACCCAGCAAGAGCACACCTGTCCAAGCCATGAGCAGATGGTTTCTCGAGAAGAATGCCATGAGAAACAGTGTCCAAGGCTTCACTGAAGTCCAGGCAGACATCATTCACAGCCTTTCCCTTGTCCACCAGGCGGGTCATCTGGTCATGGAAGAAGATCAGGTTGGTCAGGCTGGACCTGCTCTTCATGAACTGCCGGCTGTGCTTGATCCCTGGTTGGCCTGCACTTGCCTGGTGAGCCCCTCAAGATGAAACACTCCATGACCTTTCCCAGCATTATGAGGCCAGGCTGAGAAGCCTGCAGGTCTCCCGATCCCCCTTCCAGCCCTTCTTGTAGATTGGCGTCACATTGGCAGCCTCCAATCTGGGACCTCCCTGGTCAGCCAGGACTGCGGATAAATGATGGAGAGAGGCTCGGCAAACTCCTTCACCAGCTCCCTCGGTGCTCTCAGATGGACCCCATTTGGTCCCACTGAGTGTCCAGGTGGTGTAACAGGTCACGAACTGCTTCCTCCTGGATTAGGGGCAGGGGGTTTATCCTCCTCCCCATCCCCGTCTTCCAGCTCAGAGGGCTGGGTGCTCAGAGAACAACCGGCCTGACTGCGAAAGACTGAGGTGAACAAGGCATTCAGCACCTCAGCCTCTTCCTCGTCCTCTGTCACTGGGTTTCCCCCCACATCCACACAAGGCTGGAGATTCTCCTCAGCCACCGTTTGCTGCTGATCTAATTATAGAAACATTTTTTATTGTCCTTCACCTCAGCAGCCAGATTAGCTTCTAGTAGGGCTTTGGCCCTTCTAATTATCTCCCTGCACAACATCACAACATCTTTGTAGCCCTCCTGAGTTCCCTGCTCCTGCTTCCAAAGACCGTAAACTCTCCCCAGAGGGTGGTGGAGCACGGGAACAGCTCCCAGGGAAGCAGTCACAGCACCAAGCCTGACAATATTCCAGAAGCCTTTGGCCAATGCTCTCAGACACATGGTGTGGATGTTGGGGTTGTCCTGCGTGGGGACAGGAGCTGGACTCCATGAGCCTTATGAGTCCCTTCTGACTCAGGACATTCTGTGATTCTATGATAAAGAGACCAAAGTCTACCCTCCAGCAGCCCAAGGTGGCCATTCTGCTGAACCCTCCTCACTTCTCCAAGAACTAAGAACTCCATCATTTCATGATCCCTGTGCCCAAGGTGGCCTCCAACCACCATGTGCGTGGGAGGATCATAGAATTGTTAAGGTTGGAAAAGACCTCTAAGCTCATCCAGTCCAATCATCAGCCCAGCCTCACCGTGCCCACTAAATCATATCTTCAAGTGCCACATCTACACATTTTTTGAACTCCTCCAGAAAAGGAGACTCCACCACTGCCCTGGGCAGCCTCTGTCAATAGAAATATTTTCCTAATCTCCAGTCTAAACTTCCCCTGGCACAACCTGAGGCCATTTCCTCTCATCCTGTCCCTTCTCACCTGGGAGAAGAGACCTGCACCCACCTCACCACAAACTCCTCTCCTGGAGCTGGAGAGAGCAATGAGATCTCTCCCCAGCCTCCTCTTCTCCAGACTCAACAGCCTCAGGTCCCTCAGCTGTTCCTTGTAAGACTTGTCCTCCAGCCCCTTTCCCAGGCTCATTGCCCTAAGGATGGATGAACGGGAGGCTGAGGCAAGGAGGTGTGCAAAGGGGTGTGCAGGGATGTGTGGATGGGTGATCAGGATGGGTGATCAGGAGTGTGAAGTGTGGAGGGAAGCATCCATGGGAGCTGCGAGTAGTCGTGGATGGGAAAAGGATTGTGCGTAAGAGAACACAAGGAGAATGCACAGGAATGCACATGGGACCTAGAACTGTGCATGGAGGTCTGCAAGGAATTAGAATCAAAGAATAATAGAATCACTAGGTAGGAAAAGACCTTTGAGATCATCGAGTCCAACCATACCTGCCCACTACTGAACCAGATCCCTTTTAAACCCCTCCAGGGATGGTGACTCCATCACCTCCCTGGGCAGCCTCTGCCCATGCCCAAGAACCCTTTCAGTGAAGACATTTTCCCTGATGTCCAATCTGAACCTGCCCTGGTGCAAGTTGAGCCCATTTTGTCTCATCCTACAACCAGCACCCACCCCCCGACAACCTCCTTCCCTGGAGCTGGAGAGAGCAGTGAGGTCCCCCATCAGCCTCCTCTTCTCCAGGTTAAACAGCCCCAGGTCCCTCAGCTGCTCCTCATAACCCTTGTTCTCCAAACTGCACGTGGATGGGAGCTTGAGATGTGCAAGGAAGCAAGCACAGAAGGGAGCTGGAAGCGTGCACAGGAACGTGCCAAGGAACATGCCCAGGAGAAGAAGCACAAGGAGCAGGACAGGAGCTGGGAGCGTGCCCAGGGCAGTGGTGGGACTGCAGATGGGAGCATGTGTGTGTGGGGAGCCTGCAGGGAATGCACCCAGGAGGCTCTCCCAGCACGTAGCCACAAGCAGGAATGACACAAAGAGAAAAAGAGGCTTGTAGGAAATGTGCAAAAAAGCTGATTTTCAACAACATTTTCTTTCTTCTCCTTCCAGGAGAAGCAAAAGCCAAAGCCACGTTCAACAGTATAAAACTACATGTTTGGGTTTTATTCCCATTTAAGTGTACATCCGAGCCACCGCCAAACACTCCAGTGGCACCAAATTTTGCTGCCAAAATCTGAAATTTCACTCAACAGCACCCCTTTGCCCAAGGGGTCTCTCGGCGCCCACTCAAAATCCCATGGGATTTGCCAGATTTGGGAAAATCCACAGCACTCCTGCCGCCACCAACCGGCCAGTGATGCTTTGAGAAGGCACGGCATCACCTTCGCACAGATGCGACGCTGGGGCAGTGAGCAGCCCTGAACTACTACTACTACTACTGCTACTATTATTATTATTGTTGTTGTTGTTATTATTATTATTATGGGGTAATTTCTGTGTGAAAATGTAGAGTGAATCAACATCACAGCTGTTGGCACACTGGGCTATCAGTTCCAAGCAAAGTGCAAGAGAACTGGCTGTGCAGTAATATCTATATATAAAAAATATATATACAGTTATATATTATACAGAGAATTATATAAGTTTACGGTATAAATAATATATAAATATACATAAACATATAGTTATGTATTCTATATCATGTATATATGTATTATCATGTATGTTATATATTATATATCATGTATATTTACATATATTTATATAACTGTATATTTATTGTACTTGTTAAACATATATTACAGATATTATAAATACATTATAAACAGATGGAGTTAATATAGTTTATTCTACATATTTACTATAAAATTATATATTATCTATCTTATGTATTACCTATGTTATCCATTATATACAATAAAAATTGGGTTAATATAGTTTATCATATAGTTAAACTATATAGTTTATCATAAACTATAATAATATGATAACATATAATATAATGATATATAAGATACAATAACATATAAATAATATAATTGTTCATTTCTTAGAGTTTTATATATACTGTACTATATATGATACAGAGGCATAGATATCAAAGCATAGAGGCATAGAGCCCAATGGGATGAGGTTTAACAAGGCCAAATGCCAGGTCCTCCACTTGGGGCACAACAACCCTGAGCAGCTCCAGACTAGGAGAAGTCTGTCTAGGAAGCTGCCTGGAGGAGAGGGACCTGGGTGTGTTGGTTGACAGCGACTGAACATGAGCTAGCAGTGGCCCAGGTGGCCAAGAAGGCCAGTGGCATCTTGGCTTGGATCAGAAACGGCGTGGCCAGCAGGTCCAGGAAGGTTCTTCTCCCTCTGGACTTGGCACTGGTGAGACCGCTCCTCGAATCCTGTGCTCAGTTCTGGGCTCCTCACCACAAGAAGGATGTTGAGGCTCTGGAGCGAGTCCAGAGAAGAGCAACAAAGCTGGTGATGGGGCTGGAGAACAGGCCTTATGAGGAACGGCTGAGAGAGCTGGGGGTGTTTAGCCTGGAGAAGAGGAGGCTGAGGGGAGACCTCATTGCTCTCTACAACTCCCTGAAAGGAGGTTGTGGAGAGGAGGGAGCTGGCCTCTTCTCCCAAGTGACAGGGGACAGGACAAGAGGGAATGGCCTCAAGCTCCGCCAGGGGAGGTTCAGGCTGGACATTAGGAAAAAATTCTTCACAGAAAGGGTCATTAGGCACTGAAACAGGCTGCCCAGGGAGGGGGTTGAGTCACCTTCCCTGGAGGTGTTTAAGGGATGGGTGCACAAGGTGCTAAGGGGCATGGTGTAGTGTTTTATAGGAATGGTTGGACTGGATGATCCGGTGGGTCTCTTCCAACCTGGTTATTCTATGATTCTATGATATCCTATACACTATATTATATAGATTATGGATACATAATATGGGTGCTGTATCATCTATACGACTATAATACCTACATATCATACGAGGTCCAGCACAAAGCAAACCCTGAGGCTGCGCCTGTAACTCTTTAATTAACAAATTAAGGCCACCCGCTCCAACCACGCTCACAGCGCTCCCGCACACAGTGCCGCCAGTGTCCAGTGCCATCCCACACAGTGTCTCCTGGAAGAGCGTTGAGGATCTCCATTGGTTTGGTTCTCACACCTCCTACCGACAGAGCATGGGCTCCTTGGAGCCCTGACGGGGTCTGTGGGCAGAGGTGGCTGGGATGGGGACCAGGGTGGGTGCTCAGCACCGCAATGTTGGTGTGAGATGCTTCTCAGGTGGCACAGGGTCTGGTGCAACCTCACTCACATACAACGACATTTCCGACCGAGGGTACAGAAACATCTTCATTGAACACGCGCCCAACGGCATGGTGTGAAGTGATGGAGCTGAGCCCTGTCTGGCTGAGACAGGTCAGGTTGTGACCTATCTCTCTGTCTCTGCCCTCCCAGTCCAGGTTCCCAAGCTCAAGGGTCACTCTGAGTCCATGTCAGACCTCGTACATGACGAATACAGAGATTTAATGCCGTTTTATGTACACACAAACAGTAAAACAGAGATGACACAGATGATATAGACAATATAGTTTATATGGATACTAATAGAATCATAGAATCATGGAATGGTTTGAGTTGGAAGGGACCTTAAAGATCATCTAATTCCAACCCTTCCACCATGGGCAGGGACACCTCTCACTGGATCAGCGGCTCCAAGCCCCATTCAACCTGGCCTTGAACACCTCCAGGGATGGAGCAACAACAACTGCTCTGGGCAACCTGGACCAGGGCTTCTCCACCTTAAGCGTGAAGAAATTCACGCTAATGTCTAGTCTAAATCTGTCCCTCTCCAATTTAAAACCATTCCTCCTCATCCTATCACTCCAAGCCTTTACAAAAAAGCCTCTCCCCAGCTTTCCTGGAACCCCTTTCAGGGCAGGAAGCTGCTCAAGGTCTCCCTCCAACCTTCTCGAGCCTGGAATGATCTGATTGCATGCAACCCCCATAGACAAGTTTTTATGTGTTTTTATACAAATATATATATAATGCAAATATGTATGAAAATATATATATGGGCAGAAACATAGTTATTATTTATCTATTAGCTCTTACTCATTCTTATAGAGTACGCATCATACATCATATATTGTATATAGGACCATAGAATGGTTTGGATTGGAAGGGACCTCAAAGCCCACCCAGTTCCACCCTCTGGAACCTCCCACTGGATCAGGGGCTCCAAGCCTCATCCAACCTGGCCTTGAGCACCTCCAGGGACGGGGCAGCCACTCCTGCTCTGGGCAACCTGGGCCAGGGCCTCCCCACCCTCACAGCAGAACATTTCTTCCTGAGATTTCATCTCAATCTCCCCTCTTTCAGCTCAAACCTGCTCCCTCTCCTCCTATCCCTGAACACCCTGATCAAGAGTCCCTCCCCAGCTCTCCTGCAGCCCCTTTCAGTTCTGGAAGCTGCTCTAAGGTCTCCCCAAAGCCTTCTCTTCTCCAGGCTGAAGAACCCAAACTCTCAGCCTGTCCTCACAGCAGAGGTGCTTCAGCCCTCGCATCATCCTAGTTTCCTCCTCCAGACCCGTTCCAACAGTTCCATCTTCTTCTTATCTTGGGGATTCCAGAACCGGACACAGGACTCCAGGTTGGGTCTCACCAGAGCGGAGCAGGGAGCAGAATCCCCTCCCTCCCTGCTGGTCCCAGCTCATGTGGAGCTTCTCCCCCAGCATTCTGTTCTATATTCTACTGTATACTGTACATCGACTATACGTATGATACGTATTTTATGCAAAATCTGTGGTTCAGCCCACAGGTTAAATAAAATTCATACGCTTTATGTCAAAACCTCTGCTTCAGCACTTAAAGATACTCCAGAAGCTGCAAAAAGACCCTAAATCTTTGCTCTCTGCAGCAAGACATCCCCACACGGGCAGTGCATCCCTCTCCCCATCTAAATTCACATTCTTTACACTCATTTTATGACACAGCTGAGATTTATTTCCAGGATCAGGATCTTGCACACGAGTCATTAATGGGGATCATTTTTCCTTTCACAGAAATATAGACTAATAACAGTATTTGAGATTTCAAGATATAATATCTCAGTCCCATTTCTCAATTCATATATCGTGAGGAATACTCATATTTGAGATATGTGAGAGCATCTCATTTATAGGATCGATTTTATTCCATCCTATTCTATTTAATCTGAAGCAAATTTGCTCAGAGATTCCACAGGGGCTGGTAGAAATGGGGATTCTTAGGATTAAAAAACAGCATTGCGATACAGATATAATATCCAACCTAACTGCACAATTTCTATCAAATGGGATTTGCCTGAATTTGTGAGAATTTCCTTCCTGAAACTCCTGAATTAATTTTCCTGAATTTCCTGAAATTAATGAATTCATTTTCCTAGATTTATTGAATTTACTGAATTTATTTTCCTGAATTTCCTTTCTTCATTTTCCTAAATTTCCTGATTTTGCAGGATTTTGCTCTCCCGGTGTTGTGGCTCTTTGAAGAAAATCCAGTTTATTCTGAAATAAATCCGCCTGTTGCTGAAACATCTTCAAACCCCAGTGAAAAATTCTGGAGCTATTTTAGAGCCTCAAAACCCCATTCTGATTTTTCCCAATCAACCAATCCTAGAGAAGCCAAAACCCTTCTGAATTTGGTACTTTGCAACCACAAACACATCAATTGTTTGATGCATGAGGATCCCAATGCGCAGCTGCACTAGAGCAAAAAAGGGGATGGAGGGAGTGACTCCTCTGTATTTTGGGGGGATGGAAAAGCTTTTTTAGGGTTGCAAAAAATTAATTAATCTGCCAAGGCGATGTTTGTATCCCGTGTCCCCGTGGGCTTTTTTGCAAGCCGAGTGGAAAGGTTGATTTAGCCAGCAGCGGCAACGGCTTCACAAACATTTCCCCCTATCCTGCAGGGAGAACCACACCGACCAAAAGGAGATTTAATTAGCAAAAATCTCGTTAGGCAAACGAAATTATCCGTAAGACAATACTCCTCTGGACAGGGGGTATGATTAAACAAAGCCATTAATTGAGAACGGCGCTCCAGCAGTCAGCTCGTCTCAAGGCTGGGGGGGCGTTTTGGGGAGGGAGGGAGGTGTTAATGGTGAGACCCCTCCGTGCTCCTCGAAAAGCCCTTGAGCATCTCATCAGTGCCTTGATTGCATCATGCAAATTGCAAGCCAGCACGCGCCGACCCACCGCTTGTTTTTTAGTTTCACTGCCCCCCAAAATAGGAAAAAAACCCGTATTTTGGAGGCGCATGGGCAGGAATCCCCGAATTTAGGTTGGGGGCCAGATTGGTACCCACCAGACCAGCGCACCTGCTGAGCACTGTGATGCAAACGCTATTGTTTAAAGTTATTTTAAGATATTTTAGTATTAATTCCAGCTCTTACTCAAGGTTTTTCACCCTAAGGCTGCAGGCGTGTTCACACTGGTCCCTAATGATGCCTGGGAGTGCCGCAGCTTCCACATGTCGTAACGCTAACAGCGTTCGTTTAGACAGCACAGCACTACAGGGAAAGCTAAAATAGCTGATAGCACAAGCTGCCGTGTTTAATAATTCCCCGTGATTTAAAATCGGAGGTTATAACAACTGGTTGGAGGAGAGGAACGTCACTGTTCTCTTAACCTTTTGCTTTATTAGTGTATTACAGAGCCACCTATAAAAAGCATCAATTCAAGGCAAGAGGAGCCTTACCTTTTCCAGGAATTGCTCCAGAACCCCTTAAAATGGAGGAAAAAAAGGAAAAACCTCATAAAATAAGCACCCAGTGAGCACTCAGGGTTTATACACTCATATATATATAAATGGTCAGGGAACTCGTGCCTGTGCCGCCCCAGCAGTATCCTCCATCTCCAATTTGTAGCATTCCTAAAATGAAACTTTTTCTCCCCGCCATCCCAAGCAACGCCTGGAGGAAAGATGCAATATTGCCACCACCATCCCAAAACATCAGGAATTTGGGGTTTTTTTGGAGCAGTGTGAAGATGAACTCAGAGCAAACAGTTCAGGGAGGCATCGGGTACTGGGGCAGCGAGACAACGGAGTGGGCTGACAGCGGATGCTGAAGGAATGACTCACCTGTGCCGGCGGCAGGAGCAAGTAATTAAGAAATCCCAATTAAATCCAGGCCAGCAAAGCCTTGCGACCACAGAAGCGGGTATGCAAACACCCTTGCTAACAGCACCCTCTAATTCTGGACAAATCCACGGTTTCAATACAGGCTGGAGGATGATGTGATTGAGAGCAGCCCTGAGGAGAGGAACCTGGGATGCTGGGGATGAGAAGCTCCACTTGAGCTTTCAGGAAGAAATATTCTGCCGTGAGGGTGGGGAGGCCCTGGCCCAGGCTGCCCAGAGCAGGGGTGGCTGCCCCATCCCTGGAGGGTTCAAGGCCAGGTTGGATGGGGCTTGGAGCCCCTGATCCAGTGGGAGGTGTCCCTGCCCATGGGAGTGGTAGAACTGGATGGGCTTTAGATCCCTTCCAACCCAAACCATTCCATGATTCTGTATCATATTCCCCAAAATACACATATAGTTAATATTATACTATAAAACATTAATTTATATATATCAGCGACTATAATATTGTACAATATTTCCCCTATTTATTATATTCCCCAATACATTCACTCAACATATTCCTTAATACCATATATATATAAAATACATATTGTATTCCTCAATACAAATACATATGGGTAATGCAATATAATATGTATTTTATAAAAGTCCCCATAAACACACACATATATATATAATATATTATAATATATAACATTACCCAATCTATTCCCCCAATCTATTTATTGACATTATAGATAAATTAAAAATACATTTACTATTCCTCAATAAATACATGTTCCCTCTTCCTCATACAGGATAACCCTGCAACAAAGCAGGATGCCCATCAAAGCAAGGAGCCACCAGCACCAGGTGTTCCTAAGCCATAATATTCCCATTTTTTTGCCCAAGCACACACCCCAGCCACGTGTTGACAGCTGCTCACCGGGACGGATGTCACCCCAAACTCTCCTTCCTCACTCTCCACCAGCTGATCAGCGCAGCTGCAGTGGGGTTTCTAATTAAATTTATGCTTTTTTTAGCCTTACTTTTTTTTTTATTTAATTTATTTGATTTTTATATTATATTTAATATTTTTTTACTTTAGTTTTAATGGGGGATGACAGAGAGGGAGCAAAACTGGAGGTGGGACCCATGTCCCAGAGGTAATGCTCCAGCTTTGCACACCACCAAGGACCAAGATGCTTGCGGGATGCACTCAGAGCAGCATCTCCCTTCTTGCTGGTTTTCGCCTCAGTGCTTCATCGTCCACGCAACCTCACAGCAAAAAACCTCCCCATTTTCACTAAACGCCATGAAGACTCCCCAGTTTGCCCCACATTTAACAGAGAAGCAACTCAGCAGCTGCAATTAATGCAATTACTTGGAATTTTTCTTGCAATATCCATCAATTTTTCCACCTCCCAGGCTCAGCTTTGTGTTGTCCAATTTCTGTTTTCACTTTGCTACAAGTTTTGAACAAAACCCACTCAATTTTTTTGCAGGCCAGGGGGGTTTGTACTGGAATGATGTCCCCAAGATCCCACCCTCGGTACACAAAAAAAGCCTTGAAAATGTTTCTAGTTTCATCAGAAAATCAGATTTTGCCAAAACACTCTGTTCTTACAGAAAACCACTGATGGGCACAGAGGCAGGTGGGAATCGTGGATCCTGGGCATCAAATGTGATGAGAAATTCATTTTTGGAAGAGACAGGAGTGCCCGAGTCGGCAGCACAGGACGTGTTCCGCTTGCTTTGGGAACTGCAGCACTAAAAGTGAGATGGTGGCTGCTGGGGACTGGAATTTGGGTGCCCTGCAGGGACCACTGCTAGTCAGGGCGCCTTGCTTGGGTCTTTAGTTTTCTTTAATTCAGGTGCCCTGCGAGCATCTTTGCTGATTTGGGTACCACGCCACAGTCTTTGCTAATTCAGGTGCCAGCCCAGGGCTGTTTCTGATCTGGGTGCCCTACAAGGCTCATTGCTAATTCGAGTGCCCTGCTGGGAGTCTCTAATACGGGTGCCCTAAGAGCATCTTGGCTAATTAGAGCGCCTTGCAACGGTCTTTGCCAATTTGAGTGCCCCACCAGGGTTGTCGCTAATTTGAGGTCATTCATTTGGATGCCCTGCAAGCACCCTTGCTGATCTGGGTGCCTGGCTGGGGGCTTTATTTTGGGTGCCCTGCAAGGGTCTTTGCTAATTTGGGTGCCCTCTTGGGGTCTCTCATTTGACCCCCAAACCCCGTGAGAAGCAGACAATGAGCATCCTTGGAAGGGGTACCCAGACAGCTCCTGGGATGCCTCGCTGGCATCAGCGCATCCCGAAATCCCACCCGCAGCCCCCGCGCTGCATTAACAGCTCATATTTTGCTAATTGAACAAACCTAATGGGGGAAGGCGCTGGCGGGGAGGGGGGAAAAATGGGTAATGGCCATCAGGCCAGCAATAAACCAAAATTAATGGTCCGTGGGCAGAAATCATGTCCACTTAACACCGGCTTTGGAGCTCTAATAGGATAATGGAACACTGAGGGGGTCGCTCTGTATGGGGCTGCGTACAGCTCTGCCCAAGCCCCCGCACCCTCCAGAGCGAGAAGATTTTGGGAGGTGAGTGGAGAGAGCAGGAGCATCCTTCCTTCCCCTGGAGGGAAGAGCTGCCAGCATCCCACAGGAGTTGGGTGCTTTTCAGGTGCTCCAGCCTCCGGGAGCACAGCTCAGAGGGCAACACTGCTGGGATCACCTTGCTGGGGCTGTGCCCAGAGCTGGTGGGTATTCTCCTTTTATTTTCTTTTTTTTTATTTATTTCACCTTTTTTGGTTTATTTTCCTTCCTTAAAAATTATTTTTCATATTTCTTCTTTCTTTTCTTTTCTCTGTTTTTCCAATTCTTAGTTTCCTTTTTTTCCAATTTTCCTTTTATTCATTATCTCTTCTCTTTCTTTTTTTTATGAATTTTCTTTCCCCTTTTCTTTTTTCTTTTTTTTCCCTTGAGAAAGAAAAACTCAACAACACCCGTGCCACATCAGAGGGAAAAATACCACCCAAACCTCTAACACACCAGCATCCCCAGCAAGCTGGCAGCACTGCGGCCATGCTGCCAGGGAATTCCCAATCCCTATTTTCAGCACCTCCCATCCAACCCTTTTCCCAAGCCTGCTACGCTCCACTGAAAACATCATTATTTCAGGATTTTTGCTCACCCTGGGATGAAAAACCAAGTGTACAAACACCCCCATTCCTGGGAGAGAGGAATGGGGAGGAGGCACACACGCAACAGCCCCTTTGGATTAAGAAAAAACACACCACAAAAAACTTTTGCTGGGGAAGTTTGAGCAAAGCCCTAAATTCCAGGCAAACAAGGATTAAAAGCGGATATGGAGTATTTATATGATGTTGTGGAAAAACAGATGCAACAGTCCGGCAGACATCACCGGAACTTTTAAAACCTAAAATACATGATGGGGAAAATCCATGTTTTCCAATCCAGCCAGAAAAAACAGTGAAAACAGTGGGTAACTGGTAACACAACAGTGCTGGCCAGGTTTTTCTCTCCAATCATCCCAAAACCCATCTGTCATCCCCACCTCTGTCCGCAAGACAACTGCCCTCCAATGCCGAACCACCCATGGAGGATCGAGAGCTTTCTCCTATGAGAAAAACCCATTTTTTCTCCTAAAAAATGCCAGGAGGAGATAATTATTAAAAACTGCTCCTGCTGTTGAGGAGCCATTTAGGGTCAGAGAAGGATGAGGATTAGGGATCTCCCTGGGCTGGACCAAGGATAGAATCATAGAATCATAAAATCACCAGGCTGGAAAAGACCCACCGGATCATCGAGTCCAACCATTCCCATCAATCACTAACCCATGTCCCTCAGCACCTCGTCCACCCATCCCTTAAACACCTCCAGGGAAGGTGACCCAATCCCCTCCCTGGACAGCCTGTTTCAGTGCCCAATGACCCTTGCTGTGAAGAATTTTTTCCTAATGTCCAGCCTAAATCTCCCCTGGCGGAGCCTGAGGCCATTCCCTCTCGTCCTGTCCCCTGTCACCTGGGAGAAGAGCCCAGCTCCCTCCTCTCTACAACCTCCTTTCAGGGAGTTGGAGAGAGCAATGAGGTCTCCCCTCAGCCTCCTCTTCTCCAGGCTAAACACCCCCAGCTCTCTCAGCCGCTCCTCATAAGGCCTGTTCTCCAGCCCCCTCACCAGCTTTGTTGCTCTTCTCTTGACTCGCTCCAGAGCCTCAACATCCTTCTTGTGGGGAGGGGCCCAGAACTGAACACAGGATTCGAGGAGCGGTCTCACCAGTGCCGAGTCCAGAGGGAGAAGAACCTCCCTGGACCTGCTGGTCACACCGTTTCTGATCCAAGCCAAGATGCCACTGGCCTTCTTGGCCACCTGGGCCACTGCTGGCTCATGTTCAGTCACTGTCAACCAACACCCCCAGGTCCTTCTCCTCCAGGCAGTTTCCAGCCAGACTTCTCCTAGTCTGTAGCTGCTCAGGGTTGTTGTGCCCCAAGTGGAGGACCTGGCATTTGGCCTTGGTAAACCTCATGCCATTGGACTCAGCCCAGCGGTCCAGCCTGTTCAGATCCCTTTGGAGCCTCCCGACCCTCCAGCAGATCCACACTTCCACCCAGCTTAGTGTCGTCCGCAAACTTGCTAAGGGTCCACTCGATGCCTTCATCCAGGTCATTGATAAAGACACTGAACAGGGCTGGACCCAGCCCTGAGCCCTGGGGAACCCCACTTGTCACTGGCCTCCAGCTGGAGTTAACTCCATTTCCCACCACTCTCTGCGCCCTCCAGCCAACCAGTTTTCCACCCAGGAGAGTGTGTGCCTCTCCAGGCCTGAGGTGACAGTTTCTCAAGCAGAATGCTGGGAGAAACTGTGTCAAAGGCTTTACTGAAGTCCAGGAAGATCCATCCACAGCCTTTCCCTCATCCAGTCGTCGAGTGACTTGTACTTGTCATAGAAGGCGACCAGGTTAGTTTGGAAAGACCTGCCTTTTGTGAACCCGTGTGGACTGGGCCTGATCACCTGGTTTTCTTGCATGTGCTTCATGATAGCACTCAAGATCACCTGTTGCATGACCCATTCATGTCCCATGATGCTCAGGGATGCTCCAGTTCCCTGTGCACAGAGGAAAAAGTAAGCACCAAGCATGGATAGACTCAAATCCCAGACCTTTCCCACAAGGATTCAGGCTATCCATACGGAAACCTCAACCAGGATTGCAGACACAAGCTGTTTTCATCCCCCCCAAAGCAAAACGAGGAGTGAGTAGCCACTCATCTAAATAAAACTGGGATATAAGCAAGGGATGCGCTGGTTTGGCTGCACCATGCACACACCAAGGCTTGTGCTACCTCGCTGAGGAATGGCAGGGCTGCACCACAGCGCGGTTATTTTGGGATGGGATAGCGTTTCACCAACCGTCCCCCTTGGTTTCATGTGACACTGACCTAGCATCCCAAAAATAAACAAGCAACCGCTCCCCTGTCTTAAAGGGAATAGAAGCATAAATGTTAAATACAATAACAAGCACTCAAATAATTCATATCAACGATTTCACTTATTTTAGGTTATTAATAGGAAGAAGAATAAAGTACAATAACGTCAAAAAGAACTTTGGATTTCAGCAAATAGTTGGATGTCCCATAAATGAAAGATGCAGTGGACACAGTGATGCTGCTGAGATCTGGAGCTGGAGGTCACGGAGGGATTTTGGGGGGAGTTTACCCTCTATTTGGGGAGTTATCCCATGTAAATAAATAAATAAATAAAAAGCATCGCTATCCGGGCAGGACTGGCTCCCACCAGTCACGTATTCAGGATTTTCTTACCCAAAGCAGAGGCAAAAACGAGATGCTCCATGTGCCAAAACAGGAAAAACTGTTGGGAAAATCATTGTTCGCTGTTTTTTTTTTCTTGTTTGCTGTCTGCAATAAGTCCAATGGGGATTGCTGCTATTTGGGGCCAAAAATCTTTAATTTAGGATTATCTCCTCCTCCAGCTCCCTAGAGCTGCTTATTATTAAGCGTTAACATAATTTCCTATTATATATGTTATATTACATAT
Source organism: Phaenicophaeus curvirostris (assembly GCF_032191515.1). Classification (NCBI taxonomy): domain Eukaryota; kingdom Metazoa; phylum Chordata; class Aves; order Cuculiformes; family Cuculidae; genus Phaenicophaeus; species Phaenicophaeus curvirostris. Next base: position 96,188 of record NW_027206691.1, read on the forward strand.
TAAAAGAATTTTGCTAAAATAGCCCAATTTCTCCATTGAAAACGATCATTTATCTGCTAGAAAATAGTTTGCGGCTCTCGTGGGAGACACACATCAAATCTTGCAGCTAAAACCTGCTCAGCAGCAACACTCAGAGTTATTTTTTACTCTGTTTCTGCAGCTTTAGAGACCTCACCTCTTCTTTATTTACTTCCCTTGCTTCCAAACAGGACATAAAGTTCAAAATTTGTGTTGTAACAAAAAAACATAACAGCACGAGGGCAAAGATAGTCCCAGGAATGTGAGCATCCGTGATGCTCGCATGCTTGAATGCTCGCGGGAAGCCTGCTGGGAGCGCATGCGTGCATCCACGCGGTGCTTGTCCCAGGAAATCGCTGTCAGACAGAGCACTGGGATGCTTAACTCACATTGGAAAAGTTATTTTTATTTATGAGTATCCGAGTGGGTCAAGCGCCATCTCGCAGCTCGCTGGTGGAGGATGTTGAGATGCTCTTCCTCCTCTGGAGCTGCGATGGGGAATACGACACACACCCAGCGCTTGCTCCTGCATGGTGGTTGCCTGTTATAGACCAACCACTCCATAATTTCCTATTATAAACCAATCGGTCCATAGTTTTCCATTATAAATCACTCCATAATTTCCTATTATAAACCAATCAATCAACAATTTCCTATTGTTGATTGATAATTTCCTATTATAAACCAACCAATCAATAATTTCCTATTATAAACCAATCAATCAACAATCTGCTATTATAAATCAATCTATAATTTCCTATTACAGACCAATCAATCAATAATTTCCTATTATAAACCAATCAATCAGCAATCTTCTTTCATAAATCAACCTATAATTTCCTGTTACAGACCAATCAATAATTTCCTATTATGAACACACCAATCAATAATTCCCTATTATAAATCAATCAATCAACAATTTTATATTATAAATCAATCAATCAACAATTTTGTATTATAAATCAATCAAAAATTTCCTATTGTGAACCAATCCATCAATGATTTCCTATTATAAACCAATCAAGCTGTGATTTTCTATTATAAATCAATCCACCGATAGTTTTTTATCGCAAGTCAATTAGAATTAACTCAAATTTAATTGGATTTAGGCTCAATCACTGCCAGGCTAAGTGACCCCACGCACGCCCCGTCCAAAAAGGCGGCATTTATAGCCATCCCATCTCATCCCCTCCGCCCTCAGCCCCGGCGATTAATTAAATTAGCACAAAGAGGGGCTTGTTGAGCGTCCCGGCCTCGCGAAGTCGGCTGTCGGACAGGAAACAAAGGGTGGAATTCTGTCTGGTTGGCTGCGGGGCGCTGCGTGTCCCGGGGGTCTCCAGCCCCACAAGCGGCAGCGATGCCAGAAGGTGGGAAACCAGCCAGGGCGCGATGTGGGGCTGCGGCCGTGGGGCACGGGGGGGCCCGCAGAGGGGCTTCACCACAGGGGCTTTGCTGAGGGGTCTCCTCTGAGGGACCTCTGGTGAGAGGGTTTTGCCAAAGGGGTGTCTGCTGAGGGAGCTTTGCCGAAGGGGTCTCTGCTGAGGGATGTCTTCTTGAGGGGTCTCATCTGAGGGGGCTTTGATGAGGGCTCTCAGATGAGGGATTTTGGCTGAGGGGTCTCCTCTGAGGGGTCTCTGCTGAGGGAGCTTTGCTGAAGGGGTCTTTGCTGAGGGATGTCTTCTGAGGGGTCTCTGCTGAGAGGGCTTTGCTGACAGGTCTTGGCTGAGGGGGCTCCTTTGAGGGGGTCTTGGGCTGAGGGGTCTCTGCTGAGAGGGCTCTGATGAGCGATCTCTCCTGAGGAGGCTTCACAATGGGGGCTTGGCTGAGGGGCCTCTGCCGAGCAGTGTCCTCTGAGAGGTCTTCGCTGAGGGGGCTTCACAATGGGGGGTCTGCTGAAGGGTCTCTGCGGAGTGGTCTCCTCTGAGAGGTCTCTGCTGAGGGGTCTCCTATGAAGGGTCCCGGCTGAAGGGTCTCAGCTGAAGGGGCACTGCAAACCCCACTTTAGGGTTGCAGTGCTGATTCAGGTGCCTTTCTTTTGCTGCCAGCCTCCATCCTAACATGAGTTGAACTAGTAAAGGCAGCGGGCAGGGAAAGGGGAACCCAAACAGCCGAGCTCTCCCCAAGCGATCACAGGAGTGTGAGAGCGCTTCTGCATTGAGCCCCTCTCCAAGCACAATTAATTCAGGGCAAAAAAAGCTTCCAGTAATTCCCGCAGGGATAACAGCGCCGGGAATTTCACTAGCTTTCCCCTGCCGAGCGAAATCCCAACATAAATGGTTGCAGGGAAAATAACCCCCTCCACGATGTCTCTACCTTGAGATAACCTTGGCTACTTTCCAGCTGTTCTGCTATTAAAGATGGTACTAAAGCACTTTATTTGGTGCTTTCAGCATCAAAATTCTCACCAGCTCCTTCAGCCGTGCTGTTTAGGACAGGAACTTTAAAAGGAGAGGAAATGGAAGAAAACCAAACAATGGGTTTGGAGGTTGTTTAGGTAAGGAGGAATGATTTAGAGTGGCATTGGGTGGGATTAATATGTAACAGGTTATATTAACCAGAAGGAAAAGCTAGGATAGCTCTCAGGATGAGGACAAAATGCCAAAATGGTCATAAAGAGTGAAACACAACTCAATAAAAAGCAGTGGGTGCAACAGCAGGGCTTGAAGGGGTCAGGTTTGCATAGGGGAAAAGAGTGGGGATGGGGAATATGTTGATGATGAGGATGGGTTTGGGGTGAGTCACACACAAAAGCTGCAGGAGTATCACTAAAGATGTATGAGCACCCGTAACACTGCGCCAGCACTCCTACAATGTGATGAGCATCCCTAAAATTCCCCCAGCATCCTCAAAATTGGAATGAGCAGCCCTGTAATTGCACCAGCATACATAAAAATTGCATCAGCATCCCTAAAACTGCACCAGCATCCATAAAAATCACATCAGTGTCCCTGAAATTAAGCCTCCTCAAAAGTGGGACGAGCATCACCAAAGTTACCATAGCGTCCCTAAAACTCACATGAGCATCCCTAAAACTGGCCCAGTATCCATAAAACCATACCAGCATCACTAAAATTGGATAAGTAAACTTAAAATAAATGAGCATCCCTAAAACTGCACCGGCATCCCTAAAAGTCACACCAGTACCCCTGATATTGCAGCCTCCTCAGAAGTGGGAATAGCATCACCTAAATTACCCCAGCACCCCTAAAATTTGCATGAGCATCCATAAAACTGCACCGGTACCCCTATAATTTGATGAGCATCCCTAAAATTGCATCATCGTCAAAACTGGAGTGAGCACCCCTGTAACTGCACCAGCGTCACTAAAAATGCATCAGCATCCCTAAAATTGCACCAGCCTTCATAAACCCATACCAGCATCACTAAAATTGGTTAAGCAACACTAAAAATGGACGAGCATCCCTATAACTGCACCAGCATCCCTAGAAATCACATTTCAAGGGTACTTTCCAGTATCCCTGAAATTGAGCCTTCTCAAAAGTGGGATGAGCAACACCAAAAATTGTCCCAGCATCCCTAAAAATCACATAAGCATCCCTAAAAATCACATAAGCATCCCTAAAACTGCAGCAGCATCCCCGGTACGAGGTGGGAAGGTGGGGAGAGCCGCGGCGAGGCTGCCTTGCCAGCGCTGATAGGGGTTTTAATTATGGGCTCATTACGAGCATCACAGTTATCAGATGAAGCCTCCTCCAGCCGAGCATCCCCGGGGAGCGAGCAGAACCCCGAACCCAGCGGGACCTGGCTCTGCTAATGAAGGGGAGAAGGGAAGGCGACTGCCAGCCAAGGGCCTCCTAGCTCCTATCCCGGGAAAAGCAATGGATGGGGCAGGAAGTCATGCATCTCCTGGAATATAACAAATCTTTTCTATAGAAGTATTTATTTAGGAGGACAAATACAGCAGGCACTGCGTCCTGTTCTTCCCCATCAGCTTCAAAACCCATGGAGAGACAAGGTGGAGGATGCTCCAGCCTGAGCCTGGCAAATAAAGCCGGAATTAAAATTTGAGCTGGATTAAATCGGTTAAGACTCTGCCTGGAATCTGCTCTTAAACCTGGTTTATCAAAGACAGCTCATTACATGTCAGATCTTGACTATTTACTATTGATTGCTTCTTACTATTTATTTTATTTCTTCTTACTTAATTCTTACTATTTATTAATTGTCTGCTATGTATTATTTATTTATTACTTAATTATTATTACTAAGTCCTTTGCCATCCTGCTGACACAGCCCCCTGGTTTACAGAACGATTTGCTGGAAGCCAAACAGCGCTGGTGGGCTCAATATTGGCCAAAAGGACCATTTCCATCTACTGAACAACTCCCAAATGCATTTAAAACGCTGGTTTTAGAGGTTACAACGTGCTCCAGAAACCAAGGGGTGGCCATGGCAGATCAGCGCCTGACAAAATGTCCCACTTAATTTTTTTTATGGTGATTAATTAATTGCCGGAGTTAAGAGATGCTGGATCTGGCACTGAGATATAAAGAAACCAATTTCTGCACATAAATGCACTAAAAGACCTTTCCAGACACTTTGTATAAATGGGATTTTCTTGGGATTGAGATAATAAATAATAATAATTTTTAACTCCTCAAGCAAAGTCCATGGGCTTGGAATCCAGACGCGGGGTTTAATCATTTTATCTCAAGAAGTGAGTCCTGAGGAGAAGCAAGGTCAGGGAGAGGATGCAGGATGCGAAAGGAGGGACCATGAACGCAGGATGCAGGATGCTCCAGAGGGGACCCCCACCCGCCACCTCTGCGATGATTATTTGTAATTATTGATTACGAGCAGATCCAGGGGCTGATACAATGGAAGACCTGAAGGGAGTTTGGCTTATCAGCCTCGCTCGTAGAGGGTCTTCCCTTTGGTAAGAGGTAGCAGAAAGTGCCTGGAAAATAGGGAATAAACCAGAAAATAGAGGGGGGGATGAGAAAAATCAAGCAAGTCAAAGCGTCTTTTTCTGGGAAAGGCACCAAACACCCAAATCTCACCAGGCGACAGTGGCCGGACGGAGAAACCAGCAGCACACAACAATAAATTCCCTTTAAGTATATTGCTGGGGAGCATTAAAAATGTCCCAAGCGGTTTCCATCCCCCAGGGCAGGGGGAACTGGCTGCAGGAGCAGGGAGCTGGCAATCACGGCTCTAAAACTCGCTGGAGACGCTGCGAGTTGTGTTCGAAACCATTGTAAGAGTTTTATAAACTGCACGGTGCCTCTTGCATACAGGGAGCGATGCGGCGGCTCCTGCCTCCGCTAGAGAATCACAGGGATAACGCGCTGATCTGATCAGGGGGAACGGAACCAGAGACATGAAATAATGAGCGGGAGTTTAATTCCTTGGAGAAGTTGTGAGTGGGGGGGATTCCAGCAGCCTCCGCAGCATGGGATGGGGGCTGCTGGCCAGGGCAGCCAGGGTGCAGCCAGGGAGGGGGTGAGGGAAGAGGGAAAAGGTAAAAATGAAAGAAAAAAGGGCAAACAAAGAATGGAAAAGGGGGGAAAAAGGGGGGGATGAAAATGGGAAAAAAAAAAAAAGGCTGAAGCAAATAGGCCAAAAATAAAAGAAAAAAAGGAAAAGAGAAAAAGAAAAAAAAGGGGGGAAGAAAAAAGGGGGAAAAGTAAAAAAAAAATGGGGCAAAGAGGGGAAAGGAAAGAGGGAATGGGGAGGGGAGATGGGGGAATGGGAGGAGGAAAGGGAGAGGAAAGGGAAGGGAGGAGAAAAGAGTGATGGGGAAAAAGGGGGGGAAGGAGGAAAAAAGGAAGAAGAGGGAAAGGAAGGGAAGGGTAAGAGGGAAAATGAAGGAAAAGGGGCAGACTGAAAGGGGAAAGGAAAAAAATTGAAAAGGGGAGGAAAGAGGGGGAAAGGATAGGGAAAAGTGCAGGAAAGGGGAGGAATGGGAGGGGGAAGCGGAGGGAAAAGGGGCACAGGGTCAGTGCTCGGCTCCCAGCCAGGGCCCCCCAGATTCCCGGGTCCAACCCTGCTTTCCAGAGCCATCCTTGACCAAATATAAATTTGGGATGAAATCAAACAGGAATCACTCCCTGCGGTCGGGGCTGTTGTTGGTTGGTTTTAGGGGATACGTGGACAGGAGGAAGCAGCGAAAGGGAGAACCGACCCCAAAACATGGGGGGTTGCTTGCAAATTTCTCATGGTTTTGGCAATCTGTTATTAAAGGCAAACGCTCCCCTGAGCATCCCGGGGCGAGGAGCTCGCAAAGCTCTCCTCCTGTGCGCCCCTGCGCTCGGGGCTCCTGGAGAACAGCAGCAGCGCTGCCTCCGTGCTGGAATTGCCGGAGCCTTTGGGGGTGCCGGGAGATTTGGGGTTCTGCTGCCTGGATTATCCTAGGGTGGGACGGGGCGCACAGTGTGCGATGCTGGAAGGCTGCCGGAGCACTAGATGGAAAAGAAAATTCAATAGGAAAACATAAGATAAAATAATAAATATTTTCTTAAAAAAAGAAATAAAAAGTTTAAAAAATAAAATGCAAAATAAAAAATAAATAAAAAATAAATGCTTTGACGTGGTGCTTAAGGACCTGGTTGAGTGGTGGACTTGGGAAAGGGAGGTTTATGGTTGGACTCGATGATCGTAAAGGTCTTTTCCAACCTGAGTGATTCCGTGATTCCATGGAAATAAAATAAAATAAAATAAAATAAAATAAAATAAAATAAAATAAAATAAAATAAAATAAAATAAAATAAAATAAAATAAAATAAAATAAAATAAAATAAAATCTAAACAAACAAAGAAGTAAATAAATGGAACTTTGAGGGTGACGGAAAATGCTTTCGAGCTGGAACAGCCCTGAGCTGGAGCTCCCAGCCAGCCGCAGCCTCTCCCCAAGCCTCAGCTCCCCCCACTCAGTTCCCCAGGAGCAGCTGCATCGCCTCAGCCGCGCAGAGCATCTCATCCCACTGGAGCAGCCCTGACCCAAACCCAGCCCTTTGTGGCCTCTCCACCAAGAAGAAAAAAGCCAAAATAACCCGCCAGGAGCTCGCAGATGTTTCCCAACGGCAGATTTAACCAGAGGCGCGGACAAAGGAGGGGCATTTCGCCCTTCGGGAGAGGGAAGGCCACAAAAATACGAGATAATCAGGCACGGAGGAGAGGCGAGGCCAAATTCCCACCTTATTTACACAGCTGCCACACACAGCTGGGCAAAGGCAACCTCATCCCAACGGGATCACGGCTGCATCCCAACCAGATCGTGGCTCCATTCCGTCCCAGAGGGCTGGTGTTTCCCCTAGGGATCACCTGGAGCATCAACTGGGTCCTTGCAAGACTGGGGATGGGGACAAACCTGGGTCTGAATCTAATCGGGAATTAATTCTCGTCCCTCCAAATTATTACTTTGAGCTGATGTCTTAACGATACGATTAATTCATACGAAATAATTCATTTTTCTTCTAATTAGAGAGAAGTTGTTAACACTTTCTTTGGTGGCAGTGAAAATTATTTGGGAATCAAGTCATTTGATGACGACTAGGATACTAAATTCCAGTGAGAGTTGTGTGGATCCAGCAAATTATCCCACTAAGACCCTGAAAACAAGCAGCTTTTCCATGTCCCGGTGAGATCAGGATGGAGAATCCCTGGGATGGGGTGCTAGGATGCGTCGAGGGTACCCGCAAACTGGAACAGAGGATGTTGACGCTCACTCCACTGGGGTCAGGAAGGCCCAGTCTCCCCTCACTTATCCCTAACCGTGGCAAAAGTTTCCGCTCGACTTCAGGAGTTTGTTGCTCAAATCTGATATTTCCACAGGGAAAAAAGCCAGACATCAGAAAGAAGGATTTATCCAGAGCCAGGGGAGGGAGCTCAGCACCACAAAATTCTCCGGGCAGTGTTTGAATCAATCCTCGCCCGCTCTGTGCCACGCTTGCCACCAGCATCCCTGCCCATCGCCCCCCATCCCATCGCCATCACTAATTGCACTAATTATTTTAAGGCAGAGCAGCTCCCAGGAAAAACAAATTCGGCCAAACTGGGGGGGTCCCGGCATGCCAGGCTGTTGTTCTCCACGTCCTCAGGAAACATCCCTGGGGATCCATCGCACATCTCTAACCTGACGGCGCAGGAAGCGGGATGCGGGTGGGACCCGGAGGCGCAATCCGGCCCCCCGACTCCCTCAGGGTGGGGATGGGCGAGTGAAGGATGCTCTTCCCAATGAGACTGCGCCGCTGCCTAAGTTTTCTGGGAGGAAACAAACCCAAACCCTATTATCGCCCGGGGACTGATGGATGCTGCTGGTCAACTAGAAAAACAACATTAAGTAATCTGAAAGTTCACCAGAAAAGCAAAACTCAACCAAGATCCAAAGCTGCCTCATGTCCAGGACTCCTTTTATCCGGGAGTTGGGAGAAAAGGTTATTCCCAGGTGATCCAGTGGAATAAAACTCTCCCCCCACAATACAACTTTCTGTATCTACTTAAAATAAAAAGAGATTTCCTTAAAGCAAAGGAGATTTCCTTTAAAATAAGATATTTCCTTAAAAGGGGAATTCCTTTAAAAAATATATTTCCTTAGGCAAAAAAGAGATCACCTTAAAAACAATTTCCTTAAAAAGAAAAAAATATTTCCTTAAAAAAGAGGGAGATTTCCTTTCCCTGCCAGAAATGACGGAGAGAGAGAAAGGAAACTGTTCCCGCACGCCCCACACTGATGCGGGAGAGCACTTTCATCCTCTTCTCCCCCACCCCATGGAGCCGGGGGTGTTTGGGGTCAGATCCACAGGACACGTTATCGCTCTCGTGCTCACATGAAGCATGAAGGGGTCACAGACCCCCCGATACTGTTACAGGGTCGGGGGGAAGGCTGCAAATTGCCCTAAACTCCCTCATTTTGGGATGCTGGGGAGCGCAACATCTCCTTCCCTGCCTGATGCTGCCAGCTCCCCTATTAACCTTGCCTGTAACTAGCCTCAAGCAATTAACTTTTGCCCCTAATGGAGGGATCTTAGCACAGGGAGTGAAATAAAATGGGAGGGAGGGGGGAAAAAAAGAAGCAGGAATCCCAATCCCATCATCCGGCTGCTCGGTATGGGCTAAACTCCCCAAAACGGTGTTATTTTTTGACCCAAATCACCTAAAAATCCAATTTGTAGACCCAAATCCCTCTCCCCATCCACGCAGGGCTGCAAACAGCCCCTGAACCATCAGGCCCTAGAGGTTTTGGAGTAGGGCTTTTTCCCGCACCCCCTTTTTCCGCCATGGGGAAAGATGCCAAAAACACCGAGTCAGCGCTTTGGGAGGCACAACGCCCGAAAGTTTCACCGGAGCTGGATCTGCAGAGCCGCACGCCACTTCTTCCACAACTTTGTAGGATTTAAAGGTAAAATAAGTCTAAAAAAAGCAAATTGAAGCGGTTTCTCCTCCCGTTCTCTGCCTCGCCCCGGCAGACGGCTGCCCCCGCATCCCAGCCAAAAATAATCCATCCCCCCCTTTCCCTTAATCCCATCGCCCGGCTGGGAGTTTGGAAATATCCTGCCAGGTTTAGGGTTTCCCGTTACCCGGCGGGCGGTGAGATAGAGGGAAAAAAGATCCTTGGGAGCAAGAAAAACTGGGAAGAATCCAAACAAAGAGCAGGAGCCAGAGTGCAGGTTGAGCTTCAGTGCCCGCCAAGGACTGCGACGGAGCAGAGGGACACGGATCCCTCAGCAAAACTTCCCCAGCCGCACAGTGCTGCCGGCAGAGCCACCCTCTTGCAGATGGAAACACACTCCAGAATTCAAAGGCCGTTCAAACTTATCCGAATTAGTCCCCCAAAGCGCCCCCAGCATCACTGCGCAGCTCCCTACGCGGAATGCTGCGGCATTTGTCCAGCGCCACCGGCACGGGAGGGATGGGACAGGGGGCACAGAGGCGTCCGGGGAAAATGGGGGGCACTGGGAGAACTGGGTGCAACGGGGAGAAGGGAGCAGGAGGGGAACTGGAGGACACCGGGAGAACTGGGTGCAGTGGGGAACTGGGGGGCACTGGGAGAACTGGGGGGCAGGAGGGAGAACTGGGGACAGTGAGGAACAGGGGAGCAGGAGGGGAACTGGGGAGCACTGGGAGAATGGGGTGCAGCTGGGGAGCTGGGGGAACAGGGATAAATGGGTGCAGCAGGGGAAGGAGCACAAGGGGAACTGGGTGTAGTGGGACACGGGAGCAGGAGGAGAACTGGGAGAAGTGGGTGCAGTGGGAGACAGGGGAGCAGGAGGAGAACTGGGAGAAGTGGGTGCAGTGGGAGACAGGGGAGCAGGAGGAGAACTGGGAGAAGTGGGTGCAGTGGGAGACAGGGGAGCACAAGAATTGGTAGCGCTGGGTGCAGTGGGGGACAGGGGAGAAGCAGAAATGGGAGACACTGGGAGAACTGGGAGGAGTGTGGACAGGGGAGCAGGAGGGAACTGGGAGGCACTGGGAGAACTGGGTGCCACAGAGGACAAGGGAGCACAGGGGCTCCCCTGGGAGAAGCGGGCACTGCGGGTGCTCGGGGGGGTGGCCAGGGGGCCCCCAGCCAAGCCGGTGGCTGCGGACAAACCCCCCAGCCGGGGCCGGGGGGAGGGAGGGCAACTTTCCAGCTGGGAAAAGCAAGGTGGGGGGCTGAAGGGGGACGACCCCCTTAGGGAGGGCTGGGGCAGCGACTCTAGTGGGGTGCAGACCCAGCTGGGGGGCTGGAACCCGAGGCCTCTGCAGGCATAGGAGGGGGCACAACCGGCCAGGGGGCTCCGAACCGGCTGGGGGCTCCAACCCCAGGGGTCTCGGTAACCGGTCATAGGGGCTTCAGAGGGCTCTGCAAGCGGTCGGGGGTGGGGGCTGCAACCTGGCTTGGGGGTCTGCGGGCACTGGAGGGGGACGGCAGCCGGCCAGAGGGGCTGCAGAGGGGACTGGTCGGTAGAGCACGAGACTCCCCGAGGGCTCTGCAACCGGTCAGCGGGTGCTGCGGAGGGGGTGCAACCGGCCCGGGGATGGGGGCGAACCGGCTGGGGGGCTGCGACCGCCAGGGACTCCGCAAGGCCCGGGGCAGGGGGGCTGCAAGCCTCCCGCGGGCACCGGAGCCGGCCGGGGGCGGGGGTCACCGCAGCTCCCCGGGAACCTCCGCAACCGACCGGGGCTGGGGGGGGGAACGGGGCACCCGCGAGGGAGGGAGGGAGAGGAGGCAGGCGGCGCGGTGCTGCCCGCACCGGGGAGGTGAAGCCGGGGGGGGATGTCCCGGTCCCCGCCGCACGTGCCCCGGCGCCCGGGCCGCTTTGTCCGCGGCGCACGGCGCGGCTCCGCCCGCCCCCGCGCGGCGGCCGCCGGTGAGTGACAGCCCTACCTGCCCGCCAATCTTCATCACACCGACACCGGCCTGACAGCGCGGCCGCCGCTCGCCGCCCGCCCGGCCCCGCCGCGCCGCCGCGGGAACCGCCCCGCGCCCGCCCCGCCCCCCGCATGGCCCCGCCCCTCGCCGGCCACGCCCCCGCCTGGCCACGCCCCCCGCCGGCCATGACCCGTCCCCATTGGACGCGCCCCGTCTGGCCACGCCCCCTCCTCCGCCATAGGCCACGCCCCCTCCGCTCCGCGCCCCTCGCTGCCCACGGCGCGTTCCCATTGGCCTCGCCTGGCCACGCCCCCGACGCGGAGTGTGACCACGCCCCCTCCCGCAGGCCACGCCCCCTCCGGCCCGAGTCCCGCGGTGCTCCCGCTGGCCACGCCCCCGGCCGCCCTCCGCCGCGATTGGAAACGGCCCCGACCAACCGCGCCTCCTGCGGCCTCTCGCCCGGGTAAGGACCCCCCTGGCCGCGCCTCCACCGCCGCGACCGGACACGCCCCCGTGGCCACGCCCCCTGCTTCCCGCGGCCCGTCCCCCCCTCTGTGCCCTTAGCCCCGCCCCCTCACCCGGACCCCTCAGCCGTAGCCCCGCCCCCTCAGCCAGAGCCCTCAGCCGTAGCCACGCCCCCTCATCGATCGGCTCCCTTTAGCCACGCCCCTCAGCCAGTCAAGCCCCTCGCTCAGCCCCCGGCGTCTGGCCACGCCCCCGGCCACGCCCCCTGCCGGCCGGCGCCTCTTCCCCGCCCTCTACCCCCGAGCGGCCCCTGACCAGTAGGCTCCCCCCCCCCAACATCTGGGGACCCCCCAGGACATCCTGAGAGCGGCCCCGGCTGCCTTTGCCCCCAAACCTACTTCCCCCCATCTCATTTTCCCCTCTGCTGCATTTGCCTCCCCCCAGTCTGCCCCCCCAGCGCCGATTGGCACTGACAACTGCCACAACCACAGCCCCCTCTGAAGGTGCCTCCCCGCCATCCAGGTCACCAACAGCCCTGGGAGTCACCACAACCCCAGCACCATTTTTAAACCAGAGAGGGGCAGATGTAGAGTGGACATAAAGAAGAAATTCTTCACGCTGAGGGTGGGGAGGCCCTGGCCCAGGCTGCCCAGAGCAGGGGTGGCTGCCCCATCCCTGGAGGGGTTCAAGGCCAGGCTGGATGGGGCTTGGAGGCCCTGATCCAGTGGGAGGTGTCCCTGCCTATGGTAGGGGGTGGGACTGGATGGGCTTTGAGGGCCCTTCCAACCCAAACTATTCTGTGATTCTATGATCTTTACAGTCAGGGCACCCCAAAAGCCCCTTCCTTGAGGAAAACACTCCAGTGGTGGGAGCATCCCTCAATCACTGTTAATTGTGGGGGGATTTCAGATGGAGTTCTCCCCAGTTTTCGTCCACGCCTCCCCCTTCTTCTCCCAAGGACCTGGGGGTGGAATTACGGAATTATGAAATGGTTTGCACTGGAAAGGACCTTAAGCCCATCCAGTCCCACCCCCTGCATTGGGCAGGGACACCTCCCACTGGATCAGGGGCTCCAAGCCCCGTCCAACCTGGCCTTGAAGCCCTCCAGGGATGGGGCAGCCACCACTGCTCTGGGCAACCGGGGCCAGGGCCTCCCCACCCTCACAGCAAAACATTTCTTCCTAAGATCTCATCTCAATCTCCCCTCTTTCAGCTCAAAACCATTGCCTCTTGCCCTGTCCCTGCACTCCCTGATCCAGAGCCCCTCCTCAGCTTCCCTGCAGCCCCTTTCAGGACTGGAAGCTGCTCTAAGATGTCCGTGCACCCTTCTCTTCTCCAGGCTGAACAACCACAGCTCTTTCAGTCTGTCCTCATAGCAGAGGTGCTCCAGCCCTCAGGTCATCTCTGCGACCTCCTCTGGACCTGTTCCAACAGCTCCATCTCATCCTTTTACCTGGAGTCCCTTTCACTGGGAGCACTGAGAGCACTGGGTTCTGCAGCCAAATTTCCACACGCTCTATTCCAGCAGGCACAGGGATAGGTATTTTTCATCTCAGTCCTGGCCACAGTTTGGTTTCTCCCAATTTTCCATCCCCTTCCCCAATAAAAACTGCTGTCAAAGCTGTGTTTGATACAAAATGCTGAGTTTCTGCCCATTTCCTAAGGAATATTGCGTGGGAAAGAGAATCCCTTGAAACAGCCCTGGAATTCTTCTGGGATTGGGTTAAAATCTGCTCCAGGGAGTTACAGCGAGATGCACGACCCAGCGGCAAGAAATGATGCGCAAGGGATGGCTGTGGGGTCAAGATGTGATGGGAAAGGTGAAAAAGGAGGTTGTGGTGAGGTGGGTGCTGGTCTGTTCTCCCAAGTGATGGGTGATAGGATGAAATAAAATGGCCTCAAGCTGCACCTGGACAGGTTGAGACTGGATATTAGGAAATGTTTCTTCCCGGAAAGCATTCTCGGGCACTGGCAGAGGCTGCCAGGGAGGTGGTGGAGTCCCCATCTCTGAAGGGGTTTAAAAGCCTGGTAGATGAGGTGCTCAGGGATGATTCAGTAGAGGACAGGGATGGTTGGACTCAATGATCACAAAGGTCTTTTCCAACCAAGAGGGCAGGTGCACACGGGGCGTAGTTTAAGCCCCATCAGTGCTGATAATGCCCAAGTGCTCAATATTTTGGTGTTCTCCTGATCCTTCCAGTGCCAGCAGCAACAAGCAGCCCATGTTTGCTCCTCAAGCATACCACATTTGCTCTGCAAGCAACCTAAGGGAATTCCTCAAGCATCCTGTGTTTGTTTCTCAAGCATCCCAAGTTCGCTTCTCAAGCATCCCAAGTTAATTCCTCCAGCAGCCCACGTTCACTCCTCGAGCATCCCAAGAGAATTCCTTGAGCATCCCATGTTTGCTCCTCAAGCACCCCATGTTCACTCCTCAAGCACCCCATGTTCACTCCTCCAACACCCCTCTTTCTTCTTCCCAAGCTTTGGTTGCCAAACACCAAAGTGATTCTTCCACTGGTTTCAGAAACTCATGTTCATCCTCCAGGAAAAGTAGCCTGCTCTGGATTATTCCTCCACAAGTGCAAAAGCTGCTTCTTCCCTGGAGAGTTTTTTTTCCAGAGGTTAATTAACATCCCTGGTTTAAAACAATGGCACCTGATTTCCCAGTGGAATTGGCTCCACTCCAGCATCTGGCCAGGGGATCTCACTGTAGCTTTTTTTGGTGGTAAGTTGAAAGTCCCCTGCACTCAGTCTGGGGGGTTTCGCTCCAAAAAAGGCATCTTTCTGCTGTACCAGGTCACCCCTAGATGGTTCCTTATTTTTGGTCCGATCTTGTCCCACCAGCCCTGAGCTCCCCCCACACCTGCCTGGTGGGCGAGTGGATTTTTGGCAGCATCCCTGCTGGAATCAGAGAATCAGAGAATTGTTAAGGTTAGAAAAGCCCTCCAAGCTCATCCAGTCCAACCGTCATCCTAACCCCAACGTGCCTGCCCAACTATGTCCTGAGGTGTCACGACCACGTGGTTTTTGAACACCTCCAGGGATGGCGACTCCACCACTGCCCTGGGCAGCCTCTGCCAGGGCTTCACTGCTCTGTCAGCACACTCAGAGTTGGTGCCTTACGTATCTAATTACCACAAACTAATCAGTGCTTATTGAACAGCCCCCGGACGGTTCCTTCTCCAAAGTGACAAGCACTTGGAGCAAGTTTACTAAAATATTAAACACTTGGCAAGAGCGGAAACATCGAAAAGCAGCGATATTTACATTTTTACATAATGGGCTTTAGGAGGAAACAAATTACATAAAATACAGTGGTTTCTTCTCCATCGTTTGACTGCTCCTCCATAAATAATTCAATTCTCTTTCCAAGATTGCATTATTGCTCGTGTCGGGTTTCTCTGAGAAAACTGTGACGGGATACTCTGAAAAATACATAAGAGTGAAGCCGAGTGAATTATTAAAGGACAGATCTTAAAGCCAGGACAGAGTTTTCGGATGCAGCCCCAGCCGGAGCACCTACAGCCGAGCCTGGCTCACACAGACCAATGGGCTGGAGGGAGAAGAGATCCCCTCCAACGGCAAGTTGGCTGTGTGGGAGGATATCTGACCTCCTCGGGAGTTAAAGGATGCTCAAAAGAGATCCCTAAGGAAAATTGAGGGCTTGTTTTGGAGGAGATGCTGCTCCAGACAGTCCTAGCTTGGAGGGTGGTGTTACCCACCAGCCCTGCATCCCTGCAGCTCGGGCGCTGTGTTGCAGTCATAGAATCATAGAATCATAGAATCACCTGGTTGGAAAACACCCACCGGATCGTCGAGTCCAACCATTCCCATCAAACACTAAACCATGTCCCTCAGCACCTCGTCCACCCGTCTTTTAAACCCCTCCAGGGAAGGTGACTCAACCCCCTCCCTGGGCAGCCTCTGCCAGTGCCTAATGACCCTTTCTGTGAAAAATTTTTTCCTAATCTTCAGCCTGACCCTCCCCGGCGGAGCTTGAGGCCATTCCCTCTCGTCCTGTCCCCTGTCCCTTGGGAGAAGAGCCCAGCTCCCCCGTCTCCACAACCTCCTTTCAGGTAGTTGTAGAGAGCAATGAGAGCAACGAGTCACAGAACCATGAAATAGTTTGGGTTGGAAGGGACCTCAAAGCCCATCCATTTCCAACCCCTGCCACGGGCAGGGACACTTGCCCACTGAATCAGGGGCTCCATGCCCCACCCAACCTGGCCTTAAATAATAAGAGAATGAACCCAAAAGATTTACAGAACCAAGGCAACAGCATCATTTTTGAAGCCACCATACATCCTGAATAGTCTCAGACACACAAACAAGAGCAAGTATCACTACACAGGTTTGACAACTATTAATAGATAAATCCACAGGAGAATATAATTAAAGGCTTTATCCAATGGCACAAGGAGGATGTATTAAGAATAACTGATCGATGCTGGGATGGTTTGATATTCCCGGAGGTTTCCCCATGCAAGATTAAATAAAATCAAAGCTTTTTTCTTGTGCGGGACTGATGGATCAATAATAAAGGAAACCAGAGCCAAAGGAAAGACATTTTCCTTGTTGTTGGCTCTGCCAAGCAGCCAGGCTTGAGCAGAAAACACCGTAAAAAAAGAGATTACTCAAGCCTGGTGCTGGCTGAGCTGGGGTTAATGATGGCTCGCTAACAATGACATTTTGGGATCCTTCTGGAGGGAAATGCTGGACAAATGACAAGTTACACAGATTTTATAGGAACCCCTCCACTGCCAGCTCCCTCCTTTTTAATGTTGAATTTCAAGGTGCAAGAAGCTCAGGGCTGGCTCTTGCTGCTCCTGCACACTCTCCCACGCAAAGTTACTGCAAGCATCCCACTGATGGATCTTTTCTCAAGCATTTCCAAGAACAAAAACAACAACAAAAAAGGAAGATCTGGATGTTTAAAGCATCTTACCTCCAGCACTTGGAGTCTGCTGCCCGAAGAGAATACTGGTCAGTTGAAATGGGCTGGAGGGATACGCACCGGGGGGATAAACAAACCTAAAGGATCATAAAATTACACCTTGTACAAACACTGGTAAAACAAAACCTAGAGCTGGTGAATGAGCTGAGTCATGTGAAGCAATAATCACCACCCCACATGTTATTTTGCACTTGGATCTCGGTGGTGGCTGGGTACCAGCCAGCAGAAGTGACATTCAAATTCTGGCTCCACCTGAGATGTTCCCTCACCTTGGCTGGGGTTCAGCATCCCTTCCCCACCTCCGCTGTGGTTCGGTCCCTATGGGAGTTCAGTCACAGCATCTCTTTCCCAAGCAATGCTGCGCAGCACCACGCACTGGCCCAGCTTTGGAGGAGCCAGTGGAGGGGGAAGCAGCGAGATGGTCACAACTCTTTAAAGATGCAAATTGAGAAGCAGCCATCATAGCCAGAGAGCTCTGTTAATTCTCTTATGAGTATGCAGATTTCGACACTGACTTTTCCTAGGCTTATTTGTTTTATTTAGCAATAAATTTAATGCTGGCTGCCTGAAGCAAGGAGACAGATGGACTATAAACTTGGAATTTTGAGTAGCTTTTCTCCCTCAGGTTGGTGTCATCTTTGATCTCTCCTGAAATTACATCTAGGAGAGTTTGCAGGAATTGAATTCAACTTTTTTTACAGCCCCCAAAGCCATTTGATCAGCCACCTTTTCATTTTTTTGTTTTGTACGAGTTACCCAGAAGGATCTTAAATGCCAGGGAAATGATTCCTGCCCTGGGCTGCTGGAGTTTCCTCAGGGACTTCTGGCGGACTTGTGTCCCGGTTCAGCTCGGACCTGGCCCCATCGGCAGCGAAACACGAGCGGCTGTGATCCTGATCGCCCACATCCAGGGAAAGAGAAATGAGAGAGAGACTTGTTGGCTGGAAACTAAAACAGCTTTAATGGAACAACAAGAAGAATGAAAATACTGAATAAGAAAATAATAAAAGATATACAAATGTACAAAATCTACGCCCCTGATGACTACATCGGTTTGGGGTCCCTGCTCCTGTCTGCCCCTCCCTGCAGGTGCAACCCTTTCCCACCCCTTTCACTTAGGACATTCCACCAACCTGAGGATGGCCTTCGCCTCTGTAGGGGCAGCCGTAAGCAATGGCTTTTCTGCATCCCAATGTTACTGTGGTGATAATCATAAACTTTAAGTGTTATGACTTCTAGAGACAGACACTGCCTGAAAACTGTGCAGCTGAAGTGAAAAATGTGCAGTTGAAGTGGTGGAGCCTCCTTCCCTGGAGGAGTTCAAAAACCATGTGTTCAGGGCGCTTCGGGTCATGGTTTAGTCAGCACGGTGGGGTTGGTTTGGCAGTTGAACTGGATGAGCTTAGAGGTCTTTTCCAACCTTAATGATTCCATGATTTTATGATTCTGTGATTAAGTTTCAGAAAATGGAGTTACTTACACAGACGAGGCTGAGCTGAGAAGTTAAAAAATTGGTTCTGCTTTAGCTCAAACCAGAACAACATGAGGAAATCAAAGCACCACATAACATCTCATCTGCAGGCAAAAGCAATTAAAATAAGTTTTATGCACCCATTGGGTCACAAAGATCCCACCCGCCCGAGGATAAAAGAAAATGGTGTCCTTGGAGAACATTGGCATGTGGTGCTGGAAGGATCACAGAGTCACGATGCAGCAGAAAGGACTAGCCTTCTATTTTTTTTTTTTTGTCATCCACCAGCAATTAAAAACTCAGGATGGAGGAGAGGGGAAACACCTGGGAGGTCAGTGCAGACCTGGGAATTCCCCAGGAGCTGGGTCACCTCCACCTTGGGGTTGTCCACACATGGTAGGACGAAGCCATGTGTTGATTGAGCGCTGTTCTGGCCAGATCCAGAACATCCTTTCTGCCAATGACCCTGAGCTGTGTGAAAATCCAAAATGTCATTTTGGGGTGTAAAAGCCACATCCCTCATACTCAGGACTCGGAGAGAGGAGAGCTTAAGGGCAACCCTGTGACTTTTGAAGGAAGCTCCCAGGAGCCAGGCAGGGCTTTGACCTTGCTGCTCCAAGCCCAGCCTGTTCCCACCAGGACTCATTTCCCTGCCGCCACACACAAATACGGAAAGGAATTCAATTTTTGAAAGAAACCCCAACAACAGCAGCAGCTGCATCGTTGCCACGCTGCCGCCTGGGAACTGCAGAAAAATCGATCTACGTCAAATGAAAAGGGGTGAGAGCAAGGTGTTGCAAGGAGCGGAGGATAAAACTGTAATTAAAACTGCCAACACGGTTGGCTGCCAAAAGAAATCAGAGTCTTGGGAACAGCAGCCACTGCCAGGCACGTGGCCCACAGGTCTGGGCCATTTTAGCAGCTGTTGGTTGCTCACGGCCACCCAACGCCCCGTGGACAGACAGCGCCCGTCAGTGTCGCCAATCCTTTCCAATAAGGAGACATTATTGACCGCTTAATTGCGATGGAATTACTACAGATGAACATATTATGGGCACATTAAAGTCTAATGAGTGGCCGGTGATTAATGCCATTACGAGGAATACCAAAAGAACTAATGGTGATGAGCCACTTAAAGTGAAGTGTCAAGAGTTCCATTATCAATGACTGCATGGTTTCTCAGCTAAAAACTCCTGGGTTGGAAGGAGGAAGAGGTGGAAATGGGTAAAGGCAAGAGGTTTCCAGAAGCAATGACACAAGGAGGTCCCCTGTTGATGATCTTTTAAGGATAAGATTGATGGGCAATAGCGTTTCTTGGAGAAACGTATGAGAAGTACAGTTTTCTTGGAAAAGCATCTCAGCATGGGCTTTAGCACCTTTAAGAATGCCATTATAAAACCAAATTATATCATTTAGCATCTCCCCAGACCCTGTTCTCGCCTTCCTTTCTCTCCTCAACCTTGTATAAATTTTCCATCAGTCCTTTAACTCCTGCCTTTAGCTTTGCCTCTGCTCCATCACTTGCAGCACCCAGAGAGGGTTCTACAACCCAATTTAAATCTCTCTGGTAGTTTCTCTCCTCCTTCCTCTACTTGGCTGGATCTGATTTTGTCACGATATCACTGAGCAGTTTGGATCCCCAGGGAAATGTCCTTCCATGTGGGCACGGTGACATTTCAGTAACCCCAGAATAGAGGACAAATACAGGACCTTTTTCTGTAGGGTTTTTAGGGAAATCACTGTGCACTTGCTTTAACTCCGGAGAGCCAAGTATCAAAAAGCCTGATATACAAACTGACTGGACCGAATTTAAATTGCATTTATTTTTAAAAGTCACTAAACCAAAAAAAGGACCAATTTCCTCACACTTGGGAGTCTTCTGAACCATAACGAGTGATGACTGGGACCTCTTCTCTTCCTCCATCCGCCTTCCCCAAGCGCTTCTTGGTATGAGTCAGACTTGTCCCGACATGGGAAACGCTTTCATTCTTTCACCTCCCACCACCCGGGGCCTCTTTTGGGGCTTTTAGAGTCATTGCCTCTTGCTGGGATGGGATTTATTTTTATTTTAAAAGTGACTTCCTATCCCATTTTATTATTTTTCAAACATGGCAGGATTTGTTCTGTTTGAAGTCTTCCATCCTCATTTCCCGTCAGGACGATTAAAATTGATTTCTGCCATCAGCAGGAGAAAGATAATCCAAAGCGGGAGAGCGCCGGATCCCCACCGGAGCCATTACAAACTCTCTCCTAGCGTTTTAACTTTCTTTTCTTGGGTATTTCTCTTCGGAAAAGGGCAATTTAGTGCTTCTCAGCCACACGTCTCCTCCAAGAAGTTGGGGAGATGTGTTTAACCTCATGTGTTTCCACAGCAGAGAGCGGATAAGGGGATTTAAATAGCTCTTGTTTACCACTGCTGCCCTCCCGGAGGTTTATTTAGAGGGGTAATTGGATCCTCTCGACGCCTTCACTTTGCTTTCTCGGGCTCCGCATCCTCTGAGCCCATCCCTGCACCTGTCCCAGTTTGTATCTGGGCAAACTGAAACGGGATGTGTTTTCCCCAGTGCGTTAAGCTGGGTGGTTCCCAGCACAGCCGGGGGCTTTGCAGAAGGAGGACGAAGGTATTGGGGCTGGAAAACCATCTCCAAAGTACAAAACCTCCAGCTGCTGAGGGAGATGTGGAAATAAAGGGCACAGAGGGCAGGTCGCATGTCGGGATGTAGCTGTGCCCGCATTTGCACACCTCTTGAGTCTGTTAAACCCAGAACAGCCTAAATAAAAAAAAAAATCAATTAAAATAATTAAAATAAATTAAATAAGTTTTAAAAATCAATTAAATAAAAATTTTTAAATCAATTGAATAAATTTAAAAATCATAAATCACTTAAACTTCGAATATCCTAAATAAATTTTGAAATACGCCAAAACACCCTAAAATATAAAGAGCATCTTTTCAGGCCGGAGGATCCCGGGGCCCCACAACTACCTTGTTCCTGCACAAGTCTGTAGCAAACCTCTGTAAGCAAATATATGCAAATGAGAGGGGTTGGTGGTTCCTATTGCTCCTTGGGGGGAGATGATGGGTTTGCACCAACACCACAAAAGCCTGGCTTTCCCTGGTTGCTCTCCCTGGGCTCCCAGCCCACAAGAAGCCACCCCAAAGAGGGGTCCCCAGCCAGGTCCCCACCATCCACCGGCCTCCCCACCACGAGACTTAAACACCTTTACAAGAGAGCAATTTAACGCCATCCCCGGCTTAAGCTCCATATCTACCGGGCGTGAAATTAGTTCCAGCAAGCTGCAAATTTGCCGCTAATAAAAATATTTAGCAATTCACTAGTCTTTAAATCAGGAGCAGAGTATTTTCCTGCTTGCATCAACGCCTGTTTCTTTTTAATTCTAATATGGGAGCGTCAGGGAGCTCCAGCTGTAAAACTGCAAGTCTGACAACTGCGCAAAGAGCTTTAAATCAATTCCTCCAGCACTTCCAAACTCTGCTGCCGAGGGTTTGATCACAACAGCATTTGATATGAGATCACTTTGGTAATTTTTGTCCATGAGGATGAGCCAGGCAGGGTGGATTTGCAGGTTTTAACCCAAAAAAGACCATCTTAACCCAACCCCACCCCGTTTCCGGAGGCCGCTCCTTGAGTGGCGTCTTACAGAAGAGCTTTGATCCATCTGATCCTGCTTTGCAGCCCTTGAAGGAAAGTGACCTCTCTAACCCCACCAGGCCAAGTGTTTAATTAGCCCTGGTGCTAATTGCATCTCTCCGTCCAGCCCATTTTGTCTGATTCCAACACAAGGATCTTGTTCATACCTTTGCCAGGAAATCTTATCTTTCTCTTGAGCAAGGATATCTGTGGTGATGCTGCACCCTTTGAATCATTCCCAGGCAGCATCTCCCACCCACCGGCCACCACCTGAACTCTTTGTGTCCAACTAAACCCTTTGCGCTGGGTTTTGCTGGGCTGTGAGCATCCAGTAGCACCAAGATAACTCTGCTTCTCCTTATTTATAGCTCAGCATCACTTTGAGGCTGGATGGCACCTCGATTATCCATATATGTTGGACCAAACAGATTGGATTAATTGTTAACACGCTGTTTGTCACCAGTTTGAGGTGTCCTGTCCATAGCAAGGGTGTGGGTGCAAATCAAAAGTCTTGGAGGAACTCAATGTGCTGACAACCCCAACACCAGCCGGAATCCTGTAAAGAAACACCACAGAGATAAAGATTCTCCCAGAGTCAGGGAATCGCTGCAAACAGCGTGAAAATCCTCAATTCCTGTTGCTTCCCTGAACGTTCTATGGTCAGCGTTGCTTTTCCCCTCCTTTTTTCCCCAGGTGCAACACAGCTCTGACACAAAGCAGGAACCAACACCAAATCCTAGCACGGAAAAGCAGGGAAAAAAGCTTGGTTTAGGACAACAATGACTTATTCTTTGGCCATAAAACCTAAGCTTTGCATTCAACTGCCCCGGTACGACCAACCACTGCGCAAGCATCTCTGGTGCCGGCGGAGGCTGAGCTAAAGAAGAGGGCATTTACGATGATGTGGGTCATTGCACATAGGTTGAAGTCTTTTCTAAGGAAGGTCACACCAATGAGGTTGATTTTCCCAGTTACCTTCTCCTAATTTGTTGTGGAGAGGAGGGTGCTGGGCTCTTCTCCCAAGTGACAGGGGACAGGATGAGAGGGAATGGCCTCAAGCTCCAACAGGGGAGGTTTAGGCTGAACATTAGGAAAAAATTTTTCACAGAAAGGGTCATTGGGCACTGGAACAGGCTGCCCAGGGAGGGGGTTGAGTCACCTCCCCTGGAGGGGTTTAAAAGACGGGTTGATGAGGTGCTGGGGGGCATGGTTTAGCGATTGATGGGGATGGTTGGACTCGAAGATCCGGTGGGTCCTTTCCAACCTAGTGATTCTATGATTCTATGATTCTATATCAAGACAAGAGGGATTTCCATTTTAAACCCACTTTTTCTGCCTGCTTTTACATCCTGTTTCTTCCTCATCGCTCTCGCCCATCAGATTCTGACTGGCATGGTCGGAGCGGTGACTCCACGCTGGTGCTTGCGGCTCACCCACCAGTTAACCTGAAAAAAGTAAATGCCTAGATATATTCAGTTTTCCTCTCAACTACTTGGAGTCTGATGATATTTTGACTGCATGAAATGTCACGTAACCGCTGTTTCCCTTCTGTCATTTTTTGCAATGGGAGGAATAAAACAGCGATTAATTACGCTGTGTGGCACCGACCTGCCTTCTGCTGTGCTGGAATCAAAGGTGCCAGTGTGACACCAACCGGTTCGGCAACCAGGGTGCACGCTGTCTGCGACACGTGCTTTGCTTGGCATCGCATAGGATCTGCCTGCCAACACAGCAAAAGGGTATGTTTGGTAGCAAACTCCTTCCCGCACCACCTCGAGCCATTAATCCCACCAGAGAGGGCTTTTTTCCCTCTGTAAAGCCCCCACTGGCAATGTCCATCTTCACCGTCATCTCCCCAGCCCTTCCCTTCCATGATTCCCCAATGGCAATCCAAAATAAATTTCCTCCTGCTGCTTGAGAAATTCCCTTTGCTTTTCTCTGTTCTCCCATTTCTTTGCAGTTTTGGACCCCAGTAGTTTGTAAAACCCCAAATTTCATCTTCAAGGCCCTGTTTTCATAGAAACCCTTGTCCTTCTGCCGGTCCTTTTCCATCTGTTGTTTTGCCATCTAAAAATTATATTTTTTGGCCATCAACCAATGAGACCTTTCCTTTATCGAATGTCCTCTTCTACCTTTTGTCTGCAGCTTTTACAACAGCATCTTTGACCTTTTCCCATTTTTATTGGCTTTTTTCAGTATTTAGACTCCTTCATCTCCTCTTGGTTCTGCTTCATAGTCTCTTGATGCCATCAATGACAATGTAAAGCAAGTCCAAAAGCTGGAATCATCCAGCTATTTAAACCACTTCTGGACCATTCTATGGCCCAGATATTTGTTCAGATGTTGAATAATATATCTGACCTATGCTTCAGCAGCTGGGCTTCTAGCCATGCGGCTTGTTGGTTTTAATCCTACCTGTTGTATCCATCAGAGCTGGGTTGATGGCAATTCAAGCACTAAGATTGTGAGATGAAAATCTCAGCAGCCCAAGAGACTCCCAAATCAGAGAATCGTGGAATGGTTTAGGTTGGAAGGGACCTCAAAGCCCATCCAGTTCCAACCCACTGGATCAGGGGATCCAAGTCCCATCGAACCTGTCCTTGAACACCTCCAGGGATGGGGCAGCCACCACTGCTCTGGGCAACCTGGGCCAGGGCCTCCCCACCCTCACAGGAAAACATTTCTCCCTAACATCTCATCTCAATCTCCCCTCTTTCAGCTCAAAACCATTCCCATCATCCTCTCCCTGCACTCTCTGATCTGGAGTCCCTCCCCAGCTTTCCTGGAGCCCCTTTCAGTACTGGAAGCTGTTCTAAGTTCTCCTGGAACCTTCTGTTCTCCAGGCTGAACAACCTCAACTCTCTCAGCCTGTCCTCATAGCAGAGGTGCTCCAGCTCTTGGACCATCTCCGTGGCCTCCCCTGGACTCCATGTCCTTGCTGTGCTGAGGACTCCAGAACTGTACACAAGACTCCAGGTTGAGTCTCACCAGGGCAGAGCAGAGGGGCAGAATCCCCTCCCTGGCCCTGCTGGTCCCATGGCTTTGGGTGCAGCCCAGGACACAGTTTGACTTTCTGGGCTGCGAGTGCACGTTGCTGGTTCATGTGGAGATTCTCCTCCCCCAGCACCCCAGGTCCTTCTCCTCAGGGCTGCTCCCAGTCCATTCTCAGCTCAGCCTGGATTTGTGCTTGGGGTTGCTCCGACCCCAGTGCAGGACCTTGGCCTCATTGAACTCCACGAGATTTGCACAGCCCTGCCTTTCCAGCCTGTCCAGGTCCCTCTCGATGCCATCCCTGCCCTCCAGTGTGTTGGCAATGCCACACAACTTGGTGTCATCGGCCAACCTGATAAGTGTGCCCTCAATCTCACCATCCGTGTCTGGGACAAAGATGTTAACACCGTTATTTGTTTCTTTACTGGGCACACGTGGTGTTGCAGCTGGGCTGTGCCTTTCTTTGAGACAAAAGATGAATCCACGGGTAAGGAATTAGAATCATAGAATCATAGAATCACCAGGTTGGAAAAGACCCACCGGATCGTCGAGTCCAACCATTCCTATCAAACACTAACCCATGTCCCTCAGCATCTTGTCCACCCGTCCCTTAAACACCTCCAGGGAAGGCGAGTCAACCCCCTCCCTGGGCAGCCTCTGCCAGTGCCCAATGACCCTTCCCGTGAAATATTTTTTCCTAATGTTCAGACTGAACCTCCCCTGGCGGAGCTTGAGGCCATTCCCTCTTGTCCTGTCCCCTGTCACTTGGGAGAAGAGGCCAGCTCCCTCCTCTCCACAACCTCCTTTCAGGTAGTTGGAGAGAGCAATGAGGTCTCCCCTTCAGCCTCCTCTTCTCCAGGCTAAACACCCCCAGCTCTCTCAGCCGTTCCTCAGAAGGCCTGTTCTCCAGCCCCTTCACCAGCTTTGTTGCTCTTCTCTGGACTCGCTCCAGAGCCTCAACATCCTTCTTGTGGGGAGGGGCCCAGAACTGAACACAGGATTCGAGGAGCGGTCTCACCAGTGCCGAGTCCAGAGGGAGAAGAACCTCCCTGAACCTGCTGGTCACACCGTTTCTGATCCAAGCCAAGATGCCATTGGCCTTCTTGGCCACCTGGGCCACTGCTGGCTCCTGTTCAGTCGCTGTCAACCAACACCCCCAGGTCCCTCTCCTCCAGGCAGTTTCCAGCCAGACCTCCTAGTCTGGAGCTGCTCAGGGTTGTTGTGCCCCAAGTGCAGGACCCGGCATTTGGCCTTGTTAAACCTCATCCCATTGGTCTCAGCCCACGGATCCAGCCTGTTCAGATCCTTTTGGAGCCTCCCGACCCTCCAGCAGATCCAGCTTCCACCCAGCTTAGTGTTGTCCGCAAACTTTATGCAGAGACGCTGAGTGCATCGACAAAGCTCAGCCGTGAAGCCCCCAGCGTGCCCATCTCACAGCAGCACAAAGCTCGGCCACGTCCCGCCGTGTTTGCATTAACCAAATTGGCCCAGTTTTGTCCCTAAATAGCAAAACTCCTTGGATTTGGGGGGTTGAAGCCTGTCTCGAGCAGAGATGCTCCTGGCAGCAGGGTGGACAGGAGCTAGCAGCGATGGCAACGAGCAACGCGGGGTTCGTAAAACACAGACCAGTCTGACACGGGGGGCAGGAGGGTGGGGAATTGCCATTCCATGGGGAGCACCTTCCAGGAGCAGGACAGGGACACTGGCACGAGGGGCTGGTGAGCTCCGTGCTGCCGGGAGACATGGGATCAGGTTCAGGAACGGGATCGGCATTAGGACTGACACCAGGATCAGGACCAGAACCTGGATGGGGATTGGGCCCAGGATGGGATGGGGAGTGGGACCAGGATGGGGACTGGGACTGGAGAGACATAGGGATGGGGATGGGGATAGGAACAGGGACCAGGAGCGGGATGGGGACTGGGAGGGAGATAGGGATTGGGACTGGGATAGGAATCAGGACCGGGATAAGGATTGGGATCAGGACCAGAACAGGGATTGGGATGGGGATCAGGATGGAGATCGGGACAGGACTGAGATCTTGATGAAGACCTGGATGGGGACCGGGATAGGGACTGCGATGGGGTCCAGGATGGTGATGGGGCTGGGGCTTGGGCTGGGGCTGGAGATGGGACCCAGGATGGGGCTGGGGTCCAGGATAGGGATGGGGATGTGGTCCGGGATGGGGATGGGGGGATGCGGATGCGGGATGGGGTCCGGGATGGGGTCCAGGCTGGCGCTGGGGCTGGGGCTGAGGTCCGGCTCCGCTCCGCGCGCCGCCCGTGTCCCCAATGGGGAGCGCCGGGCAGGCGCAGGGCGGCGCTGATTGGCTGCGGGAGGGCGAAGCCGTGGCCGGGGCAGCGGAGAGCGGCGCTGATTGGCTGCGGCGGGCGGGGCGGTTGCTAGGGGGAGCGGCGGGCGGCGCTGATTGGCTGCGGCGGGCGGGGCGGTTGCTAGGGGGAGCGGCGGGCGGCGCTGATTGGCTGCGGCGGGCGGGGCGGAAGCGGCGGGCGGCATGGCGGGCGGCGCGGCGGGGCCGGCGCTGGGCCCGGGGGTGCTGGCGCTGCAGCTGCTGTGGGCGCTGGCGCTGCTGCTGGCGCTGTCGCTGTTCCGGGCGGCCGGGCGGGCGCGGTGAGCGGGGCGCGGTGAGCGGGGCGGGGGCCGGAGCCGGGGCCGCCCCGAGCCCGCCCCGAGCCCCGTGCCGCCCGCCCGCCCGCAGGTCGGTGGCGGCGGGGGCGGCGCTGGGGGCCTCGGCGGTGACGGCCGCGCTGCTGCTCTGGCCCCGTGGGCAGGAGGGGCCCGTGCCGAGCGGAGCTCGGGAGGTGAGAGCGGGGCTGGGGCTGCCCTGGAACGGGGGGGACAGCAGAGCCCGGGGAAGGGACACCTCCCGCTGGGTCAGGGGCTCCGAGCCCCATCCAGCCCGGCCTTGGGACACCCTAAGGGATGGGGCAGCCACAGCTTCCCTGGGCAACCTGGGCCAGGGCCTCCCCACCCGCACAGCAAAACATCTGAGGTTTAACAAGGCCCCGTGCCAGGTAGTTTTGATAATTTTCCTCCTAATTTGGCAGCTTTTCACTTCCCTCAGCTCTTTTTTCTGCTTTAAAGGCCAGTAACAGCAGATCATCTCTTCCATAGGTCACTACAGCACCCAAGCACAGATCCTGCTTTGTTTTTATCCAGCCCCTTGCCCGCACTGTCAGGCGCAGGATCTCCCCCAGTTGTGGGTCGTATTGGGCTGGCTGTGCACCCGCTGCCTGTGCTGCCATCCTGAGCTTTCCCGGAGCTCATGAAGTTTTGTGGCGTTTTAGGTGCTGTTTCCTCTGTTCTGTTATTAATGCACATTAATTATTGCTCTTCTCGGTCCTGATCTGTGTAAATCCCTACTAAAGAGACTTGAAAGTTTTTCCTTTTCCCTGCTTTCATGGGATCTCCTCATGCAAAGGTTGGGAGCAAGATGAAGGGTGCCTGAGCACGTGTTTGTGCCTGGGAGGCCAACAGAAATTGAAAGGTTTTTTTTTTTTTGGCTCTTCAATTGGAGTGGACCTGCCCTGCCTATCAATAATACATGACCTGGGCTTTCTGCACCAAAAGTCTGCTAACTGGCTAATTAAAAAGCAAAACGTGCAGCAGGAGCCAACGCGTCGGTCGCAAGAGAGTCTTTCTGCAGCAACACCAAGGCTGAGCGTGCGCTAATGTGACTGAGACAGCTGAGCTGGGGGTGGGTGAGGCTCTGGGGCAGCCTCAGGAGCGAAGAGGGTGATTTCATAACCAGCCATCTCCTGGCTGCCTTCTCATTGTGTCTCACGTTGCTACTGTATCTTCTTTTTTTTTTTAATCTTTTGTGTTTTTTTTCTCCCATTTCCCTTCTAAAAGGGGTGAACTGCGCAGTTCCGTGTAGTGCTGGGAGATTTGTGGCTGGGGAGAGCTGCTGCAGGTTTTTACTCTTCTTCCCTGTGTTGCTTCTTCCCTGTGATTCTTCTTCCAGTCATTTGTCACACACCCCGCTTCCCACAGAAAGCACCTGCATCAGGAGTGAAAAGTGATGGGGGAAAACTGGGGAACCCTAAAGATTTTCCTCCTGGGGTAGGTGATTCTCTTTTCCAGGACGTGGCGTGCTCCCTCTAGGCTCCCAGAGCAGACTGAGACTTAGTGCTCTGCACCTTCCTCACATGGGGAGAAGGAGGAGGAGCAGGCACTGAGCTCTTCTCTCTGGACCCGAGGGAATGGCAAGAAGATGCCAGGGGAGGGTTAGATTGGACATTAGGAAAAGGTTCTTTCCCCAGAGGCTGGTGGAGCACTGGAACAGCTCCCAGGGAAACAGTCTCAAGCCTGACAATAGTCCAGAAGCGTTTTGCCACTGCCCTCAGCCCCACGGTGTGAATCGTGGAGTTGTCCTGTGCAGTGACAGGAGTTGGACTCAATCAACTTTGTGAGTCCCTTCCACCTCAGGACATTCCATGATTCTATGAGGTTGTAATGTGTGTTGTGGTCTTTATTTTTTTTCCCACTCTCTGCAGATCGTGGACACTTTCTTGATTGGCCGCTTCGTTCTCCTGGCCGTGATGAGCCTGGTCTTTCTTGGGTCCCTGTTCCTGCTCCTCATTTACTACCTCATGGAGCCAGTCTATGCCAAACCGCTGCACAGCAGGTAGCAGCAGCTGGAGGCAGCAAGCCCTGGGAAGAGGAAATCCCAATTTCACGGTAATAAACCAGGAAGGGAGGCCAGGAAACTCTTCTGGAGGTGAACACGTTGTTTTTTTCTGAGCTCAGAAAGAGCCAGCAAAGTGGCAAAGTGTGTTGCTAGCACCCAGCACTGCGTCTTTCTTCTTCAGAAGCAGAGTTTGGACTGAGCATGAGCGCCTTCCTCTCCAGAGACTCTGCAGACTGCAAAGGTGCTTTTAACCTCTCTCTTTTCTCTTTTACAGGAAAGTTGAAATCTGTGCACTTTGCAGTAGGTTTGATTCAGTGAACTGAACTGAGCTGAGATGGTTTGTTATTACCTACGCGAGATGTCTTGTTATCGTTCCTTTTCCACCTTTGTTTAATAAAACTCTCTGAGAAACTCCTAACTCAGTCTTTTTTCTCCCAGAATGTCACCTTTCAGTGACCATGTCTCTGTGTGGGGCTGTGGATTGCTGGGGACAGTCCCTTTGGCCGTTTCTCCTCTGTTGTCTCTGTAATTGGCCCTGTTCAGGCTTCCTGCAGTATTCCCAGGAACAAGCTGAGTGTTCCGGCTTCATGTGATGGGGGAATTGAAACAGGGAATTATTCCCTGTTACTTGCAGCTGGAGGGTCAAAGGGAGGTATTTCCAGGCTGTCTGGAAACCTGAGGCTTTGGAGTGGGGACAGAACAATATGCAAAATAATGCCAAAATGGGCAAATTAAAATTCCCCCCTCCATAAGGACCCAGGGGAAAGCCAGGTCCTGCCTCACTGCACTAAACAATCCTGCCAGCCCACAAAAAAAACCCTCTTGCCCCTCAGGGACTGTGCTGATAGCTGGGTCTCCTGTGTGTTTCAGGAGCCCAAGGTGTTATCCTGGAGCAGGGAGCCAAAGGATCTTGGTTGCTGCTGCCCTAAAATAGAAAACTATTGCTCATGCTAGCGCTGAAGGCAGTAGTTGACTCCAATACCTTTCTGCTCGAGGGGTGTGAAATGTTTTTCATGTTGTTCAGCAGCAGCAATGGAGTCAAATCTCACTTTCCCCCTGCTTTGCCCTGCCTGAGCCATCCCTTAATAGCCACGGTTTATTTTCTTGCATGAACTCTCAAGGCTTTTAACTTGCTTGCAGGAAGAAAGCATTTCGCTGTCCCAGGGTGTCGTGCAACAGTTTCAGAGCAGGGAAGGAGCCTTCACCATCCACACTGCGCCAACAAGTGGTTCCCCAGGTGCCCGTGGTAGCTGGGTGAGGTCAGTTGTACTACAGCTTGTGTTTCTCAGCTCCGGAGGGATGAAGCGGCTCGGCCTTTCACGGTTGAGCAGGCAGCAGCTATTGCTGTGAGGTTGAAGCCAAGCGTGAGACGGTGCGGCATCCCTGAGCTGCGTTTGGGGCCAATACAGCTAAAAAGCCAAGGGCAAGGCACTCCACTCTCACAGAGTTTTATTTCTTCCCATTTTAGAGATTATTTTGCTTTTTTTTCATTTTGAACTGAAGTAAACAAAAGAACCAGTCCTGTCCTGCTGGCTGTCAGTGACAAAATATTGCTATCGGAACATGAAAAATGAATAAGGCAGAGCTAGTGGGCTCGGAGATGACACTTGCCCTGCAGAAAATGCCCCAGCACTCAGGAGCACCTGGCTCAGTCAGCCAAAACCATGTAAGTACATCTCAAACAAAAGCAGAGGAGAGATGTCTCTGCTTTTTTGAGCTCCATAAACTCTCAATCCTTTCCTATCCCAAAGCCTATGTCCAAGGGAGTCAAACTATCGTGTTAAGGAACATGCTGAGCATTTATGCAACACAAGCGCATCAGGTCTCCTGGTGATTTTGAAGTTATGCCTGAAACAAAATTCATATTTAATTCATCATCTTAATAACACTGATGAACACGAGGCAGGTCTTGCAGCTTGCTCCAGCTCTGCCGTGCCTCTATTCTGTGTTTGTGTGGATTCAGAGAGCCTCGGTGAGGCTACGACACCAAACCATGCTGGCCAGAGACAGCGGCGTTTTGCCAGGCTTCAAGTCCCACAAATGGAGAAACCATGGCAAAAGCAGCTGGGGCACTAAAGAAAACAGCCCTAAAAGTAGAGGTGTGAATCTTCTTCTAGTTTCACGCTGTAAATTAACCCACGATATTTGCTTTTTCCATCCCCTTAACCTGTTTGTGACTAAAATCACTCACAAGGCTGATCGTGCTGCGGGGGAATACGGGAAGAGTGAAATGCTGTGCTGCAGAAGGACGTGGGAGCTCTGGCAAGAGGAGGCTGTTTCGACACTTCACCCAAAATCCTATTGATGGGGGAAAGAGCCCCATGTGCTCTCGCCCCCCAAGGACATTTCCAGCTCCATCTTCATCCTTCACCATCCTCGGCAGTGCCTGGATGAACGCAGCAGCCTGGCTCTCTCTGTGTATTTATTTATTCTGGGCCATTCTGCTCCTCCCCATGCAGGGGCTTTCCAGACAGTTCCTGTTTATTTTTGGGAAAGGAAAGACCACGTCAAGGAATTGGTATGAGCTGGAGCTGCTCTCCAACCAGCCCCAAACGGTGATGTTTTTGCTGCCGCCCCCCACCCAACCTTTCAGCTCCTTTGCTTACACATCCGCCTCCGTCTATGTTGCCTTCGGAGGGCGTTGCCTTCGGAGGCGTGGCGACCTGGTTCAGGAACAGCACGGTGACCAGACCCAGGTCACTCGGTCCATGAGCTCACAGACACCAATGTGGTGGATGGCAAATGGCGTTTATTGATATGTAACACAGCCTTATATAGCCTGGGCGTACGACGTCACTTCCGTCCGCTTACATCATGAACTAATACGCAATTGGCTCTCCGGAGCGGGTCCTACCTCTCCGTACATCGTGAGATCTTCCGACCGCCGGGCCTTAGCTACCCCCATTTCCCCCTCCCTATGCTTAACGAAATAGCCAAAAAATTATAAAATATAAAAATCTTAGCAAATATAAAATCTTAACAATATATAATCTTACCAAATTTAAATAAATTAACAAATATAAAAATCTTAACAAGTCTCAAATATAACATCAAAAGTCTAAATTTAAAATATAAAGTCTAAAATGTGTAAACAACAGTTTCATAGTAACAAACACTTGGCACACTTGGGCCAATGGTAACTTAAATGTAACTGGGTGTAGCGCTAACCCAATACCTTCTTAAAGCAGCTGCTGGTGTTCTACAAACATAATGTTAACCTTCGCTGGCCAGCTCTTAACAAATGACGCAAGCTTACTCAATATACAGGGTCTAAAGACCAATACCAATATGATTATTACAATCAGCCCTAAAATCAAAATTACACAAACAGATAGCAGCCCCTTCCCATAGAGGCTACGTCGCCGTTGTTTGGATTCTGCCGGTGCGGAACTCCCAGGCGCGGACAGGATGCTTGTCGACTTGTCCCCTCCTGCCACCGGGGCATACGGGTTACAAGGGCATCTGATAATCTGATCCTGTGGACAGAAACTCGCAGTTTTCGTTAGCTTTATCGTGTAAGTCCGGTTTAATAGACTTAAGCGGGCACCACTTAATTTTACCATCTTTCTTGATAGCAGCATACCCTCGCCCTGTCAGGACTAGCCTCCACCCTTGTTCCCATTCTCCCAGCTCATTTCTAATTGTGACCAACGGGCCTTCCTCTAACGCTCGGGTGGCCCAATGTTTTTGGGTGGGGCTATTCACCTCTTCCCCCCGGGGGAACTGATTTAGTGCTAGCAGAGCAGTCGCTAGCAGGCGTGCTTGGTCTCCCAGGGGAACGGCATTAACAAAACCTTCCGGTTTTGCTAATACCTCTAATTTAGATTTCAGCGTTTGATTTGCTCGTTCGACTATGGCTTGTCCTGTGCTATTATACGGGATGCCGTGTATTAAGGTGATACCCCACTTCCAAGCAAATGCCTGGACTGATTTGGAGACAAAGTTCGGACCATTGTCCGTTTTGATCTGATTAGGGATGCCAAGCCATGCCACAGCCGTCAGCCAATGTTGGATGGTCGCTTTGGAGTCGGTCTTAAGGTGTTGCGTAGCTACAATGACTCCGCTATATGTGTCTATGGTTACTGCCAGCCATGCTCGAGGTTTCAGCAACTGACAGAGCGTGAAATCCGTCTGCCACACCTCGGAGGCCTTAAGGCCTCTGGGGTTGACTCCACTGGACCACAATGGTGCTTTCTGACAGTGGGGACACGTGGCTACTATGTGTTTCGCGTCAGTAACTGAAATCCCACACCTCTTTGCTAGCGCTTTAGCTCCAATATGGAGAGACTCATGCAGCTGACGGGCATCTCTTAGCGTCCACAGTCCTTTCGCTGCGGCGTCTGCTTTGTCATTACCGGTTTGGAAGAACCCTTTGATTGGGTTATGGCTATTGACGTGGATGACCGATATGGTACCCTTTCGGGAAAGAAGTGCTTCTTCTAACATTAAAGCTGCTGTGGATGTTGACACGCCAGGCCCCGACATGGCTAAGCAAAGCTTGGCCACGAACATCGAGTCAGTCACTATGTTGAGGTGTTCCATTGGGAACAGTCCGCACGCTAGTACTACGGCCGTCACTTCTAGCTGCTGGACTGAAAGCGCACGATCGGTCATTTTAATGCAGTGCCATTCTCCTTCCGATTGCCATACTGCTGCGACACTAGCTGGTCCACCTGACTTTCTGACGGCGCTGCGATCAAAATATCGTCCATGTATTGAATGATTGTCGCGGTCGGGTCACTGCGCCGAACCGGTGCTAACGCTCGATCCACCGTAATTTGGCAAATAGTAGGCGAGTTGATCATTCCTTGAGGCAGCACTTTCCACTGAAAGCGCAAGTTGGGGCGTTGGCTATTTGGGAACACGACAGAAAAAGCAAACCGCTCCTTATCTGCCTCATGTAGAGGTATTGAGAAAAAACAGTCCTTAATATCAAGGACAGCACAAGGTTGTCCTTCCGGTATCATAGAGTTCATGGGCAACAGCGTTTGGACAGGACCCATTGGTTGAATTTTCTCGTTTACCTCACGCAGGTCATGGAGGAGACGAAACCCCTCGCCGGTTCGTTTGGGTATTACGAAAACTGGGGTGTTCCATGGGCTAGTGGAAGGCTCTATATGACCTCGTTGTAGTTCACGGTCAATTAGCTCAAGAAGAGCATCCATTCGAGGCTTCGACAGGGGCCACTGCTCGACCCATACTGGGTCGGACGATTTCCACTTCAGTTTAATTGGTGGAAGTGGGTATGCGGCAGTGGCCCTTATGGTAAATTTGTCACTCTGGCTTTTAATAGGGCTAGAGCGTCCCTTCCCAGCAGGGGTGGGACTCCCGACACAACATATGGGAAGAGGGTAATAGTTTTCTCCGGCCCCTTTTCGGTGTGAAGCGTTATTGCTGTCGGTTTAGCGCTCTTCCGAGCTCGGGTTAATCCCCCAACTCCACCCACCATAGGGGCGTCTTCCAATTTCCAACGTGGGGGCCAACTCGTCTCGGGAATAACTGTAACGTCCGCTCCGGTATCGATCAAAAAGGGGACACTAATGGTGGTGCCATTTAGGGTATTATAAAGGGAACAAGTCCCCCACACCACTGGTGGGTTATCACACTTCACTGCCAGGGCCACCCTGGGGTCTCGCCCCCAGAGGGTGGTCCTTGCTGTCCCTGAGATAAGGGCAGGTTCGACTGGACCGCTGGTTGAGCCATAAAGTTGGTTGCTTCTCGGGGGGGCTGCAGGTTCGGGGGCGCTTCGCCCCATTCGGGGTTGGCAAGTTGGGCCGCCTGGTGTCCCAAGTGGGAGAGAGCCGTGCGCGGCCCAGGTGCCCTCTCCCCGCCCCGTTTCCCTGAGTTTTAGAGCTGCATTCCTTGGCAAAATGCCCTTTATCCGCAATTGCTTCAACAATCGCTTGTACGTCCTTAGGGTTTATTGGCGAGTGGACCCTCTGTCCCCTCTGTCACCCGGACCGGGAACGCCAGCGTGGCCCATGGGGCCCAATCGGCACATGCCATCTTTATTTTTCTCCAATCCGTGAGAGGGATTTGTCCCCCTCTCGGCTTTTCTTTAATTCGAGTGGGGATGTGTCGGCTTTTAACTCTATGCACCCCCACCTCCTCCTCTGAGCTCGAGTCGGCTGTGACCCCCCCGCCCCGACTAGTGTCCGAGCCGGACCTCGCCTGACCGGCCACTGCCGGGCCCCGAGCTCTTTTTGTCGGGCCCCGGCCCCGCCCACCTCCCTTGCGGAGGGGCCGCTCCCTCCCCCCGGCTCGCCCCGCCTGCTGCTCGGAGCAGACGGACGCTCTGACTGGCTCCCCGCCCCTCGCGCGCACCACCCTTCTCTCTCACGTTCTCCTCCCCCTCACGCTCGCACGCGCCATTCAATTCCAGCGCCTCCTCCCTGTTCCCGCCGGGAACATTCCCGCCCCGCCTTTCCCTTTCCCGCTCGGCGCCATCTTGGGCCGCAGGAGGTGGCGTCTCTCCGAGATTTCCTCGGGCTCTGCTTTTCCAGCGGCGCCCCTGGCCTCCTCGGCCAACCCCCCGCAGAAGGATTCCGCTCGTTTCTGTCGCCGCCGCCGCCGCCGCCGGCAATGAGTGACCCTAAGATGTTGCCAACGGAGGTGTGCGAGTTCCAGATGCCCATGATGAAACAGGGACCAGGACCAGGGTGCAATACGCCGGAGAATCGCTCACTTTCCCTTCCCGAACCAATTCTTGACGCACGCCACGACGGAAGGCCAGCTGGTCGTTTGCACCAGCCCATTGCAGACCTAGCAAGAGACGAGCAGCATCACACGGCACTGTTGGCACCCGGCGAGCACCGACTGGATCCATGGAGCGCAGCCCTTCCGCTGCTTCGGGCAACTGGGCTCAAAACCAGCCCCCCCATCCCAAAGCTGGCCAGAAAATGCTTGGTTTGGGTATTTTTTGGGCAGTAAAATCCAGAGCCTGGGCATCTCTGGCGCAGAGAGACCTGCATGATGATGAAGTACCAGAAGACGTGGACATTCCAGAAGTAGCTGAGGCCGAAGACAGCGGTGAAGAGCCCGCTCAGCACCATCCCCTCCGACGGGTGGTACCGCAGCGGGAGGCGCTCCCCGAAAATGCCGCTGCGGAGAGAGGGAAGAGTGCCGACAGGGGCCGTCACGGGCGATGCTGCCGATGGGCGGCACCACACCACGTCAGTGCCCGAATCCCAGGGGGATCCCAGCACCTAGCTGCTTTCCCATTAGCACGACCTGAGGGAAACCAGTTTGGGACTGCAAACTGGTGTGCAGAGGAGAAGGGGTGCAAAGGCCTTGGGTACCTGATAAACATCCCAATGGCATAGGCCACCCGGAAGGCATTATCCAGCGCCCCAAAAAGCTCATTGTCCCCATCTGCAAAAGAAATACCAGGGCCACATCAGCCAGGCTGCCATCCTGTTTCCCTCGCTGTGGCCACTGGCTGGTCCTCATCCCCCATCCCCAAAACTCTTCTCCCCGGGGAGGGGCAGCTCTTGGGCCGTGGCCAGGCGCCAGCGGCTTTGGCACCCGGTCCCGATTTCACCACTCGCTGCTGCCCTTTGGCCCGGGGACACAGGGCACATTAATTACCTCCGGGTGCCTAATGAGCAGCCGGCCCCCTGCCAAAACCTCTGGCCGTGACCCGGCTCGGGGTGACGGGGGCGCTCAGCCTTACCGAAGGGTGCCCAGCTGCTATCAACATGTAGAAGACATTATTCCAGCCGGTGGGGGAGATGAGCCCTGCAAGCAGTGGCCATGGGAGCGGCGATGACCAGCATCACACAGCATGTGGTGGCTCTGCCGCCGGTGTAGTCAGAGACGAGGCCGGCAAAGATCCCACCTGCAAGAAGGAGTCACAGGGAGCAATTTCCATCAAAGCCAGGGTTGTCCCCAAGCCATCCCCGATGCACCCCAACCACCCAGGCACAAACCTAAAATGCCCCCTACGTCAAAATGAGTCGACAAGTACCCAGCTTCCTTGGCCCCAAAATGAGCTGCAAGGGAGAGAAGAGGGGTGAGAAGATGCTGTCCTTGCCACGCTTGCTCCTGCCTCACCCTCCCCAAGAGCTCACCGACATTCACGATGTAGAGGGGCAGCCAGTAGAGGAAGGTGTAGCTCACCACCTTGGCGAAGAGCAGGCAAAGGGAGAACTCCACCACACCCTGCGAGGACAGGAGGAGACATCAGAGGAGCTTCTTTCTCCCACTGTTGATGGGGTGAGCTGCCCTGGCTTTGCTCTTCCCTCCGTCCCCATCACAACACAAGCAGCATCCCATGACTCACAGGTATCCGGAGCGCCCCGAGGAAGCTGATGGCTTCAGGCTCCTCGGCTGGTTCCTTGGGGCTGTTGGAGTGATCCCCGCTGCTTTGGCCTGAGACTTTCAGTGGCCCCTCGTGGGAGGTGACTGCTTCAGGGTCCTTCTCTTTGGAGAGAAAAACCTCTGGCCGTGACCCGGCTCGGGGTGACGGGGGCGCTCAGCCTTACCGAAGGGTGCCCAGCTGCACCACGAGCTGCTGTTGGAGTCATTGTGGGGGTTCGGACCCAAGGCTGAGCAGTTGGGGTGCAGCTGGCTCTGCGGGGAGAGAGAATGGGTGAATCTCAAGACCCCCCCATCCCCATGTCTCCTCTCCCCGTGCCTCGGGTGAGGTGGGAGCGAACCTTGACGATGCTGATGGGTTTTCGGGAGAGGTGGTAGCTGGTGGTAGCTAGTTTTCTCCGGCCCCTTTTCGGTGTGAAGCGTTATTGCTATCGGTTGAGCGCTCTTCCGAGCTCGGGTTAATCCCCCAACTCCACCCACCATAGGGGCGTCTTCCAATTTCCAACGTGGGGGCCAACTCGTCTCGGGAATAACTGTAACGTCCGCTCCGGTATCGATCAAAAAGGGGACACTAATGGTGGTGCCATTTAGGGTATTATAAAGGGAACAAGTCCCCCACACCACTGGTGGGTTATCACACTTCACTGCCAGGGCCACCCTGGGGTCTCGCCCCCAGAGGGTGGTCCTTGCTGTCCCTGAGATAAGGGCAGGTTCGACTGGACCGCTGGTTGAGCCATAAAGTTGGTTGCTTCTCGGGGGGGGCTGCAGGTTCGGGGACGCTTCGCCCCATTCGGGGTTGGCAAGTTGGGCCGCCTGGTGTCCCAAGTGGGAGAGAGCCGTGCGCGGCCCAGGTGCCCTCTCCCCGCCCCGTTTCCCTGAGTTTTAGAGCTGCATTCCCTGTCAAAATGCCCTTTATCCGCAATTGCTTCAACAATCGCTTGTACGTCCTTAGGGTTTATTGGCGAGTGGACCCTCTGTCCCCTCCGTCACCCGGACCGGGAACGCCAGCGTGGCCCATGGGGCCCAATCGGCACATGCCATCTTTATTTTTCTCCAATCCGTGAGAGGGATTTGTCCCCCTCTCGGCTTTTCTTTAATTCGAGTGGGGATGTGTCGGCTTTTAACTCTATGCACCCCCACCTCCTCCTCTGAGCTCGAGCCGGTTGTGACCCCCCCGCCCCGACTAGTGTCCGAGCCGGACCTCGCCTGACCGGCCACTGCCGGGCCCCGAGCTCTTTTTGTCGGGCCCCGGCCCCGCCCACCTCCCTTGCGGAGGGGCCGCTCCCTCCCCCCGGCCCGCCCCGCCTGCTGCTCGGAGCAGACGGACGCTCTGACTGGCTCCCCGCCCCTCGCGCGCACCACCCTTCTCTCTCACGTTCTCCTCCCCCTCACGCTCGCACGCGCCATTCAATTCCAGCGCCTCCTCCCTGTTCCCGCCGGGAACATTCCCGCCCCGCCTTTCCCTTTCCCGCTCGGCGCCATCTTGGGCCGCAGGAGGTGGCGTCTCTCCGAGATTTCCTCGGGCTCCGCTTTTCCAGCGGCGCCCCGGCCTCCTCGGCCAACCCCCCGCAGAAGGATTCCGCTCGTTTCTGTCGCCGCCGCCGCCGGCGATGAGTGACCCTAAGATGTTGCCAACGGAGGTGTGCGAGTTCCAGATGCCCATGATGAAACAGGGACCAGGACCAGGGTGCAATACGCCGGAGAATCGCTCACTTTCCCTTCCCGAACCAATTCTTGACGCACGCCACGACGGAAGGCCAGCTGGTCGTTTGCACCAGCCCATTGCAGACCTAGCAAGAGACGAGCAGCATCACACGGCACTGTTGGCACCCGGCGAGCACCGACTGGATCCATGGAGCGCAGCCCTTCCGCTGCTTCGGGCAACTGGGCTCAAAACCAGCCCCCCCATCCCAAAGCTGGCCAGAAAATGCTTGGTTTGGGTATTTTTTGGGCAGTAAAATCCAGAGCCTGGGCATCTCTGGCACAGAGAGACCTGCATGATGATGAAGTACCGAAGGACGTGGACATTCCAGAAGTAGCTGAGGCCGAAGACAGCGGTGAAGAGCCCGCTCAGCACCATCCCCTCCGACGGGTGGTACCGCAGCGGGAGGCGCTCCCCGAAAATGCCGCTGCGGAGAGAGGGAAGAGTGCCGACAGGGGCCGTCACGGGCGATGCTGCCGATGGGCGGCACCACACCACGTCAGTGCCCGAATCCCAGGGGGATCCCAGCACCTAGCTGCTTTCCCATTAGCACGACCTGAGGGAAACCAGTTTGGGACTGCAAACTGGTGTGCAGAGGAGAAGGGGTGCAAAGGCCTTGGGTACCTGATAAACATCCCAATGGCATAGGCCACCTGGAAGGCATTATCCAGCGCCCCAAAAAGCTCATTGTAGTTGTCCCCATCTGCAAAAGAAATACCAGGGCCACATCAGCCAGGCTGCCATCCTGTTTCCCTCGCTGTGGCCACTGGCTGGTCCTCATCCCCCATCCCCAAAACTCTTCTCCCCGGGGAGGGGCAGCTCTTGGGCCGTGGCCAGGCGCCAGCGGCTTTGGCACCCGGTCCCGATTTCACCACTCGCTGCTGCCCTTTGGCCCGGGGACACAGGGCACATTAATTACCTCCGGGTGCCTAATGAGCAGCCGGCCCCCTGCCAAAACCTCTGGCCGTGACCCGGCTCGGGGTGACGGGGGCGCTCAGCCTTACCGAAGGGTGCCCAGCTGCTATCAACATGTAGAAGACATTATTCCAGCCGGTGGGGGAGATGAGCCCTGCAAGCAGTGGCCATGGGAGCGGCGATGACCAGCATCACACAGCATGTGGTGGCTCTGCCGCCGGTGTAGTCAGAGACGAGGCCGGCAAAGATCCCACCTGCAAGAAGGAGTCACAGGGAGCAATTTCCATCAAAGCCAGGGTTGTCCCCAAGCCATCCCCGATGCACCCCAACCACCCAGGCACAAACCTAAAATGCCCCCTACGTCAAAATGAGTCGACAAGTACCCAGCTTCCTTGGCCCCAAAATGAGCTGCAAGGGAGAGAAGAGGGGTGAGAAGATGCTGTCCTTGCCACGCTTGCTCCTGCCTCACCCTCCCCAAGAGCTCACCGACATTCACGATGTAGAGGGGCAGCCAGTAGAGGAAGGTGTAGCTCACCACCTTGGCGAAGAGCAGGCAAAGGGAGAACTCCACCACACCCTGCGAGGACAGGAGGAGACATCAGAGGAGCTTCTTTCTCCCACTGTTGATGGGGTGAGCTGCCCTGGCTTTGCTCTTCCCTCCGTCCCCATCACAACACAAGCAGCATCCCATGACTCACAGGTATCCGGAGCGCCCCGAGGAAGCTGATGGCTTCAGGCTCCTCGGCTGGTTCCTTGGGGCTGTTGGAGTGATCCCCGCTGCTTTGGCCTGAGACTTTCAGTGGCCCCTCGTGGGAGGTGACTGCTTCAGGGTCCTTCTCTTTGGAGAGAAAAACCTCTGGCCGTGACCCGGCTCGGGGTGACGGGGGCGCTCAGCCTTACCGAAGGGTGCCCAGCTGCACCACAAGCTGCTGTTGGAGTCATTGTGGGGGTTCGGACCCAAGGCTGAGCAGTTGGGGTGCAGCTGGCTCTGCGGGGAGAGAGAATGGGTGAATCTCAAGACCCCCCCATCCCCACGTCTCCTCTCCCCATGCCTGGGGTGAGGTGGGAGCGAACCTTGACGATGCTGATGGGTTTTCGGGAGAGGTGGTAGCTGGTGTAGCAGAGGAAGGTCAGCACGAGCGTCAGGCCCCGATACCTGCGGGATGGAGAGACCAGAGGGGTCAGGGTTGAGGGATGGGGATGGGTGGCAAAGCCCAGCCCAGTGGGGATGTCTCAGCTCCAGCCTTGAATTATTCATGCTTTTCATTCCCAGATCTAAAATCCATGCTTTTTGGAGAAAATTATCCAGTGAGGGGGATGAGAGGCAATGCTCCCATTAATCTCAGCCAGGATGAATCTGCTCGGGGTACGGATGCAGATTTAGGGTGCACACAGGGCCCCATCACTGTTTAACCTGCAGGGTCTTAGAAACACATTGGAAAAAAACACATAGAATCGTGGAATGATTTGGGTTGGAAGGGACCTCAAACCCATCCAGTTCCACCCCTGCCATGGGCAGGGACACCTCCCACTGGATCAGGGGCTCCAAGCCCCATCCAACCTGACCTTGAACCAGGGATGGGAAAGCCACAACTTCTTCTGGACAACCTGGGCCAGGGCCTCCCCACCCTCAGCGTGAAGAATTTCTTCCTAATGTCTAATCTAAATCTTCCCCCTTCCAATTTAAAGCCATTCCCCCTCATCCTATCATTCCAGATCTCTGTGAAAAGCCCCTCCCCAGTTTTCCTGGAGGCCCTTTCAGCACTGGAAGCTGCTCTAAGGTCTCCCCAGAGCCTTCTCTTCTCCAGGCTGAACAACCCCAACTCTCAGCCTGTCCTCACGGCAGAGAAGCTCCAGCTCTTGGATCATCTCCGTGGCCTCCTCTGGGCCTGTTCCAACAGTTCCATCTCCTTCTTATGTTGAGGATTCCAGAACTGGACACAGCACCAGGGTCATTCTTGCTTGTTTCCCTGACAAGATCCCCCTGACACCGAAGGGGACTCTGGTGCCGATCAGGGAGCCGAACCCTCTCAGCCGAGCCGGGAGGGAGGTGCCCAGTGCGGCCAGAGGCCCAGGATGCGGTGTAAGGGCTGTTGGGTTTCTGTGGGGGCACCGAGTGGTGTTTCCACCTCCTCAAGCTGCCATCCCGGCAAACCACAGGGTGAGCAAGCGCTTTCCCAGCGTCACGGGTGGAAACAGGGCACGAGCCGGTGGCTGATTCATCACGTCTGGTGTTAACCAAAAATAGCGTTGGGGGGAGGTATGGCCTGAGCAACATCCAGTTCCTCCACCTTGTCCTCTTTGCTTGAATAAAATGCAGGAAAATAGCGGGGAAACGGGGCCTGGGCTTGGGGCTGCTGCTCCCAGCAAAGCTGAGGGATAAAGCCTGGAGAATCCCAAATAGGATCCAGCACCTTCCAGAGCGGGATGAGCATCCCCGAGGGATTTAGGGCACTCCTGTGTTTAGGGAAGGGTTTGCAGAGGGTTTTACGGCAGCGCAAAGGATGTGAGCGGCCGGGGCAGCTGTGGCTCTGGGCGATGTCACGGGGTTGCTCCACGTTTAGAAAAAAAAAAAATAAAAGAAGGAAAAAAAAAGTTTTAGCCTGTCCTGCTCTTAACCGCAGCTTCACTTCACAGCACTGCAGGGATTCAAGGTACCCAGTGCAGTGCCCGGCGACTGCGCCAAAGCCAAAGAATTCCTGGTTCCCAGTCCAGAGGGAGAAGAACCTCCCTGGACCTGCTGGTCACACCGTTTCTGATCCAAGCCAAGATGCCATTGGCCTTCTTGGCCACCTGGGCCACTGCTGGCTCGTGTTCAGTCCCTGTCAACCAACACCCCCAGGTCCCTCTCCTCCAGGCAGTTTCCAGCCAGACCTCCTAGTCTGGAGCTGCTCAGGGTTGTTGTGCCCCAAGTGCAGGACCCGGCATTTGGCCTTGTTAAACCTCATCCCATTGGTCTCAGCCCACGGATCCAGCCTGTTCAGATCCTTTTGGAGCCTCCCGACCCTCCAGCAGATCCAGCTTCCACCCAGCTTAGTGTTGTCCGCAAACTTTATGCAGAGACGCTGAGTGCATCGACAAAGCTCAGCCGTGAAGCCCCCAGCGTGCCCGTCTCACAGCAGCACAAAGCTCGGCCACGTCCCGCCGTGTTTGCATTAACCAAATTGGCCCAGTTTTGTCCCTAAATAGCA
Source organism: Phaenicophaeus curvirostris (assembly GCF_032191515.1). Lineage (NCBI taxonomy): Eukaryota > Metazoa > Chordata > Aves > Cuculiformes > Cuculidae > Phaenicophaeus > Phaenicophaeus curvirostris. The sequence continues at coordinate 139,829 of NW_027206691.1, forward strand.
AAACTCCTTGGATTTGGGGGGTTGAAGCCTGTCTCGAGCAGAGATGCTCCTGGCAGCAGGGTGGACAGGAGCTAGCAGCGATGGCAACGAGCAACGCGGGGTTCGTAAAACACAGACCAGTCTGACACGGGGGGCAGGAGGGTGGGGAATTGCCATTCCATGGGGAGCACCTTCCAGGAGCAGGACAGGGACACTGGCACGAGGGGCTGGTGAGCTCCGTGCTGCCGGGAGACATGGGATCAGGTTCAGGAACGGGATCGGCATTAGGACTGACACCAGGATCAGGACCAGAACCTGGATGGGGATTGGGCCCAGGATGGGATGGGGAGTGGGACCAGGATGGGGACTGGGACTGGACAGACATAGGGATGGGGATGGGGATAGGAACAGGGACCAGGAGCGGGATGGGGACTGGGAGGGAGATAGGGATTGGGACTGGGATAGGAATCAGGACCGGGATAAGGATTGGGATCAGGACCAGAACAGGGATTGGGATGGGGATCAGGATGGAGATCGGGACAGGACTGAGATCTTGATGAAGACCTGGATGGGGACCGGGATAGGGACTGCGATGGGGTCCAGGATGGTGATGGGGCTGGGGCTTGGGCTGGGGCTGGAGATGGGACCCAGGATGGGGCTGGGGTCCAGGATAGGGATGGGGATGTGGTCCGGGATGGGGATGGGGGGATGCGGATGCGGGATGGGGTCCGGGATGGGGTCCGGGATGGGGTCCAGGCTGGCGCTGGGGCTGGGGCTGAGGTCCGGCTCCGCTCCGCGCGCCGCCCGTGTCCCCAATGGGGAGCGCCGGGCAGGCGCAGGGCGGCGCTGATTGGCTGCGGGAGGGCGAAGCCGTGGCCGGGGCAGCGGAGAGCGGCGCTGATTGGCTGCGGCGGGCGGGGCGGTTGCTAGGGGGAGCGGCGGGCGGCGCTGATTGGCTGCGGCGGGCGGGGCGGTTGCTAGGGGGAGCGGCGGGCGGCGCTGATTGGCTGCGGCGGGCGGGGCGGAAGCGGCGGGCGGCATGGCGGGCGGCGCGGCGGGGCCGGCGCTGGGCCCGGGGGTGCTGGCGCTGCAGCTGCTGTGGGCGCTGGCGCTGCTGCTGGCGCTGTCGCTGTTCCGGGCGGCCGGGCGGGCGCGGTGAGCGGGGCGCGGTGAGCGGGGCGGGGGCCGGAGCCGGGGCCGCCCCGAGCCCGCCCCGAGCCCCGTGCCGCCCGCCCGCCCGCAGGTCGGTGGCGGCGGGGGCGGCGCTGGGGGCCTCGGCGGTGACGGCCGCGCTGCTGCTCTGGCCCCGTGGGCAGGAGGGGCCCGTGCCGAGCGGAGCTCGGGAGGTGAGAGCGGGGCTGGGGCTGCCCTGGAACGGGGGGGACAGCAGAGCCCGGGGAAGGGACACCTCCCGCTGGGTCAGGGGCTCCGAGCCCCATCCAGCCCGGCCTTGGGACACCCTAAGGGATGGGGCAGCCACAGCTTCCCTGGGCAACCTGGGCCAGGGCCTCCCCACCCGCACAGCAAAACATCTGAGGTTTAACAAGGCCCCGTGCCAGGTAGTTTTGATAATTTTCCTCCTAACTTGGCAGCTTTTCACTTCCCTCAGCTCTTTTTTCTGCTTTAAAGGCCAGTAACAGCAGATCATCTCTTCCATAGGTCACTACAGCACCCAAGCACAGATCCTGCTTTGTTTTTATCCAGCCCCTTGCCCGCACTGTCAGGCGCAGGATCTCCCCCAGTTGTGGGTCGTATTGGGCTGGCTGTGCACCCGCTGCCTGTGCTGCCATCCTGAGCTTTCCCGGAGCTCATGAAGTTTTGTGGCGTTTTAGGTGCTGTTTCCTCTGTTCTATTATTAATGCACATTAATTATTGCTCTTCTCGGTCCTGATCTGTGTAAATCCCTACTAAAGAGACTTGAAAGTTTTTCCTTTTCCCTGCTTTCATGGGATCTCCTCATGCAAAGGTTGGGAGCAAGATGAAGGGTGCCTGAGCACGTGTTTGTGCCTGGGAGGCCAACAGAAATTGAAAGGTTTTTTTTTTTTTTGGCTCTTCAATTGGAGTGGACCTGCCCTGCCTATCAATAATACATGACCTGGGCTTTCTGCACCAAAAGTCTGCTAATTGGCTAATTAAAAAGCAAAACGTGCAGCAGGAGCCAACGCGTCGGTCGCAAGAGAGTCTTTCTGCAGCAACACCAAGGCTGAGCGTGCGCTAATGTGACTGAGACAGCTGAGCTGGGGGTGGGTGAGGCTCTGGGGCAGCCTCAGGAGCGAAGAGGGTGATTTCATAACCAGCCACCTCCTGGCTGCCTTCTCATTGTGTCTCACGTTGCTACTGTATCTTCTTTTTTTTTTTAATCTTTTGTGTTTTTTTTCTCCCATTTCCCTTCTAAAAGGGGTGAACTGCGCAGTTCCGTGTAGTGCTGGGAGATTTGTGGCTGGGGAGAGCTGCTGCAGGTTTTTACTCTTCTTCCCTGTGTTGCTTCTTCCCTGTGATTCTTCTTCCAGTCATTTGTCACACACCCCGCTTCCCACAGAAAGCACCTGCATCAGGAGTGAAAAGTGATGGGGGAAAACTGGGGAACCCTAAAGATTTTCCTCCTGGGGTAGGTGATTCTCTTTTCCAGGACGTGGCGTGCTCCCTCTAGGCTCCCAGAGCAGACTGAGACTTAGTGCTCTGCACCTTCCTCACATGGGGAGAAGGAGGAGGAGCAGGCACTGAGCTCTTCTCTCTGGACCCGAGGGAATGGCAAGAAGATGCCAGGGGAGGGTTAGATTGGACATTAGGAAAAGGTTCTTTCCCCAGAGGCTGGTGGAGCACTGGAACAGCTCCCAGGGAAACAGTCTCAAGCCTGACAATAGTCCAGAAGCGTTTTGCCACTGCCCTCAGCCCCACGGTGTGAATCGTGGGGTTGTCCTGTGCAGTGACAGGAGTTGGACTCAATCAACTTTGTGAGTCCCTTCCACCTCAGGACATTCCATGATTCTATGAGGTTGTAATGTGTGTTGTGGTCTTTATTTTTTTTCCCACTCTCTGCAGATCGTGGACACTTTCTTGATTGGCCGCTTCGTTCTCCTGGCCGTGATGAGCCTGGTCTTTCTTGGGTCCCTGTTCCTGCTCCTCATTTACTACCTCATGGAGCCAGTCTATGCCAAACCGCTGCACAGCAGGTAGCAGCAGCTGGAGGCAGCAAGCCCTGGGAAGAGGAAATCCCAATTTCACGGTAATAAACCAGGAAGGGAGGCCAGGAAACTCTTCTGGAGGTGAACACGTTGTTTTTTTCTGAGCTCAGAAAGAGCCAGCAAAGTGGCAAAGTGTGTTGCTAGCACCCAGCACTGCGTCTTTCTTCTTCAGAAGCAGAGTTTGGACTGAGCATGAGCGCCTTCTTCTCCAGAGACTCTGCAGACTGCAAAGGTGCTTTTAACCTCTCTCTTTTCTCTTTTACAGGAAAGTTGAAATCTGTGCACTTTGCAGTAGGTTTGATTCAGTGAACTGAACTGAGCTGAGATGGTTTGTTATTACCTACGCGAGATGTCTTGTTATCGTTCCTTTTCCACCTTTGTTTAATAAAACTCTCTGAGAAACTCCTAACTCAGTCTTTTTTCTCCCAGAATGTCACCTTTCAGTGACCATGTCTCTGTGTGGGGCTGTGGATTGCTGGGGACAGTCCCTTTGGCCGTTTCTCCTCTGTTGTCTCTGTAATTGGCCCTGTTCAGGCTTCCTGCAGTATTCCCAGGAACAAGCTGAGTGTTCCGGCTTCATGTGATGGGGGAATTGAAACAGGGAATTATTCCCTGTTACTTGCAGCTGGAGGGTCAAAGGGAGGTATTTCCAGGCTGTCTGGAAACCTGAGGCTTTGGAGTGGGGACAGAACAATATGCAAAATAATGCCAAAATGGGCAAATTAAAATTCCCCCCTCCATAAGGACCCAGGGGAAAGCCAGGTCCTGCCTCACTGCACTAAACAATCCTGCCAGCCCACAAAAAAAACCCTCTTGCCCCTCAGGGACTGTGCTGATAGCTGGGTCTCCTGTGTGTTTCAGGAGCCCAAGGTGTTATCCTGGAGCAGGGAGCCAAAGGATCTTGGTTGCTGCTGCCCTAAAATAGAAAACTATTGCTCATGCTAGCGCTGAAGGCAGTAGTTGACTCCAATACCTTTCTGCTCGAGGGGGGTGAAATGTTTTTCATGTTGTTCAGCAGCAGCAATGGAGTCAAATCTCACTTTCCCCCTGCTTTGCCCTGCCTGAGCCATCCCTTAATAGCCACGGTTTATTTTCTTGCATGAACTCTCAAGGCTTTTAACTTGCTTGCAGGAAGAAAGCATTTCGCTGTCCCAGGGTGTCGTGCAACAGTTTCAGAGCAGGGAAGGAGCCTTCACCATCCACACTGCGCCAACAAGTGGTTCCCCAGGTGCCCGTGGTAGCTGGGTGAGGTCAGTTGTACTACAGCTTGTGTTTCTCAGCTCCGGAGGGATGAAGCGGCTCGGCCTTTCACGGTTGAGCAGGCAGCAGCTATTGCTGTGAGGTTGAAGCCAAGCGTGAGACGGTGCGGCATCCCTGAGCTGCGTTTGGGGCCAATACAGCTAAAAAGCCAAGGGCAAGGCACTCCACTCTCACAGAGTTTTATTTCTTCCCATTTTAGAGATTATTTTGCTTTTTTTTCATTTTGAACTGAAGTAAACAAAAGAACCAGTCCTGTCCTGCTGGCTGTCAGTGACAAAATATTGCTGTCGGAACATGAAAAATGAATAAGGCAGAGCTAGTGGGCTCGGAGATGACACTTGCCCTGCAGAAAATGCCCCAGCACTCAGGAGCACCTGGCTCAGTCAGCCAAAACCATGTAAGTACATCTCAAACAAAAGCAGAGGAGAGATGTCTCTGCTTTTTTGAGCTCCATAAACTCTCAATCCTTTCCTATCCCAAAGCCTATGTCCAAGGGAGTCAAACTATCGTGTTAAGGAACATGCTGAGCATTTATGCAACACAAGCGCATCAGGTCTCCTGGTGATTTTGAAGTTATGCCTGAAACAAAATTCATATTTAATTCATCATCTTAATAACACTGATGAACACGAGGCAGGTCTTGCAGCTTGCTCCAGCTCTGCCGTGCCTCTATTCTGTGTTTGTGTGGATTCAGAGAGCCTCGGTGAGGCTACGACACCAAACCATGCTGGCCAGAGACAGCGGCGTTTTGCCAGGCTTCGAGTCCCACAAATGGAGAAACCATGGCAAAAGCAGCTGGGGCACTAAAGAAAACAGCCCTAAAAGTAGAGGTGTGAATCTTCTTCTAGTTTCACGCTGTAAATTAACCCACGATATTTGCTTTTTCCATCCCCTTAACCTGTTTGTGACTAAAATCACTCACAAGGCTGATCGTGCTGCGGGGGAATACGGGAAGAGTGAAATGCTGTGCTGCAGAAGGACGTGGGAGCTCTGGCAAGAGGAGGCTGTTTCGACACTTCACCCAAAATCCTATTGATGGGGGAAAGAGCCCCATGTGCTCTCGCCCCCCAAGGACATTTCCAGCTCCATCTTCATCCTTCACCATCCTCGGCAGTGCCTGGATGAACGCAGCAGCCTGGCTCTCTCTGTGTATTTATTTATTCTGGGCCATTCTGCTCCTCCCCATGCAGGGGCTTTCCAGACAGTTCCTGTTTATTTTTGGGAAAGGAAAGACCACGTCAAGGAATTGGTATGAGCTGGAGCTGCTCTCCAACCAGCCCCAAACGGTGATGTTTTTGCTGCCGCCCCCCACCCAACCTTTCAGCTCCTTTGCTTACACATCCGCCTCCGTCTATGTTGCCTTCGGAGGGCGTTGCCTTCGGAGGCGTGGCGACCTGGTTCAGGAACAGCACGGTGACCAGACCCAGGTCACTCGGTCCATGAGCTCACAGACACCAATGTGGTGGATGGCAAATGGCGTTTATTGATATGTAACACAGCCTTATATAGCCTGGGCGTACGACGTCACTTCCGTCCGCTTACATCATGAACTAATACGCAATTGGCTCTCCGGAGCGGGTCCTACCTCTCCGTACATCGTGAGATCTTCCGACCGCCGGGCCTTAGCTACCCCCATTTCCCCCTCCCTATGCTTAACGAAATAGCCAAAAAATTATAAAATATAAAAATCTTAGCAAATATAAAATCTTAACAATATATAATCTTACCAAATTTAAATAAATTAACAAATATAAAAATCTTAACAAGTCTCAAATATAACATCAAAAGTCTAAATTTAAAATATAAAGTCTAAAATGTGTAAACAACAGTTTCATAGTAACAAACACTTGGCACACTTGGGCCAATGGTAACTTAAATGTAACTGGGTGTAGCGCTAACCCAATACCTTCTTAAAGCAGCTGCTGGTGTTCTACAAACATAATGTTAACCTTCGCTGGCCAGCTCTTAACAAATGACGCAAGCTTACTCAATATACAGGGTCTAAAGACCAATACCAATATGATTATTACAATCAGCCCTAAAATCAAAATTACACAAACAGATAGCAGCCCCTTCCCATAGAGGCTACGTCGCCGTTGTTTGGATTCTGCCGGTGCGGAACTCCCAGGCGCGGACAGGATGCTTGTCGACTTGTCCCCTCCTGCCACCAGGGCATACGGGTTACAAGGGCATCTGATAATCTGATCCTGTGGACAGAAACTCGCAGTTTTCGTTAGCTTTATCGTGTAAGTCCGGTTTAATAGACTTAAGCGGGCACCACTTAATTTTACCATCTTTCTTGATAGCAGCATACCCTCGCCCTGTCAGGACTAGCCTCCACCCTTGTTCCCATTCTCCCAGCTCATTTCTAATTGTGACCAACGGGCCTTCCTCTAACGCTCGGGTGGCCCAATGTTTTTGGGTGGGGCTATTCACCTCTTCCCCCCGGGGGAACTGATTTAGTGCTAGCAGAGCAGTCGCTAGCAGGCGTGCTTGGTCTCCCAGGGGAACGGCATTAACAAAACCTTCCGGTTTTGCTAATACCTCTAATTTAGATTTCAGCGTTTGATTTGCTCGTTCGACTATGGCTTGTCCTGTGCTATTATACGGGATGCCGTGTATTAAGGTGATACCCCACTTCCAAGCAAATGCCTGGACTGATTTGGAGACAAAGTTCGGACCATTGTCCGTTTTGATCTGATTAGGGATGCCAAGCCATGCCACAGCCGTCAGCCAATGTTGGATGGTCGCTTTGGAGTCGGTCTTAAGGTGTTGCGTAGCTACAATGACTGCGCTATATGTGTCTACGGTTACTGCCAGCCATGCTCGAGGTTTCAGCAACTGACAGAGCGTGAAATCCGTCTGCCACACCTCGGAGGCCTTAAGGCCTCTGGGGTTGACTCCACTGGACCACAATGGTGCTTTCTGACAGTGGGGACACGTGGCTACTATGTGTTTCGCGTCAGTAACTGAAATCCCACACCTCTTTGCTAGCGCTTTAGCTCCAATATGGAGAGACTCATGCAGCTGACGGGCATCTCTTAGCGTCCACAGTCCTTTCGCTGCGGCGTCTGCTTTGTCATTACCGGTTTGGAAGAACCCTTTGATTGGGTTATGGCTATTGACGTGGATGACCGATATGGTACCCTTTCGGGAAAGAAGTGCTTCTTCTAACATTAAAGCTGCTGTGGATGTTGACACGCCAGGCCCCGACATGGCTAAGCAAAGCTTGGCCACGAACATCGAGTCAGTCACTATGTTGAGGTGTTCCATTGGGAACAGTCCGCACGCTAGTACTACGGCCGTCACTTCTAGCTGCTGGACTGAAAGCGCACGATCGGTCATTTTAATGCAGTGCCATTCTCCTTCCGATTGCCATACTGCTGCGACACTAGCTGGTCCACCTGACTTTCTGACGGCGCTGCGATCAAAATATCGTCCATGTATTGAATGATTGTCGCGGTCGGGTCACTGCGCCGAACCGGTGCTAACGCTCGATCCACCGTAATTTGGCAAATAGTAGGCGAGTTGATCATTCCTTGAGGCAGCACTTTCCACTGAAAGCGCAAGTTGGGGCGTTGGCTATTTGGGAACACGACAGAAAAAGCAAACCGCTCCTTATCTGCCTCATGTAGAGGTATTGAGAAAAAACAGTCCTTAATATCAAGGACAGCACAAGGTTGTCCTTCCGGTATCATAGAGTTCATGGGCAACAGCGTTTGGACAGGACCCATTGGTTGAATTTTCTCGTTTACCTCACGCAGGTCATGGAGGAGACGAAACCCCTCGCCGGTTCGTTTGGGTATTACGAAAACTGGGGTGTTCCATGGGCTAGTGGAAGGCTCTATATGACCTCGTTGTAGTTCACGGTCAATTAGCTCAAGAAGAGCATCCATTCGAGGCTTCGACAGGGGCCACTGCTCGACCCATACTGGGTCGGACGATTTCCACTTCAGTTTAATTGGTGGAAGTGGGTATGCGGCAGTGGCCCTTATGGTAAATTTGTCACTCTGGCTTTTAATAGGGCTAGAGCGTCCCTTCCCAGCAGGGGTGGGACTCCCGACACAACATATGGGAAGAGGGTAATAGTTTTCTCCGGCCCCTTTTCGGTGTGAAGCGTTATTGCTGTCGGTTTAGCGCTCTTCCGAGCTCGGGTTAATCCCCCAACTCCACCCACCATAGGGGCGTCTTCCAATTTCCAACGTGGGGGCCAACTCGTCTCGGGAATAACTGTAACGTCCGCTCCGGTATCGATCAAAAAGGGGACACTAATGGTGGTGCCATTTAGGGTATTATAAAGGGAACAAGTCCCCCACACCACTGGTGGGTTATCACACTTCACTGCCAGGGCCACCCTGGGGTCTCGCCCCCAGAGGGTGGTCCTTGCTGTCCCTGAGATAAGGGCAGGTTCGACTGGACCGCTGGTTGAGCCATAAAGTTGGTTGCTTCTCGGGGGGGGCTGCAGGTTCGGGGACGCTTCGCCCCATTCGGGGTTGGCAAGTTGGGCCGCCTGGTGTCCCAAGTGGGAGAGAGCCGTGCGCGGCCCAGGTGCCCTCTCCCCGCCCCGTTTCCCTGAGTTTTAGAGCTGCATTCCTTGGCAAAATGCCCTTTATCCGCAATTGCTTCAACAATCGCTTGTACGTCCTTAGGGTTTATTGGCGAGTGGACCCTCTGTCCCCTCCGTCACCCGGACCGGGAACGCCAGCGTGGCCCATGGGGCCCAATCGGCACATGCCATCTTTATTTTTCTCCAATCCGTGAGAGGGATTTGTCCCCCTCTCGGCTTTTCTTTAATTCGAGTGGGGATGTGTCGGCTTTTAACTCTATGCATCCCCACCTCCTCCTCTGAGCTCGAGTCGGCTGTGACCCCCCCGCCCCGACTAGTGTCCGAGCCGGACCTCGCCTGACCGGCCACTGCCGGGCCCCGAGCTCTTTTTGTCGGGCCCCGGCCCCGCCCACCTCCCTTGCGGAGGGGCCGCTCCCTCCCCCCGGCCCGCCCCGCCTGCTGCTCGGAGCAGACGGACGCTCTGACTGGCTCCCCGCCCCTCGCGCGCACCACCCTTCTCTCTCACGTTCTCCTCCCCCTCACGCTCGCACGCGCCATTCAATTCCAGCGCCTCCTCCCTGTTCCCGCCGGGAACATTCCCGCCCCGCCTTTCCCTTTCCCGCTCGGCGCCATCTTGGGCCGCAGGAGGTGGCGTCTCTCCGAGATTTCCTCGGGCTCCGCTTTTCCAGCGGCGCCCCGGCCTCCTCGGCCAACCCCCCGCAGAAGGATTCCGCTCGTTTCTGTCGCCGCCGCCGCCGCCGCCGGCGATGAGTGACCCTAAGATGTTGCCAACGGAGGTGTGCGAGTTCCAGATGCCCATGATGAAACAGGGACCAGGACCAGGGTGCAATACGCCGGAGAATCGCTCACTTTCCCTTCCCGAACCAATTCTTGACGCACGCCACGACGGAAGGCCAGCTGGTCGTTTGCACCAGCCCATTGCAGACCTAGCAAGAGACGAGCAGCATCACACGGCACTGTTGGCACCCGGCGAGCACCGACTGGATCCATGGAGCGCAGCCCTTCCGCTGCTTCGGGCAACTGGGCTCAAAACCAGCCCCCCCATCCCAAAGCTGGCCAGAAAATGCTTGGTTTGGGTATTTTTTGGGCAGTAAAATCCAGAGCCTGGGCATCTCTGGCGCAGAGAGACCTGCATGATGATGAAGTACCAGAAGACGTGGACATTCCAGAAGTAGCTGAGGCCGAAGACAGCGGTGAAGAGCCCGCTCAGCACCATCCCCTCCGACGGGTGGTACCGCAGCGGGAGGCGCTCCCCGAAAATGCCGCTGCGGAGAGAGGGAAGAGTGCCGACAGGGGCCGTCACGGGCGATGCTGCCGATGGGCGGCACCACACCACGTCAGTGCCCGAATCCCAGGGGGATCCCAGCACCTAGCTGCTTTCCCATTAGCACGACCTGAGGGAAACCAGTTTGGGACTGCAAACTGGTGTGCAGAGGAGAAGGGGTGCAAAGGCCTTGGGTACCTGATAAACATCCCAATGGCATAGGCCACCCGGAAGGCATTATCCAGCGCCCCAAAAAGCTCATTGTCCCCATCTGCAAAAGAAATACCAGGGCCACATCAGCCAGGCTGCCATCCTGTTTCCCTCGCTGTGGCCACTGGCTGGTCCTCATCCCCCATCCCCAAAACTCTTCTCCCCGGGGAGGGGCAGCTCTTGGGCCGTGGCCAGGCGCCAGCGGCTTTGGCACCCGGTCCCGATTTCACCACTCGCTGCTGCCCTTTGGCCCGGGGACACAGGGCACATTAATTACCTCCGGGTGCCTAATGAGCAGCCGGCCCCCTGCCAAAACCTCTGGCCGTGACCCGGCTCGGGGTGACGGGGGCGCTCAGCCTTACCGAAGGGTGCCCAGCTGCTATCAACATGTAGAAGACATTATTCCAGCCGGTGGGGGAGATGAGCCCTGCAAGCAGTGGCCATGGGAGCGGCGATGACCAGCATCACACAGCATGTGGTGGCTCTGCCGCCGGTGTAGTCAGAGACGAGGCCGGCAAAGATCCCACCTGCAAGAAGGAGTCACAGGGAGCAATTTCCATCAAAGCCAGGGTTGTCCCCAAGCCATCCCCGATGCACCCCAACCACCCAGGCACAAACCTAAAATGCCCCCTACGTCAAAATGAGTCGACAAGTACCCAGCTTCCTTGGCCCCAAAATGAGCTGCAAGGGAGAGAAGAGGGGTGAGAAGATGCTGTCCTTGCCACGCTTGCTCCTGCCTCACCCTCCCCAAGAGCTCACCGACATTCACGATGTAGAGGGGCAGCCAGTAGAGGAAGGTGTAGCTCACCACCTTGGCGAAGAGCAGGCAAAGGGAGAACTCCACCACACCCTGCGAGGACAGGAGGAGACATCAGAGGAGCTTCTTTCTCCCACTGTTGATGGGGTGAGCTGCCCTGGCTTTGCTCTTCCCTCCGTCCCCATCACAACACAAGCAGCATCCCATGACTCACAGGTATCCGGAGCGCCCCGAGGAAGCTGATGGCTTCAGGCTCCTCGGCTGGTTCCTTGGGGCTGTTGGAGTGATCCCCGCTGCTTTGGCCTGAGACTTTCAGTGGCCCCTCGTGGGAGGTGACTGCTTCAGGGTCCTTCTCTTTGGAGAGAAAAACCTCTGGCCGTGACCCGGCTCGGGGTGACGGGGGCGCTCAGCCTTACCGAAGGGTGCCCAGCTGCACCACAAGCTGCTGTTGGAGTCATTGTGGGGGTTCGGACCCAAGGCTGAGCAGTTGGGGTGCAGCTGGCTCTGCGGGGAGAGAGAATGGGTGAATCTCAAGACCCCCCCATCCCCACGTCTCCTCTCCCCATGCCTGGGGTGAGGTGGGAGCGAACCTTGACGATGCTGATGGGTTTTCGGGAGAGGTGGTAGCTGGTGTAGCAGAGGAAGGTCAGCACGAGCGTCAGGCCCCGATACCTGCGGGATGGAGAGACCAGAGGGGTCAGGGTTGAGGGATGGGGATGGGTGGCAAAGCCCAGCCCAGTGGGGATGTCTCAGCTCCAGCCTTGAATTATTCATGCTTTTCATTCCCAGATCTAAAATCCATGCTTTTTGGAGAAAATTATCCAGTGAGGGGGATGAGAGGCAATGCTCCCATTAATCTCAGCCAGGATGAATCTGCTCGGGGTACGGATGCAGATTTAGGGTGCACACAGGGCCCCATCACTGTTTAACCTGCAGGGTCTTAGAAACACATTGGAAAAAAACACATAGAATCGTGGAATGATTTGGGTTGGAAGGGACCTCAAACCCATCCAGTTCCACCCCTGCCATGGGCAGGGACACCTCCCACTGGATCAGGGGCTCCAAGCCCCATCCAACCTGACCTTGAACCAGGGATGGGAAAGCCACAACTTCTTCTGGACAACCTGGGCCAGGGCCTCCCCACCCTCAGCGTGAAGAATTTCTTCCTAATGTCTAATCTAAATCTTCCCCCTTCCAATTTAAAGCCATTCCCCCTCATCCTATCATTCCAGATCTCTGTGAAAAGCCCCTCCCCAGTTTTCCTGGAGGCCCTTTCAGCACTGGAAGCTGCTCTAAGGTCTCCCCAGAGCCTTCTCTTCTCCAGGCTGAACAACCCCAACTCTCAGCCTGTCCTCACGGCAGAGAAGCTCCAGCTCTTGGATCATCTCCGTGGCCTCCTCTGGGCCTGTTCCAACAGTTCCATCTCCTTCTTATGTTGAGGATTCCAGAACTGGACACAGCACCAGGGTCATTCTTGCTTGTTTCCCTGACAAGATCCCCCTGACACCGAAGGGGACTCTGGTGCCGATCAGGGAGCCGAACCCTCTCAGCCGAGCCGGGAGGGAGGTGCCCAGTGCGGCCAGAGGCCCAGGATGCGGTGTAAGGGCTGTTGGGTTTCTGTGGGGGCACCGAGTGGTGTTTCCACCTCCTCAAGCTGCCATCCCGGCAAACCACAGGGTGAGCAAGCGCTTTCCCAGCGTCACGGGTGGAAACAGGGCACGAGCCGGTGGCTGATTCATCACGTCTGGTGTTAACCAAAAATAGCGTTGGGGGGAGGTATGGCCTGAGCAACATCCAGTTCCTCCACCTTGTCCTCTTTGCTTGAATAAAATGCAGGAAAATAGCGGGGAAACGGGGCCTGGGCTTGGGGCTGCTGCTCCCAGCAAAGCTGAGGGATAAAGCCTGGAGAATCCCAAATAGGATCCAGCACCTTCCAGAGCGGGATGAGCATCCCCGAGGGATTTAGGGCACTCCTGTGTTTAGGGAAGGGTTTGCAGAGGGTTTTACGGCAGCGCAAAGGATGTGAGCGGCCGGGGCAGCTGTGGCTCTGGGCGATGTCACGGGGTTGCTCCACGTTTAGAAAAAAAAAAAATAAAAGAAGGAAAAAAAAAGTTTTAGCCTGTCCTGCTCTTAACCGCAGCTTCACTTCACAGCACTGCAGGGATTCAAGGTACCCAGTGCAGTGCCCGGCGACTGCGCCAAAGCCAAAGAATTCCTGGTTCCCAGTCCAGAGGGAGAAGAACCTCCCTGGACCTGCTGGTCACACCGTTTCTGATCCAAGCCAAGATGCCATTGGCCTTCTTGGCCACCTGGGCCACTGCTGGCTCGTGTTCAGTCCCTGTCAACCAACACCCCCAGGTCCCTCTCCTCCAGGCAGTTTCCAGCCAGACCTCCTAGTCTGGAGCTGCTCAGGGTTGTTGTGCCCCAAGTGCAGGACCCGGCATTTGGCCTTGTTAAACCTCATCCCATTGGTCTCAGCCCACGGATCCAGCCTGTTCAGATCCTTTTGGAGCCTCCCGACCCTCCAGCAGATCCAGCTTCCACCCAGCTTAGTGTTGTCCGCAAACTTTATGCAGAGACGCTGAGTGCATCGACAAAGCTCAGCCGTGAAGCCCCCAGCGTGCCCGTCTCACAGCAGCACAAAGCTCGGCCACGTCCCGCCGTGTTTGCATTAACCAAATTGGCCCAGTTTTGTCCCTAAATAGCAAAACTCCTTGGATTTGGGGGGTTGAAGCCTGTCTCGAGCAGAGATGCTCCTGGCAGCAGGGTGGACAGGAGCTAGCAGCGATGGCAACGAGCAACGCGGGGTTCGTAAAACACAGACCAGTCTGACACGGGGGGCAGGAGGGTGGGGAATTGCCATTCCATGGGGAGCACCTTCCAGGAGCAGGACAGGGACACTGGCACGAGGGGCTGGTGAGCTCCGTGCTGCCGGGAGACATGGGATCAGGTTCAGGAACGGGATCGGCATTAGGACTGACACCAGGATCAGGACCAGAACCTGGATGGGGATTGGGCCCAGGATGGGATGGGGAGTGGGACCAGGATGGGGACTGGGACTGGACAGACATAGGGATGGGGATGGGGATAGGAACAGGGACCAGGAGCGGGATGGGGACTGGGAGGGAGATAGGGATTGGGACTGGGATAGGAATCAGGACCGGGATAAGGATTGGGATCAGGACCAGAACAGGGATTGGGATGGGGATCAGGATGGAGATCGGGACAGGACTGAGATCTTGATGAAGACCTGGATGGGGACCGGGATAGGGACTGCGATGGGGTCCAGGATGGTGATGGGGCTGGGGCTTGGGCTGGGGCTGGAGATGGGACCCAGGATGGGGCTGGGGTCCAGGATAGGGATGGGGATGTGGTCCGGGATGGGGATGGGGGGATGCGGATGCGGGATGGGGTCCGGGATGGGGTCCGGGATGGGGTCCAGGCTGGCGCTGGGGCTGGGGCTGAGGTCCGGCTCCGCTCCGCGCGCCGCCCGTGTCCCCAATGGGGAGCGCCGGGCAGGCGCAGGGCGGCGCTGATTGGCTGCGGGAGGGCGAAGCCGTGGCCGGGGCAGCGGAGAGCGGCGCTGATTGGCTGCGGCGGGCGGGGCGGTTGCTAGGGGGAGCGGCGGGCGGCGCTGATTGGCTGCGGCGGGCGGGGCGGTTGCTAGGGGGAGCGGCGGGCGGCGCTGATTGGCTGCGGCGGGCGGGGCGGTTGCTAGGGGGAGCGGCGGGCGGCGCTGATTGGCTGCGGCGGGCGGGGCGGAAGCGGCGGGCGGCATGGCGGGCGGCGCGGCGGGGCCGGCGCTGGGCCCGGGGGTGCTGGCGCTGCAGCTGCTGTGGGCGCTGGCGCTGCTGCTGGCGCTGTCGCTGTTCCGGGCGGCCGGGCGGGCGCGGTGAGCGGGGCGCGGTGAGCGGGGCGGGGGCCGGAGCCGGGGCCGCCCCGAGCCCGCCCCGAGCCCCGTGCCGCCCGCCCGCCCGCAGGTCGGTGGCGGCGGGGGCGGCGCTGGGGGCCTCGGCGGTGACGGCCGCGCTGCTGCTCTGGCCCCGTGGGCAGGAGGGGCCCGTGCCGAGCGGAGCTCGGGAGGTGAGAGCGGGGCTGGGGCTGCCCTGGAACGGGGGGGACAGCAGAGCCCGGGGAAGGGACACCTCCCGCTGGGTCAGGGGCTCCGAGCCCCATCCAGCCCGGCCTTGGGACACCCTAAGGGATGGGGCAGCCACAGCTTCCCTGGGCAACCTGGGCCAGGGCCTCCCCACCCGCACAGCAAAACATCTGAGGTTTAACAAGGCCCCGTGCCAGGTAGTTTTGATAATTTTCCTCCTAACTTGGCAGCTTTTCACTTCCCTCAGCTCTTTTTTCTGCTTTAAAGGCCAGTAACAGCAGATCATCTCTTCCATAGGTCACTACAGCACCCAAGCACAGATCCTGCTTTGTTTTTATCCAGCCCCTTGCCCGCACTGTCAGGCGCAGGATCTCCCCCAGTTGTGGGTCGTATTGGGCTGGCTGTGCACCCGCTGCCTGTGCTGCCATCCTGAGCTTTCCCGGAGCTCATGAAGTTTTGTGGCGTTTTAGGTGCTGTTTCCTCTGTTCTATTATTAATGCACATTAATTATTGCTCTTCTCGGTCCTGATCTGTGTAAATCCCTACTAAAGAGACTTGAAAGTTTTTCCTTTTCCCTGCTTTCATGGGATCTCCTCATGCAAAGGTTGGGAGCAAGATGAAGGGTGCCTGAGCACGTGTTTGTGCCTGGGAGGCCAACAGAAATTGAAAGGTTTTTTTTTTTTTTGGCTCTTCAATTGGAGTGGACCTGCCCTGCCTATCAATAATACATGACCTGGGCTTTCTGCACCAAAAGTCTGCTAATTGGCTAATTAAAAAGCAAAACGTGCAGCAGGAGCCAACGCGTCGGTCGCAAGAGAGTCTTTCTGCAGCAACACCAAGGCTGAGCGTGCGCTAATGTGACTGAGACAGCTGAGCTGGGGGTGGGTGAGGCTCTGGGGCAGCCTCAGGAGCGAAGAGGGTGATTTCATAACCAGCCACCTCCTGGCTGCCTTCTCATTGTGTCTCACGTTGCTACTGTATCTTCTTTTTTTTTTTAATCTTTTGTGTTTTTTTTCTCCCATTTCCCTTCTAAAAGGGGTGAACTGCGCAGTTCCGTGTAGTGCTGGGAGATTTGTGGCTGGGGAGAGCTGCTGCAGGTTTTTACTCTTCTTCCCTGTGTTGCTTCTTTCCTCCGCGTTCACTGTTCCATGAGTGGCTTTTTTTTTCAGAGGAAAGAGATTCTTCTTCCAGTCATTTGTCACACACCCCGCTTCCCACAGAAAGCACCTGCATCAGGAGTGAAAAGTGATGGGGGAAAACTGGGGAACCCTAAAGATTTTCCTCCTGGGGTAGGTGATTCTCTTTTCCAGGACGTGGCGTGCTCCCTCTAGGCTCCCAGAGCAGACTGAGACTTAGTGCTCTGCACCTTCCTCACATGGGGAGAAGGAGGAGGAGCAGGCACTGAGCTCTTCTCTCTGGACCCGAGGGAATGGCAAGAAGATGCCAGGGGAGGGTTAGATTGGACATTAGGAAAAGGTTCTTTCCCCAGAGGCTGGTGGAGCACTGGAACAGCTCCCAGGGAAACAGTCTCAAGCCTGACAATAGTCCAGAAGCGTTTTGCCACTGCCCTCAGCCCCACGGTGTGAATCGTGGGGTTGTCCTGTGCAGTGACAGGAGTTGGACTCAATCAACTTTGTGAGTCCCTTCCACCTCAGGACATTCCATGATTCTATGAGGTTGTAATGTGTGTTGTGGTCTTTATTTTTTTTCCCACTCTCTGCAGATCGTGGACACTTTCTTGATTGGCCGCTTCGTTCTCCTGGCCGTGATGAGCCTGGTCTTTCTTGGGTCCCTGTTCCTGCTCCTCATTTACTACCTCATGGAGCCAGTCTATGCCAAACCGCTGCACAGCAGGTAGCAGCAGCTGGAGGCAGCAAGCCCTGGGAAGAGGAAATCCCAATTTCACGGTAATAAACCAGGAAGGGAGGCCAGGAAACTCTTCTGGAGGTGAACACGTTGCTTTTTTCTGAGCTCAGAAAGAGCCAGCAAAGTGGCAAAGTGTGTTGCTAGCACCCAGCACTGCGTCTTTCTTCTTCAGAAGCAGAGTTTGGACTGAGCATGAGCGCCTTCCTCTCCAGAGACTCTGCAGACTGCAAAGGTGCTTTTAACCTCTCTCTTTTCTCTTTTACAGGAGAGTTGAAATCCGTGCACTTTGCAGTAGGTTTGATTCAGTGAACTGAACTGAGCTGAGATGGTTTGTTATTACCTACGCGAGATGTCTTGTTATCGTTCCTTTTCCACCTTTGTTTAATAAAACTCTCTGAGAAACTCCTAACTCAGTCTTTTTTCTCCCAGAATGTCACCTTTCAGTGACCATGTCTCTGTGTGGGGCTGTGGATTGCTGGGGACAGTCCCTTTGGCCGTTTCTCCTCTGTTGTCTCTGTAATTGGCCCTGTTCAGGCTTCCTGCAGTATTCCCAGGAACAAGCTGAGTGTTCCGGCTTCATGTGATGGGGGAATTGAAACAGGGAATTATTCCCTGTTACTTGCAGCTGGAGGGTCAAAGGGAGGTATTTCCAGGCTGTCTGGAAACCTGAGGCTTTGGAGTGGGGACAGAACAATATGCAAAATAATGCCAAAATGGGCAAATTAAAATTCCCCCCTCCATAAGGACCCAGGGGAAAGCCAGGTCCTGCCTCACTGCACTAAACAATCCTGCCAGCCCACAAAAAAAACCCTCTTGCCCCTCAGGGACTGTGCTGATAGCTGGGTCTCCTGTGTGTTTCAGGAGCCCAAGGTGTTATCCTGGAGCAGGGAGCCAAAGGATCTTGGTTGCTGCTGCCCTAAAATAGAAAACTATTGCTCATGCTAGCGCTGAAGGCAGTAGTTGACTCCAATACCTTTCTGCTCGAGGGGGGTGAAATGTTTTTCATGTTGTTCAGCAGCAGCAATGGAGTCAAATCTCACTTTCCCCCTGCTTTGCCCTGCCTGAGCCATCCCTTAATAGCCACGGTTTATTTTCTTGCATGAACTCTCAAGGCTTTTAACTTGCTTGCAGGAAGAAAGCATTTCGCTGTCCCAGGGTGTCGTGCAACAGTTTCAGAGCAGGGAAGGAGCCTTCACCATCCACACTGCGCCAACAAGTGGTTCCCCAGGTGCCCGTGGTAGCTGGGTGAGGTCAGTTGTACTACAGCTTGTGTTTCTCAGCTCCGGAGGGATGAAGCGGCTCGGCCTTTCACGGTTGAGCAGGCAGCAGCTATTGCTGTGAGGTTGAAGCCAAGCGTGAGACGGTGCGGCATCCCTGAGCTGCGTTTGGGGCCAATACAGCTAAAAAGCCAAGGGCAAGGCACTCCACTCTCACAGAGTTTTATTTCTTCCCATTTTAGAGATTATTTTGCTTTTTTTTCATTTTGAACTGAAGTAAACAAAAGAACCAGTCCTGTCCTGCTGGCTGTCAGTGACAAAATATTGCTATCGGAACATGAAAAATGAATAAGGCAGAGCTAGTGGGCTCGGAGATGACACTTGCCCTGCAGAAAATGCCCCAGCACTCAGGAGCACCTGGCTCAGTCAGCCAAAACCATGTAAGTACATCTCAAACAAAAGCAGAGGAGAGATGTCTCTGCTTTTTTGAGCTCCATAAACTCTCAATCCTTTCCTATCCCAAAGCCTATGTCCAAGGGAGTCAAACTATCGTGTTAAGGAACATGCTGAGCATTTATGCAACACAAGTGCATCAGGTCTCCTGGTGATTTTGAAGTTATGCCTGAAACAAAATTCATATTTAATTCATCATCTTAATAACACTGATGAACACGAGGCAGGTCTTGCAGCTTGCTCCAGCTCTGCCGTGCCTCTATTCTGTGTTTGTGTGGATTCAGAGAGCCTCGGTGAGGCTACGACACCAAACCATGCTGGCCAGAGACAGCGGCGTTTTGCCAGGCTTCGAGTCCCACAAATGGAGAAACCATGGCAAAAGCAGCTGGGGCACTAAAGAAAACAGCCCTAAAAGTAGAGGTGTGAATCTTCTTCTAGTTTCACGCTGTAAATTAACCCACGATATTTGCTTTTTCCATCCCCTTAACCTGTTTGTGACTAAAATCACTCACAAGGCTGATCGTGCTGGGGGGGAATATGGGAAGAGTGAAATGCTGTGCTGCAGAAGGACGTGGGAGCTCTGGCAAGAGGAGGCTGTTTCGACACTTCACCCAAAATCCTATTGATGGGGGAAAGAGCCCCATGTGCTCTCGCCCCCCAAGGACATTTCCAGCTCCATCTTCATCCTTCACCATCCTCGGCAGTGCCTGGATGAACGCAGCAGCCTGGCTCTCTCTGTGTATTTATTTATTCTGGGCCATTCTGCTCCTCCCCATGCAGGGGCTTTCCAGACAGTTCCTGTTTATTTTTGGGAAAGGAAAGACCACGTCAAGGAATTGGTATGAGCTGGAGCTGCTCTCCAACCAGCCCCAAACGGTGATGTTTTTGCTGCCGCCCCCCACCCAACCTTTCAGCTCCTTTGCTTACACATCCGCCTCCGTCTAGCACCCTGATTTCTCTTTTCTTTGCAATTAATGTGGAGCAGGAGGGTGGGCTTGGCTGAAATCCCAGCCTCTCAGTCACTGGTGAAGTTGTTGGGAGGTAGAGAGATGTGATAGCCAAGGTGCCCCACTCTGGTCCGGCTGCAAGCAAATAATCCCAGCTTTCCTCTTGCAGCGTGGGAATGCTGGGCGCTCCATATCGCACAGAGCCAGCCCTGTGGAGGGAAAAAAGCCTGCTAAATCCCACTGAGAGAAACCTTGTTGTGCCAAAGGGAGGTGTGTGCAAGATACCATGTGTGCCAGGAGGAGGGCGGCCAGGCTGCTTTCAAGTCAGGTGGGGAAACAGCCCTTTTCCCCTCCTAATTCCCTACCTGGCTCGTTAGAAAGAAGTAGGGATGCTCCTGCACTGGGATGCCAGGACCCGGCTTGTCACAGGCTTGAGAACAGCCCTTTCTCCCTGCTAAATTCCCTGTGTGGCTCATTAGAAACAAGCAGGGATGCTCCCATGCTAGGTTGCCCATCCCGGCCCCAAGCGATCCCAGGACAGCTGCTCCCTCCTGCTGGAGGCCAGGCAGTGAGTGGTGCTGGAGTGGAGATGGAGAGCAAGGGTCTGCAGGAGAAACTCCTCTCTGTGATTTAAGGTCCTTGAATGACAGCAATTCCTCACGCCTTGTGCTGCGCTCTGCCAGCGCTTAATTACCCTCACTGGTAAAAGCTGGCCTCTTATTTCCACCTTGACTTTGCTGACTTCAGCTTCCCTGCTGCTGAGCCCCGCTTTGCCTTTGGCTGCTAATTAAAAAGCCCTTCAGCGTTCGCTGGCTGCTCCTTGCATAGGTAATTACGGACCATGCCCCAGCCACCTCTTCACCTTCACGGCAGCCCAGCGCACCAGCCGTGTTCCTCCATAGCGTATGTAACCCCTTCCCAGGCTGCTTCTCGGCAAAACTCAGTTGAAAGAGCATCACCCGGGTGTTCATTATGGAAAAACAGCCAGGGATGTGTGCCGAAATGCCCACAGGAGAGCTGAGTGTGGGCATTGGGGAATAGGGATGTGTAGGAATCTCCTCGCATATGTCGTTGCCTGTGGAGAAGAGCCCTGGAGGTGGAAAATCACAGAATCATGGAATGGTTTGGCTTGGAAGGGACCTTAAAACCCATCCAGTTCCACCCCCTGCCATGGGCAGGGACACCTCCTGCTGGATCAGGGCCTCCAAGCCCCATCCAACCTGGCCTTGAACCCCTCCAGGGACGGGGCACCCACCACTGCTTCCCTGGAGAACCTGGGCCAGGGCCTGATGACCCTCACTGGAAAGCATTTCTTCCTCAGATCTCATCTCTTTCAG
This sequence comes from Phaenicophaeus curvirostris, assembly GCF_032191515.1. Lineage (NCBI taxonomy): Eukaryota > Metazoa > Chordata > Aves > Cuculiformes > Cuculidae > Phaenicophaeus > Phaenicophaeus curvirostris. Next base: position 160,970 of record NW_027206691.1, read on the forward strand.
CTTAAAAATCCAGGTTTCCTGGGCAGCATGCTAGGAGAGCGGGGTCCATGGTTACCAAGGGAGCTCCCAATGAGATCATTTGGGGCATGAAATGAAGTTTTCCCACCCCCCAGGACAGCAGCAGACACGTGTTGGTGCTCTCCTGGCTCGCCCAGCCCCCTCGCCGTGATCCGTGGCAGCAGGATAGGCAGCAGGATAAGCAGCAGCCCCTTCTCCAGCAGAGGATGAACGAGACGAGGTGAGGCTCGCAGCCTTCTCCTGGAGGAGCTTGGCTCCATTTCAACAGCCCTTTGGCTGGGGCAACCCCAAGGGATCCCCCCCTGCCTTCCTGCCCGCCCCTCGCTCTCCAAAATCACAGCGAATCCGGGTTTTCTTTGGCATTTGGCTCCTTATTTGTTTCATGTTTCCAACCGCCGTGGGCTGTCTGCCCTTTCTCCTCGCTCCCGGCAACGCGGCCAAGGCTGCTCAGACTTTCCAAACATGAGCAGAGCATGGCCCAGGCCTAAATTTATCCTGGAAAAACTATGAGCAGCTGAATGAGCAGACAGGAGCGACGGTGGGAAAGAGGAAGAATAGGGGAAAAAAAGAGGAAGAAAGGGGGACAAAAAAAGCTAAACCAACTTGGTGTTGCAACGAGCTCCTCTACATGTCATGGGTCGTGGCATTTTTTGCTTGAAAATGTATTTCGATCCCTCTCTCCTCCTCCACAGTTGAGCAAAGTGAAAGCTCGGTCACACATGCACTAAAATAAGCGTTCTCAGCCCAGTGCTTGGGGCAGGGTGGCATCTTGGCCGGCACCATCGACCCTGGTGCCACCAGAGGCTGTATTTGCTGGTGATGCCATGGTGCCAGCCCCAGGGTGGGGATTATTTTGCTGAAAACAAGGGCAGTTGGGGAGTTTGCTTCTCTCTGCCTGCCCCATCATTTCTCCTGCATCTCCCCAGGGACCCGTGCACCACCAGCAAGTTTTCAAGCCCCACTGAGCATCTCCAGCCAGCGTGGAGGGAACCGAAGGCCATCACCATCCTCGCCAAGTGGCCTGTGCCCTGCGAGCCGATCCGTCACTGTGCAGGATTTCCAGGGAGCAGCTCCAACTGCTGCAGGTTTTCTTTTTGGTTTTTTTTTTTATTTTCCCCCCCACCTTTGCCCCTTCGCTGATGAAATCAGCACTTAATAAAATTACATCGGGCCCAGATGTTTTCTCCTCGGGTTAAGATCCAAGGAGGTGAAGTTAAGGGTTCAGAGTCAGACCGGGCATAAACGCTGCTCTGCCCTGGGTGCAGAGCCGGAGCCTGCATGGCACAACCTCTCCATGGCAAACAGGTTGGGAAACACACCCCATGGCTCAGGAATGCCCCGTGTGCCCTGGCTCCTCGCACATCAAAGCGGAGTCGCCTTGTGAGAGCACAGCTGGCCCCTGCCTTAATCCCAAACCACCTCGGCTCAGAGGAGCCTGCGTGGCCGGCAGGTTTAACCTCCCAGGGGCTCCTCAACATCTGTCCAACGGCTCCTCATAATTAGGACACAGCTAATGAAGATTATCAGCCACCCGCGCTGCACTGGACTTTAAGGCCCCTTCCAACCCAACCTATTACATCATTCTATGAAATTATGAAACACAGTAGTCGGGAAAAATGCCACTTTGGGGTTTGGGTTTTTGTCAGTGGGATGAGACAAGGAGCAAAACTATCTTGGTTTGGGCTCCATGGGATCTTCTCTATGTAGAATAAGTGGCACTTTGTTGGTGAGGCTGTGCCTTTAAGTGTTCTCTCAACTGAGAGAGCTGGGCTTGTTCAGCCTGGAGAAGAGAAGGCTCTGGGGAGACCTTAGAGCAGCTTCCAGTAATGAAAGGGGCTCCAAGAAAGCTGGGGAGGGGCTCTGGATCAGGGCGGGCAGGGAGAGGATGAGGGGGAACAGTTTTCAGCTGAAAGAGGGGAGATTGAGATGAAGAAATGTTTTCCTGTGAGGGTGGGGAGGTCCTGGCCCAGGTTGCCCAGAGCAGGGGTGGCTGCCCCATCCCTGGAGGGGTTCAAGGCCAGGTTGGATGGGGCTTGGAGCCCCTGATCCAGTGGGAGGTGTCCCTGCCCATGGCAGGGGTGGGACTGGATGGGCTTTGAGGTCCCTTCCAACCCAAACCATTCCGTGATTCGGCGCCGTCCTCCTGATCCAATATCCTGAAACACCAATTGCTGGGATGGTGCAGGCTTGCAAACAAGAGGCTCCATGTGAAGACAAGCAAGAAGAAGGGAGTGATCACCACCCCCAGGTTCATGCAGGCCTGGCCGAGCCCCACCAGGAAAGGGCACGGAGTGGCAACACAGTTTTTGCATGTTTTTATTAATAAACCGGCTGACGGTGAAGAATCGGCCCAGAAAACCGGCCAGCCGGGGCCCTCGGACGGCTCCTCACTGCTGCCCTCCTCCAAAGCAAACCCATGTTGGCTGTACAAGCCCATGGGGCCGTGCTTGAGGTTGTGCCTCGGCTCTGCCGAGACGAACACGCTCCTGCGTGCCCCAGCCTCTCTCCTCCCTCCAGGCCTTTCAGCTCAGGGCAGCTCGCAGGGGGAATGTCAAAACTCCTTAAACCTGCGGGGAGAGAAGCGGGCGGCTGAGTGCAGCAGGCGCCTTTTGTTGGCATCGGGATCGACGATGGGTGCAGCGCAGCTGCCAGAGGGATGGAAAGGAAGAACGGCTCTGCCGAGAAACCCCATCTGAACCACAAGCCCGGAGGAGAAGAAAGTTGCAAGGAGAAGACCGGGCCACCAATTTGTTTCTGGCCAAAGCTGAAGTGTCCCTCAAACCCCTCAGTGTTTGCGCCTTCTATCCGCAAGCTGCTCCAGAGAAAACGCGCTCCCCAAAGCCCTCTGAGGTGCTGCAGTATTGCTGTAAATGGAACCAGCTGCTTCCCCCAGCACAGGGTTTTGGTGCAGACGAGGACAGTGCCAACCCAGCCAGGACAGTCCTGGCCCCAACCAGCCCCAGCGCAGGGGAGCGGAGCACCACAGCCCTCCACCGGCGGCCGGCAAAGGAGGTTTGGGCCGCACTTACCACAGCGCGAGGCCCAGATTATTGGTCTTTCACCTGCAAACACAAGACACAAAGGACCAAATGTTCCTGGGGGTCCAACACCCCATTGCCAGGGCTGGCGGTGGCCTCGTCCCCTTGGTGCTCCCAGGGGTTTGGTGGCGACTGGAGCTGGGCCAGTGCTCATTAACTGGATGATCTTTAAGGTCCCTTCCAACCTAAACCATTCGACCATTCTGTAATTTCACGTTATTCACACCCTTGATGCAGTGATTTGGCCCACGCATTTGATTAGCGAGCCCACACTCTGCGTAATCAAGCTCATTAGCATGGATGGGCAAAATGCTCAGCCTATACATTTGGCTGTTTCAAGTGCGTTAATCAATGTTTTGCTAATTGGGCATCCAGGCTTATGTCTTGTAAGTCACTCGGAGACAGGGATGTGCTGCCCACCCGCACATCTGCAGTCTCTCCCCCAGCCATCATGATTGCATCCTTTGATTCCCAAATCTTGATCTCAGCCCTTAAATTATCAGCAGAGCAGCCGTTTCTAGGCTGAGCCTGCCAAGCGAAACTTGAAATCACAGTGAATCAGGCTTGCGTTTGCATTTAATCCTCAGGGCTCAAGTAGGGATACTCACATCAAGCTACTTCCCATCCAGCACTGACTCTGTTAGCTGCACGCTAGAGCTACAAAGACACAAGGATGGCTTGTTTAGCATCAAGAGAGTTTCATGGGGTGTGGATGGCTAAAATCCCCCAGGTACTGCCCTGGCCAGAGGTGGGAATGTCTTTGTGCCCACAGGAGGGAGATGTTGGGCAGGCGGTGACACGAAGCCCAGTGTGACGCCCACACGGAGATGCAGCAATGACAGCAAGGGATAACAAACATCTTTCTGGAGTTGCAGCAGTGCCGTGTTTTGGCATCGCGGGGCCAGAGGCCACCACGGGGCAGTACGTACGTACCCTCTCTTCCTCACCATGCAGCCACACCACCCGCGAACCTCTTTGACCACCACACGAACGAGGAGCTGCAGGAGGAAAAGTGGAGGATCATGATGGGACCGATGGCTCTGTAGCCACCAGCCTCGGCATGAGTGTCTGTATTGCTGGGAGATAAGTTTTAAGGCTCTTCCCAGGGAAGATCATAGAATCGTAGAATAACCAGGTTGGAAAAGACCCAACCATTCCTATCAAACACTAAACCATGTCCCTCAACACCTTGTCCACCCGTCCCTTAAACACCTCTATGGAAGGTGACTCAAGCCCCTCCCTGGGCAGCCTGTTCCAGTGCCCAATGACCCTTTCTGTGAAATTTTTTTTCCTGATGTCCAGCCTAAACCTCCCCTGTTGGAGCTTGAGGCCATTCCCTCTCATCCTGTCCCCTGTCACTTGGGAAAAGAGGCTAGCTCCCTCCTCTCCACAACCTCCTTTCAGGTAGTTGGAGAGAGCAATGAGGTCTCCCCTCAGCCTCCTCTTCTCCAGGCTAAACACCCCCAGCTCTCTCAGCCGTTCCTCAGAAGGCCTGTTCTCCAGCCCTTTCACCAGCTTTGTTGCTCTTCTCTGGACTCGCTCCAGAGCCTCAACATCCTTCTTGTGGGGAGGGGCCAGAACTGAACACAGGATTTGAGGAGCGGTCTCACCAGTGCCGAGTCCAGAGGGAGAAGAACCTCCCTGGACCTGCTGGTCACACCGTTTCTGATCCAAGCCAAGATGCCATTGGCCTTCTTGGCCACCTGGGCCACTGCTGGCTCCTGTTCAGTCGCTGTCAACCAACACCCCCAGGTCCCTCTCCTCCAGGCAGTTTCCAGCCAGACTTCTCCTAGTCTGGAGCTGCTCAGGGTTGTTGTGCCCCAAGTGCAGGACCTGGCATTTGGCCTTGTTAAACCTCATCCCATTGGACTCAGCCCAGCGGTCCAGCCTGTTCAGATCCCTTTGGAGCCTCCCTACCCTCCAGCAGATCCAGCTTCCACCCAGCTTAGTATCATCCGCAAACCTGCTCAGGGTGCCCTCGATGCCTTCATCCAGGTCATTGATAAAGACATTGAACAGGGCTGGACCCAGCACTGAGCCCTGGGGACACCACTTGGAACTGGATCTAAACCCATGTGTGAAAGCGGTCGTTGGGAAAAGCCAAGTGGGTGGTGGCAAAGGTTTGGAGTCCATACGGGGCTTTGCAATTTGTCCTGTGCCTGGCTGTCTCCCAAGGGCTATCCCTGCCCTCTGCCAGCAAGCAGGCGGCTAAAATGGAGCCCTCGAGTGTGCAGGGTAGCAAAACAAATCCTGCTGGGAAAGGACGTACCAGGCAAGCCAAGACATCAGCTGCTATCAACATGTAGAAAACATTATTCCAGCCGGTTGGGGAGATGAGCCCTGCAAGCAGCGGCCCTAGTGCTGCACCTGCAAGGGCACATGAGGCAAGTTAGGCGACAGGGAAGAAGGGACCGGGACCCCCAGCACCATGGCACCAGGGGAAGTCAGTGCTCAGCATCCTTTGGGCGTACAGACCTACAGATCCTGTGCCATCGATGATGGCTGTGACGGTAGAAAGTGCTTTGGCGTTCCCTTTGAGAGACTCATGGGTTCCCTGTTGGGATGAAGGACTAAAATGTAAGGAGGAAAAGTGGCTTTGGGGTCCGGCAGCTGGCAAGTCCTAGTGTGAGGCCATTCCCGATAGCAATTCCCAAGTATCGGACCCAGCCGTGGATGGGAAGATCAAACTTGGATGCTGCCTGCAGCCAAACCATGACAAAACCCAGACTGCCACCACTGGGCAGCAATCACAGGTCACATCCCAGTCCATTTTCCCACCAGGATTGTGCATGGAGGGAGATGCAGTGGGGCCAAAGCAGAGTCATGCAGCCAAGGTGGAAAATTAATAGGAGAAAAGCCATGTTTAAAGGAGGGTGTGGACCACAGCCCAGGGTGTGACAGCCTGGCCTTTCTCTGCTGGGCTTTGCAGGCGCTGGAGAACAAAGCTGGAAAGCAGAAACCACAGCAAACACTCCTCCAGGAAAGAGGGAGTGGGCTTTGGGTGGGTACAAGGCACGCTTCTTACCAAATCTGCTGAGACCGCTGTTGTGATGAGAGCATAAGGCCTGTTAACCAGAGCACCACAGACGATCAGCATCGCTGCGAGGAACAAGATGGCCAGAGAGATTAAGTGCAGGGGGCAAAAGGACGTCGGTCCCTCACCCCTGGTCTGTGTGCAGATGCTGCCATCGCACACATCTGCCACCTGCTCATCTCTGTTTTCCCCAGGAGCTCCCACCTGGCAGGCAGCGAATGCTCAACCAGCACCACCCGCCCCCTCATTCTAGACTGAGAGCCCAGCTTGAGAGAAGAAATAAAGGCAGGCGAGTCTGCAGCATCTCCCACCGCCCCTTCAGAGACGGCTGCGCTGAGGAGCCACTTACCTACTGACGTGCCGATGCCCTTCTGGCCAACATGGTTATACAGGAACAGCTGGAAGAGACACGAGATGTACCGGTTATGGCTATCCCAGCTGTTTTCCCAGCTGTTTTCCTTGGACCGGCACCCTGGGGACAGGATGCACAAGCTGGGGATCTGAACTATTGTTGGTGCCAAGGTTTGCGGCCCCCCTCACCTATGCGGGGTTTGGAAAGAAGAGCACCAGCCAGGATGGGAGCCGAGCCCCTGGCTCCGCATCCTGCTGTCTGCCTGCCAGATTAAATACCTGGCAAACAGAGGTGCTGCTGAGATTTATGGCCCGGCAAGGCTCACGCGCTGGCAGGAGCCAGATGGTAATTTGCCCCCCTGGTGCTGTTGGGGGATGTGGAGGCGATGTGGCCTCTCTGCTTTTCAGTGTGCTCCTACTTCAGCTGGTAGAGGTCTGCAACCCAGAGCCAGCCAGGCTTGGCTTACAGGTAATTAGCTGTGGGTTTGTGGCAGCAAAGCCAAATGAGCTCCGTGCGGGTGCTCAAGAAGGATGTCCTGGCCAAAGAAAGTGGAGCACAAGGCTGTCAGCATGAGGGCTTTGGGGATGCAGAGCAAAGAGATGAAAGCTGGGCTGCTCAGTGGGACACCCAAGGCTTTAAGACAAGACAGGGTTATGGCAGGACGGAGGGAAAAAACCCTAAGGGGTTTTACTTTAGCTGTCAGGGACTAAACAAGCCCCTCCGAGCCCCCAGATCTGGAGATCCACCCTGGGAACATCTAGGCACGTGGATTATCCCAGCTCTTATCTCAGCCGAGTGTGTGACCAGCTCATCCCAGGCGCTTGGGAAGAGGAAGGCGGCCGTGACTCAAAGGAACTGGAGGAGAAGAAACCCTTGTGACTGTTTTTTCCCCACATGACAACGCACCATGGGAGCGGCGACGACCAGCATCACACAGCATGTGGTGGCTCTGCCGCCGGTGTAGTCAGAGACGAGGCCGGCAAAGATCCCACCTGCAAGAAGGAGTCACAGGTGTTGCTCAAGCTGCACCAACAGCAAAGCTTTGCCCTGGTTTACTCAAAAATTCTATGGGATGCTGTGCTGTGGTGCTGTTTCATCCCACAGCTTTTGAGCGAGACATCCCCAAGGTTAAAAATAACAATATCAGAGTGAGGAGCTTTGGTTTATTCACACCGCTTTCTCCCTGCAGATGTTTCTATACACCTGCACACAGCTCTCATCCCTTCCGCGCTTCTGAGGTATTATTTAGGAGAAAGCTGAGCCTGAGCAAGCAAGATCCAAGGAAAGCTGTTGTGATGGTCAACGGGATGGCAAAGGTGAGGGGCATTTTATGCCTGCAGAATGCAGCTTGCAACACTGAATAAACCTCACTGCAGTGCTTCATGGAGAGCAATTCCCATCAAAGCCAGGGTTGTCCCCAAGCCATCCCCGATCCACCCCAACCACCCAGGCACAAACCTAAAATGCCCCCGACGTCAAAAAGAGTCGACAAGTCCCCAGCTTCCTTGGCCCCAAAATGAGCTGCAAGGGAGAGAAGAGGGGTGAGAAGATGCTGTCCTTGCCACGCTTGCTCCTGCCTCACCCTCCCCAAGAGCTCACCGACATTCACGATGTAGAGGGGCAGCCAGTAGAGGAAGGTGTAGCTCACCAGCTTGGCAAAGAGGAGGCAAAGGGAGAACTCCACCACACCCTGCGAGGACAGCAGGAGACATCAGAGGAGCTTCTTTCTCTCTCTGTTGATGGGGTGAGCTGCCCTGGCTTTGCTCTTCCCTCCGTCCCCATCACAACACAAGCAGCATCCCATGACTCACAGGTATCCGGAGTGCCCCGAGGAAGCTGATGGCTTCAGGCTCCTCAGCTGGTTCCTTGGGGCTGTTGGAGTGATCCCCGCTGCTTTGGCCTGAGACTTTCAGTGGCCCCTCATGGGAGGTGACTGCTTCAGGGTCCTTCTCTTTGGAGGCCACCCCTCCAACATCCTCCTCATCGGAGGCCATCTAAAAGCAAGGCGAAAGCGGGAGATGTGGCTCTCGTTGCTGCAAGGGGCTGAACCATCAGAGAGGCCAGGAGGTGACCCTGAGGATGCTCAGACCACGGTAGCAGTGAGCATCCTGTGCAATAACTGAACACCACTCCAATTTCTGACATTATAGAATCGTAGAATCATAGAATAACCAGGTTGGAAGAGACCCACCGGATCATCGAGTCCAACCATTCCTATCAAACACTAAACCATGTCCCTCAGCACCTCATCCACCTGCACCTTAAACACCTCCAGGGAAGGCGAGTCAACCCCCTCCCTGGGCAGACGGTTCCGTTGCCTAATGACCCTTTCTGTGAAGAATTTTTTCCTCATGTCCAGCCTAAATCTCCCCTGGTGGAGCTTGAGGCCATTCCCTCTTGTCCTGTCCCCTGTCACTTGGGAGAAGAGCCCAGCTCCCTCCTCTCCACAACCTCCTTTCAGGGAGTTGCAGAGAGCAATAAGGTCTCCCCTCAGCCTCCTCTTCTCCAGGCTAAACACTCCCAGCTCTCTCAGCCGTTCCTCAGAAGGCCTGTTCTCCAGCCCCCTCACCAGCTTTGCTGCTCTTCTCTGGACTCGCTCCAGAGCCTCAACATCCTTCTTGTGGGGAGGGGCCCAGAACTGAACACCGGTTTCGAGGAGCGGTCTCACCAGTGCCGAGTCCAGAGGGAGAAGAACCTCCCTGGACCTGCTGGTCACACCGTTTCTGATACAAGCCAAGATGACATTGGCCTTCTTGGCCACCTGGGCACACTGCTGGCTCACGTTCAGTCACTGTGACACTCGGGTTGCTTTGCTCTAAACTGAGCAACCCGGCCCAGTACGAGCCCGTTGGGAATCAAAGGAACTCACGTGATGCATAGGTGGGTTGCAGCCAACATCCTCGGAATCTGGAGGGAGAAAGGAGATCCTGTGAGAGCCTGGACCAGCCCTGCTCCAGCACCTCATGCGCTGCAAGGGAGAAATATGGGGCTGCAATCCCCCCAGGGCTGGGCTGTGTCTCTGGCGCCCGCTTCCTGGCAGCGAAAAGTCCTGGTCAGATCCCAAAGGGCTTCCCAAATGGTTCCTACAAAGACAGGCCAAGAGGAGCGTGTGGCACAGGGCGCTGGGCCTGCCTGGGTGATCCCAAAGGATACTGAGCATCTCTGTGGTGGCCGGCTCCACATCCCTGCTTGTCACAAGCTGCAAAGTATTTGGGTTGCCCAAAACACTCAGAGCTGGGTCAGGAGAAAAATTATAGCCCTGCCTGCTGATCTTGCTGTTCCACCAGGCATCTGCTGTGCCCCAGATTGTGCCACTCACACTCCACAAGGAAGAAGAAGGAGATGATGCCCATGATAGCGATGACGATGCCAGGCACAACGAAGGAGAAACCCCAGGCAGAGGAAACCCAGACGCCGGCGACGAGTGACCCTAAGATGTTGCCAACGGAGGTGTGCGAGTTCCAGATGCCCATGATGAAACCTCTCCTGGCAGGGACAGAGCTGGGGTTGGCATCGCCAGGGCCAACAGGGACCAGGACCAGGGTGCAATACGCCGGAGAATCACTCACTTTCCCTTCCCGAACCAATTCCCGACGCACGCCACGACAGAAGGCCAGCCGGTCGTTTGCACCAGCCCATTGCAGACCTAGCAAGAGACGAGCAGCATCACACGGCACTGTCGGCACCCGGCGAGCACCCACTGGATCCATGGAGCGCAGCCCTTCCGCTGCTTCGGGCAACTGCGCTCAAAACCAGCCCCCCCATCCCAAAGCTGGCCAGAAAATGCTTGGTTTGGGTATTTTTTTTCCTGCTGGGGCAATCCCGGAGCCTTTTGCATTGTTCCCATGGCTAAATCGGGAGCGGCTGGGGTTGCCAAACCGGCCGCCCGCCCTGCTCGGCTGGACCGGCGCGCCCGGTGGTTTCAGCGCCCACGCTACTCGTAACCGGGTTTTGCGGGGAGTGGAAATGCCCGTCGTGCTCCCGCATGAAACTGGGCCACCCTGATCCCTAAGAGCCACCAGAAAACTGGGATACGGCCAGGGCAGTAAAATCCAGAGCCTGGGCATCTCTGGCGCACACAGACCTGCATGATGATGAAGTACCAGAGGACGTGGATATTCCAGAAGGAGACGAGGCCGAAGAGCGCGGTGAAGAGCCCGCTCAGCACCATCCCCGCCGACAGGTGGTACCGCAGCGGGAGGCGCTCCCCAAAAATGCCGCTGCGGAGAGAGGGAAGAGTGCCGACAGGGGCCGTCACGGGCGATGCTGCCGATGGGCGGCACCACACCACGTCAGTGCCCGAATCCCAAGGGGATCCCAGCACCTAGCTGCTTTCCCGTTAGCACGACCTGATGGAAACCAGTTTGGGACTGCAAACTGGTGGGCAGAGGACAAGGGGTGCAAAGGCCTTGGGTACCTGATAAACATCCCAATGGCATAGGCCACCAGGAAGGCATTATCCAGCGCCCCAAAAAGCTCATTGTAGTTGTCCCCATCTGCAAAAGAAATATCAGGGCCACATCAGCCAGGCTGCCATCCTGTTTCCCTCGCCGTGGCCACTGGCTGGTCCTCATCCCCCATCCCCAAAACTCTTCTCCCCGGGGACGGGCAGCTCTTGGGCCGTGGCCAGGCGCCAGCGGCTTTGGCACCCGGTCCCGATTTCACCACTCGCTGCTGCCCTTTGGCCCGGGGACACAGGGCACATTAATTACCTCCGGGTGCCTAATGAGCAGCCGGCCCCCTGCCAAAACCTCTGGCCGTGACCCGGCTCGGGGTGACGGGGGCGCTCAGCCTTACCGAAGGGTGCCCAGCTGCTATCAACATGTAGAAGACATTATTCCAGCCGGTGGGGGAGATGAGCCCTGCAAGCAGCGGCCCTAGTGCACAAGCTGGGGACCTGAACTATTGTTGGTGCCAAGGTTTGCGGCCCCCCTCACCTATGCGGGGTTTGGAAAGAAGAGCACCAGCCAGCATGGGAGCCGAGCCCCTGGCTCCGCATCCTGCTGTCTGCCTGCCAGATTAAATACCTGGCAAACAGAGGTGCTGCTGAGATTTATGGCCCGGCAAGACTCACGCGCTGGCAGGAGCCAGATGGTAATTTGCCCCCCTGGTGCTGTTGGGGGATGTGGAGGCGATGTGGCCTCTCTGCTTTTCAGTGTGCTCCTACTTCAGCTGGTAGAGGTCTGCAACCCAGAGCCAGCCAGGTTTGGATTACAGGTAATTAGCTGTGGGTTTGTGGCAGCAAAGCCAAATGAGCTCCGTGCGGGTGCTCAAGAAGGATGTCCTGGCCAAAGAAAGTGGAGCACAAGGCTGTCAGCATGAGGGCTTTGGGGATACAGAGCAAAGAGATGAAAGCTGGGCTGCTCAGTGGGACACCCAAGGCTTTAAGACAAGACAGGGTTATGGCAGGACGGAGGGAAAAAACCCTAAGGGGTTTTACTTTAGCTGTCAGGGACTAAACAAGCCCCTCCGAGCCCCCAGATCTGGAGATCCACCCTGGGAACATCTAGGCACGTGGATTATCCCAGCTCTTATCTCAGCCGAGTGTGTGACCAGCTCATCCCAGGCGCTTGGGAAGAGGAAGGCGGCCGTGACTCAAAGGAACTGGAGGAGAAGAAACCCTTGTGACTGTTTTTTCCCCACATGACAACGCACCATGGGAGCGGCGACGACCAGCATCACACAGCATGTGGTGGCTCTGCCGCCGGTGTAGTCAGAGACGAGGCCGGCAAAGATCCCACCTGCAAGAAGGAGTCACAGGTGTTGCTCAAGCTGCACCAACAGCAAAGTTTTGCCCTGGTTTACTCAAACATTCTATGGGATGCTGTGCTGTGGTGCTGTTTCATCCCACAGCTTTTGAGCGAGACACCCCCAAGGTTAAAAATAACAATATCAGAGTGAGGAGCTTTGGTTTATTCACACCGCTTTCTCCCTGCAGATGTTTCTATACACCTGCACACAGCTCTCATCCCTTCCACGCTTCTGAGGTATTATTTAGGAGAAAGCTGAGCCTGAGCAAGCAAGATCCAAGGAAAGCTGTTGTGATGGTCAACGGGATGGCAAAGGTGAGGGGCATTTTATGCCTGCAGAATGCAGCTTGCAACACTGAATAAACCTCACTGCAGTGCTTCATGGAGAGCAATTCCCATCAAAGCCAGGGTTGTCCCCAAGCCATCCCCGATCCACCCCAACCACCCAGGCACAAACCTAAAATGCCCCCGACGTCAAAAAGAGTCGACAAGTCCCCAGCTTCCTTGGCCCCAAAATGAGCTGCAAGGGAGAGAAGAGGGGTGAGAAGATGCTGTCCTTGCCACGCTTGCTCCTGCCTCACCCTCCCCAAGAGCTCACCGACATTCACGATGTAGAGGGGCAGCCAGTAGAGGAAGGTGTAGCTCACCAGCTTGGCGAAGAGAAGGCAAAGGGAGAACTCCACCACACCCTACGAGGACAGCAGGAGACATCAGAGGAGCTTCTTTCTCCCTCTGTTGATGGGGTGAGCTGCCCTGGCTTTGCTCTTCCCTCCGTCCCCATCACAACACAAGCAGCATCCCATGACTCACAGGTATCCGGAGCGCCCCGAGGAAGCTGATGGCTTCAGGCTCCTCAGCTGGTTCCTTGGGGCTGTTGGAGTGATCCCCGCTGCTTTGGCCTGAGACTTTCAGTGGCCCCTCATGGGAGGTGACTGCTTCAGGGTCCTTCTCTTTGGAGGCCACCCCTCCAACATCCTCCTCATCGGAGGCCATCTAAAAGCAAGGCGAAAGCGGGAGATGTGGCTCTCGTTGCTGCAAGGGGCTGAACCATCAGAGAGGCCAGGAGGTGACCCTGAGCATGCTCAGACCACGGTAGCAGTGAGCATCCTGTGCAATAACTGAACACCACTCCAATTTCTGACATTATAGAATCGTAGAATCATAGAATAACCAGGTTGGAAGAGACCCACCGGATCATCGAGTCCAACCATTCCTATCAAACACTAAACCATGTCCCTCAGCACCTCATCCACCTGCACCTTAAACACCTCCAGGGAAGGCGAGTCAACCCCCTCCCTGGGCAGACGGTTCCGTTGCCTAATGACCCTTTCTGTGAAGAATTTTTTCCTCATGTCCAGCCTAAATCTCCCCTGGTGGAGCTTGAGGCCATTCCCTCTTGTCCTGTCCCCTGTCACTTGGGAGAAGAGCCCAGCTCCCTCCTCTCCACAACCTCCTTTCAGGCAGTTGCAGAGAGCAATAAGGTCTCCCCTCAGCCTCCTCTTCTCCAGGCTAAACACCCCCAGCTCTCTAAGCTATTCCTCAGAAGGCCTGTTCTCCAGCCCCCTCACCAGCTTTGCTGCTCTTCTCTGGACTCGCTCCAGAGCCTCAACATCCTTCTTGTGGGGAGGGGCCCAGAACTGAACACCGGTTTCGAGGAGCGGTCTCCCCAGTGCCGAGTCCAGAGGGAGAAGAACCTCCCTGGACCTGCTGGTCACACCGTTTCTGATCCAAGCCAAGATGCCATTGGCCTTCTTGGCCACCTGGGCCCCTGCTGGCTCATGTTCAGTCGCTGTCAACCAACACCCCCAGGTCCCTCTCCTCCAGGCAGTTTCCAGCCAGACTTCTCCTAGTCTGGAGCTGCTCAGGGTTGTTGTGCCCCAAGTGCAGGACCCGGCATTTGGCCTTGTTAAACCTCATCCCATTGGACTCTGCCCAGCGATCCAGCCTGTTCAGATCCCTTTGGAGCCTCCCTACCCTCCAGCAGATCCAGCTTCCACCCAGCTTAGTATCATCCGCAAACCTGCTCAGGGTGCACTCGATGCCTTCATCCAGGTCATTGATAAAGACATTGAACAGGGCTGGACCCAGCACTGAGCCCTGGGGACACCACTTGGAACTGGATCTAAACCCATGTGTGAAAGCGGTCGTTGGGAAAAGCCAAGTGGGTGGTGGCAAAGGTTTGGAGTCCATACAGGGCTTTGCAATTTGTCCTGTGCCTGGCTGTCTCCCAAGGGCTATCCCTGCCCTCTGCCAGCAAGCAGGCGGCTAAAATGGAGCCCTCGAGTGTGCAGGGTAGCAAAACAAATCCTGCTGGGAAAGGACGTACCAGGCAAGCCAAGACATCAGCTGCTATCAACATGTAGAAAACATTATTCCAGCCGGTGGGGGAGATGAGCCCTGCAAGCAGCGGCCCTAGTGCTGCACCTGCAAGGGCACATGAGGCAAGTTAGGCGACAGGGGAGAGGGGACCGGGACCCCCAGCACCATGGCACCAGGGGAAGTCAGTGCTCAGCATCCTTTGGGCGTACAGACCTACAGATCCTGTGCCATCGATGATGGCTGTGACGGTAGAAAGTGCTTTGGCGTTCCCTTTGAGACACTCATGGGTTCCCTGTTGGGATGAAGGACTAAAATGTAAGGAGGAAAAGTGGCCTTGGGGTCCGGCAGCTGGCAAGTCCTAGTGTGAGGCCATTCCCGATAGCAATTCCCAAGTATCGGACCCAGCCGTGGATGGGAAGATCAAACTTGGATGCTGCCTGCAGCCAAACCATGACAAAACCCAGACTGCCACCACTGGGCAGCAATCACAGGTCACATCCCAGTCCATTTTCCCACCAGGATTGTGCATGGAGGGAGATGCAGTGGGGCCAAAGCAGAGTCATGCAGCCAAGGTGAAAAAGTAATAGGAGAAAAGCCATGTTTAAAGGAGGGTGTGGACCACAGCCCAGGGTGTAACAGCCCGGCCTTCTCTGCTGGGCTTTGCAGGCGCTGGAGAACAAAGCTGGAAAGCAGAAACCACAGCAAACACTCCTCCAGGAAAGAGGGAGTGGGCTTTGGGTGGGTACAAGACACGCTTCTTACCAAATCTGCTGAGACCGCTGTTGTGATGAGAGCATAAGGCCCGTTAACCAGAGCACCGCAGACGATCAGCATCACTGCGAGGAACAAGATGGCCAGAGAGATTAAGTGCAGGGGGCAAAAGGACGTCGGTCCCTCACCCCTGGTCTGTGTGCAAATGTTGCCATCGCACACATCTGCCACCTGCTCATCTCTGTTTTCCCCAGGAGCTCCCACCTGGCAGGCAGCGAATGCTCAACCAGCACCACCCGCCCCCTCATTCTAGACTGAGAGCCCGGCTTGAGAGAAGAAATAAAGGCAGGTTGAGTCTGCAGCATCTCCCACCGCCCCTTCAGAGACGGCTGCGCTGAGGAGCCACTTACCTACTGACGTGCCGATGCCCTTCTGGCCAACATGGTTATACAGGAACAGCTGGAAGAGACACGAGATGTACCGGTTATGGCTATCCCAGCTGTTTTCCCAGCTGTTTTCCTTGGACCGGCACCCTGGGGACAGGATGCACAAGCTGGGGACCTGAACTATTGTTGGTGCCAAGGTTTGCGGCCCCCCTCACCTATGCGGGGTTTGGAAAGAAGAGCACCAGCCAGCATGGGAGCCGAGCCCCTGGCTCCGCATCCTGCTGTCTGCCTGCCAGATTAAATACCTGGCAAACAGAGGTGCTGCTGAGATTTATGGCCCGGCAAGACTCACGCGCTGGCAGGAGCTAGATGGTAATTTGCCCCCCTGGTGCTGTTGGGGGATGTGGAGGCGATGTGGCCTCTCTGCTTTTCAGTGTGCTCCTACTTCAGCTGGTAGAGGTCTGCAACCCAGAGCCAGCCAGGTTTGGATTACAGGTAATTAGCTGTGGGTTTGTGGCAGCAAAGCCAAATGAGCTCCGTGCGGGTGCTCAAGAAGGATGTCCTGGCCAAAGAAAGTGGAGCACAAGGCTGTCAGCATGAGGGCTTTGGGGATGCAGAGCAAAGAGATGAAAGCTGGGCTGCTCAGTGGGACACCCAAGGCTTTAAGACAAGACAGGGTTATGGCAGGACGGAGGGAAAAAACCCTAAGGGGTTTTACTTTAGCTGTCAGGGACTAAACAAGCCCCTCCGAGCCCCCAGATCTGGAGATCCACCCTGGGAACATCTAGGCACGTGGATTATCCCAGCTCTTATCTCAGCCGAGTGTGTGACCAGCTCATCCCAGGCGCTTGGGAAGAGGAAGGCGGCCGTGACTCAAAGGAACTGGAGGAGAAGAAACCCTTGTGACTGTTTTTTCCCCACATGACAACGCACCATGGGAGCGGCGACGACCAGCATCACACAGCATGTGGTGGCTCTGCCGCCGGTGTAGTCAGAGACGAGGCCGGCAAAGATCCCACCTGCAAGAAGGAGTCACAGGTGTTGCTCAAGCTGCACCAACAGCAAAGCTTTGCCCTGGTTTACTCAAACATTCTATGGGATGCTGTGCTGTGGTGCTGTTTCATCCCACAGCTTTTGAGCGAGACATCCCCAAGGTTAAAAATAACAATATCAGAGTGAGGAGCTTTGGTTTATTCACACCGCTTTCTCCCTGCAGATGTTTCTATACACCTGCACACAGCTCTCATCCCTTCCGCGCTTCTGAGGTATTATTTAGGAGAAAGCTGAGCCTGAGCAAGCAAGATCCAAGGAAAGCTGTTGTGATGGTCAACGGGATGGCAAAGGTGAGGGGCATTTTATGCCTGCAGAATGCAGCTTGCAACACTGAATAAACCTCACTGCAGTGCTTCATGGAGAGCAATTCCCATCAAAGCCAGGGTTGTCCCCAAGCCATCCCCGATCCACCCCAACCACCCAGGCACAAACCTAAAATGCCCCCGACGTCAAAAAGAGTCGACAAGTCCCCAGCTTCCTTGGCCCCAAAATGAGCTGCAAGGGAGAGAAGAGGGGTGAGAAGATGCTGTCCTTGCCACGCTTGCTCCTGCCTCACCCTCCCCAAGAGCTCACCGACATTCACGATGTAGAGGGGCAGCCAGTAGAGGAAGGTGTAGCTCACCAGCTTGGCAAAGAGGAGGCAAAGGGAGAACTCCACCACACCCTGCGAGGACAGCAGGAGACATCAGAGGAGCTTCTTTCTCTCTCTGTTGATGGGGTGAGCTGCCCTGGCTTTGCTCTTCCCTCCGTCCCCATCACAACACAAGCAGCATCCCATGACTCACAGGTATCCGGAGCGCCCCGAGGAAGCTGATGGTTTCAGGCTCCTCAGCTGGTTCCTTGGGGCTGTTGGAGTGATCCCCGCTGCTTTGGCCTGAGACTTTCAGTGGCCCCTCATGGGAGGTGACTGCTTCAGGGTCCTTCTCTTTGGAGGCCACCCCTCCAACATCCTCCTCATCGGAGGCCATCTAAAAGCAAGGCGAAAGCGGGAGATGTGGCTCTCGTTGCTGCAAGGGGCTGAACCATCAGAGAGGCCAGGAGGTGACCCTGACGATGCTCAGACCACGGTAGCAGTGAGCATCCTGTGCAATAACTGAGCACCACTCCAATTTCTGACATTATAGAATCGTAGAATCATAGAATAACCAGGTTGGAAGAGACCCACCGGATCATCGAGTCCAACCATTCCTATCAAACACTAAACCATGTCCCTCAGCACCTCATCCACCTGCACCTTAAACACCTCCAGGGAAGGCGAGTCAACCCCCTCCCTGGGCAGACGGTTCCGTTGCCTAATGACCCTTTCTGTGAAGAATTTTTTCCTCATGTCCAGCCTAAATCTCCCCTGGTGGAGCTTGAGGCCATTCCCTCTTGTCCTGTCCCCTGTCACTTGGGAGAAGAGCCCAGCTCCCTCCTCTCCACAACCTCCTTTCAGGGAGTTGCAGAGAGCAATAAGGTCTCCCCTCAGCCTCCTCTTCTCCAGGCTAAACACTCCCAGCTCTCTCAGCTATTCCTCAGAAGGCCTGTTCTCCAGCCCCCTCACCAGCTTTGCTGCTCTTCTCTGGACTCGCTCCAGAGCCTCAACATCCTTCTTGTGGGGAGGGGCCCAGAACTGAACACCGGTTTCGAGGAGCGGTCTCCCCAGTGCCGAGTCCAGAGGGAGAAGAACCTCCCTGGACCTGCTGGTCACACCGTTTCTGATACAAGCCAAGATGACATTGGCCTTCTTGGCCACCTGGGCACACTGCTGGCTCACGTTCAGTCACTGTGACACTCGGGTTGCTTTGCTCTAAACTGAGCAACCCGGCCCAGTACGAGCCCGTTGGGAATCAAAGGAACTCACGTGATGCATAGGTGGGTTGCAGCCAACATCCTCGGGATCTGGAGGGAGAAAGGAGATCCTGTGAGAGCCTGGACCAGCCCTGCTCCAGCACCTCATGCGCTGCAAGGGAGAAATATGGAGCTGCAATCCCCCCAGGGCTGGGCTGTGTCTCTGGCGCCCGCTTCCTGGCAGCGAAAAGTCCTGGTCAGATCCCAAAGGGCTTCCCAAATGGTTCCTACAAAGACAGGCCAAGAGGAGCGTGTGGCACAGGGCGCTGGGCCTGCCTGGGTGATCCCAAAGGATACTGAGCATCTCTGTGGTGGCCGGCTCCACATCCCTGCTTGTCACAAGCTGCAAAGTATTTGGGTTGCCCAAAACACTCAGAGCTGGGTCAGGAGAAAAATTATAGCCCTGCCTGCTGATCTTGCTGTTCCACCAGGCATCTGCTGTGCCCCACATTGTGCCACTCACACTCCACAAGGAAGAAGAAGGAGATGATGCCCATGATAGCGATGACGATGCCAGGCACAACGAAGGAGAAACCCCAGGCACAGGAAACCCAGACGCCGGCGACGAGTGACCCTAAGATGTTGCCAACGGAGGTGTGCGAGTTCCAGATGCCCATGATGAAACCTCTCCTGGCAGGGACAGAGCTGGGGTTGGCATCGCCAGGGCCAACAGGGACCAGGACCAGGGTGCAATACGCCGGAGAATCACTCACTTTCCCTTCCCGAACCAATTCCCGACGCACGCCACGACAGAAGGCCAGCCGGTCGTTTGCACCAGCCCATTGCAGACCTAGCAAGAGACGAGCAGCATCACACGGCACTGTCGGCACCCGGCGAGCACCCACTGGATCCATGGAGCGCAGCCCTTCCGCTGCTTCGGGCAACTGCGCTCAAAACCAGCCCCCCCATCCCAAAGCTGGCCAGAAAATGCTTGGTTTGGGTATTTTTTTTCCTGCTGGGGCAATCCCGGAGCCTTTTGCATTGTTCCCATGGCTAAATCGGGAGCGGCTGGGGTTGCCAAACCGGCCGCCCGCCCTGCTCGGCTGGACCGGCGCGCCCGGTGGTTTCAGCGCCCACGCTACTCGTAACCGGGTTTTGCGGGGAGTGGAAATGCCCGTCGTGCTCCCGCATGAAACTGGGCCACCCTGATCCCTAAGAGCCACCAGAAAACTGGGATACGGCCAGGGCAGTAAAATCCAGAGCCTGGGCATCTCTGGCGCACACAGACCTGCATGATGATGAAGTACCAGAGGACGTGGATATTCCAGAAGGAGACGAGGCCGAAGAGCGCGGTGAAGAGCCCGCTCAGCACCATCCCCGCCGACAGGTGGTACCGCAGCGGGAGGCGCTCCCCAAAAATGCCGCTGCGGAGAGAGGGAAGAGTGCCGACAGGGGCCGTCACGGGCGATGCTGCCGATGGGCGGCACCACACCACGTCAGTGCCCGAATCCCAAGGGGATCCCAGCACCTAGCTGCTTTCCCGTTAGCACGACCTGATGGAAACCAGTTTGGGACTGCAAACTGGTGGGCAGAGGACAAGGGGTGCAAAGGCCTTGGGTACCTGATAAACATCCCAATGGCATAGGCCACCAGGAAGGCATTATCCAGCGCCCCAAAAAGCTCATTGTAGTTGTCCCCATCTGCAAAAGAAATATCAGGGCCACATCAGCCAGGCTGCCATCCTGTTTCCCTCGCCGTGGCCACTGGCTGGTCCTCATCCCCCATCCCCAAAACTCTTCTCCCCGGGGACGGGCAGCTCTTGGGCCGTGGCCAGGCGCCAGCGGCTTTGGCACCCGGTCCCGATTTCACCACTCGCTGCTGCCCTTTGGCCCGGGGACACAGGGCACATTAATTACCTCCGGGTGCCTAATGAGCAGCCGGCCCCCTGCCAAAACCTCTGGCCGTGACCCGGCTCGGGGTGACGGGGGCGCTCAGCCTTACCGAAGGGTGCCCAGCTGCTATCAACATGTAGAAGACATTATTCCAGCCGGTGGGGGAGATGAGCCCTGCAAGCAGCGGCCCTAGTGCACAAGCTGGGGACCTGAACTATTGTTGGTGCCAAGGTTTGCGGCCCCCCTCACCTATGCGGGGTTTGGAAAGAAGAGCACCAGCCAGCATGGGAGCCGAGCCCCTGGCTCCGCATCCTGCTGTCTGCCTGCCAGATTAAATACCTGGCAAACAGAGGTGCTGCTGAGATTTATGGCCCGGCAAGACTCACGCGCTGGCAGGAGCCAGATGGTAATTTGCCCCCCTGGTGCTGTTGGGGGATGTGGAGGCGATGTGGCCTCTCTGCTTTTCAGTGTGCTCCTACTTCAGCTGGTAGAGGTCTGCAACCCAGACCCAGCCAGGTTTGGATTACAGGTAATTAGCTGTGGGTTTGTGGCAGCAAAGCCAAATGAGCTCCGTGCGGGTGCTCAAGAAGGATGTCCTGGCCAAAGAAAGTGGAGCACAAGGCTGTCAGCATGAGGGCTTTGGGGATACAGAGCAAAGAGATGAAAGCTGGGCTGCTCAGTGGGACACCCAAGGCTTTAAGACAAGACAGGGTTATGGCAGGACGGAGGGAAAAAACCCTAAGGGGTTTTACTTTAGCTGTCAGGGACTAAACAAGCCCCTCCGAGCCCCCAGATCTGGAGATCCACCCTGGGAACATCTAGGCACGTGGATTATCCCAGCTCTTATCTCAGCCGAGTGTGTGACCAGCTCATCCCAGGCGCTTGGGAAGAGGAAGGCGGCCGTGACTCAAAGGAACTGGAGGAGAAGAAACCCTTGTGACTGTTTTTTCCCCACATGACAACGCACCATGGGAGCGGCGACGACCAGCATCACACAGCATGTGGTGGCTCTGCCGCCGGTGTAGTCAGAGACGAGGCCGGCAAAGATCCCACCTGCAAGAAGGAGTCACAGGTGTTGCTCAAGCTGCACCAACAGCAAAGCTTTGCCCTGGTTTACTCAAAAATTCTATGGGATGCTGTGCTGTGGTGCTGTTTCATCCCACAGCTTTTGAGCGAGACATCCCCAAGGTTAAAAATAACAATATCAGAGTGAGGAGCTTTGGTTTATTCACACCGCTTTCTCCCTGCAGATGTTTCTATACACCTGCCCACAGCTCTCATCCCTTCCGCGCTTCTGAGGTATTATTTAGGAGAAAGCTGAGCCTGAGCAAGCAAGATCCAAGGAAAGCTGTTGTGATGGTCAACGGGATGGCAAAGGTGAGGGGCATTTTATGCCTGCAGAATGCAGCTTGCAACACTGAATAAACCTCACTGCAGTGCTTCATGGAGAGCAATTCCCATCAAAGCCAGGGTTGTCCCCAAGCCATCCCCGATCCACCCCAACCACCCAGGCACAAACCTAAAATGCCCCCGACGTCAAAAAGAGTCGACAAGTCCCCAGCTTCCTTGGCCCCAAAATGAGCTGCAAGGGAGAGAAGAGGGGTGAGAAGATGCTGTCCTTGCCACGCTTGCTCCTGCCTCACCCTCCCCAAGAGCTCACCGACATTCACGATGTAGAGGGGCAGCCAGTAGAGGAAGGTGTAGCTCACCAGCTTGGCAAAGAGGAGGCAAAGGGAGAACTCCACCACACCCTGCGAGGACAGCAGGAGACATCAGAGGAGCTTCTTTCTCTCTCTGTTGATGGGGTGAGCTGCCCTGGCTTTGCTCTTCCCTCCGTCCCCATCACAACACAAGCAGCATCCCATGACTCACAGGTATCCGGAGCGCCCCGAGGAAGCTGATGGTTTCAGGCTCCTCAGCTGGTTCCTTGGGGCTGTTGGAGTGATCCCCGCTGCTTTGGCCTGAGACTTTCAGTGGCCCCTCATGGGAGGTGACTGCTTCAGGGTCCTTCTCTTTGGAGGCCACCCCTCCAACATCCTCCTCATCGGAGGCCATCTAAAAGCAAGGCGAAAGCGGGAGATGTGGCTCTCGTTGCTGCAAGGGGCTGAACCATCAGAGAGGCCAGCAGGTGACCCTGACGATGCTCAGACCACGGTAGCAGTGAGCATCCTGTGCAATAACTGAGCACCACTCCAATTTCTGACATTATAGAATCATAGAATCATAGAATAACCAGGTTGGAAGAGACCCACCGGATCATCGAGTCCAACCATTCCTATCAAACACTAAACCATGTCCCTCAGCACCTCATCCACCTGCACCTTAAACACCTCCAGGGAAGGCGAGTCAACCCCCTCCCTGGGCAGACGGTTCCGTTGCCTAATGACCCTTTCTGTGAAGAATTTTTTCCTCATGTCCAGCCTAAATCTCCCCTGGTGGAGCTTGAGGCCATTCCCTCTTGTCCTGTCCCCTGTCACTTGGGAGAAGAGCCCAGCTCCCTCCTCTCCACAACCTCCTTTCAGGGAGTTGCAGAGAGCAATAAGGTCTCCCCTCAGCCTCCTCTTCTCCAGGCTAAACACTCCCAGCTCTCTCAGCTATTCCTCAGAAGGCCTGTTCTCCAGCCCCCTCACCAGCTTTGCTGCTCTTCTCTGGACTCGCTCCAGAGCCTCAACATCCTTCTTGTGGGGAGGGGCCCAGAACTGAACACCGGTTTCGAGGAGCGGTCTCCCCAGTGCCGAGTCCAGAGGGAGAAGAACCTCCCTGGACCTGCTGGTCACACCGTTTCTGATACAAGCCAAGATGACATTGGCCTTCTTGGCCACCTGGGCACACTGCTGGCTCACGTTCAGTCACTGTGACACTCGGGTTGCTTTGCTCTAAACTGAGCAACCCGGCCCAGTACGAGCCCGTTGGGAATCAAAGGAACTCACGTGATGCATAGGTGGGTTGCAGCCAACATCCTCGGGATCTGGAGGGAGAAAGGAGATCCTGTGAGAGCCTGGACCAGCCCTGCTCCAGCACCTCATGCGCTGCAAGGGAGAAATATGGAGCTGCAATCCCCCCAGGGCTGGGCTGTGTCTCTGGCGCCCGCTTCCTGGCAGCGAAAAGTCCTGGTCAGATCCCAAAGGGCTTCCCAAATGGTTCCTACAAAGACAGGCCAAGAGGAGCGTGTGGCACAGGGCGCTGGGCCTGCCTGGGTGATCCCAAAGGATACTGAGCATCTCTGTGGTGGCCGGCTCCACATCCCTGCTTGTCACAAGCTGCAAAGTATTTGGGTTGCCCAAAACACTCAGAGCTGGGTCAGGAGAAAAATTATAGCCCTGCCTGCTGATCTTGCTGTTCCACCAGGCATCTGCTGTGCCCCACATTGTGCCACTCACACTCCACAAGGAAGAAGAAGGAGATGATGCCCATGATAGCGATGACGATGCCAGGCACAACGAAGGAGAAACCCCAGGCAGAGGAAACCCAGACGCCGGCGACGAGTGACCCTAAGATGTTGCCAACGGAGGTGTGCGAGTTCCAGATGCCCATGATGAAACCTCTCCTGGCAGGGACAGAGCTGGGGTTGGCATCGCCAGGGCCAACAGGGACCAGGACCAGGGTGCAATACGCCGGAGAATCACTCACTTTCCCTTCCCGAACCAATTCCCGACGCACGCCACGACAGAAGGCCAGCCGGTCGTTTGCACCAGCCCATTGCAGACCTAGCAAGAGACGAGCAGCATCACACGGCACTGTCGGCACCCGGCGAGCACCCACTGGATCCATGGAGCGCAGCCCTTCCGCTGCTTCGGGCAACTGCGCTCAAAACCAGCCCCCCCATCCCAAAGCTGGCCAGAAAATGCTTGGTTTGGGTATTTTTTTTCCTGCTGGGGCAATCCCGGAGCCTTTTGCATTGTTCCCATGGCTAAATCGGGAGCGGCTGGGGTTGCCAAACCGGCCGCCCGCCCTGCTCGGCTGGACCGGCGCGCCCGGTGGTTTCAGCGCCCACGCTACTCGTAACCGGGTTTTGCGGGGAGTGGAAATGCCCGTCGTGCTCCCGCATGAAACTGGGCCACCCTGATCCCTAAGAGCCACCAGAAAACTGGGATACGGCCAGGGCAGTAAAATCCAGAGCCTGGGCATCTCTGGCGCACACAGACCTGCATGATGATGAAGTACCAGAGGACGTGGATATTCCAGAAGGAGACGAGGCCGAAGAGCGCGGTGAAGAGCCCGCTCAGCACCATCCCCGCCGACAGGTGGTACCGCAGCGGGAGGCGCTCCCCAAAAATGCCGCTGCGGAGAGAGGGAAGAGTGCCGACAGGGGCCGTCACGGGCGATGCTGCCGATGGGCGGCACCACACCACGTCAGTGCCCGAATCCCAAGGGGATCCCAGCACCTAGCTGCTTTCCCGTTAGCACGACCTGATGGAAACCAGTTTGGGACTGCAAACTGGTGGGCAGAGGACAAGGGGTGCAAAGGCCTTGGGTACCTGATAAACATCCCAATGGCATAGGCCACCAGGAAGGCATTATCCAGCGCCCCAAAAAGCTCATTGTAGTTGTCCCCATCTGCAAAAGAAATATCAGGGCCACATCAGCCAGGCTGCCATCCTGTTTCCCTCGCCGTGGCCACTGGCTGGTCCTCATCCCCCATCCCCAAAACTCTTCTCCCCGGGGAGGGGCAGCTCTTGGGCCGTGGCCAGGCGCCAGCGGCTTTGGCACCCGGTCCCGATTTCACCACTCGCTGCTGCCCTTTGGCCCGGGGACACAGGGCACATTAATTACCTCCGGGTGCCTAATGAGCAGCCGGCCCCCTGCCAAAACCTCTGGCCGTGACCCGGCTCGGGGTGACGGGGGCGCTCAGCCTTACCGAAGGGTGCCCAGCTGCTATCAACATGTAGAAGACATTATTCCAGCCGGTGGGGGAGATGAGCCCTGCAAGCAGCGGCCCTAGTGCACAAGCTGGGGACCTGAACTATTGTTGGTGCCAAGGTTTGCGGCCCCCCTCACCTATGCGGGGTTTGGAAAGAAGAGCACCAGCCAGCATGGGAGCCGAGCCCCTGGCTCCGCATCCTGCTGTCTGCCTGCCAGATTAAATACCTGGCAAACAGAGGTGCTGCTGAGATTTATGGCCCGGCAAGACTCACGCGCTGGCAGGAGCCAGATGGTAATTTGCCCCCCTGGTGCTGTTGGGGGATGTGGAGGCGATGTGGCCTCTCTGCTTTTCAGTGTGCTCCTACTTCAGCTGGTAGAGGTCTGCAACCCAGAGCCAGCCAGGTTTGGATTACAGGTAATTAGCTGTGGGTTTGTGGCAGCAAAGCCAAATGAGCTCCGTGCGGGTGCTCAAGAAGGATGTCCTGGCCAAAGAAAGTGGAGCACAAGGCTGTCAGCATGAGGGCTTTGGGGATACAGAGCAAAGAGATGAAAGCTGGGCTGCTCAGTGGGACACCCAAGGCTTTAAGACAAGACAGGGTTATGGCAGGACGGAGGGAAAAAACCCTAAGGGGTTTTACTTTAGCTGTCAGGGACTAAACAAGCCCCTCCGAGCCCCCAGATCTGGAGATCCACCCTGGGAACATCTAGGCACGTGGATTATCCCAGCTCTTATCTCAGCCGAGTGTGTGACCAGCTCATCCCAGGCGCTTGGGAAGAGGAAGGCGGCCGTGACTCAAAGGAACTGGAGGAGAAGAAACCCTTGTGACTGTTTTTTCCCCACATGACAACGCACCATGGGAGCGGCGACGACCAGCATCACACAGCATGTGGTGGCTCTGCCGCCGGTGTAGTCAGAGACGAGGCCGGCAAAGATCCCACCTGCAAGAAGGAGTCACAGGTGTTGCTCAAGCTGCACCAACAGCAAAGTTTTGCCCTGGTTTACTCAAACATTCTATGGGATGCTGTGCTGTGGTGCTGTTTCATCCCACAGCTTTTGAGCGAGACACCCCCAAGGTTAAAAATAACAATATCAGAGTGAGGAGCTTTGGTTTATTCACACCGCTTTCTCCCTGCAGATGTTTCTATACACCTGCACACAGCTCTCATCCCTTCCACGCTTCTGAGGTATTATTTAGGAGAAAGCTGAGCCTGAGCAAGCAAGATCCAAGGAAAGCTGTTGTGATGGTCAACGGGATGGCAAAGGTGAGGGGCATTTTATGCCTGCAGAATGCAGCTTGCAACACTGAATAAACCTCACTGCAGTGCTTCATGGAGAGCAATTCCCATCAAAGCCAGGGTTGTCCCCAAGCCATCCCCGATCCACCCCAACCACCCAGGCACAAACCTAAAATGCCCCCGACGTCAAAAAGAGTCGACAAGTCCCCAGCTTCCTTGGCCCCAAAATGAGCTGCAAGGGAGAGAAGAGGGGTGAGAAGATGCTGTCCTTGCCACGCTTGCTCCTGCCTCACCCTCCCCAAGAGCTCACCGACATTCACGATGTAGAGGGGCAGCCAGTAGAGGAAGGTGTAGCTCACCAGCTTGGCGAAGAGAAGGCAAAGGGAGAACTCCACCACACCCTACGAGGACAGCAGGAGACATCAGAGGAGCTTCTTTCTCCCTCTGTTGATGGGGTGAGCTGCCCTGGCTTTGCTCTTCCCTCCGTCCCCATCACAACACAAGCAGCATCCCATGACTCACAGGTATCCGGAGCGCCCCGAGGAAGCTGATGGCTTCAGGCTCCTCAGCTGGTTCCTTGGGGCTGTTGGAGTGATCCCCGCTGCTTTGGCCTGAGACTTTCAGTGGCCCCTCATGGGAGGTGACTGCTTCAGGGTCCTTCTCTTTGGAGGCCACCCCTCCAACATCCTCCTCAT
Organism: Phaenicophaeus curvirostris; assembly: GCF_032191515.1. Taxonomy (NCBI): domain Eukaryota; kingdom Metazoa; phylum Chordata; class Aves; order Cuculiformes; family Cuculidae; genus Phaenicophaeus; species Phaenicophaeus curvirostris. The sequence goes on from NW_027206691.1 coordinate 188,087, forward strand.
CGGAGGCCATCTAAAAGCAAGGCGAAAGCGGGAGATGTGGCTCTCGTTGCTGCAAGGGGCTGAACCATCAGAGAGGCCAGGAGGTGACCCTGACGATGCTCAGACCACGGTAGCAGTGAGCATCCTGTGCAATAACTGAGCACCACTCCAATTTCTGACATTATAGAATCATAGAATCATAGAATAACCAGGTTGGAAGAGACCCACCGGATCATCGAGTCCAACCATTCCTATCAAACACTAAACCATGTCCCTCAGCACCTCATCCACCTGCACCTTAAACACCTCCAGGGAAGGCGAGTCAACCCCCTCCCTGGGCAGACGGTTCCGTTGCCTAATGACCCTTTCTGTGAAGAATTTTTTCCTCATGTCCAGCCTAAATCTCCCCTGGTGGAGCTTGAGGCCATTCCCTCTTGTCCTGTCCCCTGTCACTTGGGAGAAGAGCCCAGCTCCCTCCTCTCCACAACCTCCTTTCAGGGAGTTGCAGAGAGCAATAAGGTCTCCCCTCAGCCTCCTCTTCTCCAGGCTAAACACTCCCAGCTCTCTCAGCTATTCCTCAGAAGGCCTGTTCTCCAGCCCCCTCACCAGCTTTGCTGCTCTTCTCTGGACTCGCTCCAGAGCCTCAACATCCTTCTTGTGGGGAGGGGCCCAGAACTGAACACCGGTTTCGAGGAGCGGTCTCCCCAGTGCCGAGTCCAGAGGGAGAAGAACCTCCCTGGACCTGCTGGTCACACCGTTTCTGATACAAGCCAAGATGACATTGGCCTTCTTGGCCACCTGGGCACACTGCTGGCTCACGTTCAGTCACTGTGACACTCGGGTTGCTTTGCTCTAAACTGAGCAACCCGGCCCAGTACGAGCCCGTTGGGAATCAAAGGAACTCACGTGATGCATAGGTGGGTTGCAGCCAACATCCTCGGGATCTGGAGGGAGAAAGGAGATCCTGTGAGAGCCTGGACCAGCCCTGCTCCAGCACCTCATGCGCTGCAAGGGAGAAATATGGAGCTGCAATCCCCCCAGGGCTGGGCTGTGTCTCTGGCGCCCGCTTCCTGGCAGCGAAAAGTCCTGGTCAGATCCCAAAGGGCTTCCCAAATGGTTCCTACAAAGACAGGCCAAGAGGAGCGTGTGGCACAGGGCGCTGGGCCTGCCTGGGTGATCCCAAAGGATACTGAGCATCTCTGTGGTGGCCGGCTCCACATCCCTGCTTGTCACAAGCTGCAAAGTATTTGGGTTGCCCAAAACACTCAGAGCTGGGTCAGGAGAAAAATTATAGCCCTGCCTGCTGATCTTGCTGTTCCACCAGGCATCTGCTGTGCCCCACATTGTGCCACTCACACTCCACAAGGAAGAAGAAGGAGATGATGCCCATGATAGCGATGACGATGCCAGGCACAACGAAGGAGAAACCCCAGGCAGAGGAAACCCAGACGCCGGCGACGAGTGACCCTAAGATGTTGCCAACGGAGGTGTGCGAGTTCCAGATGCCCATGATGAAACCTCTCCTGGCAGGGACAGAGCTGGGGTTGGCATCGCCAGGGCCAACAGGGACCAGGACCAGGGTGCAATACGCCGGAGAATCACTCACTTTCCCTTCCCGAACCAATTCCCGACGCACGCCACGACAGAAGGCCAGCCGGTCGTTTGCACCAGCCCATTGCAGACCTAGCAAGAGACGAGCAGCATCACACGGCACTGTCGGCACCCGGCGAGCACCCACTGGATCCATGGAGCGCAGCCCTTCCGCTGCTTCGGGCAACTGCGCTCAAAACCAGCCCCCCCATCCCAAAGCTGGCCAGAAAATGCTTGGTTTGGGTATTTTTTTTCCTGCTGGGGCAATCCCGGAGCCTTTTGCATTGTTCCCATGGCTAAATCGGGAGCGGCTGGGGTTGCCAAACCGGCCGCCCGCCCTGCTCGGCTGGACCGGCGCGCCCGGTGGTTTCAGCGCCCACGCTACTCGTAACCGGGTTTTGCGGGGAGTGGAAATGCCCGTCGTGCTCCCGCATGAAACTGGGCCACCCTGATCCCTAAGAGCCACCAGAAAACTGGGATACGGCCAGGGCAGTAAAATCCAGAGCCTGGGCATCTCTGGCGCACACAGACCTGCATGATGATGAAGTACCAGAGGACGTGGATATTCCAGAAGGAGACGAGGCCGAAGAGCGCGGTGAAGAGCCCGCTCAGCACCATCCCCGCCGACAGGTGGTACCGCAGCGGGAGGCGCTCCCCAAAAATGCCGCTGCGGAGAGAGGGAAGAGTGCCGACAGGGGCCGTCACGGGCGATGCTGCCGATGGGCGGCACCACACCACGTCAGTGCCCGAATCCCAAGGGGATCCCAGCACCTAGCTGCTTTCCCGTTAGCACGACCTGATGGAAACCAGTTTGGGACTGCAAACTGGTGGGCAGAGGACAAGGGGTGCAAAGGCCTTGGGTACCTGATAAACATCCCAATGGCATAGGCCACCAGGAAGGCATTATCCAGCGCCCCAAAAAGCTCATTGTAGTTGTCCCCATCTGCAAAAGAAATATCAGGGCCACATCAGCCAGGCTGCCATCCTGTTTCCCTCGCCGTGGCCACTGGCTGGTCCTCATCCCCCATCCCCAAAACTCTTCTCCCCGGGGAGGGGCAGCTCTTGGGCCGTGGCCAGGCGCCAGCGGCTTTGGCACCCGGTCCCGATTTCACCACTCGCTGCTGCCCTTTGGCCCGGGGACACAGGGCACATTAATTACCTCCGGGTGCCTAATGAGCAGCCGGCCCCCTGCCAAAACCTCTGGCCGTGACCCGGCTCGGGGTGACGGGGGCGCTCAGCCTTACCGAAGGGTGCCCAGCTGCTATCAACATGTAGAAGACATTATTCCAGCCGGTGGGGGAGATGAGCCCTGCAAGCAGCGGCCCTAGTGCACAAGCTGGGGACCTGAACTATTGTTGGTGCCAAGGTTTGCGGCCCCCCTCACCTATGCGGGGTTTGGAAAGAAGAGCACCAGCCAGCATGGGAGCCGAGCCCCTGGCTCCGCATCCTGCTGTCTGCCTGCCAGATTAAATACCTGGCAAACAGAGGTGCTGCTGAGATTTATGGCCCGGCAAGACTCACGCGCTGGCAGGAGCCAGATGGTAATTTGCCCCCCTGGTGCTGTTGGGGGATGTGGAGGCGATGTGGCCTCTCTGCTTTTCAGTGTGCTCCTACTTCAGCTGGTAGAGGTCTGCAACCCAGACCCAGCCAGGTTTGGATTACAGGTAATTAGCTGTGGGTTTGTGGCAGCAAAGCCAAATGAGCTCCGTGCGGGTGCTCAAGAAGGATGTCCTGGCCAAAGAAAGTGGAGCACAAGGCTGTCAGCATGAGGGCTTTGGGGATACAGAGCAAAGAGATGAAAGCTGGGCTGCTCAGTGGGACACCCAAGGCTTTAAGACAAGACAGGGTTATGGCAGGACGGAGGGAAAAAACCCTAAGGGGTTTTACTTTAGCTGTCAGGGACTAAACAAGCCCCTCCGAGCCCCCAGATCTGGAGATCCACCCTGGGAACATCTAGGCACGTGGATTATCCCAGCTCTTATCTCAGCCGAGTGTGTGACCAGCTCATCCCAGGCGCTTGGGAAGAGGAAGGCGGCCGTGACTCAAAGGAACTGGAGGAGAAGAAACCCTTGTGACTGTTTTTTCCCCACATGACAACGCACCATGGGAGCGGCGACGACCAGCATCACACAGCATGTGGTGGCTCTGCCGCCGGTGTAGTCAGAGACGAGGCCGGCAAAGATCCCACCTGCAAGAAGGAGTCACAGGTGTTGCTCAAGCTGCACCAACAGCAAAGTTTTGCCCTGGTTTACTCAAACATTCTATGGGATGCTGTGCTGTGGTGCTGTTTCATCCCACAGCTTTTGAGCGAGACACCCCCAAGGTTAAAAATAACAATATCAGAGTGAGGAGCTTTGGTTTATTCACACCGCTTTCTCCCTGCAGATGTTTCTATACACCTGCACACAGCTCTCATCCCTTCCACGCTTCTGAGGTATTATTTAGGAGAAAGCTGAGCCTGAGCAAGCAAGATCCAAGGAAAGCTGTTGTGATGGTCAACGGGATGGCAAAGGTGAGGGGCATTTTATGCCTGCAGAATGCAGCTTGCAACACTGAATAAACCTCACTGCAGTGCTTCATGGAGAGCAATTCCCATCAAAGCCAGGGTTGTCCCCAAGCCATCCCCGATCCACCCCAACCACCCAGGCACAAACCTAAAATGCCCCCGACGTCAAAAAGAGTCGACAAGTCCCCAGCTTCCTTGGCCCCAAAATGAGCTGCAAGGGAGAGAAGAGGGGTGAGAAGATGCTGTCCTTGCCACGCTTGCTCCTGCCTCACCCTCCCCAAGAGCTCACCGACATTCACGATGTAGAGGGGCAGCCAGTAGAGGAAGGTGTAGCTCACCAGCTTGGCGAAGAGAAGGCAAAGGGAGAACTCCACCACACCCTACGAGGACAGCAGGAGACATCAGAGGAGCTTCTTTCTCCCTCTGTTGATGGGGTGAGCTGCCCTGGCTTTGCTCTTCCCTCCGTCCCCATCACAACACAAGCAGCATCCCATGACTCACAGGTATCCGGAGCGCCCCGAGGAAGCTGATGGCTTCAGGCTCCTCAGCTGGTTCCTTGGGGCTGTTGGAGTGATCCCCGCTGCTTTGGCCTGAGACTTTCAGTGGCCCCTCGTGGGAGGTGACTGCTTCAGGGTCCTTCTCTTTGGAGGCCACCCCTCCAACATCCTCCTCATCGGAGGCCATCTAAAAGCAAGGCGAAAGCGGGAGATGTGGCTCTCGTTGCTGCAAGGGGCTGAACCATCAGAGAGGCCAGGAGGTGACCCTGACGATGCTCAGACCACGGTAGCAGTGAGCATCCTGTGCAATAACTGAACACCACTCCAATTTCTGACATTATAGAATCATAGAATCATAGAATAACCAGGTTGGAAGAGACCCACCGGATCATCGAGTCCAACCATTCCTATCAAACACTAAACCATGTCCCTCAGCACCTCATCCACCTGCACCTTAAACACCTCCAGGGAAGGCGAGTCAACCCCCTCCCTGGGCAGACGGTTCCGTTGCCTAATGACCCTTTCTGTGAAGAATTTTTTCCTCATGTCCAGCCTAAATCTCCCCTGGTGGAGCTTGAGGCCATTCCCTCTTGTCCTGTCCCCTGTCACTTGGGAGAAGAGCCCAGCTCCCTCCTCTCCACAACCTCCTTTCAGGCAGTTGCAGAGAGCAATAAGGTCTCCCCTCAGCCTCCTCTTCTCCAGGCTAAACACCCCCAGCTCTCTAAGCTATTCCTCAGAAGGCCTGTTCTCCAGCCCCCTCACCAGCTTTGCTGCTCTTCTCTGGACTCGCTCCAGAGCCTCAACATCCTTCTTGTGGGGAGGGGCCCAGAACTGAACACCGGTTTCGAGGAGCGGTCTCACCAGTGCCGAGTCCAGAGGGAGAAGAACCTCCCTGGACCTGCTGGTCACACCGTTTCTGATCCAAGCCAAGATGCCATTGGCCTTCTTGGCCACCTGGGCCCCTGCTGGCTCATGTTCAGTCGCTGTCAACCAACACCCCCAGGTCCCTCTCCTCCAGGCAGTTTCCAGCCAGACTTCTAGTCTGGAGCTGCTCAGGGTTGTTGTGCCCCAAGTGCAGGACCCGGCATTTGGCCTTGTTAAACCTCATCCCATTGGACTCTGCCCAGCGATCCAGCCTGTTCAGATCCCTTTGGAGCCTCCCTACCCTCCAGCAGATCCAGCTTCCACCCAGCTTAGTATCATCCGCAAACCTGCTCAGGGTGCACTCGATGCCTTCATCCAGGTCATTGATAAAGACATTGAACAGGGCTGGACCCAGCACTGAGCCCTGGGGACACCACTTGGAACTGGATCTAAACCCATGTGTGAAAGCGGTCGTTGGGAAAAGCCAAGTGGGTGGTGGCAAAGGTTTGGAGTCCATACAGGGCTTTGCAATTTGTCCTGTGCCTGGCTGTCTCCCAAGGGCTATCCCTGCCCTCTGCCAGCAAGCAGGCGGCTAAAATGGAGCCCTCGAGTGTGCAGGGTAGCAAAACAAATCCTGCTGGGAAAGGACGTACCAGGCAAGCCAAGACATCAGCTGCTATCAACATGTAGAAAACATTATTCCAGCCGGTGGGGGAGATGAGCCCTGCAAGCAGCGGCCCTAGTGCTGCACCTGCAAGGGCACATGAGGCAAGTTAGGCGACAGGGGAGAGGGGACCGGGACCCCCAGCACCATGGCACCAGGGGAAGTCAGTGCTCAGCATCCTTTGGGCGTACAGACCTACAGATCCTGTGCCATCGATGATGGCTGTGACGGTAGAAAGTGCTTTGGCGTTCCCTTTGAGACACTCATGGGTTCCCTGTTGGGATGAAGGACTAAAATGTAAGGAGGAAAAGTGGCCTTGGGGTCCGGCAGCTGGCAAGTCCTAGTGTGAGGCCATTCCCGATAGCAATTCCCAAGTATCGGACCCAGCCGTGGATGGGAAGATCAAACTTGGATGCTGCCTGCAGCCAAACCATGACAAAACCCAGACTGCCACCACTGGGCAGCAATCACAGGTCACATCCCAGTCCATTTTCCCACCAGGATTGTGCATGGAGGGAGATGCAGTGGGGCCAAAGCAGAGTCATGCAGCCAAGGTGAAAAAGTAATAGGAGAAAAGCCATGTTTAAAGGAGGGTGTGGACCACAGCCCAGGGTGTAACAGCCCGGCCTTCTCTGCTGGGCTTTGCAGGCGCTGGAGAACAAAGCTGGAAAGCAGAAACCACAGCAAACACTCCTCCAGGAAAGAGGGAGTGGGCTTTGGGTGGGTACAAGACACGCTTCTTACCAAATCTGCTGAGACCGCTGTTGTGATGAGAGCATAAGGCCCGTTAACCAGAGCACCGCAGACGATCAGCATCACTGCGAGGAACAAGATGGCCAGAGAGATTAAGTGCAGGGGGCAAAAGGACGTCGGTCCCTCACCCCTGGTCTGTGTGCAAATGTTGCCATCGCACACATCTGCCACCTGCTCATCTCTGTTTTCCCCAGGAGCTCCCACCTGGCAGGCAGCGAATGCTCAACCAGCACCACCCGCCCCCTCATTCTAGACTGAGAGCCCAGCTTGAGAGAAGAAATAAAGGCAGGTTGAGTCTGCAGCATCTCCCACCGCCCCTTCAGAGACGGCTGCGCTGAGGAGCCACTTACCTACTGACGTGCCGATGCCCTTCTGGCCAACATGGTTATACAGGAACAGCTGGAAGAGACACGAGATGTACCGGTTATGGCTATCCCAGCTGTTTTCCCAGCTGTTTTCCTTGGACCGGCACCCTGGGGACAGGATGCACAAGCTGGGGACCTGAACTATTGTTGGTGCCAAGGTTTGCGGCCCCCCTCACCTATGCGGGGTTTGGAAAGAAGAGCACCAGCCAGCATGGGAGCCGAGCCCCTGGCTCCGCATCCTGCTGTCTGCCTGCCAGATTAAATACCTGGCAAACAGAGGTGCTGCTGAGATTTATGGCCCGGCAAGACTCACGCGCTGGCAGGAGCCAGATGGTAATTTGCCCCCCTGGTGCTGTTGGGGGATGTGGAGGCGATGTGGCCTCTCTGCTTTTCAGTGTGCTCCTACTTCAGGTGATAGAGGTCTGCAACCCAGAGCCAGCCAGGTTTGGATTACAGGTAATTAGCTGTGGGTTTGTGGCAGCAAAGCCAAATGAGCTCCGTGCGGGTGCTCAAGAAGGATGTCCTGGCCAAAGAAAGTGGAGCACAAGGCTGTCAGCATGAGGGCTTTGGGGATACAGAGCAAAGAGATGAAAGCTGGGCTGCTCAGTGGGACACCCAAGGCTTTAAGACAAGACAGGGTTATGGCAGGACGGAGGGAAAAAACCCTAAGGGGTTTTACTTTAGCTGTCAGGGACTAAACAAGCCCCTCCGAGCCCCCAGATCTGGAGATCCACCCTGGGAACATCTAGGCACGTGGATTATCCCAGCTCTTATCTCAGCCGAGTGTGTGACCAGCTCATCCCAGGCGCTTGGGAAGAGGAAGGCGGCCGTGACTCAAAGGAACTGGAGGAGAAGAAACCCTTGTGACTGTTTTTTCCCCACATGACAACGCACCATGGGAGCGGCGACGACCAGCATCACACAGCATGTGGTGGCTCTGCCGCCGGTGTAGTCAGAGACGAGGCCGGCAAAGATCCCACCTGCAAGAAGGAGTCACAGGTGTTGCTCAAGCTGCACCAACAGCAAAGCTTTGCCCTGGTTTACTCAAAAATTCTATGGGATGCTGTGCTGTGGTGCTGTTTCATCCCACAGCTTTTGAGCGAGACACCCCCAAGGTTAAAAATAACAATATCAGAGTGAGGAGCTTTGGTTTATTCACACCGCTTTCTCCCTGCAGATGTTTCTATACACCTGCACACAGCTCTCATCCCTTCCACGCTTCTGAGGTATTATTTAGGAGAAAGCTGAGCCTGAGCAAGCAAGATCCAAGGAAAGCTGTTGTGATGGTCAACGGGATGGCAAAGGTGATGGGCATTTTATGCCTGCAGAATGCAGCTTGCAACACTGAATAAACCTCACTGCAGTGCTTCATGGAGAGCAATTCCCATCAAAGCCAGGGTTGTCCCCAAGCCATCCCCGATCCACCCCAACCACCCAGGCACAAACCTAAAATGCCCCCGACGTCAAAAAGAGTCGACAAGTCCCCAGCTTCCTTGGCCCCAAAATGAGCTGCAAGGGAGAGAAGAGGGGTGAGAAGATGCTGTCCTTGCCACGCTTGCTCCTGCCTCACCCTCCCCAAGAGCTCACCGACATTCACGATGTAGAGGGGCAGCCAGTAGAGGAAGGTGTAGCTCACCACCTTGGCGAAGAGCAGGCAAAGGGAGAACTCCACCACACCCTGCGAGGACAGCAGGAGACATCAGAGGAGCTTCTTTCTCCCTCTGTTGATGGGGTGAGCTGCCCTGGCTTTGCTCTTCCCTCCGTCCCCATCACAACACAAGCAGCATCCCATGACTCACAGGTATCCGGAGCGCCCCGAGGAAGCTGATGGCTTCAGGCTCCTCAGCTGGTTCCTTGGGGCTGTTGGAGTGATCCCCGCTGCTTTGGCCTGAGACTTTCAGTGGCCCCTCATGGGAGGTGACTGCTTCAGGGTCCTTCTCTTTGGAGGCCACCCCTCCAACATCCTCCTCATCGGAGGCCATCTAAAAGCAAGGCGAAAGCGGGAGATGTGGCTCTCGTTGCTGCAAGGGGCTGAACCATCAGAGAGGCCAGCAGGTGACCCTGAGCATGCTCAGACCACGGTAGCAGTGAGCATCCTGTGCAATAACTGAACACCACTCCAATTTCTGACATTATAGAATCGTAGAATCATAGAATAACCAGGTTGGAAGAGACCCACCGGATCATCGAGTCCAACCATTCCTATCAAACACTAAACCATGTCCCTCAGCACCTCATCCACCTGCACCTTAAACACCTCCAGGGAAGGCGAGTCAACCCCCTCCCTGGGCAGACGGTTCCGTTGCCTAATGACCCTTTCTGTGAAGAATTTTTTCCTGATGTCCAGCCTAAATCTCCCCTGGTGGAGCTTGAGGCCATTCCCTCTTGTCCTGTCCCCTGTCACTTGGGAGAAGAGCCCAGCTCCCTCCTCTCCACAACCTCCTTTCAGGGAGTTGCAGAGAGCAATAAGGTCTCCCCTCAGCCTCCTCTTCTCCAGGCTAAACACTCCCAGCTCTCTCAGCTATTCCTCAGAAGGCCTGTTCTCCAGCCCCCTCACCAGCTTTGCTGCTCTTCTCTGGACTCGCTCCAGAGCCTCAACATCCTTCTTGTGGGGAGGGGCCCAGAACTGAACACCGGTTTCGAGGAGCGGTCTCCCCAGTGCCGAGTCCAGAGGGAGAAGAACCTCCCTGGACCTGCTGGTCACACCGTTTCTGATACAAGCCAAGATGACATTGGCCTTCTTGGCCACCTGGGCACACTGCTGGCTCACGTTCAGTCACTGTGACACTCGGGTTGCTTTGCTCTAAACTGAGCAACCCGGCCCAGTACGAGCCCGTTGGGAATCAAAGGAACTCACGTGATGCATAGGTGGGTTGCAGCCAACATCCTCGGAATCTGGAGGGAGAAAGGAGATCCTGTGAGAGCCTGGACCAGCCCTGCTCCAGCACCTCATGCGCTGCAAGGGAGAAATATGGGGCTGCAATCCCCCCAGGGCTGGGCTGTGTCTCTGGCGCCCGCTTCCTGGCAGCGAAAAGTCCTGGTCAGATCCCAAAGGGCTTCCCAAATGGTTCCTACAAAGACAGGCCAAGAGGAGCGTGTGGCACAGGGCGCTGGGCCTGCCTGGGTGATCCCAAAGGATACTGAGCATCTCTGTGGTGGCCGGCTCCACATCCCTGCTTGTCACAAGCTGCAAAGTATTTGGGTTGCCCAAAACACTCAGAGCTGGGTCAGGAGAAAAATTATAGCCCTGCCTGCTGATCTTGCTGTTCCACCAAGCATCTGCTGTGCCCCAGATTGTGCCACTCACACTCCACAAGGAAGAAGAAGGAGATGATGCCCATGATAGCGATGACGATGCCAGGCACAACGAAGGAGAAACCCCAGGCACAGGAAACCCAGACGCCGGCGACGAGTGACCCTAAGATGTTGCCAACGGAGGTGTGCGAGTTCCAGATGCCCATGATGAAACCTCTCCTGGCAGGGACAGAGCTGGGGTTGGCATCGCCAGGGCCAACAGGGACCAGGACCAGGGTGCAATACGCCGGAGAATCACTCACTTTCCCTTCCCGAACCAATTCCCGACGCACGCCACGACAGAAGGCCAGCCGGTCGTTTGCACCAGCCCATTGCAGACCTAGCAAGAGACGAGCAGCATCACACGGCACTGTCGGCACCCGGCGAGCACCCACTGGATCCATGGAGCGCAGCCCTTCCGCTGCTTCGGGCAACTGCGCTCAAAACCAGCCCCCCCATCCCAAAGCTGGCCAGAAAATGCTTGGTTTGGGTATTTTTTTTCCTGCTGGGGCAATCCCGGAGCCTTTTGCATTGTTCCCATGGCTAAATCGGGAGCGGCTGGGGTTGCCAAACCGGCCGCCCGCCCTGCTCGGCTGGACCGGCGCGCCCGGTGGTTTCAGCGCCCACGCTACTCGTAACCGGGTTTTGCGGGGAGTGGAAATGCCCGTCGTGCTCCCGCATGAAACTGGGCCACCCTGATCCCTAAGAGCCACCAGAAAACTGGGATACGGCCAGGGCAGTAAAATCCAGAGCCTGGGCATCTCTGGCACAGACAGACCTGCATGATGATGAAGTACCAGAGGACGTGGATATTCCAGAAGTAGCCGAGGCCGAAGAGCGCGGTGAAGAGCCCGCTCAGCACCATCCCCGCCGACAGGTGGTACCGCAGCGGGAGGCGCTCCCCAAAAATGCCGCTGCGGAGAGAGGGAAGAGTGCCGACAGGGGCCGTCACGGGCGATGCTGCCGATGGGCGGCACCACACCACGTCAGTGCCCGAATCCCAAGGGGATCCCAGCACCTAGCTGCTTTCCCGTTAGCACGACCTGATGGAAACCAGTTTGGGACTGCAAACTGGTGGGCAGAGGACAAGGGGTGCAAAGGCCTTGGGTACCTGATAAACATCCCAATGGCATAGGCCACCAGGAAGGCATTATCCAGCGCCCCAAAAAGCTCATTGTAGTTGTCCCCATCTGCAAAAGAAATACCAGGGCCACATCAGCCAGGCTGCCATCCTGTTTCCCTCGCCGTGGCCACTGGCTGGTCCTCATCCCCCATCCCCAAAACTCTTCTCCCCGGGGACGGGCAGCTCTTGGGCCGTGGCCAGGCGCCAGCGGCTTTGGCACCCGGTCCCGATTTCACCACTCGCTGCTGCCCTTTGGCCCGGGGACACAGGGCACATTAATTACCTCCGGGTGCCTAATGAGCAGCCGGCCCCCTGCCAAAACCTCTGGCCGTGACCCGGCTCGGGGTGACGGGGGCGCTCAGCCTTACCGAAGGGTGCCCAACTGCACCACGAGCTGCTGTTGGAGTCATTGTGGGGGTTCGGACCCAAGGCTGAGCAGTTGGGGTGCAGCTGGCTCTGCGGGGAGAGAGAAGGGGTGAATCTCAAGACCCCCCCATCCCCACGTCTCCTCTCCCCATGCCTGGGGTGAGGTGGGAGCGAACCTTGACGATGCTGATGGGTTTTCGGGAGAGGTGGTAGCTGGTGTAGCAGAGGAAGGTCAGCACGAGCGTCAGGCCCCGATACCTGTGGGATGGAGAGACCAGAGGGGTCAGGGTTGAGGGATGGGGATGGGTGGCAAAGCCCAGCCCAGTGGGCATGTCTCAGCTCCAGCCTTGAATTATTCATGCTTTTCATTCCCAGATCTAAAATCCATGCTTTTTGGAGAAAATTATCCAGTGAGGGGGATGAGAGGCAATGCTCCCATTAATCTCAGCCCGGATGAATCTGCTCGGGGTGCGGATGCAGATTTAGGGTGCACACAGGGCCCCATCACTGTTTAACCTTCAGGGTCTTAGAAACACATTGGAAAAAAACACATAGAATCGTGGAATGATTTGGGTTGGAAGGGACCTCAAACCCATCCAGTTCCACCCCTGCCATGGGCAGGGACACCTCCCACTGCATCAGGGGCTCCAAGCCCCATCCAACCTGACCTTGAACCAGGGATGGGAAAGCCACAACTTCTTCTGGACAACCTGGGCCAGGGCCTCCCCACCCTCAGCATGAAGAAATTCTTCCTAATGTCTAACCTAAATCTTCCCCCTTCCAATTTAAAGCCATTCCCCCTCATCCTATCATTCCAGATCCCTGTGAAAAGCCCCTCCCCAGCTTTCCTGGAGGCCCTTTCAGCACTGGAAGCTGCTCTAAGGTCTCCCCAGAGCCTTCTCTTCTCCAGGCTGAACAACCCCAACTCTCAGCCTGTCCTCACGGCAGAGAAGCTCCAGCTCTTGGATCATCTCCGTGGCCTCCTCTGGGCCTGTTCCAACAGTTCCATCTCCTTCTTATGTTGAGGATTCCAGAAGTGGACACAGCACCAGGGTCATTCTTGCTTGTTTCCCTGACAAGATCCCCCTGACACCGAAGGGGACTCTGGTGCCGATCAGGGAGCCGAACCCGGCGCTGCAATCAAAATATCGTCCATGTATTGAATGATTGTCGCGGTCGGGTCACTGCGCCGAACCGGTGCTAACGCTCGATCCACCGTAATTTGGCAAATAGTAGGCGAGTTGATCATTCCTTGAGGCAGCACTTTCCACTGAAAGCGCAAGTTGGGGCGTTGGCTACTTGGGAACACGACAGAAAAAGCAAACCGCTCCTTATCTGCCTCATGTAGAGGTATCGAGAAAAAACAGTCCTTAATATCAAGGACAGCACAAGGTTGTCCTTCCGGTATCATAGAGTTCATGGGCAACAGCGTTTGGACAGGACCCATTGGTTGAATTTTCTCGTTTACCTCACGCAGGTCATGGAAGAGACGAAACCCCTCGCCGGTTCGTTTGGGTATTACGAAAACTGGGGTGTTCCATGGGCTAGTGGAAGGCTCTATATGACCTCGTTGTAGTTCACGGTCAATTAGCTCAAGAAGAGCATCCATTCGAGGCTTCGACAGGGGCCACTGCTTGACCTATACTGGGTCGGACGATTTCCACTTCAGTTTAATTGGTGGAAGTGGGTATGCGGCAGTGGCCCTTATGGTAAATTTGTCACTCTGGCTTTTAATAGGGCTAGAGCGTCCCTTCCCAGCAGGGGTGGGACTCCCGACACAACATATGGGAAGAGGGTAATAGTTTTCTCCGGCCCCTTTTCGGTGTGAAGCGTTATTGCTATCGGTTGAGCGCTCTTCCGAGCTCGGGTTAATCCCCCAACTCCACCCACCATAGGGGCGTCTTCCAATTTCCAACGCGGGGGCAAACTCGTCTCGGGAATAACTGTAACGTCTGCTCCGGTATCGATCAAAAACGGGACACTAATGGTGGTGCCATTTAGGGTATTATAAAGGGAACAAGTCCCCCACACCACTGGTGGGTTATCACACTTCACTGCCAGGGCCACCCTGGGGTCTCGCCCCCAGAGGGTGGTCCTTGCTGTCCCTGAGATAAGGGCAGGTTCGACTGGACCGCTGGTTGAGCCATAAAGTTGGTTGCTTCTCGGGGGGGGCTGCAGGTTCGGGGGCGCTTCGCCCCATTCGGGGTTGGCAAGTTGGGCCGCCTGGTGTCCCAAGTGGGAGAGAGCCGTGCGCGGCCCAGGTGCCCTCTCCCCGCCCCGTTTCCCTGAGTTTTAGAGCTGCATTCCTTGGCAAAATGCCCTTTATCCGCAATTGCTTCAACAATCGCTTGTACGTCCTTAGGGTTTATTGGCGAGTGGACCCTCTGTCCCCTCCGTCACCCGGACCGGGAACGCCAGCGTGGCCCATGGGGCCCAATCGGCACATGCCATCTTTATTTTTCTCCAATCCGTGAGAGGGATTTGTCCCCCTCTCGGCTTTTCTTTAATTCGAGTGGGGATGTGTCGGCTTTTAACTCTATGCATCCCCACCTCCTCCTCTGAGCTCGAGTCGGCTGTGACCCCCCCGCCCCGACTAGTGTCCGAGCCGGACCTCGCCTGACCGGCCACTGCCGGGCCCCGAGCTCTTTTTGTCGGGCCCCGGCCCCGCCCACCTCCCTTGCGGAGGGGCCGCTCCCTCCCCCCGGCCCGCCCCGCCTGCTGCTCGGAGCAGACGGACGCTCTGACTGGCTCCCCGCCCCTCGCGCGCACCACCCTTCTCTCTCACGTTCTCCTCCCCCTCACGCTCGCACGCGCCATTCAATTCCAGCGCCTCCTCCCTGTTCCCGCCGGGAACATTCCCGCCCCGCCTTTCCCTTTCCCGCTCGGCGCCATCTTGGGCCGCAGGAGGTGGCGTCTCTCCGAGATTTCCTCGGGCTCCGCTTTTCCAGCGGCGCCCCGGCCTCCTCGGCCAACCCCCCGCAGAAGGATTCCGCTCGTTTCTGTCCCTCCGTGAGCGGGTCGGGGTTTGAGGATTGAGGGGACGTATCACCCTCTCGCAAACATTTAGACTCTGCATGATCATCACCACGTGGGGGGTGCAGAGTCCGCGTGGCCGCCCCGACCCCCAATCCCGGGGTGGCCGGCAAACAGTCCCTGGCCGCCCTCCAGGTCTCCTGCTCCTGCGTGGCCTCCTGCAGGGCCTGTACGACTTTCCCCCACGACTTAAGGCTTCTCCCACAACCCGAGGACATCGCCTCCTCGGCTAACGCTTTGGTGCATTCATCCCGCACCTCGGGGTGGAGAATATCCACCGGCTGGTCAATGACCCCAAGCTCTGAAAGTCTCGCAATGGCGAGAATAAAATCTTTAGGCTTAAAATCTGTCTTATATAATTGCGATACGACCTTCACAAGGGCTTCCACCCTCCTTGCGGGTCCAGGAGCGTCCTCCCCGCCGGGCTGGTCCAGCCGCCCCGGCCGCCGTTCACACGATTCCAAGCGACTTCCCGATTCCCGGAGCTCCTCCCCGGCTCCCGGGTTTCGGCACCACTTGTTGCCTTCGGGGGGCGTTGCCTTCGGAGGCGTGGCGACCTGGTTCAGGAACGGCACGGCGACCAGACCCAGGTCACTCGGTCCACGAGCTCAACAGACACCAATGTGGTGGATGGCAAATGGCGTTTGTTGATGCGTAACACAGCCTTATATAGCCTGGGCGTACGACGTCACTTCCGTCCGCTTACATCGTGAACTAAACGCAATTGGCTACCCGGAGGGGGTCCTACCTTTCCGTACATCGCGAGATCTTCCGACCGCCGGGCCTTAGCTACCCACAAGGCGCTCCTCAACATCTGTCCAACGGCTCCTCATAATTAGGACACAGCTAATGAAGATTGTCAGCCACCCGCGCTGCACTGGACTTTAAGGCCCCTTCCAACCCAACCCATTACATCATTCTATGAAATTACGAAACGCAGTAGTCGGGAAAAATGCCACTTTGGGGTTTGGGTTTTTGTCAGTGGGATGAGACAAGGAGCAAAACTATCTTGGTTTGGGCTCCATGGGATCTTCTCTAGGTAGAATAAGTGGCACTTTGTTGGTGAGGCTGTGCCTTTAAGTGTTCTCTCAACTGAGAGAGCTGGGCTTGTTCAGCCTGGAGAAGAGAAGGCTCTGGGGAGACCTTAGAGCAGCTTCCAGTAATGAAAGGGGCTCCAAGAAAGCTGGGGAGGGGCTCTGGATCAGGGAGGGCAGGGAGAGGATGAGGGGGAACAGTTTTCAGCTGAAAGAGGGGAGATTGAGATGAAGAAATGTTTTCCTGTGAGGGTGGGGAGGTCCTGGCCCAGGTTGCCCAGAGCAGGGGTGGCTGCCCCATCCCTGGAGGTGTTCAAGGCCAGGCTGGATGGGGCTTGGAGCCCCTGATCCAGTGGGAGGTGTCCCTGCCCATGGCAGGGGTGGGACTGGATGGGCTTTGAGGTCCCTTCCAACCCAAACCATTCCGTGATTCGGCGCCATCCTCCTGATCCAATATCCTGAAATACCAATTGCTGGGATGGTGCAGGCTTGCAAACAAGAGGCTCCATGTGAAGACAAGCAAGAAGAAGGGAGTGATCACCACCCCCAGGTTCATGCAGGCCTGGCCGAGCCCCACCAGGAAAGGGCACAGAGTGGCAACACAGTTTTTGCATGTTTTTATTAATAAACCGGCTGACGGTGAAGAATCGGCCCAGAAAACCGGCCAGCCGGGGCCCTCGGACGGCTCCTCACCGCTGCCCTCCTCCAAAGCAAACCCATGTTGGCTGTACAAGCCCATGGGGCCGTGCTTGAGGTTGTGCCTCGGCTCTGCCGAGACGAACACGCTCCTGCATGCCCCAGCCTCTCTCCTCCCTCCAGGCCTTTCAGCTCAGGGCAGCTCGCAGGGGGAATGTCAAAACTCCTTAAACCTGCGGGGAGAGAAGCGGGCGGCTGAGTGCAGCAGGCGCCTTTTGTTGGCATCGGGATCGACGATGGGTGCAGCGCAGCTGCCAGAGGGATGGAAAGGAAGAACGGCTCTGCCGAGAAACCCCATCTGAACCACAAGCCCAGAGGAGAAGAAAGTTGCAAGGAGAAGACCGGGCCACCAATTTGTTTCTGGCCAAAGCTGAAGTGTCCCCCAAACCCCTCAGTGTTTGCGCCTTCTATCCACAAGCTGCTCCAGAGAAAACGCGCTCCCCAAAGCCCTCTGAGGTGCTGCAGTATTGCTGTAAATGGAACCAGCTGCTTCCCCCAGCACAGGGTTTTGGTGCAGACGAGGACAGTGCCAACCCAGCCAGGACAGTCCTGGCCCCAACCAGCCCCAGCGCAGGGGAGCGGAGCACCACAGCCCTCCACCGGCGGCCGGCAAAGGAGGTTTGGGCCGCACTTACCACAGCGCGAGGCCCAGATTATTGGTCTTTCACCTGCAAACACAAGACACAAAGGACCAAATGTTCCTGGGGGTCCAACACCCCATTGCCAGGGCTGGCGGTGGCCTCGTCCCCTTGGTGCTCCCAGGGGTTTGGTGGCGACTGGAGCTGGGCCAGTGCTCATTAACTGGATGATCTTTAAGGTCCCTTCCAACCTAAACCATTCGACCATTCTGTAATTCACGTTATTCACACCCTTGATGCAGTGATTTGGCCCACGCATTTGATTAGCGAGCCCACACTCTGCGTAATCAAGCTCATTAGCATGGATGGGCAAAACGCTCAGCCTATACATTTGGCTGTTTCAAGTGCGTTAATCAATGTTTTGCTAATTGGGCATCCAGGCTCATGTCTTGTAAGTCACTTGGAGACAGGGATGTGCTGCCCACCCGCACATCTGCAGTCTCTCCCCCAGCCATCATGATTGCATCCTTTGATTCCCAAATCTTGATCTCAGCCCTTAAATTATCAGCAGAGCAGCCGTTTCTAGGCTGAGCCTGCCAAGCGAAACTTGAAATCACAGTGAATCAGGCTTGCGTTTGCATTTAATCCTCAGGGCTCAAGTAGGGATACTCACATCAAGCTATTCCCGTCCAGCACTGGCTCTGTTAGCTGCACTCTAGGGCTACAAAGACACAAGGATGGCTTGTTTAGCATCAAGAGAGTTTCATGGGGTGTGGATGGCTAAAATCCCCCAGGTACTGCCCTGGCCAGAGGTGGGAATGTCTTTGTGCCCACAGGAGGGAGATGTTGGGCAGGCGGTGACACGAAGCCCAGTGTGACGCCCACACGGGGATGCAGCAATGACAGCAAGGGATAACAAACATCTTTCTGGAGTTGCAGCAGTGCCGTGTTTTGGCATCGCGGGGCCAGAGGCCACCACGGGGCAGTACGTACGTACCCTCTCTTCCTCACCATGCAGCCACACCACCCGCGAACCTCTTTGACCACCACACGAACGAGGAGCTGCAGGAGGAAAAGTGGAGGATCATGATGGGACCGATGGCTCTGTAGCCACCAGCCTCGGCATGAGTGTCTGTATTGCTGGGAGATAAGTTTTAAGGCTCTTCCCAGGGAAGATCATAGAATCATAGAATAACCAGGTTGGAAAAGACCCAACCATTCCTATCAAACACTAAACCATGTCCCTCAACACCTTGTCCACCCGTCCCTTAAACACCTCCAGGGAAGGTGACTCAACCCCCTCCCTGGGCAGCCTGTTCCAGTGCCCAATGACCCTTTCTGTGAAAATTTTTTTCCTGATGTCCAGCCTAAACCTCCCCTGGTGGAGCTTGAGGCCATTCCCTCTCATCCTGTCCCCTGTCACTTGGGAGAAGAGCCCAGCTCCCTCCTCTCCACAACCTCCTTTCAGGGAGTTGGAGAGAGCAATGAGGTCTCCCCTCAGCCTCCTCTTCTCCAGGCTAAACACCCCCAGCTCTCTCAGCCGTTCCTCATAAGGCCTGTTCTCCAGCCCCCTCACCAGCTTTGCTGCTCTTCTCTGGACTCACTCCAGAGCCTCAACATCCTTCTTGTGGGGAGGGGCCCAGAACTGAACACAGGATTCGAGGAGCGGTCTCCCCAGTGCCGAGTCCAGAGGGAGAAGAACCTCCCTGGACCTGCTGGTCACACCGTTTCTGATACAAGCCAAGATGCCATTGGGCTTCTTGGCCACCTGGGCCACTGCTGGCTCATGTTCAGTCGCTGTCAACCAACACCCCCAGGTCCTTCTCCTCCAGGCAGTTTCCAGCCAGACTTCTCCTAGTCTGTAGCTGCACAGGGTTGTTGTGCCCCAAGTGCAGGACCCGGCATTTGCCCTTGGTAAACCTCTTGCCACTGGACTCAGCCCAGCGGTCCAGCCTGTTCAGATCCCTTTGGAGCCTCCCGACCCTCCAGCAGATCGACACTTCCACCCAGCTTAGTGTCGTCTGCAAACCTGCTCAGGGTGCACTCGATGCCTTCATCCAGGTCATTGATGAAGACATTGAACAGGGCTGGACCCAGCCCTGAGGAACCCCACTTGTCACTGGCCTCCAGCTGGAGTTAACTCCATTTCCCACCACTCTCTGGGCCCGGCCATCCAACCAGTTTTCCACCCAGGAGAGAGTGCGCCTGTCCAGGCCTGAGGTGACAGTTTCTCAAGCAGAATGCTGTGAGAAACTGTGTCAAAGGCTTTGCTGAAGTCCAGGAAGATCCATCCACAGCCTTTCCCTCATCCAGCAGCCGAGTCACTTTGTCATAGAAGGCGATCAGGTTAGTCTGGCAAGAGCTGCCTTTTGTGAACCCGTGTGGACTGGGCCTGATCACCCGGTTCTCTTGCATGTGCTTCATGATGGCACTCCAGATCACCTGCTCCAGTGCCTCTAACCTGGTCCCCTCTCCTGGTCCTCCTATCCTGGTTCTTCTATCCCGGTTTCCCTATCCCGGTCCCCGCTCGCTGGCTGTCCTGGTTCCCATCCCAGTTCCCCTCTCCCTGTTCCCATCATGGTCCCCGTCTCCTGGTCTCGCTCCCCCTATCCCAGTTCCCTTATCCCGGTGTCTCTATCCCGTCTCCTGGTCCCGGTTCCCTCCTCCCCGTCCGCGGTCCCGGTGCCCCTCACCGGCTGTCCCGGGGCAGGGCTCGCAGCAGCCGCACCCCGGGGGCGAGCGGTGCCCTCATGCCGCCGCTGCCGGGGCCTCCGCCGCCCCCGGGGCCCCCGCCGCCCCTTTTCAGGGCTCCGGCCCCGCCTCCCCTCGCGGCCCCGGGGCGGGTCCCGCGGGAACCGCCGGCTCTCGCCCCTCCGCTCCCCAGAAAGGCTCGGCCTGAGCTGCCTGCAGCCCGGGGCTTTGGGGAGCCCCGCTCCCCTTCTCCCTGGGGTCTCACACCGGGAGGGAGAAATCCCCGCTCTCCAACAAGGATCCCGAGGATGTCAAGCGAGGGACAGACCGTGGGCTCGAGGCTCAGCGATGGTTTGATTTTAGCAGTTCCTCTGGACCGAGATGCGGTGCAGGAGCCGCTCGGGCAAGGTGGAAAGTGGGGGGTCCCCAGGACGCGAGCGAGGCCTTGGGGTCCTGCCAAGGAAACGCTTAGACTCACAGAATCACCAGGTTGGAAAGGACCCACCGGATCATCGAGCCCAACCGTTCCCATCGACCGCTAACCCATGTCCCTCAGCACCTCATCCACCCATCCCTCAAACCCCTCCAGGGAAGGGGACTCCCCCCTCTCCCAGGAACAGCTGCCCCAGCAGAGCCCTGCCCTGAAATCAGCTCAAAAACGCATTTGCAGCTTCAGCCTTTCGCTTCCCTGGCCCTGCCGCGTGCAAAAAACCTCCCAGGCCGGATCCTGCCCTGCACGATTCCGCCTCGACGCCCCCGATTCAGTCTGCGGTGCCTTCCCCTGACGCACACGCTGGTTAATAAATAGCACCAGCCACCGCAAATGGGCCGGTGACTAATGATTGTCCAGCGTGAGCGGGGAACAGAGGAGCATCCCTCGCCACGGCTCAGCGCCTCCGCTACCTCTGGACCGGGGTCGCGGGTTTGCTTCGCACCAGGCGGCATCGGAAGAGGGAAAAGAAATCAGGCGGCACACTCAGCCCCCCATCCTTCCTGCCATGGTTAATACTGGAGAGGTGGCAGGAGGGGGCCAAAGAGCAGCAAATATTAATGCTGGGCTAGGGTGCAACTTCCATCCAGGAACACGGTACCCGCACGTGTCATTCTTCCAGGGAGAAATGGGTGGATTTTAAACATGGAGAGAAACAGCAGCATCCCCAGCGCTTGGTAAAAATGACCGTGCTCCAGCAGCGTGCGCCGAGGGGCGGGGGCAGCACAGCAGAGCCCCGCTCACCCCCAGAGCAAACACCTTTTTCCTAGGAAAAAGCTTCTTTCCCTAGTTAAATAGAGGCTGGAGGAGTGCAAGCTGGGTGGAGGGGAGTGGAGGAGAGGTCCTCGCCAGGAAGAAAGGGAAGGAGCAATAAAGAGCCAGCTCTGGAGCGTGACTGGAGCGGCACGGGCTGGTAGGAGCCATAGGGAAATGGAGAAAAGGGAGTGGGAAGGAAGAGTCACCTTCCCTAGAGGTGTTAAAAAAGGGTGTAGATGTGGCACTTCAGGACATGGTTTAATAGGCACGGTGGGGCTGGGCTGACACTTGGACTGGAGGAGCTTAAAGGATTTTTCCAACCTTAACCATTCCATGATTCTAAGAGGTTAGAAACTAGGAGGGTCTCTAACTCTAGGAGCTGTTCACCCCCTCTACCTCATCTCTCCTCCTTTCACACTCCTGCTGAGACAAACAACCCTTGAAAAGAGTTTATTCCACAAAATTCAAGTGCTGGCCTCTAAACCAGCCCCACAATCGGCTCCTTCACACCAACCCTCACCCGTGCATCTGGTCCGGCCAAGCACACGTGGATCAGAGCAGGAGAGGTGCAGCTCAAACCTGAGCAAAGGAGCAGAAACACAAAGGTGCCATTGTGGATGGAGTGGAGGGAGCAGGCAGGACCGGGCTCTCTGCCTCCAGCAGCCCCGAAACCCAGGGGGCTGGGTACTACAGCTGCTCCCCTCACCGAGGCTGCCCCAGGCGAGCGCAGAGCACGGCCAGGTCTCGGAAGGGAAGCCTTGCTGACGGGGTCCTGTCCATGGGGGCGCAGGACGAGATGAGGGACTGCAGAGCACGGCTGTAAGCTGAGGGACACAGAGGCAGCATTAGCAGATCAGCATTTCACTTACGACCTGTGACTGGGGCCAGCTTCAGCCTTTTACCATAGAGCAGCTGTTCTTTTAAGATAAATCAACATTGTTTTAGCTTTCCACAGGCTTGTTTGCACGTTCTGCACAGCCCTGATCACAAAGCAGTATGCCAACCAAAGCTGGAAAGCCAAAGATTCTTATAAAGCCCCAATTTCTCTATTACTTTCCCTCTAAAAGACAAGTCCCAGTTGCTCAGCCAGGTATTTTTCCAGGCTGTGCTCAAGATCAGAGTCCTCAGCACAGATAGGACATGGATCTGGCCAGAGGAACCCACAGAGATCTGAGGGCTGGAGCATCTCCCATATGAGGACAGGCTGGGAGAGGTGGGGTTGTTGAGCTTGGGGAGAGAAGGCTCTAGGGAGACCTTAAGAGCAGCTTCCAGTCCTGAAAGGGGCTCCAGGAAAGCTGGGGTGGGGCTCTTGATCAGGGAGGGCAGGGAGAGGATGAGGGCAAGGCTTTTGAGCTGAAAGAGGGGAGATTGAGATGCGATCTTAGGAAGAAATGTTTTGCTGTGAGGGTGGGGAGGCCCTGGCCCAGGCTGCCCAGAGCAGTGGTGGCTGCCCCATCCCTGGAGGGGTTCAAGGCCAGGTTGGACGGGGCTTGGAGCCCCTGATCCAGTGGGTGGTGTCCCTGCCCATGACAGGGGGTGGGACGGGATGGGCTTTGTGGTCCCTTCCAACCCAACCCTTTCCATGACCAGTGCCTCTTCCTCCTCAAAAGCAGGAGCTCCTACCTTTGTGGTTTTTATAGAAGACACAGTTGTTAGCACAGGTATCCGGGTGGGAGTCCCAGAAATCAGACCCGCAGAAGCACAGTGGGGGCAAGTCGATGTTACAGAGTTTTATCTTCTCCCTTATCTGAGCTCTTAGAGCTTCAATGTACCTGCCAGGGATAAAATGTTCGCACTCTGCAAGTAACGCCCAGCTCTGCGCAAGGAGGGGGGATCCAGCCATACCTCACGTGCTCCTTATTCCGCTGCTGGTTTTCCTTAGTCTTTTTCCCTCTCCTCTCCTCCAGTTTGAGCCGGGCCAGGGTTTCGCAGGCTCCCATTCCCAGGGTGGGCTCTGGCTGCTCAGTCATCTCCTGCATCCTCTTCTCTTCCACTCGGCGCTCATTTTCCTTCTTGCTCTTAATCCTGTGGGCACACACATGCTTAAGGAAGAAGCTTCCCCACCCCAAACCTCCATTCCTCACTAGTCCCCATCTGTAAGATCAGGGCAAGGAGATGGAGATGCTGCTTTTGCCCAAACAACCCCCAGCAGGCAAAATGAACTCTGCACCAATTGCAGCATTGACTTCCTAACAACTTGAAATATAAAATGGTCAAAAATACTTCCCAAGCCTCCTTTTCCTGATATGGAAATATGAGCCTGTGAACGCTCTCCTGCCCTTGACCTCCTCCCACCTGCTACTTTTTTCATCACCCTGGACTTCTCCTTCCAGCTCCCTGCTGCATCACATGCACACATGCTTCTGTTATGAAGTGCCCACTGCAAGTCCCCAAAAGAGCTGCTCCTTCCAAAACCAAGAGCCATGTCTAGACTTTCAATAAACACCAGGAAGGACCAACAGCTCAGCTTCCCCACTTCTAATTTCCCCTGATTTTGGGGCACCCGGGATCCCGCTGTAAGCTGTCCTTGCAGCTTCTGGGATGGGGGCACAACAGAAGAGCGCTGGGTACAACAGAGAAGCTCCAAGGATCCCGCATCTACTCCAAAACAGGATTTAAGAGGCATTTTTAACCAAATCTTCCTCTGTTTCCTCCACCTGCCTTGCACCTACACGGCACTCCAGCCCTGGTGGAGGCAGCTGGGCTGTACAAGCCACGCCAAAGGCACAGCCCATTCCCTTGACAAGCGGCAATTACAGAGCACAAAGGCTTTAAGCTGAAGCATCTGCCATTTCGTTCCCTCTGACAAGTACCAAATGCAATAACACATTACAGTCAAAGGCATTAAAATAAAAAAATCCAGGCTGGGTAGGAGCCAGAGGGAGGACACGCAATCGAATGAGGCATTGGGATGGTCCTCCGTTTATGGGGTCAAATCTTGACATCAAGAAGGAAAGTGCTTAAGCCAAACATCTCCAGTCAAGTTATAAACTCAAAAATGTTTTTTAAATGAAGTGGTAATAGAGCCTTAACTACTCCCCCATAAATCTTCTGCTACAGAAACCAAGGCCAAGGCCAACTTAAGGCTTTACACTAAGTAATTACAAAACCAGCTCTTTTCCATGTACTCTCCAAGCAGCTTTCGGCTCGAGCAGTGCCCCTGCAACCAAGACAACACATGCAATGAATGGTATCGCACTAACTCGGAACTCCCTGGTGTCTCGCCAGCACTTGCAGGGCAGGAGAAGGTCTCTGTAGCTCCCCAGTGCCAATTTAAATGTCAAGAATGCAGCAGGAGGAGCCTTTCTTTAGCCCTGCAATTCCTCTCCAAAAAGTGACCATGAAAATCCTGCCCCTGGGTGCCTGCCCTGCTCCCACAGAGCCTGGAGAGGACGCGGTCAGACCTCCATCGTTTTATTTTATGGCAAGGCAGAGACAAAAAAAACCCAAAACAAGCAATCAAACCAACCCACCCCTAAAGTGTCTTTCCTATTTTGGTGTGAGCTTGCAGAGCTCCTCCTTAAGGAGGTCCCGGAAAGGGAGATGACTGAACACCAAAACAAGGGCTGATACTTTTACACAGATAACGTTCTCAACTCTGGAACAAAAGCTGGGAAATCTTTTTATTACACTATATACGTTTATAGCTGTGAGGGTGAAGGGTCTGGCATTAAAGGACCCAGAGATAAAGACCAGCTTAATGACGTGACCTCGCCTCAAAGTTTCTAAACACAGACTGTAGCATGGAGCAGGAACTGGCTGCCCAGGGAGGTGGCAGAGTCCCCATCCCCAGAGGTGTTTAAAAAGCAGATAGATGAGGTGCCTGGGGACATGATTTAGTAGTGGACAGGTACAGTTAGAGTTGGTGATCTTTAAGGTCTTTTCCAACCTATTGATTCTACAACTCTTTGATAGTAGCTTGGGGTCAGTTCCCAGGGGTCACAGTTTGGTAAGCTAGGACTCTCCCAGCCCAGTGGTTCAGCTCCTAACTCCTATCCACAATGCACTGGGACACAAAGTAAAGAGAGAAGCCCTGAGCACCTCTGAAGGGCTCGACACATCCCAAGGGTTACCCTTGGGCTGCTGGTTGAATAAATCCCACCCCAGGGCTCACAGACTGGGCACTGAAATAAACCCAGGGGACGAGGCAGGCTTTCCACCTGGCATTTGTATGGTGGACCTTCTCTCAACATACTCTCCGATTTCTAAAAAGCTGATAAAAGTGGTGGTTTTAACCCATTGGGGGCAGCTTGCAGCCAGAGGCAGAATGCTGCCCATGATATAGCAGGGTCCTATGAAGCTGGATAGTCTTCTCAGAGCCTCTGCATTTCATAGAATCATGGAAAGGGTTGGGTTGGAAGGAACCTAAAAGCCCATCCGGTTCCACCCCCTGCCACAAGCAGGGACACCTCCCACTGAACCAGGTTGCTCCAAGCCCCATCCAACCTGGCCTTGAACCCCTCCAGGGATGGGGCAGCCACCACTGCTCTGGGCAGCCTGGGCCAGGGCCTCCCCACCCTCACAGCAAAACATTTCTTCCTAACATTTCTCTCATTCAATCTCTCTTCTCACAGCTGAAAACTGTCCTCCCTCATCCTGCCCCTGCACTCCCTGACCAAGAGCCCTTGCCCAGCTGCCCTGTAGCCCCCTTTGGGTGCAGAAGTGCTTTCCAAAACATCACTGCCTGTTCCCACCAGCCAAGCACACAAGACCTTTCCAGCTGCAAGAATGGCCCTGCCAGCAATGACGAAGCCGATACCAAGGGGTTGGTGCTCAGCCACATGTACTCACTCAGCGATTCTCTTCTGCCTCTCCCTCTGCCTCTGCTGTTCCCTCACTTGCTCTCGCTCGATGCTCATGAAGAGGCGCCTGTAACTCAGGTACTCGTTCTTGCGCTGCAGGAAAGAAGAGGCACCTTAGAGAAGGAGGCTGCGATTGATGTCAAGTGACATCAGCCCTCAGCTTGATTTCTGGAGCACATCTGTCAGGACAGAAACCTCGCTCCTTCCCCAGATCCTCAAATGTCTCCTACTGCATGTGCCCTGGGACAGAGAAGCTGAAGAGATGGCAGTTAGCTAGGAGAGGACTAAGACATCTTGGAGTATTAGAGGGCATTGTACCAGCATCCCTCAACTGAACCTTCGTATGGATGGAAGCTCTGCCACCTGAGAAATTTCTGAACACTCACTTTACTGTTGGTAGAAGAGCCAATTCCCACTTGAACCCTCTTTACCAGAGCGCTAAAAGCTACAGGCCCAGGATTTTGACCCACCTTGGGACTGGTGGTCCTCTGCGCTTCACTGGAAGCCTGTACCTCCAGAAAAACCAAACGTACAACACCGAGCTGGACCCACTGCGAGCAGAAGAACCACAGAGGTGGCAGGGTTGCTGAGACAAATCCACAAGCCCTGCAGGGAACAACTCCTATACAGACACTTGAACATGAAGAGGTTTAATGTCTGGGCTTCTACTTAATCCCACAGATGCACAAGGGCAGGGAAACCTCCTGGCTGACACTCACACCTCAAGTCCTCCCATGGGAATCAGTGGGTACGCAGCGAGTCTGAACTCCACAAGGCCAGAAAGCCTAAAGCACAGATTTTTCCTCATCAACACCAAGAGTTTTGGGCTGCGTTCATCCATCTCGCTCAGTGGAGAGAGCCCTGCACAGCTGGAGATAAAGGAGCAGGAGGGATTGCCAGGCTGAAAGGGGAGAGAGCTGGGTGGAAAAACCCAATGCGGAAGAGAGAACTGCAAAACCAGTTATCTCAGTGTGGATCAGAGCCAAGGAGATAAAAAGCAAGGGGCAGAGGGAGCCGCTCAGTGAAGGAACAGCTTGACAGGCCCCAGCTGCTGTCACGCTGTCCAGAAACCACAACCGGATTGCAGATCAGCTGGTTGGAAAAATGCATGTAAGGAACAAAAAAACCAGGCAGTTCCTACAAAGTCCTATGGAGTTTTACAGCGTGAGCTGCAGGAAAGCCGACTAGGGAAGAGGGAAGTGTTCTTCTTCACATCTGAAAGCAAGAGGAAAATAAAAGTCACTTCCTTTACGCATCCAAAAGAAACATCTTCTCTTTCATCACCTACATTAGCACGAGGCAAACAGTCCCTGACACAGGCTGGAAAGCCCTGGTCACTCTCTGTGCTGGAAAGCAACCAGCCTGGTGCCTGCTTGGTGCCGATATGGCAGAAAGCTTTGTATTCTCAGCCTTACACCCAAATAAGATAAAGGGAGGTTTGTTCTTCCCTTTTTTAAGCATTTTTGGCAGCTTCCATCTCTCTCCATGCAACAGAAAGCAATACTTTTGGTTTGCCAGGCAAATTAAATGAAGCCTGTTTCTCCTCCAGCCCTTCCGTGTTATTCAGACCCCGGATTCGGCAGCAGGAGCACGTGATGGTCACTCTTACAGTCACAGCAGACCTTTAGAAAAGAACTCCGTAGCTTTGCCCGTGACCTGAGACACCATCAGCCCCAGCAAACTCATGAACCTAGCAAATGCTTCATACATTAAGGCTGCTCTTGAGGCTTCTTATCTGAGCTGGCAGCTACCACTGTTCTCAACACCTTCCAGTCCTGAAACAGAGACAAAACAAAGAGGACTTGGCTCCAGCAGACAAACCTGTTTCTTGGTTTCCTCTTGGTCTACACCATCCCAGAGTAGGAGGGGAGGCGGGTAATTGGTGTGAGGCCTCTGGGGAGGCTCGGGCGAGCTCGGGTCCTTCACTGATCCATCGCAGAACTGGAAGACAATGCAAAAGAGTAGAATCAGCACCCTCACAAACAAGTTTCTCATCTTCCCCCAGCAAAACACTTCTCCACGCACAACCCCTACAGTCATCAACAGGGTAACTCACCCCCTTTTTCGGGATATAGGTTGGCTACAGAAATGAGAGAAACGTGTGACACCTCCATGTCAAAGCTTGAGCACCAAAGCTTTATCAAAACACGCCCAAAGGTATCCCTGGAGGAGGTTCCCTGTTTAGTTTAAAACTGGATTCATACCTCCCCTCCTCAAACTTTCATTCTGAACTTTGTGAAGTGAAACAAAAATGACAGTAACAGAAGTGTCAAGAGAGCCATGCCCCAAAAGCTCAGTGTAAACCTCTGCCTTCTTCCGTCTGCTCAGTATTTGTGAAGCCAGTATTTCTGCTCCTGGCTGAAATCCCTAGCAAGCCCTACAGGATCTGCCAACTACTCCAGGTAATCAGAGCAAAGCATTTCCACACCTCAGATGTTAACAAAAGAGGAATCAATAAATACATGAGCTCAGTCCTCACAAACAGACAGAATGGGGCTGCCTCAAAGGGAGGTGTTTCCCCAGCCCCTGAGGCACAGGAATCACCACAGCAGTGATTCCCCAGTTTCCCCCTTCTGATGCAGAGCTTTTTGCTCTCTTTTCTAGGAGGTTTCTGGCTGATAGACGCAGCACCCCCAGCTCTCCCACCCGCTGCTGCCTGCAAGCGGGGCAGCCGGAGCAGAGGTGCTGCAGGTCCTGCTGGCTGCACTTCGCGGTTCACAGTTAAGCACACAATGCAATTGCACCCTCACTTTCAGATTTCCGCTGAGTGCCAGCCAACTGGCACCAGGAGGCAGGCACAAATAAAACCCCTTTGGAAGCCAAAGCTGAAAGACGAAAGCAGTGAAACAGAAGCCATCAATCTTGCTTAGCTCCAACATCGCTCTCAAACCTGTTTGGATGACAGTAGGCTCAAGAGTTAACCAGGCCTGAGGGAGGAACTGCTCTACTCCAGCAGCAGCCTCGCCACCTCTGCTGAAATAAACCAAATGATTTAAACCCTTTAAGACCAACTGGCCCAGCCCTGTACAAGTCTTACCTTTTCAAATTCAGTTTTGATGTAGAAGTCATCATCGTGCTCAGCCCGATGCGGGTCTGTCCTCTGGTCCTGCAGTTCAGCTGGAAGATCGTGGTGTCCTGTGAGAAGCAGTTCCTCATTCTCATCTGCTGCGGGCATTGTGGAAGTCTTGCAAGACTCTGGTTTCTGGAGAAGGGAGGAGACGAGTGTAAACATGGAACTGAACTGCAGCTGCTTTGGTGCCTAGGGCAAACTCAACACCCTCGCACACGGGTAAGAGGTAGCTTTAACCCAAGGGCGGCTTGTTCTGCAGAACAGCTGAGATCTGGCAAGCAGCAACACAACGTGTTTGAGTATCACTGCAGGGCACAAGAGCCAGAAAATCACAGTTTAGCAGGGCAACTTGTGATTACGTTCTCATCAACCGCACAAACAGAAGGAGGGATGTGTGGGGCAAAGGAAAGACAAGGAGAAAACCTCTTCAGTTTTGCAACTGCAAGGAGCTGGGGTGTGATGGGATCTCCGGAGCGACGCTCGGGTGGGTAACACACTCCTTCAGATGGTGAGTGGGCAGGCTCCCCACTGGCAGTTAACAATGTTTTGAGATGCAGCAGATTGTTTCCTACAAACTAAAAAACTGAAATGCCAGAAGCAAGCTTGGAGCCAGAATGGTTTTTTTCCTTGCCTGCGTCTGTTCAGGAAGAAAAGAACAGGATTGCAGAGAGAGGGAGAGGATGGATCAAGGGAGGAGAGCAGGTCACGCCAGGGATCCCTCGAGATGGCTCTGACGCCACCAGAAGATGATGGAAGGATGGAGGAGAGCCCAGAGTTAGTCTGAACATGAAATTATTTGACAGGCTTAGAAGAATTCCCATCAACCCTGTTTTGATGGAAACAACACAAAAAGAACTTCTTTGGTGAGGAAAAGGGAATAGAAAAGAACCGTTACTGCTTTGTAAGGATGCGCTGAAGTCCTGAATGTAGAAGGAAATGAAACTGTGGGGAAAAAAAAACAAACAACTTTGGTGAGTGATTAGTAAAAGAAAACAATTTGGGACCTACAGCAGTCTGCCAGCCCCAAAAGGCAAAGCAGCTGAAGACCTGGTGAACAGGATCATCTGAAAAACAGGACAGGTCATTTCCATGCAATGGAAACCTACGTATCCGCTTGGGAAAGGGGGGAGAAACTTGGAATGGTTTTGACCTGAAAAGTCTCTGGGAGAGAGGAAGAGCAATGATTTGGGGAACATGGATCACCAGCTGCAGGGAATGCAACTCTGGAGAAGGGAGGAGGAAAAAGAGGAAGGCAGAAGCTAGGCCTGAAGGAGAAGTAGCAGCTCCTTTACACTAAGCAAGCGAAAACGGCCTGGCCAGAGGGAAGAGACAAGCGGTGCAGCGTGAGAAAGCCCTGGCCGAGCCCCGGGCTCCTTCTGTGCCCATGATTCACGCGAGAACGGAGGAAGTGGAACACAGGTTAGATTATTGAAGGAATCATGCAGGAGACAACACAAGCACGTGGGGACAAAACAACAAAACAAGTGTCAGAAAGGCCAAAGCTCTAAGTAGAATATGAAAGATCAAGGTAACAAGTCAGCTTTAGTAAGAGAGACTAAAGGACACACTCCTCAAGGAGGGTAGCTATCAGAGGACACGAGCAGCAGCAGCATTTTATCCTTCTGGGCACCAGCAGTCAGCCCAGGGCACACTCTGAGCTCACAACAGCAGCCAGAACAACATTGGATTATCATTGGGAAGGAGAAGTCCAACTATTCTGCGGAGCTGAGGTTTTTCAGCAGGCAGGACCTGCCCTCGGTTACTGCCAGGAGAGGCAGACAAGCTGCTGAGAGGACCCACCTGCCCCACAGGAAGCCCAGTTCATCACAAAAGGGCACAAGGAGTGTCTGTGTTTAAACAGAGGAAACACCAAAGATAAGCTCTTGAGACTAAAATCTTAGCTGGAAAAACAAGAGGAAATCACTTTGCAAACTGCCTGTAAGGTGCTAGAAAAAGAGATAAGCAGCAGCCAGCATAAATGCATCAAGGGCAAGTCATGGCTAGCTGGTCTGAATTTCTCCCGTACCCAAAGAGGCCTCAGGCAAAGTCCAGCAACAATCTTGATTTTAACTTCACTTTTGACTTCCAGCTCAGCTTTCGATGCAGCCTATTCAGCACTTGTGTAAGGAAATGCCTGTTAGATGGAGCTGTTACATCGGAGGTGCAATATTGACTAAAAACACCATCCAGATGCAGCCTCGGGAGTTCCCTGCACAAAAATAAAGACATAATTAAATGGGCCCTGCTTGATGATTTCAATACCAGCCTGGATGATGGCAGCACCTTGATTACATTTGCTGGCTCCACCGAGCTTGAAGTTGCAGAATTATTTGAGAACAGGCTAAAAATGTTTGGGTTCAACCTAAAGAAATCAGTTGGAATGGACAGCACAAGGGAATTCCACAAGGACGAATGTGAAGGGCAAGACAGGGCACTCTGGAGCAATTATCAGGGCACTTAAGCCCCTGGCAGCCTTTTGCATCTGAAGAGAAGGGAATAAGCTCCTGTCCCGCTGAGCTGCAAACACAGCCAACCTTCAGACCAGGAGAAAGAATCAGATTAATATTAGAGCTTTTTCATCTCTAGTATCTTAGAGTAATAAAAGAGTAACGCAATAAATCAATAAATTCTTTCTAGAATTAATTGCCTGGGGAAGCTGTTCAGTCCTCTTTCCCCAAGGTTTGAGAGCAGAGTTGAGCAGGCTCAGGCAGGAAAATGGCCCAGGATTCCTGCCAGCTGCGATGACTTGCCACTGGACTCTGGTTTGCACGGGCAGTGACTCTATTATCCATGGGAGGTTTTAGTGCTGCTAATAGCCAAGTAAGGAATCACTCCACCTTGCTGAGCAGTCTGAACACACTGAGGACAGGATGTATCTTTAGTGTCTGAGATAGACAGGAGGCTTTGGAACCCGTATTTACACTGTTTCTGTAAAGTTTGTTTGCAAAGCTGACTGCCTTGAACAGAAATCCAACAGCACGTGGAGGAGGAAGAGACAGGCTAGCCCTTACATAAAAGGTATTTTCTAGACAACAGCCAGCCAAGAGCTACTTCACCTTTGATGAACCCAAGAAAGAGACGGGAATGAAGAATTGCAAGATGGGCAGGAAACTGGCTCCAGAGAAGGCAATATGACAAAATATCAGGTTGGGTTGCTGCTGGTGTTCTCCAGGCTGGACAAAGGATGGCAGTTTAAGAAAGGTCTTGGCACAGAAAGCAAGATAATAGCTTGGGCGGGGGGCGGGGAAGCTGTACTTGAGAACTGGAGTGATAAAAGTAAGATGAAATTCAGCAGAATAAAAAGCGAGGCACTGGGGACTGACCTCCTCACATGGGTACTGGGTACTGCTTCAAGGAAAGCAGACGCCTGCCAACAATTCCCTACCAGAAACCAGCCCTGGATGCAGAAAACCCTCCAGATCTTTGCCACCCAGAGCAAACAAGGGATTGATGCGATGGGAAAATTTGTTGAGTTTCCTTTAAGAAATAAAGCCACCTAAGGGGAGGGCTGGTCATCACATGCCTCCCAGATACCCAGATCATAATCTCAGCCTTTAAAGAGGTTTTTTTGCATTCTAGCTGCCTTATTTATTTCTTGTTAGTTTGCAAAGAGAGATGTTTTCACCCACTTCATTCTGCTGCCTTGTCTGAAAGGCAGCAGGAACACAGCCCTTGGGCCACCAAAATCCAGGGGCTGATCATCAGGCGGGTTAAGAAAGCCCAGTTTGTTTCACTTTTGCTGGAGATTCACTGGACTTTTCTTTGGATTTCCTACTTAGAGACAGATCTTCAACAGTCTGCAAGGTTAACTCCTCTCACCCTGCCCCAGGCACTCCCCCACTCACCTCTTGCCTCCAGACACCACCGGGGAGTCGAGGAGAACCCGTTCCTTGGGACACAGTTTTGCAAGACGCCAGCCTGCGCCGAACTTGCTTCATGGTTTTGCTAAGCTGCCATTCAAAGCGAAGGTTCAAAGACAAGACCAAAGAGGAGGTCACTGGCTGCTTTCTGGGAGGGCTATGCCGAGGTGAGCTGCACAGATGAAATCACCTGATGGACCCTGCTCCAATCAAGGTGCTTTCCCAAGGCAGCACAACAAAACACACAATCAGCCTCGCAGCTGGCTATAAGATAACCTGCAACCCCAGGTCTCTTTCAGAGCTACCCCAGTGCCTTGAAACCCTGGCCCAGGCACAGGAAAGGACTCGGTTACAGCTCATCCACTCCCAAATCGCCTTGCTGAGATGTCAAAAGTCCCCGATGGTCCTGCCCAGTGTCCAAACAAAAAGTGAATGCTCCAAGGGAAGCAGCGCTTGAACCAGAATAACTCCAGCTCCTAGGTGAACACACATGCCATCTAAAACACCAGGTGCACCACATAATCACTATTAAAACCAGCTTAAAAGAGTCCCCAAGGCAGGCTTTTCAAGATCTCGTGATCCCATATTCCTTTTCCACAGGACACAGGCTGCAAGGAGGTGGCACCACCTAGTGCCTCCTCTCCGACACAACCACCCTGCGTGCGGATGGAAAATACGCTGTATGGACAAGCAGCAGTGCAAGGACAACCACGGCATCCTCCAGGACAGCATTTACTCTCAGTTTTGAGGCTCTGATAAGAGCTACAGAGGAGTACAACAGGATGCACACAATCACCGTAAAGGTCTTCTCCATCCAAAACCATTCTATGAAGAAATCAGAGTGAAAGTGTAAGCCCACTCTTCATTCAGTACAAAAAATAAAAATAGGGATGTGTTGGAAAAGAGAATCACAGAATGGTTTGGGTTGGAAGGGAACTCAAAGCCCATCCAGTTGCACCCCTGCCATGGACAGGGACACCTCCCACTGGATCAGGGGCTCCAAGCCCCATCCAACCTGGCCTTGAACCCCTCCAGGGATGGGGCAGCCACCACTGCTCTGGGAAACCTGCGCCAGGGCCTCCCCACCCTCACAACAAAACATTTCTCCCTAAGATCTCATCTCAATCTCCCCTCTTTCAGCTCAAAACCGTTCCCCTCGTCCTCTCTCTGCCCTCCCTGATCCAGAGCCCCTCCCCAGCTTTCCTGGAGCCCCTTTCAGGATGGAAGCTGCTCTAAGGTCTCCCTGGTGCCTTCTCTTCTCCAGGCTGAACAACTTCTATTTCAAACCACAAGCATGATGAAGTTGGGATGAAGAATGCAGGAGGGGAGCGGCTCACCTGGGTGGCTTGCTGCAGAAACGGCTCGCTTGGCATCCCTTGCTGCTGTGCCAGGCTGGCACAAGCGCCGGGACCACAGATGGGGGGCACAGGGCAGCTCCGGAACAGGCATGTGTTCTTCCTGGGAGTCAAGCGCAGCGCAGAGTCTGAGTACTGCACAGCAATGCTGCTCTCCCTCTCTGCCTGCCTAGACACAGACCCCAGCGTTAGAAAGCCACGTGCAAATCCCTAACCATCGCCTAGCAGGACATGGCACGTGCTGCGTGAGAGCTGCTGGCTCAGTTTGGTGGCATTTCTTGGGATGGACATTTTTGTTTGCCATGCCGAGAGGGGCACGAAGGCACCTGTGGGCTTTCAGTCTGGAGCAGAGCTCGCAGAGTTACATGAGGACATCCTCACTCAGCCATGCCTCCCAAACCCTGAAAAGAGCCCAAACATCCCAGTGGGGCCAACACTGTTGCCATTTCAGTGCGCTCCCTTTTTGTTCCACAGTCAGCTTCTGGCAAGGGTTCCTGGCAGTTGTTTAAGAGTAGAAAGGATTAAATATATTCACAGGATAACCTAGAAAAAGCCCACAGGGAACCAGGAATGTGGAGACAGCCAGAACGTGTTGCTTGTGAAATATCTGATTATCCTGGAACAGGGATAGCAGAAATGTGCTGTTACAACCCAGAAACATCCACATCACTCACAACTCTGGCCTGGCTGTTTTTTAACCCCACGCAATACTGCACAGGGCACTGAGATTCTGTTCTGCTGCCCAAGAGAGGCGGCGACCTTTCTGCAGGGAGGCAAAGGGCTTGTAAAACACTTTCAGCACCAGGGCGAGCCAAGGTGTCACGCTGACTTTGCCTGAAGAGACACACAGGCTCTGCCGTGGCCACGCATTGTCTCACCTTTCCACATTTACACCCTGACAGCAGGCTTTTTTTTTCCTGATTTACACTGGTTTCAGAGGAGTTTCTCCTCCAAGACTCCACGTGAGGCAGGGCCAAAGATCTGCTTACCGCTTCATAGGATTTCTGCAGCTGCTGCTTTCTTCGCATCCTGACCTGCTGGTTTACCCGCTGCTTCACCTCCCCCTGGAAACGCCTCAGGCTGGCTGCCTTCTCCCGCTGCTGCTCCTTCAGCTCTGCCTCCACCCGAGACGCTGAATCCTGCAAGAGGTGAAAGCAGTCTTCACAAGATTTCTGCTACACAGCATCATTACAGCAGCTTGTATTCTATCTTCCCTTCCCACACCTGCATCTACAAGCCAGGCAACCAGCACCCAGAGCAAACTTCACCATGTTTCATTTCAAAATCTATGCAGAAACAGCTTGGATAATGTCTTGGAGTTATTATGAGCTTGGATCGAACCTAGCCAGCCAGATACAGCGTGCACACCTCCTCCTTTAACATGCTGCAATGCACACCGAAGGAAAAAAAGGAGGCAGCCTCACACAGCAGCTCCCAGCTCTTGCTGCCACAAAAGGATGCTCAAATCAAATGCTGAGTTGGGGTTGTTCAGCCTGGAGAAGAGAAGGCACTAGGGGGACCCTAGAGCAGCTTCCAGTCCTGAAAGCGGCTCCAGGAAAGCTGGGGAGGGGCTCTGGATCAGGGAGTGCAGGGATAGGATGAGGAGAACGGTTTTGAGCTGACAGAGGGGAGATTGAGATGAGATTCTAGGAAGAAATGTTTTGCTGTGAGGCTGGGGAGGCCCTGGTGCAGGTTGCCCAGAGCAGTGGTGGCTGCCCCCTCCCTGGAGGTGCTCAAGGCCAGGATGGATGGGGCTTGGAGCAACCACATCCAGTGGGAGCTATGGCCCTGCTCACGGCAAGGTGGAACTGCATGGACTTTTAGGTTCCTTCCAACTCAAACAATTCCATAATTCTATGAAACACCCAAAGCCCAGACTCTGATCCCATTAATGCTCCGCAAGGCTGGATGTGTATCAGGGCAGAAGTTTACAGAGCATGTAGCTGCTCCAAGAATGTTTTTATCTGAAGATTAGGAAAAAAAAAAAAATCAGAGTCTTGTACAGTTCTCACTTTGAAGCCTTTGCAGGCAGTTCTGCTGCTACTACGACAGCGTAAAGCAAACCAGTATTGCTCTCCTGCTCTTACCACAGTGAGGGGAGAGGAAAGGAGCAAGTCTGAAAATCAACTTAGCAAATGCTGAGTCGGATGCTTCCTGCATCCCGCTGAATGCCAGGAACACCACCAGCAGCAAAGCCAGGGCAGTACAATCACCCAAAAGCAGAAGGTGGGGAGAAACCAGCACTGTTAACACTGAAACCAAGACAGAGCAGCACGAAACGAAGCTGGTGAAGGGGCTGGAGAACAGGCCTTCTGAGGAGCGGCTGAGAGAGCTGGGGGTGTTTAGCCTGGAGAAGAGGAGGCTGAGGGGAGACCTCATTGCTCTCCACAACTACCTGAAAGGCGGTTGTGGAGGGGAGGGTGATAACCTCTTCTCCCAAGTGACAGGGGACAGGACAAGAGGGAATGGCCACAAGCTCTGCCAGGGGAGGTTTAGGCTGGACATTAGGAAAAAATTTTTCACAGAAAGGGTCATTGGGCACTGGCAGAGGCTGCCCAGGGAGGGGGTTGAGTCACCTTCCCTGGAGGTGTTTAAGGCACGGCTGGATGAGGTGCTAAGGGACATGGTTTAGTGTTTGATAGGAACGGTTGGACTCGATGATCCGGTGGGTCTCTTCCAACCGGGTTATTCTATGAGTCTATGAAACGGCGCCACAGGCAACTTGCTTCTCTCCCTGGCATCTGTCTTACCAGCAGTTCCAATGGAAGAGATATGAATCATTGACTCATAGAACGGTTTGGGTTGGAAGGGACCTCAAAGCCCATCCAGTCCCACCCCCTGCCATGGGCAGAGACACTGCCCACTGGATCAGGGGCTCCAAGCCCCATCCAACCTGGCCTTGAACCCTCCAGGGATGGAGCAGCCACCACTGCTCTGGGCAGCCTGGGCCAGGGCCTCCCCCCTCAGTGTGAAGAATTCCTGCCTAATGTCCAATCTAAATCTTCCCCCATTCCAATTTAAAGCCACAACCCCTCATCCTGTCACTCCAGGCCCTAACAAAAAGCCCTTCTACAGCTTTCCTGGAGACTCTTTCAGTACTGGAAGCTGCTTTACGGTCTCCCTGTAGCCTTAATACCATCTGCTGATGTATAAAAAGATATTAAACATGCTGCAATGACTCTGCACACCTTCAGCTACACCCGAGAGCTCCCGTGCTGCGGGGGAGAACTGGGAGCACCCAGGTCCCCCCGAGCAGTCAAGAAGACTTTGGCTTCCCTAGAAGTTCCACAGTGCAGAGATGGATGTTGCGTGGAATATGGAGATGATTCATTTCCATGTATTATCTCAACCTTTAGGATTTAAATTACAATATGGAAATAAATCATCTCCGAAGGGCAGGAGCTTCTGTAACATTAAGACATTAATTACAGGGGACTGAACTCATCATCCTGTATCTAACGCACTTTTAGTCCTCCTATAATAATCCTCAAAGCAGAAATCCCCAAGATAAGCACCGATAAGAGTTTTTAAGTGTTTCTAATGGGGCACAGCAGAGATTGACTCCAGACCCTGAAACTTTCAACTTTGGTTTTTTTTTTAAATCAGCAACATGGAACAAATTCCCAGCTCCCTGACACCCTTCACGGATGAATGGGAAGGCAAAGCACAGCATCGATGCCTGGGGGGAACCAGGCACCCAGGTTCAGCATGGGCACCTCAAACCGAGCTACAGTGCAGAAGTCCAAACCCAGCACCAACAAACCAAGGGGCACACGGGAACAGCAACAAACAACTCACTGAGAGGGGCACAAACCTGCTAAATTTTAGCTGTGCTGAGAGGCAGCATCTAGGAATTCACTGAAAATCACAGAGTCGTGGAATGTTTGGGTTGGAAGGGACCTTAAAGCCCATCCAGTTCCACCCCTGCCATGGGCAGGGACACCTCCCACTGGATCAGGGGCTCCAAGCCCCATCCAACCTGGCCTTGAACCCCTCCAGGGATGGGGCAGCCACCACTGCTCTGGGAAACCTGGGCCAGGGCCTCACTGTCCTCATTGTGAAGAATTTCTTCCCAACGTCCAATCTAAATCTTCCTCCTCCCAATTTAAAGCCATTGCCCCTCATCCTATCCCTGCACTCCCTGATCAAGAGCCCCTCTCCAGCTTTCTGGAGCCCCTTTCAGCACTGGAAGCTGCTCCAAGGTCTCTGTGGGGACTTCTCTTCTCCAGCCTGAACAACCCCAACTCTCTCAGCCTGGCCACGTACAGGAGGTTCTCCAGCCCTCAGATCATCTCCGTGGCCTCCTCTGGACTCACTCCAACAGCTCCATGTCCTCCCTGTGCTGACGACTCCAGAACTCGATGCAGAGCTCCAGGTGGCCTCTCCCCAGAGCAGAGCAGAGGGGCAGAATCCCCTCCTTCACCCTGCTGGGATTCCCATATTTCCACAGCTTCTCTCTCACTGCATCCCACCAGGAGAAAGATGAGGGACAGGACCCAGGCTGGTTGCTGCTTAAAAATATAATTTTCACTCGTTTTTCTGGTTCCAGCAGCAGATGTAAAACTGCAGCATTACAGAACAGGATGCAAACCAGTGCTTTTGGAGCCACTGCTGGTCTGTAAGGCAAGTTTTCCATCCCAAACTCCAGCATCCTGGGTTTGGACACCCTCGCCACCTCTGCATCACCCCCAAAATTCTCTCTTTGTTTTTTTTGTCTTTTTTCCCCAAGCCTGGTCTCCAGCCCCGCGCGGGGAATAAGTGCAATTATCTCGCCTTGCCACATTTTGCCAGCTCTGCCTGAGGTTTAATTAAAGCCAAGCAAAAAACACAGAGGAGAAGCGCTCTGCTCTGATATCACCCCAGCACGCGTGGCAGGGAGGTGGAGAATGGGGAAAAAAATGGGAAGAAAATAAAACCTTTATCATAGACTTTGTAATTCTGCAACCCTGGATATTGCTCCTTCACCATATTTCCTTAAAAAAATACATATATATCTGGGTATGCATGCACACAGCAGTGTGTATGCACATATACAGGGATGCCAGGATCCGCGCACTCCCTCTCTCTATAAAATATATCTATAAATGCACCCTAATCCCCTATAATCTCCTTGAATTATACCCAAACCCTCCTCCTCGCAGGTGACCTTTCCACAAAGGCTGTTTCTATGCCAACAGCATTGTTTGAGCCAGGCAAGAGAAAAAAATACACCATAATAATCTTTAATTTGTGCTTAATTCAGTGCCTTCACCAGTGGGCAGGAGCCAGGTGTTGCCAGCAAGGCCCATCATGGCAAAAAAATCCCACCATGGCAAAAAACTTAATACTAAAAACAATTAATATATATGCAGTAAGGTGGGGGAGATCTTATCACTGTCTACAACTCCCTGAAAGGAGGTTGTGGTGAGGTGGGTGCTGGTCTCTTCTCCCAAGTGATAAGGGACAAGATGAGAGCTAATGGCCTCAAGTTGCCCCAGGGCAACTTGACACCTGGTTGGACAACAGGAAATATTTCTTCACCAAAAGGGTTCTCGGGCTCTGGCAGAGGCTGCCCAGGGAGGCGGTGGAGTGTCTCCCTGGAGGATTTAAAAGCTGGGCAGACAAGGTACTCAGAGATGATTCACTAGAGGACAGGGACAGCTGGAATCGATGATCTCAAGGTCTTTTCCATCCAAGTGATTCTATGACCCCAACACCTTCGCGGGACTTGGGAGGGAAGAGATTTCCCTTTGACTCCATTGTGTATAATGCCAATCGAAGAGAATAAAACTACTGGTTGCCTTAGGAACATAAACTCCCAAGCTTGAAAAGACCAGAATTGAACCCAGCACTAATTATTCCTGTTCTGAAACACAAGTTTTGGCATCTACATTTTGGTGGGGCTAGGGGTTCGGCAATGAAAACCTGATTGTCCCAACCCAGGTGGAGGACCTTGGCCCTTGGCCTTGTTGGACCTCAAGAGCTTCAAATTAATAATAAGGATTAATCCCAAACTGAGGGATCCTGTCACCATCTGGCCTCAGAGCCAGCGCTCAGCACCAGCTCCAGGACGCATCCCAGTGTCCGGGCAAGGAGCTCAGCCCCTAGGGCCAAGAGACAGAATCACAGACTCCCTAGGCTGGAAAAGACCTTCAAGATCATCAAGTCCAACCATTCCTGTCCACAACTGAATCATATTCCTAAGCAAAACAGAAGAGAAACTTCTGACTTTCATCCAGAAAAGCACTCACAAGGCTTCATTTGATTTCCTCAAACAAAACTGACATCAATTAACAAATATTCAATTGTACAAATAGGGCCTCAGCACTAACAGGGCTCGGCCAGAGCAGCATCAAGGGCTTTGACCAGGCTTAAAGCAGCTTTAGGAGTCAGTGGCTGTGGAACTGCTCAGCCCGAGCAGGGAAAACCATGCACAGAGGACAACGGTGATTTTTCACGTCATAATAAGCGACAAATATGGGGTGGCATTGAGGGGAGAGGCAGGGGGGAAACTACGAGCGGTGATGAAAGGGTTTGGAATGGAAAGGGAGCAAGGGAAATCCCTCACCCCAGAGACATTCCCAGCACTGAGCCGGAGTTCAAGGCAACACAGGAGAGGGAATTCCTCGCGGCAGCAAAACACGGAGTTACTGGAACTAATTTGCTGGTGACAGCAATAAATCAACTTTACACCAGGACCTGAGACTGAAAGTAGGAAGGGATTGCGATGGGATGAAAAGCAGGGCCTGTAGGTTCTCAGAGCAGCTCCTGCAGGTTCCCAGTTCCCAGTTCTGTGCCTGCAGCTTTAGACAACTCTCGGATCCAACATGGTTTCACAGTTTTCCACCTTTCCCATATGATGTGTATTTGCATTTTTTGCAGCTCTGCAATGAAATCTCATTTTGCTTCCCTCTTCAACTTTGCAGTGTGAGGCATGTTTGGGTTTGGGGTTTTTTTTTTGCACTTCTGCAACTCTCCATCGCCCCAGCCCTTCCCCTGGGAGCTCTGCACCCTTTCCACTGCCTCCATCGCTCATGTTAAGCTTCCTGCAAAACTCAGCCTGGTACTTTTGAAATCCCAGGTGTGAGGGTCAGCACTGCCCTGTTGTGTGCACAAATGACTGTTCCCAGTGTTCTTTTTCCTAAACTAGGGGGGGATTCTGCCTAATTTAATTTCCCTTAAGCAAACAGGCCATGATCCCACTGCATTTTGAGGGGAAAAAGCTCTGTTTTGGGTTATTTCCAGATCTAAGTGGGATGCTACGTCACACGCAGAAGAAAGAGCAAGGATTTACTTAACCAAGAGGTTCTTTCCTTTTGCAGCAACATCCCCCCATCAAAAAAAAACCTTATTTGGGGAAGAAACAAGCCTCTGTGCCAACAAAGAGTGATTTTCACCCAAATTCCTAGCCAGGACGTGAGGCCTGGCCACCTGCATGGCTCTGCCAAAAAAAACTAACCAATCACAGAATCATAGACTCATGGAATGGTTTGGGTTGGAAGGGACCTCAAAGCCCATCCTGTTCCACACCTGCCATGGGCAGGGACACCTCCCACTGGACCTCTGATCTAGATCCCCTCCTCAGCTTTTCTGGAGCCCCTTTCATTATTGGAAGCTGCTCTAAGGTCTCTCCAGAGCTTTGCCTTCTCCAGGATGAACAACCCCAACTCTCCCAGCCTGTCCTCATAGCAGAGGTTCTCCAGCCCCTGGATTACCCCCGTTTCCATCTCCAGACCCGTTCCAGCAGTTCCTTCTTAAGTTTGGGATTCCAGAACTGGGCATAGGGCCCCAGGTGGGATCTCAAGAGAGAACCGATAAACCAAGGGAAACAAGGAAAAGCCAAAGAAAAGCAAGGAAAAAAAGGAAGGAAAATTAAAGAAAAGTCAAGGAAAAGCTAAATAAGAAAGCAAAAAAAGCAAGGAAAAGCAAAAAAAAGCAAGCTCATCAGAGCAGTTTGGGGTCAAAAAGGTTGAAATCAGCTTCCTCAAGCCCCTTTCGCGTCGCCCCACAATCCCTCGCTGTCCCCCAGTGGGTTTGTGCAAACAGCACCGCCCGGCAGCGCCAGAGAAGATCTGCTGCGGGTACGGGGCAGGGAGAGAGGCTGCGCCCGGGGCCCCACACCGGCAGTGATTCTGCAGTTTGGGGAAGCTGAGAGCTGGATTTGGGGACAATCTTTTACTTCTCTGTGTCTAAGAATATGATTTTCCTGGTGTCACAGGAAGGGAAAATCCTGCTGCTGAAACCAAAGCGAGTGTGGTGAATGGATTGGATGCGGTACGTGGTACAGCCAGAGTTAATTTGTCTTCTTTGTAGTGATGCAGCCAGAAAATTCAAGGTCTGGGTATGACAGAGAGCGAGGGGAGAGGCCACAACATCATCTAATTCCCGTATATATAGAGAGAGACACTATTTAGTTATATTTATATAGTCTATTAGTTATTATTCTAATAATATATTATATACTAATGCCATGTATGATGGCGTGGTGTGGTATGATATGACATGACTTGATATGATATGACGTGACATGACACGACACGACACGACACGACATGACATGACATATAGGAAAAATGAATATTTTACTGTCTATTTTTCCCCTATAAGATAATACGCATAATGTATTCTGTATTATTCCAATATATCATAAATTCTTCTGTTGTGTTGTGTTATGTTATGTTACATTATGTTATGTTGTAGTTCTGGAATCCCCAACATAAGAAGGAGGAGATGGAACTGTTGGAACAGGTCCAGAGGAGGCCATGGAGATGATCCAAGGGCTGGAGCACCTCTGCTATGAGGACAGGCTGAGAGAGTTGGGGTTGTTCAGCCTGGAGAAGAGAAGGCTCCAAGGTGATATTAGAGCTGCTTCCAGCATGGAAAAGGGGTCCAGAAAAGCTGGGGAGGGGCTTCTTATAAGGGCCTAGAGTGACAGGATGAGGGGGAACAGCTTTAAATTGGAGAGGGGAAAGGTTTAGATTGGACATTATGAAGAAATTCTCCACACTGAGGGTGGGGAGACACTGGCCCAGGTTGCCCAGAGCAGTGGTGGCTGCCCCATCCCTGAAGGTGTTCAAGGACAGGTTGGATGGGGCTTGGAGCAACTTGATCCATCCCACGGCAGGGCTGGAACTAGATGGGCTTTGAGGTCCCTTCCAACTCAAACCATTCTGTCATTCCATGATTCTGTGATTCTACATATAGCATGGCAGGTCATGATATGATATGATGTGATGTGATGTGATGTGAATTAATGTGATATGAAATGATAGCAATAAAGAGGATGGAATATCCCTGTATGTGGGTATATATATACTATAATGGGTATAATACAGAATATATTATGTATATTATGTATTTTAATATATGTCATATAGGTGTATTTATATATACATGAGCTTCATTATTTTTCTGGGGCGCTTAGAGGGTGAAAGGGTCTTTTCCCAGCACCACCTGATGAGAGACGGAGGCAGCATGCAAGGACCCAGGAGGCTCCTGTGGGATAGAGGGGAAAGAGCTGCTTTTGGGAAAAGACAGCTCTTGCACAAGAGGAAAACCTCAGTAGTTTGCAACCCCTGGCACCAAACCCACTTCTCTTTCCCCTCAGCAAACCCCACTGCCTCGCTCCAAGGATGTTTTCAGTGCTCTAAAATAGTTCAGATGCTCCTGATGGAAAAAAAAGGGGGGATTTTCCTTATTGACCATCATCCTTGCAGACAAAATCAGGTGCCTTTCCCCACCCTGAGTTTTTCCTCATATGCCTTTTTTACCCCTTCCTTAATAAAATCCAAGCCAATAAAGTGAAGATGAAAATACAGTCATTAGGATTGATAACGCTCATTAAAACTGGCTGGGGAGGAAAGCACGAGTCCACTTCAGAGAAGTAAGGGGGGGAAATGTAAATTCTCCTGCATGGAAAGAGGATATTTCCTTAATCGCCCCAATCAAACACCGGCACAATTATCTGTGGCCAACCCAACGGGTTAAAATTATCCTCTTCATCTCCGGACACAGTAAGGAGCCGAAAAATGTTTCATTTTAATAAAAATGAAATCTGGACCCTGCAGAAACCAGCTTCACTAATGATGTGTTTACACAGAAAAAGACAATTTCTATTTAATGGTGATTACTAGCAAGAAGAAATTAAACTTCCCGGAGTAGATGGGTTAGAGATAATGGGAAGAAAAGAAAGTTATTGAGGGGGTGTAAATCAGGGGGGCTGAATCTGCATGTGATGCTCACTGGGA
Organism: Phaenicophaeus curvirostris; assembly: GCF_032191515.1. Classification (NCBI taxonomy): domain Eukaryota; kingdom Metazoa; phylum Chordata; class Aves; order Cuculiformes; family Cuculidae; genus Phaenicophaeus; species Phaenicophaeus curvirostris. Next base: position 232,679 of record NW_027206691.1, read on the forward strand.
ACGCATCCCTGCCTCCCGAGGCTAGTGTGTGTGGCTTTGTGCGCAGAAAACATGGTTATTTTGCATTGAGGACCTTTGTGCACGTGTGTGCTTCTGCACTGAGGTAAATATGGGTGTGCACGCACGTGCAGGTACGCAAATGCAAAGGTGCATGCAAGCAAGCACTTCCAAACATGCATCTGCAAACACAGACTCCTAGAATCACGGCATGAGTTGGGTTGGAAGGGACCTCAAAGCCCATCCAGTTCCAACACTTGCATGGACACCTCCCGCTGGATCAGGGGCTCCAAGCCCCATCCAGCCTGGCCTTGAACCCCTCCAGGGATGGGGCAGCCACCCCTGCTCTGGGCAACCTGGGCCAGGCCCTCCCCACCCTCACAGTAAAACATTTCTCCCCAAGATCTCATCTTAATCTCCCTTCTTCCAGCTCAAAACCATTCCCCTTGTCCTCTCCCTGCCCTCCCTGATCAAGAGACCCTCCCCAGCTTTCCTGCATCCCCTTTACATACTGGAAGCTGCTCTAAGGTGTCCCCAGATCCTCCTCTTCTCCAGGCTGAACAACCTCAACATGCACGCACACACACAAACCCGCACACACGGACATGCACACACACAAATGCACATGTGAGCACGAACTCACACATGCAAACATGCACTTGCAGTCACGCGCATGCAAGTGCATGCACATGCCCAGGAGCCTTCGCAGTAAAATCCTGATGGGTTTCTGCACATGCACCTCGCCAGGTCCCAGAGCAATGCTCCCAGGTGTCTGGGGTAACTTTTTTACTCCCACAATAGAATAAAAGAGCAAAACAGTGTCTGAAGGGCAGAATTCCAGGCTCTGCCTCATCACGGTATGGGTGCTCTTCCTTCCAGTTAATTTTTTTTCAATTATTCTTTTCTTCCAGGGCAAAAATTATCACTTTTTTCTTCCCAAAAGGCCAAGCCAAGATAAGATCTTTTCCCATTTGGCTCCTGCACAGGATGAAACAAGTTTTTGGTTCCACTTTGTGCCACGGCCGTTCCCACACCAACCTGTGCAAACCCATCCTGGGGCAAAACCATTTTGACATCGGGCTTTAACGTCTGCTCTTTCATAAAGCAGACCAAACATCTGCAGAACAAGCCCAGATGTGAGTCGTTCCCCCCCCCAATTCAGGAATTTCAGCTCCCAGGCACATAATAAGGCAGCGTCTGGGATGGTTTAATAATAGTAAAATTAAAATTGTTAGCAAAGCATAATGAAGAATGTACTCACAAGGAGGTTTGCAAAGAAAAACCAACCCTGAGATGAAGTCTCCGGGGAACTGTTGGTTCAGAGGAACAGTAAACAACGTGCAGAAATGCAACTTAATTATCTTTACAACCAGTGTACGCAACCGGCTGCTGCAGCTTTCGAGGGATGCGGGAGCAGCAAGGTGCCTGCATCCCCGTGCTGAAACCCCTTCAAAATAGGGAGAAAAAGGCTTTTTGCACAGCGCAGCTTGAATGTCAAGTTAAATGATGAAGTGTGGCAGCTCTGGCTCAGCGTTGGTGATGCTCAGACAATCACAAAATCATGGAATGGTTTGGGTTGGAAGGGACCTTAAAGCCCATCCAGATCCACCCTCTGGAACCTCCCACTGGATCAGGGGTTCCACGCTCCATCCAACCTGGCCTTGAACCCCTCCAGGGATGGGGCAGCCACCACTGCTCTGGGCAACCTGGGCCAGGGTGTCCCCATCCTCACACAAAAACATTTCTCCCTAAGATCTCATCTCAATCTCCCCTCTTCCAGCTGAAAACGGTTCCCCTCATCTTGTCCCTGCCCGCCCTGGGCGAGAGCCCCTCCCCAGCTTTCCTGCAGTCCCTTTCAGAACTGGAAGGCTTCATCCCATTTTCTCATTCACCTGGGCAAAACACAGCTTGTTGGCAATTATTTTGCTCTGTTTGTTTTTTTACTCTCATTATGGGAAGAAAAGTAAACACTTGGCTTGAATCTGATCAGGTCTGACCGCACACATGACCACATCCCCCCCACATTAACACCAGCCGGGGATCTGCCACCCTGCATCACTCACACAGCCAGGATGTTCCACTGTGAAAAACTGCTGAAAAAAACGGGGAATGGGGCATAAGACCTCCTACATTCAGCTCTTCACCCTATGCTCGAGAAAATCCAGACGTAGATTGAGTCTTTTACGAAGCACAACCCCCCTGCACTTCACTTTTGCATCAGCGAATGCTAAAATATCCAGCCAGAAGTAGATAAAAGCAGCAAGATGCCACACGTGGTGGATCGGGGAGGGCAAGGGTCTGGTTTTTGCAAAGACTTAGTCTAGGCTGGAGCAGCTCAGAGGAAGCTAAGAGCAGTGGGATGAGCCAGCCCCATCATAGCCATCGGAAGCGTATTTCTATATATATATTTACCTGTATAAGTTGGAAAATATGTTACATTTAAACTGAGGATGCTGGTGGAGATGCCGGCTAGGAGCAAAGCAAGGTTTACAATTGAAGCATGAGGACTGACTAGGATCAGATCAAGCATGCTGGAGAGGACCAAACCAGAGATGTTGGCTAGGATCAAACCAAGGATGCTGGAGAACATCAAACCGAAGATGTTGGCTAGGATCAAACCAAGGATGTTGGAGACGATCAAAGCAAGGATGGCAGATAAATTCAAACTTGTTGGTTCAAGCTGAAGAAAAGACGCTGTGTAGAACTGTACCAAGGCCACCAGCTAAAATCAAAGCAAGGATGCTGGGTAGGATCAAAGCAAGGATGCTGGGCAGAATTAAGTTCAGGACACTAGAATCAAGCCATGGGTGCTGGCACTTATCTAACCAAGGCTGCTGGCTACATACAAACCAAAGATGCTCACAAGGGTCAAAGCGAGGACACTGGCTTAGGATAGTACCTAGGAGCAAACTGAAAATTATGGCTAGAACTGATGCAAGCTAGAAGCAAACCAACAACGCTGGCTGGGATTCAACTAAGGATGCTGGTCAAAATCAAACAGAGGATGCTAACTAAAACCAAACTAAGGATGCTGGGTCAGATCAATGCAAGGATGCTGGCTGGGACTGAACCAAGGACCATAGCTAAAATCGAGCCAAAGATGGTGGGTCGGACTAAGGCGAAGATGCTGTCTAGGACCAACTCACAGACGTGAGCTGACATCAAACCAGCAGTGCTGGCTGGCCTTGAACCAAGTCCACAAGCTAAACACAAAGTGAAGACGCTGGCTAAGACCAAAGCAAGGACACTGGCTAAAAGCAAAGCTTGGTGACTCTCCATTTTGATCCAACTTTAATAAAAATGCAACTTTTTTCATCTCCTCCAGCTGCCAGTAGCCCATCAAGGCTCCATGCCGCTCCACAGCCCCTCTGGCGAGGCAGTGATGGGGGTTTATTAACCTGACTGAACTAGCTGGGAAAAACAGAGATGCTTTCTGGAACAGCTCAGGTCCCAAAAGATCCCTCCTGCTCGTGGCTCCAGAGCTAAGGCAGCCTCGGGATATCTGCATCATGCTGCCTGCGTGGTGCAGGCACGACTGTGAGTCAGCTCTACTCAAAACCCCACAGGCTGTTCCTTGCTGGCACATGTTTTGTCAGCAACAAGTCATTTGCTGCCACTGTTGAACTCATCACACAGCCCCGGCGCATGAACCTGGCGAGATTTTATAGAATCATGGAATGGTTTGGGCTGGAAGGGACCTTAAAGCCCATCCAGTTCCACCCCTGCCATGGGCAGGGACACCTCCCACTGGATCAGGGGCTCCAAGCCCCATCCAACCTGGCCTTGAACCCCTCCAGGGGTGGGGCAGCCACCCCTGCTCTGGGCAACCTGGGCCAGGGCCTCCCCACCCTCAGTGTGAAGAATTTCTTCCTAATGTGCAATCTAAATCTCCCCTCTTTCAGTTCAAAACCGTTCCCATCATTGTATCTCTGCACTCCCTGACCAAGAGCCCCTCCTCAGCTTTCCTGGAGCCCCTTTCAGCACTGGAAGTTGCTCTCAGGTCTCCCAGAAGCCTTCTCTTCTCTTCTGTAGACTGAACAACCCCATCTCTCTCAGGCTGGTCTCATACAGGAGGTTCTCCAGCCTTTGGATCATCTCCATGGCCTCCTCTGGACTCGCTCCAACAGCTGCATGTCCGTCCTGTGCTGAGGACTCCAGCACTGGACCCCAGGCTCCAGGTTGGGTCTCACCAGAGCAGAGCAGAGGGGCAGAACTCCCTCCCTCACCCTGCCGGTTCCACTGGTTTGGACGCAGCCCAGGACACGGTTTGGCTTTCTGGGCTGTGAGCACACATTGCTGGCTCAGTTTTGGTCAAACGGTGTTTTTTACCCCAAATGCCTTGCAAAACACACACTAATAATTCCTACCTCAAAATCAGGGTTTGGCTCTTCATTACTGATGCTCCTCGTTGAGGGATTCAGCTTTTATCAGAGGCTTCTAGCAAGCCCAAATGTGTCCCAAGAGCTCGTTATCCTCACTTGCTCCCCAAAACCCAGCCTTTAGTTCCCGAGCTCATTAGAAAAGCTCAACGTCCAGGGTTTTGGGGAGGTTTGTGGGGGCTTTTGACACCCGTTTGTATTGGTAACCCACTATTTGCATGGCTGAGTAATTCAGTCCAGCCACGTCCTTTACCCACCCTCCAAAAAAATTAATACTTGTTATTTTAAATTCAATTAACTGCTTTTTTAACTCTGTATTTTTTTAAAAATTAATTCTTTTTCTCAGAAACAGCAGATTTTTCATCACTTCCTGGGCTAGATATAACCCCAGAAGTAACTCCAGGACAGAGAAAGCTGCAAAATACGGTGTTTTCCCTGTAAATCTAATAGCAATGCAACAGCTGGAGGGGAAAATGGTCCCAAACCCCACACCCAGATGACACCCAGTTTGCAAACAGGACAGAAAATAATTCCTCTGCTGAGCTTTGAAGCCAATGAAGTCACTTTACAACAATTTTCTGCCCCAAGATGAAGATAAATTAAGCCCCAGGTGTCACTAAAGCCATGTTCAATGTTGCATCCTATAAAAATATTAATTGCAAAATGGTTTTATAATTATTCTAATAAGGCTGTAGCTGCGGTATGATGAGATGTGATGCTCTGCAACCAGACCAGGCGCTTTTTTTTCCCATGCATTTGAGCGCCGAAAAGCTGCGATCTGGAGCCAGGGAGTTTTGGACGTGCAGTTATACGAGCTCTGTGCTTAATGACGGGTGCCTAATCAAGGCTGGGGAGCACTGGCTTCGTCAGGAGCCCCTGTGCCAAGTCTGCCCTGTTTTTTTGGGGGGAGGTGAGCATCCCTGGCCGTCTGGTTGCTCAGCCCAGCAAGGTCAGGTCTGCAATAATGAAGGATTTTGGCTCATTGGGTTGCAGCATCCTCATCCCATCAGGGCTGCTTTGTGCTCCGCATCAAAATAATCCCTAATAATAATATCCCAAATCAATTTGCCAATCAAACTGGTGTTTGTGTTCCCAGGGAAGGAAAAACTCTCTTAAATTCCTTGGAAACAAGAAGGGATGAAACAGGGAGGAGCGCGAGCCCCAAGCAGAGATGTTAAATAGGATGAGGAGGATGCTTGCAAAACAGGGATGAAGGCGTCTGTCCTGGCTGGCTGCTGAATAGCGAAGCGCCCCAATAGGACAGGGCAAAAATTAGCAAGAGCCATCAACTTAACGAAGTGAAGGTCTGGTGTCATCCCAGCGCAGGGTTAATGGAGCTCTGCAGCAGCAGCTGGCAGCCGCCTTCACAAAACATGCAGGATTTTGCCCCAAATCAGAAGCCGAACCACGCTGGATGTGAGGTGAGGATGCAAACGGCTGCACATCATCGCAGCCAGGTGTTGGTCGTTGCTTTCCCCTCTGCTGGGTGTATGACCTCCACCAAAATCTATCAAAGGGAGAGATTTTTGCAGAGATGAGCCTGAATTTGCACACATCTTGGATGCTTGAGCATCATCCAGCGCAAAGTGCCACCCTTGCCATCACCCAAAATTTTGCCATCCCAATTTTAGAGGTTTTTCTGCTTTCTAAATCTAAAATCACAGTTCAGGTCAGATAAAGCCAATCTAAGGTTCCCCCAGAAACAGTGTCATCATAAGTTCCCCAGTTTTGCAAAGCTGTTTGGCACCTACATGCGTTTCAGAAGGCTGCATGCCTTAAAAATGCCATTTTTCTAGGAAAGATCCCACTGCACACACCTTGCTAGAAGGTCAGTCAGATCTGTAAAAAGAGAAATGTTCTTGAGACCTTTGAGATCATTGAGTCCAACCATCCAGGTCCACTGCTAAATTGTATCCCTGAGCACCTCATATGCCTGGTCTTCAAACCCCGCCAGGGACGGGGATGCCACCACGGTCTGAGAGCCCTTTCAGTGAAGGTGTTTTTCCTGCTGTCCAACCTAAACCTGCCCTGGTGCAACCTGAGGCCGTTTCCTCTCGTCCTATCACCCATCACTTGGGAGAAGAGCCCAGCACCCACCTCACCACAATCTCCTTTCAGGAGCTTCAGAGAGCGACAAGGTCTCCCCTCAGCCTCCACTTCTCAACAGCCCCAGTTCCCTCGGCTTCTCCTCACAACCCTTGTTCTCCAGACCCTTCCCCAGCTCCATTCCCTTCTCCGGATGCGCTTCAGCCCCTCAAGGTCCTTCTTGGAGTGAGGATTTGAGGTGTGGTCTCACCTAATTGCAGAAGACCAGTGTTATAATAACGATCCAGTGGACAGATGTAATGTACCCACTATACCCAATACATATCCAGTACAAATATCCCACCTTCTGGTAGCATTAACCCTTTCAACTCCTGGGTTTTATCTGCTTTATCAAACTTCTGTACCTTTCTCAAAAATCCCTACTTTTCTTTAGTTTTTGGCTTTTTCCCCTCCACCACAACGGCGATAATTCACATATTTCTATGATGAGCAATCTCCAGAGTAAAGCATTTTCCCCTCCATTTTGAGGTGTCCCTTGTACCTTGCTTCCAAAAATAGCTATTTTTTGCAGATCTAGCAGGCCTGATGCTTACCGAAGTGATGTGGCCATTTCAACCTGAGTTTTACCCATTTTTCAACACCTACCCAAACTCCTGCTCACTCAAGTGGTGCCTCTGGCTCTGAGTATTTCCCTTAACTGGAAATTTTCCATTTTGGAAGCTTTTTCCATCAGTTCCCAGACGGATTTTGCTTTGCTGTGAAGCCTCACTCCTGTGCTAATGATGTCTGTGTTGGGGCGCTTCGGCCCCGAGCATCCTGCTATGGCCAAGGGTTCCAATTTGTCTTTTTTAGCCAAAAAAATAAAGTCCTAGTGGGAGTGAACGCTTTTTTTTTTTTTTTTTTCCAAATAAAAAACCCGGAGTCTCAGCTTCCAACTCCACGTGGTACCAGGATGGATCCCACCTCCAGCCCAGCCCCTGGACCACAACTGCATCCAGCAAAAGAAAGGGAAAGGACGGGGAAAATGGAAAAAAAGGAAGGTTGGGGAAAATTGGAAAAAAAATTGAAAAGAAGTTTTTATAAATAAAAATAATGCTGAAATAGTATCTGTTTAAGGAGAGAAAATCCAGCAAGCCTTCAGGCTTCAAAGAAAAAACCAAAAAGCTTTCCCTCTGCCCCTGGCTGCTGGGCCAATAATACTGGTAGCAGAAACAGATATTTTATGGCAATAAATCAATGATATTGCTATATATATCTGTATGAGTATTGCTATTATAAATAACCTACACTATATAATATATAGGGACATAAGGATTATATAATAATTATAATAACTATATAATAATAATAATAATAAAGGATGGGATGGCATACAGAGGCACCTGGACAGGCTGGAGAAGTGGGGCTGCACGAACCTTATGAGGTTCAGCAAGGCCAACTGCAAGGTCCTACATCCGGGTCAGGGAAATCCTCGATTTCAATACAGGATGGGAGATAATGTGATTGGGAGCAGCCCTGAGGAGAAGGACTTGGGGTGCTGGGGAACGAGAAGCTCCACATGAGGCAGCAACAGGCGCTCAGCCCAGAAACCAACCACGTCCCAGGCTGCAGCCACAGCAGTGGGAGCAGCAGGTCAACAGAAGGGATTCTGCCCCTCTATTCCTCTCTTGTAAGACCTCATCTGGAGTATTATGTACCCTTCTGGAATCCTCAGCATGGAGAGGGAGCTGTTGGAATGGGTGCAGAGGGGGCCATGAAGATGATTGGAGGGCTGGAGCACCTCCCATACAAGGACAGGCTGAGAGAGTTGGGGTTCTCAGCCTGGAGAAGACAAGGCTCCAAGGAGACATTATAGTGACCTTCCAGTACCTGAAGGGGATACAAGAAAACTGGGGGGGTTCTGTTTACAAATGCATAGAGCGATAGGACTGGGGGCATAAACTGGAGAGGGGCAGATTTGGACTAGACATAAGGAAGAATTTCTTCACAACGACAGTGGGGAGGCCCTGGAACAGGTTACTCAGGGAAGCTGTGATTGGGGATGAGAAGCTCCACATGAGCGGATGAAGTGCTCTTGCAGCCCAGAAACCACCTGTGTCCTGGGCTGCATCGCAAGAAGCATGGCCAGTGGGGTTGGGGAGGGGATTCTGCTGCTCTGCGCTGCTTTGCTCTGCTCTGGTGAGACCCCACCTGGAGTCCTGTGTCCAGTTCTGGAGTCCCCAGCATAAGAGGGACATGGAGCTGTTGGAACAGGTCCAGAGGAGACCACAGAGATGATCCAAAGCCTGTGAGGACAGGCTGAGAGAGTTGAGGTTGTTCAGCCTGGAGAAGAGAAAGCTATGGGGAGGCCTTCAAGCAGCTTCCAGTGCCTGAAGGGAGCTACACAAAAGCTGTGGAATTGTAGAATTCCAAGATTCTATGAATACGGACTCACTATTTATCAAGCATTGTTTATTGATACACTGCTTATGGAATGACAGAATCTTGGAATCATGCCATGCTTTGAGTTGGAAGGGACCTTAAAGCCCATCCAGTTCCACCCTCTGCCGTGGGCAGGGACACTTCCCACTGGATCAGGGGCCCAAGCCCCATCCAACCTGGCCTTGAACCCCTCCAGGGATGGGGCAGCCACCACTGCTCTGGGCAACCTGGGCCAGGGCCACCCTGTCCTCAGTGTGAAGAATTTCTTCCCAACGTCCAATCTAAATCTTCCCCCTCCCAATTTAAAGCCATTGCCCCTCATCCTATCCCTGCACTCCCTGATCACGAGCCTCCCTCCAGCTTTCTGGAGCCCCTTTCAGCACTGGAAGCTGCTCCAAGGTCCCTATGGGGCCTTCTCTTCTCCAGCCTGAACAACCCCAACCCTCTCAGCCTAACCTTATATCAAACACTAGATATTTCTATAACACAGAATTATGTAATGTAGTTAATTATAAATATGTGTATGTCATGCTAATATGTTATTACAGCAGCGTTATATCACAGATACATTATATATTATAGTAATACATTATTATACAGCAACGTTATTATATTACTAGGTATCATGTATTTTTATAATATATAAATATACACATTATATTTATAGCCATAAATAGAGCCTATCATTAGATATAGCAAAAGGAAAAGGGAAGGATGCCAGCTTTTGCAAGCCAGCAGGAATTTAGAGGGACAACACATGTAAAAAAATCAAATAAAGCCCTGGAAGGTTCTAGCTTGGATACGGGGACACTCCACGTGCATCACGGTGCTGCTGCAAATACCCTGGTCCCTACCACCCACCCAACACCAACCCAGAGCCAACCCCCTGTAACCTGAGGAAGGTTATCCCGTAAAATCAAAGAAGCTATTTAAACATCTTTTCTCTCCCCTTTTTTTTTTTCGCCCAGAGCCGGAGCTGGGAATCCATTAGCCTTTAATGAAGTGAAACCCTCATCTTGCCGGAGCCACCTCATTTAGCGCAATTGTTTCGCAGCCATTACGGAAAGACAATTACAAGGAAGCGGCGAGAGTAATTGGAAATGCTGGCGGGAGTTGGGCGAAATGATAATAAATAAAAATATTCCCCCTAATAAGCTTGCCAGGAGGGGGGTGGGCTGGAGAAAATCAACATAATTAGAACTGAACCTCAGCGAGGAAAAATAGACAGCAGGGTGGCGAGCGCTCAGCACGCAGAAGAGGGGGAAAAGTGGAGAAAACTTCATTTTTTGTCCCAAAACCAGCAGGAAAAAAATACTTTTCCTACCTGTTCAAAGCTATCGGCTGCAAAAATGGGTTGGAAAGGTGGATGCTGCCCATGGGGATGCAGGTGATGCTCCTCTGCTACCCAGCCCAAGACGGGTTTGCTCTTCCATATTCTGCTCCAGGCTGAAATTAAAGCAAAAACAAGGCTTAAAAATGTGATGGTTTTGCTGGCGGGACAGCTTGGAGGAGCACCATCAGGTAACAGGGATTTCTCCACCACAGACGGGGGTTTTGGGGCAATTTGCAAAGAAATACCATTATTTTAGACAAAGGCTGTATTATTGCACTAGTCACTGAGAATAAATGAGCATTACGGATGGCATCTGGGGGTCTTTGCTTTGAAAAGGAAAGAAAAAGGGTAATTCTCATTCAAAACCCTGCACAAGCGGCCAGCAGTGGGTTCCTTGCTTGCTTCTAGAACCCCAGCTTCTTCCCCCAAAATAAGCTTTGTTTCCTGCACAAGCATCCTGGCTCTGTCCCCATCCTCATCCCACCTTGATGTTGCTCTAACAGCTCCTCCAAAGTAGTGGGCAGCCAAAAAAATCCTTTAAATTGGGACTTCATACCCAAAAAAGCCAGTCAGATGGGGGCTTGGAGCAAAAAAAAGTCCAAACCTCACCATTTAGGCAGCAATTTGCAGCAAAAAAGATCTTTAAATTGCAGGTTTGCATCCAAAAAAGCCATTCAGGCAGGGAAATGCAACAAAACAGGGAACAGGAAAAAAAGTTCTTTAAACGGGGATTTGCAGCAAAAAAGTCCTTCAACAAAGTGTTTGCACCAAAAAGAGGAATTTGAACAGAGGTTTGCATCCCAAAAAGCCTATAAAACGGGATCTGCACCAAAAAGTGCCTTCAAACAGGGGTTTTATACCAAAACAGGGCTTTGCAACAAAAAAAAAGTCCTTCAAAAACTCTTTTCCTCCCAAAAAGCCTCCCCAGCACCTTCCCCCTTCGCTCCCATTCTCCATCCGTGCAGTATCTGCCCCAAAATTCAGCTCAGCTGTGGGGGAAAACCCCCTCAGGAATTCTGGTTCTTCCTATAATTTCTTTCCTGCTTGGAGTCTGCAATCCCGCCGGGGTGCACAGGGCGACCAACGGCGGAGCGAGCATCCCAAGCTCTGAGTTGGATGCTCCCAAACATAAAATACCTCCCAAAATAATAAAATACCCCCCAAAAATTAATAAAATAGCCTCCAAAATAATAAAATATCCCAAATAAGTAACAAAATACCCCCCAATTAATAAAATACCCTCCAAAATATTTAAACACCTTGAATAAATAACAAAATACCCCCAAAATAATAAAATGTCCCAAATAAATGACAAAATCACCTCCCAAATAATAAAAGATCCAAATTCAATAAGAGAATACTGCCCAAAATAATAAAATAACCTGAATAAATAACAAAATACCCCCAAATAATAAAATAACCTGAATAAATAACAAAATAACCCCCCAAATAATAAAATACCCTGAGTAAATAACAAAATACCACCCAAAATAATAAAATATCCTGTGTAAATTACAAAATAACACCTCAAATAATAAAATATCCTGAATAAATAACAAAATAACCCCGCAAAACAATCAACCACCCCAAATCCCGGCTCCAGCCCTCAGGAGCGAAGGTGACTTTCATTTAAAAGCCACACACGCTTTTTTCCTCGCCAACCTCTGGCCGGATCGTTATCACAGAGCGCGATCGCAGATAAAACAGTTCCATTTCATTTTATTTTCCTTATAGCAGGACCTTTCCGCGGTGCGGGACCCCCTCCCCACTCCCATGGAAGTCGCCTCACGCTGAGAGTTAATGTTTCGATGATGTATATATTTTTCGCTAACGTATATCTTTTTTTAACGTTAATTTTCCATATTTCTCCTCGGTCACCAATTATTTTGCTCTCACAGGGGTGATCGCGATCCTTCCTTCGCCTTTCTGCCTTCCGTAAGGCACAGGTGACGCTCAGGCCACAATACCACGAATTAACATCATATTAAATAGTATTATATTGTATGAAGCATTACTAGATCTTATTAAATATCATTCATTATCATTGAATGTTACTTAATATCCTGCAAAGCTGCATGCACAAATTTAGGAGCTGCAAAAGACCTCTGCTGCCGAGCTGGGATGCCGCAGTGGATACCAGTGGGAGACGCCGGGTGAAGTTCCTGCAGAATAAGGGAAAATTGGTCGATTTTGGAGTTTTTTAGCTCATGGATGGTAGAGGAAGGGAGAGGGAGGCAGCCGTGGTGGCTGTAGGGCGCTGGAATGGGAATATGGATGGAGAAGAACTTGAGGCGTGCAGGGAGCGAGCAGGGGAACAGCAGAGAACCATAGAATTGTTTAGGTTGGAAAAGACCTTGAAGATCACAGAGCTCAACTAGAAACCCAGCACTGCCAAGCCACCACTCAACCATGGCCCTGAGTACCACATCTACACAGCTTTTAAACACCTCCAAGGATGGAGACTCCACCACTACCCTGGGCAGCCTCTGCCAGGGCTTCACCGCTCTGTCAACAAAGAAATTTTTCCTAATATCCAACGTAAACCTTCCCCGGTGCAACTTAAGGCCATTTCCTCTCATCCTACCTCTTGTTACTTGGGAGAAGAGACCAGCATCCACCTCACCACAACCTGCTTTCCAGGAGCTGCAAGAGCGATTAGGTCTTCCTTCAGCCTCCTCATCTCCAGACCAAACAGCTCCAGGTCCCTCACCAGTCTCCAGACCCCAGGGCTCCAGCTCCTTCCCCAGCTCCATTCCCTTCTCCAGACGTGCTCCAGTCTCTCAATGTCCTTCTTCTAGCTAGAGGCCCAAAACTGAACCCAGGATTCGAGGTGCAGCCTCAGCAGAGCCGAGTCCAGGGGGACGATCCCTGCCCTGCTCCTGCTGGCCACCCCATGGCTGATCCAAGCCAGGATGCTGTTGCCCTTCTTGCCCACCTGGGCCACTGCTGGATCATGTTCAGCTGCTGTCAGCCAACAGCCCCAGGTCCCATGGGGCAGCTTTCCAGCTGCTCTTCCCCAAGCCTGGAGCATTGCTTCAGGTTGTTGTGTCCCAAGTGCAAGACCCTGCACTTGGCCTTGTTGAACCTCATCCCACTGGTCTCAGCCCATGGATCCTGTCCCGATCCCTCTGCAGAGCCTCCCTGCCCTCCGGCTGATCAACTCTTCCACTCAACTTGGTGTCATCTGCAAACTGACTGAGGGAGCACTCAATCCTCTCATCCAGATCATGGATGAAGATGTTGAACAGAACCTGCCCCAGCTCAGATACCTGGCGACACCACTTGTGACCGGTCGCCGATGGGCTTCAGCTCTGTTCCCCACAATTCTCTGGGCTCAGTCTTCTTTTTACCCAGCAAGAGCACACCTGTCCAAGCCATGAGCAGATGGTTTCTCGAGAAGAATGCCATGAGAAACAGTGTCCAAGGCTTCACTGAAGTCCAGGCAGACATCATTCACAGCCTTTCCCTTGTCCACCAGGCGGGTCATCTGGTCATGGAAGAAGATCAGATTGGTCAGGCTGGACCTGCTCTTCATGAACTGCCGGCTGTGCTTGATCCCTGGTTGGCCTGCACTTGCCTGGTGAGCCCCTCAAGATGAACCACTCCATGACCTTTCCCAGCATTATGAGGCCAGGCTGAGAAGCCTGCAGGTCTCCCGATCCCCCTTCCAGCCCTTCTTGTAGATTGGCGTCACATTGGCAGCCTCCAGTCTGGGACCTCCCTGGTCAGCCAGGACTGCGGATAAATGATGGAGAGAGGCTCGGCAAACTCCTTCACCAGCTCCCTCGGTGCTCTCAGATGGACCCCATTTGGTCCCACTGAGTGTCCAGGTGGTGTAACAGGTCACGAACTGCTTCCTCCTGGATTAGGGGCAGGGGGTTTATCCTCCTCCCCATCCCCGTCTTCCAGCTCAGAGGGCTGGGTGCTCAGAGAACAACCGGCCTGACTGCGAAAGACTGAGGTGAACAAGGCATTCAGCACCTCAGCCTCTTCCTCGTCCTCTGTCACTGGGTTTCCCCCCACATCCACACAAGGCTGGAGATTCTCCTCAGCCACCGTTTGCTGCTGATCTAATTATAGAAACATTTTTTATTGTCCTTCACCTCAGCAGCCAGATTAGCTTCTAGTAGGGCTTTGGCCCTTCTAATTATCTCCCTGCACAACATCACAACATCTTTGTAGCCCTCCTGAGTTCCCTGCTCCTGCTTCCAAAGACCATAAACTCTCCCCAGAGGGTGGTGGAGCACGGGAACAGCTCCCAGGGAAGCAGTCACAGCACCAAGCCTGACAATATTCCAGAAGCCTTTGGCCAATGCTCTCAGACACATGGTGTGGATGTTGGGGTTGTCCTGCGTGGGGACAGGAGCTGGACTCCATGAGCCTTATGAGTCCCTTCTGACTCAGGACATTCTGTGATTCTATGATAAAGAGACCAAAGTCTACCCTCCAGCAGCCCAAGGTGGCCATTCTGCTGAACCCTCCTCACTTCTCCAAGAACTAAGAACTCCATCATTTCATGATCCCTGTGCCCAAGGTGGCCTCCAACCACCATGTGCGTGGGAGGATCATAGAATTGTTAAGGTTGGAAAAGACCTCTAAGCTCATCCAGTCCAATCATCAGCCCAGCCTCACCGTGCCCACTAAATCATATCTTCAAGTGCAACATCTACACATTTTTTGAACTCCTCCAGAAAAGGAGACTCCACCACTGCCCTGGGCAGCCTCTGTCAATAGAAATATTTTCCTAATCTCCAGTCTAAACTTCCTCTGGCACAACCTGAGGCCATTTCCTCTCATCCTGTCCCTTCTCACTTGGGAGAAGAGACCTGCACCCACCTCACCACAAACTCCTCTCCTGGAGCTGGAGAGAGCAATGAGATCTCTCCCCAGCCTCCTCTTCTCCAGACTCAACAGCCTCAGGTCCCTCAGCTGTTCCTTGTAAGACTTGTCCTCCAGCCCCTTTCCCAGGCTCATTGCCCTAAGGATGGATGAACGGGAGGCTGAGGCAAGGAGGTGTGCAAGGGGGTGTGCAGGGATGGGTGGATGGGTGATCAGGATGGGTGATCAGGAGTGTGAAGTGTGGAGGGAAGCATCCATGGGAGCTGGGAATAGGATGGGAGTGGGAAAGGGGTTTACATGGGCGCATACATAGAGAACGCACATGGCACCTGGGACTGAGCATGGGTGGGAGCTCAAGGTGTGCAAGGAAGCGTGCATGGGAGCTGCGAGTAGTCGTGGATGGGAAAAGGATTGTGCGTAGGAGACTACAAGGAGAATGCACAGGAATGCACATGGGACCTAGAACTGTGCATGGAGGTCTGCAAGGAATTAGAATCAAAGAATAATAGAATCACTAGGTAGGAAAAGACCTTTGAGATCATCCAGTCCAACCATACCTGCCCACTACTGAACCAGATCCCTTTTAAACCCCTCCAGGGATGGTGACTCCATCACCTCCCTGGGCAGCCTCTGCCCATGCCCAAGAACCCTTTCAGTGAAGACATTTTCCCTGATGTCCAATCTGAACCTGCCCTGGTGCAAGTTGAGCCCATTTTGTCTCATCCTACAACCAGCACCCACCCCCCGACAACCTCCTTCCCTGGAGCTGGAGCTGGAGAGAGCACTGAGGTCCCCCATCAGCCTCCTCTTCTCCAGGTTAAACAGCCCCAGGTCCCTCAGCTGCTCCTCATAACCCTTGTTCTCCAAACTGCACGTGGATGGGAGCTTGAGATGTGCAAGGAAGCAAGCACAGAAGGGAGCTGGAAGCGTGCACAGGAACATGCCAAGGAACATGCCCAGGAGAAGAAGCACAAGGAGCAGGACAGGAGCTGGGAGCGTGCCCAGGGCAGTGGTGGGACTGCAGATGGGAGCATGTGTGTGTGGGGAGCCTGCAGGGAATGCACCCAGGAGGCTCTCCCAGCACGTAGCCACAAACAGGAATGACACAAAGAGAAAAAGAGGCTTGTAGGAAATGTGCAAAAAAGCTGATTTTCAACAACATTTTCTTTCTTCTCCTTCCAGGAGAAGCAAAAGCCAAAGCCACGTTCAACAGTATAAAACTACATGTTTGGGTTTTATTCCCATTTAAGTGTACATCCGAGCCACCGCCAAACACTCCAGTGGCACCAAATTTTGCTGCCAAAATCTGAAATTTCACTCAACAGCACCCCTTTGCCCAAGGGGTCTCTCGGCGCCCACTCAAAATCCCATGGGATTTGCCAGATTTGGGAAAATCCACAGCACTCCTGCCGCCACCAACCGGCCAGTGATGCTTTGAGAAGGCACGGCATCACCTTCGCACAGATGCGACGCTGGGGCAGTGAGCAGCCCTGAACTACTACTACTACTACTGCTACTACTACTATTATTATTGTTGTTGTTGTTGTTGTTGTTGTTGTTATTATTATTATTATGGGGTAATTTCTGTGTGAAAATGTAGAGTGAATCAACATCACAGCTGTTGGCACACTGGGCTATCAGTTCCAAGCAAAGTGCAAGAGAACTGGCTGTGCAGTAATATCTATATATAAAAATACATATACAGTTATATATTATACAGAGAATTATATAAGTTTATGGTATAAATAACATATAAATATACATAAACATATAGTTATGTATTCTATATCATGTATATATGTATTATCATGTATGTTATATATTATATATCATGTATATTTACATATATTTATATAACTGTATATTTATTGTACTTGTTAAACATATATTAG
Organism: Phaenicophaeus curvirostris; assembly: GCF_032191515.1. NCBI lineage: Eukaryota > Metazoa > Chordata > Aves > Cuculiformes > Cuculidae > Phaenicophaeus > Phaenicophaeus curvirostris. The sequence goes on from NW_027206691.1 coordinate 249,586, forward strand.
ATATTATAAATAAATTATAAACAGATGGAGTTAATATAGTTTATTCTACATATTTACTATAAAATTATATATTCTCTATCTTATGTATTACCTATGTTATCCATTATATACAATAAAAATTGGGCTAATATAGTTTATCATATAGTTAAACTATATAGTTTATCATAAACTATACTAATATGATAACATATAATATAATGATATATAAGATACAATAACATATAAATAATATAATTGTTCATTTCTTAGAGTTTTATATATACTGTATTATATATGATACAGAGGCATAGATATCAAAGCATAGAGGCATGGAGCCCAATGGGATGAGGTTTAACAAGGCCAAATGCCGGGTCCTGCACTTGGGGCACAACAACCCTGAGCAGCTCCAGACTAGGAGAAGTCTGTCTAGGAAGCTGCCTGGAGGACAGGGACCTGGGGGTGTTGGTTGACAGTGACTGAACATGAGCCAGCAGTGGCCCAGGTGGCCAAGAAGGCCAATGGCATCTTGGCTTGGATCAGAAACGGCGTGGCCAGCAGGTCCAGGGAGGTTCTTCTCCCTCTGGACTCGGCACTGGTGAGACCGCTCCTCGAATCCTGTGTTCAGTTCTGGGCCCCTCACCACAAGAAGGATGTTGAGGCTCTGGAGCGAGTCCAGAGAAGAGCAACAAAGCTGGTGAGGGGGCTGGAGAACAGGCCTTATGAGGAATGGCTGAGAGAGCTGGGGGTGTTTAGCCTGGAGAAGAGGAGGCTGAGGGGAGACCTCATTGCTCTCTGCAACTGCCTGAAAGGAGGTTGTGGAGAGGAGGGAGCTGGCCTCTTCTCCCAAGTGACAGAGGACAGGACAAGAGGGAATGGCCTCAAGCTCCACCAGGGGAGATTTAGGCTGGACATTAGGAAAAAATTCTTCACAGAAAGGGTCATTGGGCACTGAAACAGGCTGCCCAGGGAGGGGGTTGAGTCACCTTCCCTGGAGGTGTTTAAGGGATGGGTGCACGAGGTGCTAAGGGGCATGGTGTAGTGTTTTATAGGAATGGTTGGACTGGATGATCCGGTGGGTCTCTTCCAACCTGGTTATTCTATGATTCTATGATATCCTATACACTATATTATATAGATTATGGATACATAATATGGGTGCTGTATCATCTATATGACTATAATACCTACATATCATACGAGGTCCAGCACAAAGCAAACCCTGAGGCTGCGCCTGTAACTCTTTAATTAACAAATTAAGGCCACCCGCTCCAACCACGCTCACAGCGCTCCCGCACACAGTGCCGCCAGTGTCCAGTGCCATCCCACACAGTGTCTCCTGGAAGAGCGTTGAGGATCTCCATTGGTTTGGTTCTCACACCTCCTACCAACAGAGCATGGGCTCCTCGGAGCCCTGACGGGGTCTGTGGGCAGAGGTGGCTGGGATGGGGACCAGGGTGGGTGCTCAGCACCGCAATGTTGGTGTGAGATGCTTCTCAGGTGGCACAGGGTCTGGTGCAACCTCACTCACATACAACGACATTTCCGACCGAGGGTACAGAAACATCTTCATTGAACACGCGCCCAACGGCATGGTGTGAAGTGATGGAGCTGAGCCCTGTCTGGCTGAGACAGGTCAGGTTGTGACCTATCTCTCTGTCTCTGCCCTCCCAGTCCAGGTTCCCAAGCTCAAGGGTCACTCTGAGTCCATGTCAGACCTCGTACATGATGAATACAGAGATTTAATGCCGTTTTATGTACACACAAACAGTAAAACAGAGATGACACAGATGATATAGACAATATAGTTTACATGGATACTAATAGAATCATAGAATCATGGAATGGTTTGAGTTGGAAGGGACCTTAAAGATCATCTAATTCCAACCCTTCCACCATGGGCAGGGACACCTCTCACTGGATCAGCGGCTCCAAGCCCCATCCAACCTGGCCTTGAACACCTCCAGGGATGGAGCAACAACAACTGCTCTGGGCAACCTGGACCAGGGCTTCTCCACCTTAAGCGTGAAGAAATTCACGCTAATGTCTAGTCTAAATCTGTCCCTCTCCAATTTAAAACCATTCCTCCTCATCCTATCACTCCAAGCCTTTACAAAAAAGCCTCTCCCCAGCTTTCCTGGAACCCCTTTCAGGGCAGGAAGCTGCTCAAGGTCTCCCTCTAACCTTCTCGAGCCTGGAACGATCTGATTGCATGCAACCCCCATAGACAAGTTTTTATGTGTTTTTATACAAATATATATATAATGCAAATATGTATGAAAATATATATATGGGCAGAAACATAGTTATTATTTATCTATTAGCTCTTACTCATTCTTATAGAGTACGCATCATACATCATATATTGTATATAGGACCATAGAATGGTTTGGATTGGAAGGGACCTCAAAGCCCACCCAGTTCCACCCTCTGGAACCTCCCACTGGATCAGGGGCTCCAAGCCTCATCCAACCTGGCCTTGAGCACCTCCAGGGACAGGGCAGCCACTCCTGCTCTGGGCAACCTGGGCCAGGGCCTCCCCACCCTCACAGCAGAACATTTCTTCCTGAGATTTCATCTCAATCTCCCCTCTTTCAGCTCAAACCTGCTCCCCCTCCTCCTATCCCTGAACACCCTGATCAAGAGTCCCTCCCCAGCTCTCCTGCAGCCCCTTTCAGTTCTGGAAGCTGCTCTAAGGTCTCCCCAAAGCCTTCTCTTCTCCAGGCTGAAGAACCCAAACTCTCAGCCTGTCCTCACAGCAGAGGTGCTTCAGCCCTCGCATCATCCTAGTTTCCTCCTCCGGACCCGTTCCAACAGTTCCATCTTCTTCTTATCTTGGGGATTCCAGAACCGGACACAGGACTCCAGGTTGGGTCTCACCAGAGCGGAGCAGGGAGCAGAATCCCCTCCCTCCCTGCTGGTCCCAGCTCATGTGGAGCTTCTCCCCCAGCATTCTGTTCTATATTCTACTGTATACTGTACATCGACTATACGTATGATACGTATTTTATGCAAAATCTGTGGTTCAGCCCACAGTTTAAATAAAATTCATACGCTTTATGTCAAAACCTCTGCTTCAGCACTTAAAGATACTCCAGAAGCTGCAAAAAGACCCTAAATCTTTGCTCTCTGCAGCAAGACATCCCCACACGGGCAGTGCATCCCTCTCCCCATCTAAATTCACATTCTTTACACTCATTTTATGACACAGCTGAGATTTATTTCCAGGATCAGGATCTTGCACACAAGTCATTAATGGGGATCATTTTTCCTTTCACAGAAATATAGACTAATAACAGTATTTGAGATTTCAAGATATAATATCTCAGTCCCATTTCTCAATTCATATATCGTGAGGAATACTCATATTTGAGATATGCGAGAGCATCTCATTTATAGGATCGATTTTATTCCATCCTATTCTATTTAATCTGAAGCAAATTTGCTCAGAGATTCCACAGGGGCTGGTGGAAATGGGGATTCTTAGGATTAAAAAACAGCATTGCGATACAGATATAATATCCAACCTAACTGCACAATTTCCATCAAATGGGATTTGCCTGAATTTGCGAGAATTTCCTTCCTGAAACTCCTGAATTAATTTTCCTGAATTTCCTGAAATTAATGAATTCATTTTCCTAGATTTATTGAATTTACTGAATTTATTTTCCTGAATTTCCTTTCTTCATTTTCCTAAATTTCCTGATTTTGCAGGATTTTGCTCTCCCGGTGTTGTGGCTCTTTGAAGAAAATCCAGTTTATTCTGAAATAAATCCGCCTGTTGCTGAAACATCCTCAAACCCCAGTGAAAAATTCTGGAGCTATTTTAGAGCCTCAAAACCCCATTCTGATTTTTCCCAATCAACCAATCCTAGAGAAGCCAAAACCCTTCTGAATTTGGTACTTTGCAACCACAAACACATCAATTGTTTGATGCATGAGGATCCCAATGCACAGCTGCACTAGAGCAAAAAAGGGGATGGAGGGAGTGACTCCTCTGTATTTTGGGGGAATGGAAAAGCTTTTTTAGGGTTGCAAAAAATTAATTAATCTGCCAAGGCGATGTTTGTATCCCGTGTCCCCGTGGGCTTTTTTGCAAGCCGAGTGGAAAGGTTGATTTAGCCAGCAGCGGCAACGGCTTCACAAACATTTCCCCCTATCCTGCAGGGAGAACCACACCGACCAAAAGGAGATTTAATTAGCAAAAATCTCGTTAGCCAAACGAAATTATCCGTAAGACAATACTCCTCTGGACAGGGGGTATGATTAAACAAAGCCATTAATTGAGAACGGCGCTCCAGCAGTCAGCTCGTCTCAAGGCTGGGGGGGCGTTTTGGAGAGGGAGGGAGGTGTTAATGGTGAGACCCCTCCGTGCTCCTCGAAAAGCCCTTGAGCATCTCATCAGTGCCTTGATTGCATCATGCAAATTGCAAGCCAGCACGCGCCGACCCACCGCCTGTTTTTTAGTTTCACTGCCCCCCAAAATAGGAAAAAAACCCGTATTTTGGAGGCGCATGGGCAGGAATCCCCGAATTTAGGTTGGGGGCCAGATTGGTACCCACCAGACCAGCGCACCTGCTGAGCACTGTGATGCAAACTCTATTGTTTAAAGTTATTTTAAGATATTTTAGTATTAATTCCAGCTCTTACTCAAGGTTTTTCACCCTAAGGCTGCAGGCGTGTTCACACTGGTCCCTAATGATGCCTGGGAGTGCCGCAGCTTCCACATGTCGTAACGCTAACAGCGTTCGTTTAGACAGCACAGCACTACAGGGAAAGCTAAAATAGCTGATAGCACAAGCTGCCGTGCTTAATAATTCCCCGTGATTTAAAATCGGAGGTTATAACAACTGGTTGGAGGAGAGGAACGTCACTGTTCTCTTAACCTTTTGCTTTATTAGTGTATTACAGAGCCACCTATAAAAAGCATCAATTCAAGGCAAGAGGAGCCTTACCTTTTCCAGGAATTGCTCCAGAACCCCTTAAAATGGAGGAAAAAAAGGAAAAACCTCATAAAATAAGCACCCAGTGAGCACTCAGGGTTTATACACTCATATATATATGAATGGTCAGGGAACTCGTGCCTGTGCCGCCCCAGCAGTATCCTCCATCTCCAATTTGTAGCATTCCTAAAATGAAACTTTTTCTCCCCGCCATCCCAAGCAACGCCTGGAGGAAAGATGCAATATTGCCACCACCATCCCAAAACATCAGGAATTTGGGGTTTTTTTGGAGCAGTGTGAAGATGAACTCAGAGCAAACAGTTCAGGGAGGCATCGGGTACTGGGGCAGCGAGACAACGGAGTGGGCTGACAGCGGATGCTGAAGGAATGACTCACCTGTGCCGGCGGCAGGAGCAAGTAATTAAGAAATCCCAATTAAATCCAAGCCAGCAGAGCCTTGCGACCACAGAAGCGGGTATGCAAACACCCCTGCTAACAGCACCCTCTAATTCTGGACAAATCCACGGTTTCAATACAGGCTGGAGGATGATGTGATTGAGAGCAGCCCTGAGGAGAGGAACCTGGGATGCTGGGGATGAGAAGCTCCACTTGAGCTTTCAGGAAGAAATATTCTGCCGTGAGGGTGGGGAGGCCCTGGCCCAGGCTGCCCAGAGCAGGGGTGGCTGCCCCATCCCTGGAGGGTTCAAGGCCAGGTTGGATGGGGCTTGGAGCCCCTGATCCAGTGGGAGGTGTCCCTGCCCATGGGAGTGGTAGAACTGGATGGGCTTTAGATCCCTTCCAACCCAAACCATTCCATGATTCTGTATCATATTCCCCAAAATACACATATAGTTAATATTATACTATAAAACATTAATTTATATATATCAGCGACTATAATATTGTACAATATTTCCCCTATTTATTATATTCCCCAATACATTCACTCAACATATTCCTTAATACCATATATATATAAAATACATATTGTATTCCTCAATACAAATACATATGGGTAATGCAATATAATATGTATTTTATAAAAGTCCCCATAAACACACACATATATATATAATATATTATAATATATAACATTACCCAATCTATTCCCCCAATCTATTTATCGACATTATAGATAAATTAAAAATATATTTACTATTCCTCAATAAATACATGTTCCCTCTTCCTCATACAGGATAACCCTGCAACAAAGCAGGATGCCCATCAAAGCAAGGAGCCACCAGCACCAGGTGTTCCTAAGCCATAATATTCCCATTTTTTTGCCCAAGCACACACCCCAGCCACATGTTGACAGCTGCTCACCGGGACGGATGTCACCCCAAACTCTCCTTCCTCACTCTCCACCAGCTGATCAGCGCAGCTGCAGTGGGGTTTCTAATTAAATTTATGCTTTTTTTAGCCTTACTTATTTTTTTATTTAATTTATTTGATTTTTATATTATATTTAATATTTTTTTACTTTGAATTTAGTTTTAATGGGGGATGACGGAGAGGGAGCAAAACTGGAGGTGGGACCCATGTCCCAGAGGTAATGCTCCAGCTTTGCACACCACCAAGGACCAAGATGCTTGCGGGATGCACTCAGAGCAGCATCTCCCTTCTTGCTGGTTTTGGCCTCAGTGCTTCATCGTCCACGCAACCTCACAGCAAAAAACCTCCCCATTTTCACTAAACGCCATGAAGACTCCCCAGTTTGCCCCACATTTAACAGAGAAGCAACTCAGCAGCTGCAATTAATGCAATTACTTGGAATTTTTCTTGCAATATCCATCAATTTTTCCACCTCCCAGGCTCAGCTTCATGTTGCCCAATTTCTGTTTTCACTTTGCTACAAGTTTTGAACAAAACCCACTCAATTTTTTTGCAGGCCAGGGGGGTTTGTACTGGAATGATGTCCCAAAGATCCCACCCTCGGTACACAAAAAAAGCCTTGAAAATGTTTCTAGTTTCATCAGAAAATCAGATTTTGCCAAAACACTCTGTTCTTACAGAAAACCACTGATGGGCACAGAGGCAGGTGGGAATCGTGGATCCTGGGCATCAAATGTGATGAGAAATTCATTTTTGGAAGAGACAGGAGTGCCCGAGTCGGCAGCACAGGACGTGTTCCGCTTGCTTTGGGAACTGCAGCACTAAAAGCGAGATGGTGGCTGCTGGGGACTGGAATTTGGGTGCCCTGCAGGGACCACTGCTAGTCAGGGCGCCCTGCTTGGGTCTTTAGTTTTCTTTAATTCAGGTGCCCTGCGAGCATCTTTGCTGATTTGGGTACCACGCCACGGTCTTTGCTAATTCAGGTGCCAGCCCAGGGCTGTTTCTGATCTGGGTGCCCTACAAGGCTCATTGCTAATTCGAGTGCCCTGCTGGGAGTCTCTAATACGGGTGCCCTAAGAGCATCTTGGCTAATTAGAGCGCCCTGCAATGGTCTTTGCCAATTTGAGTGCCCCACCAGGGTTGTCGCTAATTTGAGGTCATTCATTTGGATGCCCTGCAAGCACCCTTGCTGATCTGGGTGCCTGGCTGGGGGCTTTATTTTGGGTGCCCTGCAAGGGTCTTTGCTAATTTGGGTGCCCTCTTGGGGTCCCTCATTTGACCCCCAAACCCCGTGAGAAGCAGACAATGAGCATCCTTGGAAGGGGTACCCAGACAGCTCCCGGGATGCCTCGCTGGCATCAGCGCATCCCGAAATCCCACCCGCAGCCCCCGCGCTGCATTAACAGCTCATATATTTCTAATTGAACAAACCTAATGGGGGAAGGCGCTGGCGGGGAGGGGGGAAAAATGGGTAATGGCCATCAGGCCAGCAATAAACCAAAATTAATGGTCCGTGGGCAGAAATCATGTCCACTTAACACCGGCTTTGGAGCTCTAATAGGATAATGGAACACTGAGGGGGTCGCTCTGTATGGGGCTGCGTACAGCTCTGCCCAAGCCCCCGCACCCTCCAGAGCGAGAAGATTTTGGGAGGTGAGTGGAGAGAGCAGGAGCATCCTTCCTTCCCCTGGACGGAAGAGCTACCAGCATCCCACAGGAGTTGGGTGCTTTTCAGGTGCTCCAGCCTCCGGGAGCACAGCTCAGAGGGCAACACTGCTGGGATCACCTTGCTGGGGCTGTGCCCAGAGCTGGTGGGTATTCTCCTTTTATTTTCTTTTTTTTTATTTATTTCACCTTTTTTGGTTTATTTTCCTTCCTTAAAAATTATTTTTCATATTTCTTCTTTCTTTTCTTTTCTCTGTTTTTCCAATTCTTAGTTTCCTTTTTTTCCAATTTTCCTTTTATTCATTATCTCTTCACTTTCTTTTTTTTATGAATTTTCTTTCTCCTTTTCTTTTTTCTTTTTTTTCCCTTGAGAAAGAAAAACTCAACAACACCCATGCCACATCAGAGGGAAAAATACCACCCAAACCTTTAACACACCAGCATCCCCAGCAAGCTGGCAGCACTGCGGCCATGCTGCCAGGGAATTCCCAATCCCTATTTTCAGCACCTCCCATCCAACCCTTTTCCCAAGCCTGCTACGCTCCACTGAAAACATCATTATTTCAGGATTTTTGCTCACCCTGGGATGAAAAACCAAGTGTACAAACACCCCCATTCCTGGGAGAGAGGAGTGGGGAGGAGGCACACACGCAACAGCCCCTTTGGATTAAGAAAAAACACACCACAAAAAACTTTTGCTGGGGAAGTTTGAGCAAAGCCCTAAATTCCAGGCAAACAAGGATTAAAAGCGGATATGGAGTATTTATATGATGTTGTGGAAAAACAGATGCAACAGTCCGGCAGACATCACCAGAACTTTTAAAACCTAAAATACACAATGGGGAAAATCCATGTTTTCCAATCCAGCCAGAAAAAACAGTGAAAACAGTGGGTAACTGGTAACACAACAGTGCTGGCCAGGTTTTTCTCTCCAATCATCCCAAAACCCATCTGTCATCCCCACCTCTGTCCGCAAGACAACTGCCCTCCAATGCCGAACCACCCATGGAGGATCGAGAGCTTTCTCCTATGAGAAAAACCCATTTTTTCTCCTAAAAAATGCCAGGAGGAGATAATTATTAAAAACTGCTCCTGCTGTTGAGGAGCCATTTAGGGTCAGAGAAGGATGAGGATTAGGGATCTCCCTGGGCTGGACCAAGGATAGAATCATAGAATCATAAAATCACCAGGCTGGAAAAGACCCACCGGATCATCGAGTCCAACCATTCCCATCAATCACTAACCCATGTCCCTCAGCACCTCGTCCACCCATCCCTTAAACACCTCCAGGGAAGGTGACCCAATCCCCTCCCTGGGCAGCCTGTTCCAGTGCCCAATGACCCTTTCTGTGAAAATTTTTTTCCTGATGTCCAGCCTAAATCTCCCCTGGCGGAGCCTGAGGCCATTCCCTCTCGTCCTGTCCCCTGTCACCTGGGAGAAGAGCCCAGCTCCCTCCTCTCTACAACCTCCTTTCAGGGAGTTGGAGAGAGCAATGAGGTCTCCCCTCAGCCTCCTCTTCTCCAGGCTAAACACCCCCAGCTCTCTCAGCCGCTCCTCATAAGGCCTGTTCTCCAGCCCCCTCACCAGCTTTGTTGCTCTTCTCTTGACTCGCTCCAGAGCCTCAACATCCTTCTTGTGGTGAGGGGCCCAGAACTGAACACAGGATTCGAGGAGCGGTCTCACCAGTGCCGAGTCCAGAGGGAGAAGAACCTCCCTGGACCTGCTGGTCACACCGTTTCTGATCCAAGCCAAGATGCCACTGGCCTTCTTGGCCACCTGGGCCACTGCTGGCTCATGTTCAGTCACTGTCAACCAACACCCCCAGGTCCTTCTCCTCCAGGCAGTTTCCAGCCAGACTTCTCCTAGTCTGTAGCTGCTCAGGGTTGTTGTGCCCCAAGTGGAGGACCTGGCATTTGGCCTTGGTAAACCTCATGCCATTGGACTCAGCCCAGCGGTCCAGCCTGTTCAGATCCCTTTGGAGCCTCCCGACCCTCCAGCAGATCCACACTTCCACCCAGCTTAGTGTCGTCCGCAAACTTGCTAAGGGTCCACTCGATGCCTTCATCCAGGTCATTGATAAAGACATTGAACAGGGCTGGACCCAGCACTGAGCCCTGGGGAACCCCACTTGTCACTGGCCTCCAGCTGGAGTTAACTCCATTTCCCACCACTCTCTGCGCCCTCCAGCCAACCAGTTTTCCACCCAGGAGAGTGTGTGCCTCTCCAGGCCTGAGGTGACAGTTTCTCAAGCAGAATGCTGGGAGAAACTGTGTCAAAGGCTTTACTGAAGTCCAGGAAGATCCATCCACAGCCTTTCCCTCATCCAGTCGTTGAGTGACTTGTACTTGTCATAGAAGGCGACCAGGTTAGTTTGGAAAGACCTGCCTTTTGTGAACCCGTGTGGACTGGGCCTGATCACCTGGTTTTCTTGCATGTGCTTCATGATGGCACTCAAGATCACCTGTTGCATGACCCATTCATGTCCCATGATGCTCAGGGATGCTCCAGTTCCCTGTGCACAGAGGAAAAAGTAAGCACCAAGCATGGATAGACTCAAATCCCAGACCTTTCCCACAAGGATTCAGGCTATCCATACGGAAACCTCAACCAGGATTGCAGACACAAGCTGTTTTCATCCCCCCCAAAGCAAAACGAGGAGTGAGTAGCCACTCATCTAAATAAAACTGGGATATAAGCAAGGGATGCGCTGGTTTGGCTGCACCATGCACACACCAAGGCTTGTGCTACCTCGCTGAGGAATGGCAGGGCTGCACCACAGCGCGGTTATTTTGGGATGGGATAGCGTTTCACCAACCGTCCCCCTCGGTTTCATGTGACACTGACCTAGCATCCCAAAAATAAACAAGCAACCGCTCCCCTGTCTTAAAGGGAATAGAAGCATAAATGTTAAATACAATAACAAGCACTCAAATAATTCATATCAACGATTTCACTTATTTTAGGTTATTAATAGGAAGAAGAATAAAGTACAATAAGGTCAAAAAGAACTTTGGATTTCAGCAAATAGTTGGATGTCCCATAAATGAAAGATGCAGTGGACACAGTGATGCTGCTGAGATCTGGAGCTGGAGGTCACGGAGGGATTTTGGGGGGAGTTTACCCTCTATTTGGGGAGTTATCCCATGTAAATAAATAAATAAATAAAAAGCATCGCTATCCGGGCAGGACTGGCTCCCACCAGTCACGTATTCAGGATTTTCTTACCCAAAGCAGAGGCAAAACCGAGATGCTCCATGTGCCAAAACAGGAAAAACTGTTGGGAAAATCATTGTTCCCTGTTTTTTTTTTCTTGTTTGCTGTCTGCAACGAGCCCAATGGGGATTGCTGCTATTTGGGGCCAAAAATCTTTAATTTAGGATTATCTCCTCCTCCAGCTCCCTAGAGCTGCTTATTATTAAGCGTTAACATAATTTCCTATTATATATGTTATATTACATATTAAAAGAATTTTGCTAAAATAGCCCAATTTCTCCATTGAAAACGATCATTTATCTGCTAGAAAATAGTTTGCGGCTCTCGTGGGAGACACACATCAAATCTTGCAGCTAAAACCTGCTCAGCAGCAACACTCAGAGTTATTTTTTACTCTGTTTCTGCAGCTTTAGAGACCTCACCTCTTCTTTATTTACTTCCCTTGCTTCCAAACAGGACATAAAGTTCAAAATTTGTGTTGTAACAAAAAAACATAACAGCACGAGGGCAAAGATAGTCCCAGGAATGTGAGCATCCGTGATGCTCGCATGCTTGAATGCTCGCGGGAAGCCTGCTGGGAGCGCATGCGTGCATCCAAGCGGTGCTTGTCCCAGGAAATCGCTGTCAGACAGAGCACTGGGATGCTTAACTCGCATTGGAAAAGTTATTTTTATTTATGAGTATCCGAGTGGGTCAAGCGCCATCTCGCAGCTCGCTGGTGGAGGATGTTGAGATGCTCTTCCTCCCCTGGAGCTGCGATGGGGAATACGACACACCCCCAGCGCTTGCTCCTGCATGGTGGTTGCCTGTTATAGACCAACCACTCCATAATTTCCTATTATAAACCAATCGGTCCATAGTTTTCCATTATAAATCACTCCATAATTTCCTATTATAAACCAATCAATCAACAATTTCCTATTGTCGATTGATAATTTCCTATTATAAACCAACCAATCAATAATTTCCTATTATAAACCAATCAATCAACAATCTGCTATTATAAATCAATCTATAATTTCCTATTACAGACCAATCAATCAATAATTTCCTATTATAAACCAATCAATCAGCAATCTTCTTTCATAAATCAACCTATAATTTCCTGTTACAGACCAATCAATCAATAATTTCCTATTATGAACACACCAATCAATAATTCCCTATTATAAATCAATCAATCAACAATTTTATATTATAAATCAATCAAAAATTTCCTATTGTGAACCAGTCCATCAATGATTTCCTATTATAAACCAATCAAGCTGTGATTTTCTATTATAAATCAATCCACCGATAGTTTTTTATCGCAAGTCAATTAGAATTAACTCAAATTTAATTGGATTTAGGCTCAATCACTGCCAGGCTAAGTGACCCCACGCACGCCCCGTCCAAAAAGGCGGCATTTATAGCCATCCCATCTCATCCCCTCCGCCCTCAGCCCCGGCGATTAATTAAATTAGCACAAAGAGGGGCTTGTTGAGCGTCCCGGCCTCGCGAAGTCGGCTGTCGGACAGGAAACAAAGGGTGGAATTCTGTCTGGTTGGCTGCGGGGCGCTGCGTGTCCCGGGGGTCTCCAGCCCCACAAGCGGCAGCGATGCCAGAGGGTGGGAAACCAGCCAGGGCGCGATGTGGGGCTGCGGCCGTGGGGCACGGGGGGGCCCGCAGAGGGGCTTCACCACAGGGGCTTTGCTGAGGGGTCTCCTCTGAGGGACCTCTGGTGAGAGGGTTTTGCCAAAGGGGTGTCTGCTGAGGGAGCTTTGCCGAAGGGGTCTCTGCTGAGGGATGTCTTCTTGAGGGGTCTCATCTGAGGGGGCTTTGATGAGGGCTCTCAGATGAGGGATTTTGGCTGAGGGGTCTCCTCTGAGGGGTCTCTGCTGAGAGGGCTTTGCCAAGGGGTCTCTGCTGAGGGAGCTTTGCTGAAGGGGTCTTTGCTGAGGGATGTCTTCTGAGGGGTCTCTGCTGAGAGGGCTTTGCTGACAGGTCTTGGCTGAGGGGGCTCCTTTGAGGGGGTCTTGGGCTGAGGGGTCTCTGCTGAGAGGGCTCTGATGAGCGATCTCTCCTGAGGAGGCTTCACAATGGGGGCTTGGCTGAGGGGCCTCTGCCTAGCAGTGTCCTCTGAGAGGTCTTCGCTGAGGGGGCTTCACAATGGGGGGTCTGCTGAAGGGTCTCTGCGGAGTGGTCTCGTCTGAGAGAGCTTTGCTGAGGGGTCTCCTCTGAGAGGTCTCTGCTGAGGGGTCTCCTATGAAGGGTCCCGGCTGAAGGGTCTCAGCTGAAGGGGCACTGCAAACCCCACTTTAGGGCTGCAGTGCTGATTCAGGTGCCTTTCTTTTGCTGCCAGCCTCCATCCTAACATGGGTTGAACTAGTAAAGGCAGCGGGCAGGGAAAGGGGAACCCAAACAGCCGAGCTCTCCCCAAGCGATCACAGGAGTGTGAGAGCGCTTCTGCATTGAGCCCCTCTCCAAGCACAATTAATTCAGGGCAAAAAAAGCTTCCAGTAATTCCCGCAGGGATAACAGCGCCGGGAATTTCACTAGCTTTCCCCTGCCGAGCGAAATCCCAACATAAATGGTTGCAGGGAAAATAACCCCCTCCACGATGTCTCTACCTTGAGATAACCTTGGCTACTTTCCAGCTGTTCTGCTATTAAAGATGGTACTAAAGCACTTTATTTGGTGCTTTCAGCATCAAAATTCTCACCAGCTCCTTCAGCCGTGCTGTTTAGGACAGGAACTTCAAAAGGAGAGGAAATGGAAGAAAACCAAACAATGGTTTTGGAGGTTGTTTAGGTAAGGAGGAATGATTTAGAGTGGCATTGGGTGGGATTAATGTGTAACAGGTTATATTAACCAGAAGGAAAAGCTAGGATAGCTCTCAGGATGAGGACAAAATGCCAAAATGGTCATAAAGAGTGAAACACAACTCAATAAAAAGCAGTGGGTGCAACAGCAGGGCTTGAAGGGGTCAGGTTTGCATAGGGGAAAAGAGTGGGGATGGGGAATATGTTGATGATGAGGATGGGTTTGGGGTGAGTCACACACAAAAGCTGCAGGAGTATCACTAAAGATGTATGAGCACCCGTAACACTGCGCCAGCACTCCTACAATGTGATGAGCATCCCTAAAATTCCCCCAGCATCCTCAAAATTGGAATGAGCATCTCTACAATTGCACCAGCATACATAAAAATTGCATCAGCATCCCTAAAACTGCACCAGCATCCATAAAAATCACATCAGTGTCCCTGAAATTAAGCCTCCTCAAAAGTGGGACGAGCATCACCAAAATTACCATAGCGTCCCTAAAACTCACATGAGCATCCCTAAAACTGGCCCAGTATCCTTAAAACCATACCAGCATCACTGAAATTGGATAAGTAAACTTAAAATAAATGAGCATCCCTAAAACTGCACCGGCATCCCTAAAAGTCACACCAGTACCCCTGATATTGCAGCCTCCTCAGAAGTGGGAATAGCATCACCTAAATTACCCTAGCACCCCTAAAATTTGCATGAGCATCCATAAAACTGCACCGGTACCCCTATAATTTGATGAGCATCCCTAAAATTGCATCATCGTCAAAACTGGAGTGAGCACCCCTGTAACTGCACCAGCGTCACTAAAAATGCATCAGCATCCCTAAAATTGCACCAGCCTTCATAAACCCATACCAGCATCACTAAAATTGGTTAAGCAACACTAAAAATGGACGAGCATCCCTATAACTGCACCAGCATCCCTAGAAATCACATTTCAAGGGTACTTTCCAGTATCCCTGAAATTGAGCCTTCTCAGAAGTGGGATGAGCAACACCAAAAATTGTCCCAGCATCCCTAAAAATCACATAAGCATCCCTAAAACTGCAGCAGCATCCCCGGTACGAGGTGGGAAGGTGGGGAGAGCCGCGGTGAGGCTGCCTTGCCAGCGCTGATAGGGGTTTTAATTATGGGCTCATTACGAGCATCACAGTTATCAGATGAAGCCTCCTCCAGCCGAGCATCCCCGGGGAGCGAGCAGAACCCCGAACCCAGCGGGACCTGGCTCTGCTAATGAAGGGGAGAAGGGAAGGCGACTGCCAGCCAAGGGCCTCCTAGCTCCTATCCCGGGAAAAGCAATGGATGGGGCAGGAAGTCATGCATCTCCTGGAATATAACAAATCTTTTCTATAGAAGTATTTATTTAGGAGGACAAATACAGCAGGCACTGCGTCCTGTTCTTCCCCATCAGCTTCAAAACCCATGGAGAGACAAGGTGGAGGATGCTCCAGCCTGAGCCTGGCAAATAAAGCCGGAACTAAAATTTGAGCTGGATTAAATCGGTTAAGACTCTGCCTGGAATCTGCTCTTAAACCTGGTTTATCAAAGACAGCTCATTACGTGTCAGACCTTGACTATTTATTATTGATTGCTTCTTACTATTTATTTTATTTCTTCTTACTTAATTCTTACTATTTATTAATTGTCTGCTATGTATTATTTATTTATTACTTAATTATTATTACTAAGTCCTTTGCCATCCTGCTGACACAGCCCCCTGGTTTACAGAACGATTTGCTGGAAGCCAAACAGCGCTGGTGGGCTCAATATTGGCCAAAAGGACCATTTCCATCTACTGAACAACTCCCAAATGCATTTAAAACGCTGGTTTTAGAGGTTACAACGTGCTCCAGAAACCAAGGGGTGGCCATGGCAGATCAGCGCCTGACAAAATGTCCCACTTAATTTTTTTTATGGTGATTAATTAATTGCCGGAGTTAAGAGATGCTGGATCTGGCACTGAGATATAAAGAAACCAATTTCTGCACATAAATGCACTAAAAGACCTTTCCAGACACTTTGTATAAATGGGATTTTCTTGGGATTGAGATAATAAATAATAATAATTTTTAACTCCTCAAGCAAAGTCCATGGGCTTGGAATCCAGACGCGGGGTTTAATCATTTTATCTCAAGAAGTGAGTCCTGAGGAGAAGCAAGGTCAGGGAGAGGATGCGAAAGGAGGGACCATGAACGCAGGATGCAGGATGCTCCAGAGGGGACCCCCACCCGCCACCTCTGCGATGATTATTTGTAATTATTGATTACGAGCAGATCCAGGGGCTGATACAATGGAAGACCTGAAGGGAGTTTGGCTTATCAGCCTCGCTCGTAGAGGGTCTTCCCTTTGGTAAGAGGTAGCAGAAAGTGCCTGGAAAATAGGGAATAAACCAGAAAATAGAGGGGGGGGATGAGAAAAATCAAGCAAGTCAAAGCGTCTTTTTCTGGGAAAGGCACCAAACACCCAAATCTCACCAGGCGACAGTGGCCGGATGGAGAAACCAGCAGCACACAACAATAAATTCCCTTTAAGTATATTGCTGGGGAGCATTAAAAATGTCCCAAGCGGTTTCCATCCCCCAGGGCAGGGGGAACTGGCTGCAGGAGCAGGGAGCTGGCAATCACGGCTCTAAAACTCGCTGGAGACGCTGCGAGTTGTGTTCGAAACCATTGTAAGAGTTTTATAAACTGCACGGTGCCTCTTGCATACAGGGAGCGATGCGGCGGCTCCTGCCTCCGCTAGAGAATCACAGGGATAACGCGCTGATCTGATCAGGGGGAACGGAACCAGAGACATGAAATAATGAGCGGGAGTTTAATTCCTTGGAGAAGTTGTGAGTGGGGGGGATTCCAGCAGCCTCCGCAGCATGGGATGGGGGCTGCTGGCCAGGGCAGCCAGGGTGCAGCCAGGGAGGGGGTGAGGGAAGAGGGAAAAGGTAAAAATGAAAGAAAAAAGGGCAAACAAAGAATGGAAAAGGGGGGAAAAAGGGGGGGATGAAAATGGGAAAAAAAAAAAAAGGCTGAAGCAAATAGGCCAAAAATAAAAGAAAAAAAGGAAAAGAGAAAAAGAAAAAAAAGGGGGGAAGAAAAAAGGGGGAAAAGTAAAAAAAAATGGGGCGAAGAGGGGAAAGGAAAGAGGGAATGGGGAGGGGAGATGGGGGAATGGGAGGGGGAATGGGAGAGGAAAGGGAAGGGAGGAGAAAAGAGTGATGGGGAAAAAGGGGGGGAAGGAGGAAAAAAGGAAGAAGAGGGAAAGGAAGGGAAGGGTAAGAGGGAAAATGAAGGAAAAGGGGCAGACTGAAAGGGGAAAGGAAAAAAATTGAAAAGGGGAGGAAAGAGGGGGAAAGGATAGGGAAAAGTGCAGGAAAGGGGAGGAATGGGAGGGGGAAGCGGAGGGAAAAGGGGCACAGGGTCAGTGCTCGGCTCCCAGCCAGGGCCCCCCAGATTCCCGGGTCCAACCCTGCTTTCCAGAGCCATCCTTGACCAAATATAAATTTGGGATGAAATCAAACAGGAATCACTCCCCGCGGTCGGGGCTGTTGTTGGTTGGTTTTAGGGGATACGTGGACAGGAGGAAGCAGCGAAAGGGAGAACCGACCCCAAAACATGGGGGGTTGCTTGCAAATTTCTCATGGTTTTGGCAATCTGTTATTAAAGGCAAACGCTCCCCTGAGCATCCCGGGGCGAGGAGCTCGCAAAGCTCTCCTCCTGTGCGCCCCTGCGCTCGGGGCTCCTGGAGAACAGCAGCAGCGCTGCCTCCGTGCTGGAATTGCCGGAGCCTTTGGGGGTGCCGGGAGATTTGGGGTTCTGCTGCCTGGATTATCCTAGGGTGGGACGGGGCGCACAGTGTGCGATGCTGGAAGGCTGCCGGAGCACTAGATGGAAAAGAAAATTCAATAGGAAAACATAAGATAAAATAATAAATATTTTTTTAAAAAAAGAAATAAAAAGTTTAAAAAATAAAATGCAAAATAAAAAAAAAATAAAAAATAAATGCTTTGACGTGGTGCTTAAGGACCTGGTTGAGTGGTGGACTTGGGAAAGGGAGGTTTATGGTTGGACTCGATGATCGTAAAGGTCTTTTCCAACCTGAGTGATTCCGTGATTCCATGGAAATAAAATAAAATAAAATAAAATAAAATAAAATAAAATAAAATAAAATAAAATAAAATAAAATAAAATAAAATAAAATAAAATAAAATAAAATAAAATCTAAACAAACAAAGAAGTAAATAAATGGAACTTTGAGGGTGACGGAAAATGCTTTCGAGCTGGAACAGCCCTGAGCTGGAGCTCCCAGCCAGCCGCAGCCTCTCCCCAAGCCTCAGCTCCCCCCACTCAGTTCCCCAGGAGCAGCTGCATCGCCTCAGCCGCGCAGAGCATCTCATCCCACTGGAGCAGCCCTGACCCAAACCCAGCCCTTTGTGGCCTCTCCACCAAGAAGAAAAAAGCCAAAATAACCCGCCAGGAGCTCGCAGATGTTTCCCAACGGCAGATTTAACCAGAGGCGCGGACAAAGGAGGGGCATTTCGCCCTTCGGGAGAGGGAAGGCCACAAAAATACGAGATAATCAGGCACGGAGGAGAGGCGAGGCCAAATTCCCACCTTATTTACACAGCTGCCACACACAGCTGGGCAAAGGCAACCTCATCCCAACGGGATCACGGCTGCATCCCAACCAGATCGTGGCTCCATTCCGTCCCAGAGGGCTTGTGTTTCCCCTAGGGATCACCTGGAGCATCAACTGGGTCCTTGCAAGACTGGGGATGGGGACAAACCTGGGTCTGAATTTAATCGGGAATTAATTCTCGTCCCTCCAAATTAT
Source organism: Phaenicophaeus curvirostris (assembly GCF_032191515.1). NCBI lineage: Eukaryota > Metazoa > Chordata > Aves > Cuculiformes > Cuculidae > Phaenicophaeus > Phaenicophaeus curvirostris. The sequence continues at coordinate 268,355 of NW_027206691.1, forward strand.
TACTTTGAGCTGATGTCTTAACAATATGATTAATTCATACGAAATAATTCATTTTTCTTCTAATTAGAGAGAAGTTGTTAACACTTTCTTTGGTGGCAGTGAAAATTATTTGGGAATCAAGTCATTTGATGGCGACTAGGATACTAAATTCCAGTGAGAGTTGTGTGGATCCAGCAAATTATCCCACTAAGACCCTGAAAACAAGCAGCTTTTCCATGTCCCGGTGAGATCAGGATGGAGAATCCCTGGGATGGGGTGCTAGGATGCGTCGAGGGTACCCGCAAACTGGAACAGAGGATGTTGACGCTCACTCCACTGGGGTCAGGAAGGCCCAGTCTCCCCTCACTTATCCCTAACCGTGGCAAAAGTTTCCGCTCGACTTCAGGAGTTTGTTGCTCAAATCTGATATTTCCACAGGGAAAAAAGCCAGACATCAGAAAGAAGGATTTATCCAGAGCCAGGGGAGGGAGCTCAGCACCACAAAATTCTCCGGGCAGTGTTTGAATCAATCCTCGCCCGCTCTGTGCCACGCTTGCCACCAGCATCCCTGCCCATCGCCCCCCAGCCCATCGCCATCACTAATTGCACTAATTATTTTAAGGCAGAGCAGCTCCCAGGAAAAACAAATTCGGCCAAACTGGGGGGGTCCCGGCATGCCAGGCTGTTGTTCTCCACGTCCTCAGGAAACATCCCTGGGGATCCATCGCACATCTCTAACCTGACGACGCAGGAAGCGGGATGCGGGTGGGACCCGGAGGCGCAATCCGGCCCCCCGACTCCCTCAGGGTGGGGATGGGCGAGTGAAGGATGCTCTTCCCAATGAGACTGCGCCGCTGCCTAAGTTTTCTGGGAGGAAACAAACCCAAACCCTATTATCGCCCGGGGACTGATGGATGCTGCTGGTCAACTAGAAAAACAACATTAAGTAATCTGAAAGTTCACCAGAAAAGCAAAACTCAACCAAGATCCAAAGCTGCCTCATGTCCAGGACTCCTTTTATCCGGGAGTTGGGAGAAAAGGTTATTCCCAGGTGATCCAGTGGAATAAAACTCTCCCCCCACAATACAACTTTCTGTATCTACTTAAAATAAAAAGAGATTTCCTTAAAGCAAAGGAGATTTCCTTTAAAATAAGGTATTTCCTTAAAAGGGGAATTCCTTTAAAAAATATATTTCCTTAGGCAAAAAAGAGATCACCTTAAAAACAATTTCCTTAAAAAGAAAAAAATATTTCCTTAAAAAAGAGGGAGATTTCCTTTCCCTGCCAGAAATGACGGAGAGAGAGAAAGGAAGCTGTTCCCGCACGCCCCACACTGATGCGGGAGAGCACTTTCATCCTCTTCTCCCCCAGCCCATGGAGCCGGGGGTGTCTGGGGTCAGATCCACAGGACACGTTATCGCTCTCGTGCTCACATGAAGCATGAAGGGGTCACAGACCCCCCGATACTGTTACAGGGTCGGGGGGAAGGCTGCAAATTGCCCTAAACTCCCTCATTTTGGGATGCTGGGGAGCGCAACATCTCCTTCCCTGCCTGATGCTGCCAGCTCCCCTATTAACCTTGCCTGTAACTAGCCTCAAGCAATTAACTTTTGCCCCTAATGGAGGGATCTTAGCACAGGGAGTGAAATAAAATGGGAGGGAGGGGGGAAAAAAAGAAGCAGGAATCCCAATCCCATCATCCGGCTGCTCGGTATGGGCTAAACTCCCCAAAACGGTGTTGTTTTTTGACCCAAATCACCTAAAAATCCAATTTGTAGACCCAAATCCCTCTCCCCATCCATGCAGGGCTGCAAACAGCCCCTGAACCATCAGGCCCTAGAGGTTTTGGAGTAGGGCTTCTTCCTGCACCCCCTTTTTCCGCCACGGGGAAAGATGCCAAAAACACCGAGTCAGCGCTTTGGGAGGCACAACGCCCGAAAGTTTCACCGGAGCTGGATCTGCAGAGCCGCACGCCACTTCTTCCACAACTTTGTAGGATTTAAAGGTAAAATAAGTCTAAAAAAAGCAAATTGAAGCGGTTTCTCCTCCCGTTCTCTGCCTCGCCCCGGCAGACGGCTGCCCCCGCATCCCAGCCAAAAATAATCCATCCCCCCCTTTCCCTTAATCCCATCGCCCGGCTGGGAGTTTGGAAATATCCTGCCAGGTTTAGGGTTTCCCGTTACCCGGCGGGCGGTGAGATAGAGGGAAAAAAGATCCTTGGGAGCAAGAAAAACTGGGAAGAATCCAAACAAAGAGCAGGAGCCAGAGTGCAGGTTGAGCTTCAGTGCCCGCCAAGGACTGCGACGGAGCAGAGGGACACGGATCCCTCAGCAAAACTTCCCGAGCCGCACAGTGCTGCCGGCAGAGCCACCCTCTTGCAGATGGAAACACACTCCAGAATTCAAAGGCCGTTCAAACTTATCCGAATTAGTCCCCCAAAGCGCCCCCAGCATCACTGCGCAGCTCCCTACGCGGAATGCTGCGGCATTTGTCCAGCGCCACCGGCACGGGAGGGATGGGACAGGGGGCACAGAGGCGTCCGGGGAAAATGGGGGGCACTGGGAGAACTGGGTGCAACGGGGAGAAGGGAGCAGGAGGGGAACTGGAGGACACCGGGAGAACTGGGTGCAGTGGGGAACTGGGGGGCACTGGGAGAACTGGGGGGCAGGAGGGAGAACTGAGGACAGTGAGGAACAGGGGAGCACGAGGGAAACCAGGGAGCACTGGGAGAATGGGGTGCAGCTGGGGAGCTGGGGGAACAGGGATAAATGGGTGCAGCAGGGGAAGGAGCACAAGGGGAACTGGGTGTAGTGGGACACGGGAGCAGGAGGAGAACTGGGAGAAGTGGGTGCAGTGGGAGACAGGGGAGCACAAGAATTGGTAGCGCTGGGTGCAGTGGGGGATAGGGGAGAAGCAGAAATGGGAGACACTGGGAGAACTGGGAGGAGTGTGGACAGGGGAGAAGGAGGGAACTGGGAGGCACTGGGAGAACTGGGTGCCACAGAGGACAAGGGAGCACAGGGGCTCCCCTGGGAGAAGCGGGCACTGCGGGTGCTCGGGGGGGTGGCCAGGGGGCCCCCAGCCAAGCCGGTGGCTGCGGACAAACCCCCCAGCCGGGGCCGGGGGGAGGGAGAGCAACTTTCCAGCTGGGAAAAGCAAGGTGGGGGGCTGAAGGGGGACGACCCCCTTAGGGAGGGCTGGGGCAGCGACTCTAGTGGGGTGCAGACCCAGCTGGGGGGCTGGAACCCGAGGCCTCTGCAGGCATAGGAGGGGGCACAACCGGCCAGGGGGCTCCGAACCGGCTGGGGGCTCCAACCCCAGGGGTCTCGGTAACCGGTCATAGGGGCTTCAGAGGGCTCTGCAAGCGGTCGGGGGTGGGGGCTGCAACCTGGCTTGGGGGTCTGCGGGCACTGGAGGGGGACGGCAGCCGGCCAGAGGGGCTGCAGAGGGGACTGGTCGGTAGAGCACGAGACTCCCCGAGGGCTCTGCAACCGGCCCGGGGATGGGGGCGAACCGGCTGGGGGGCTGCGACCGCCAGGGACTCCGCAAGGCCCGGGGCAGGGGGGCTGCAAGCCTCCCGCGGGCACCGGAGCCGGCCGGGGGCGGGGGTCACCGCAGCTCCCCGGGAACCTCCGCAACCGACCGGGGCTGGGGGGGGAACGGGGCACCCGCGAGGGAGGGAGGGAGGGAGGGAGGGAGGGAGGGAGGGAGAGGAGGCAGGCGGCGCGGTGCTGCCCGCACCGGGGAGGTGAAGCCGGGGGGGGATGTCCCGGTCCCCGCCGCACGTGCCCCGGCGCCCGGGCCGCTTTGTCCGCGGCGCACGGCGCGGCTCCGCCCGCCCCCGCGCGGCGGCCGCCGGTGAGTGACAGCCCTACCTGCCCGCCAATCTTCATCACACCGACACCGGCCTGACAGCGCGGCCGCCGCTCGCCGCCCGCCCGGCCCCGCCGCGCCGCCGCGGGAACCGCCCCGCGCCCGCCCCGCCCCCCGCCGGCCATGACCCGTCCCCATTGGACGCGCCCCGTCTGGCCACGCCCCCTCCTCCGCCATAGGCCACGCCCCCTCCGCTCCGCGCCCCTCGCTGCCCACGGCGCGTTCCCATTGGCCTCGCCTGGCCACGCCCCCGACGCGGAGTGTGACCACGCCCCCTCCCGCAGGCCACGCCCCCTCCGGGCCGAGTCCCGCGGTGCTCCCGCTGGCCACGCCCCCGGCCGCCCTCCGCCGCGATTGGAAACGGCCCCGACCAACCGCGCCTCCTGCGGCCTCTCGCCCGGGTAAGGACCCCCCTGGCCGCGCCTCCACCGCCGCGACCGGACACGCCCCCGTGGCCACGCCCCCTGCTTCCCGCGGCCCGTCCCCCCCTCTGTGCCCTTAGCCCCGCCCCCTCACCCGGACCCCTCAGCCGTAGCCCCGCCCCCTCATCGATCGGCTCCCTTTAGCCACGCCCCTCAGCCAGTCAAGCCCCTCGCTTAGCCCCCGGCGTCTGGCCACGCCCCCGGCCACGCCCCCTGCCGGCCGGCGCCTCTTCCCCGCCCTCTACCCCCGAGCGGCCCCTGACCAGTAGGCTCCCCCCCCCCAACATCTGGGGACCCCCCAGGACATCCTGAGAGCGGCCCCGGCTGCCTTTGCCCCCAAACCTACTTCCCCCCATCTCATTTTCCCCTCTGCTGCATTTGCCTCCCCCCAGTCTGCCCCCCCAGCGCCGATTGGCACTGACAACTGCCACAACCACAGCCCCCTCTGAAGGTGCCTCCCCGCCATCCAGGTCACCAACAGCCCTGGGAGTCACCACAACCCCAGCACCATTTTTAAACCAGAGAGGGGCAGATGTAGAGTGGACATAAAGAAGAAATTCTTCACGCTGAGGGTGGGGAGGCCCTGGCCCAGGCTGCCCAGAGCAGGGGTGGCTGCCCCATCCCTGGAGGGGTTCAAGGCCAGGCTGGATGGGGCTTGGAGGCCCTGATCCAGTGGGAGGTGTCCCTGCCTATGGTAGGGGGTGGGACTGGATGGGCTTTGAGGGCCCTTCCAACCCAAACTATTCTGTGATTCTATGATCTTTACAGTCAGGGCACCCCAAAAGCCCCTTCCTTGAGGAAAACACTCCAGTGGTGGGAGCATCCCTCAATCACTGTTAATTGTGGGGGGATTTCAGATGGAGTTCTCCCCAGTTTTCGTCCACGCCTCCCCCTTCTTCTCCCAAGGACCTGGGGGTGGAATTACGGAATTATGAAATGGTTTGCACTGGAAAGGACCTTAAGCCCATCCAGTCCCACCCCCTGCATTGGGCAGGGACACCTCCCACTGGATCAGAGGCTCCAAGCCCCGTCCAACCTGGCCTTGAACCCCTCCAGGGATGGGGCAGCCGCCACTGCTCTGGGCAACCGGGGCCAGGGCCTCCCCACCCTCACAGCAAAACATTTCTTCCTAAGATCTCATCTCAATCTCCCCTCTTTCAGCTCAAAACCATTGCCTCTTGCCCTGTCCCTGCACTCCCTGATCCAGAGCCCCTCCTCAGCTTCCCTGCAGCCCCTTTCAGGACTGGAAGCTGCTCTAAGATGTCCGTGCACCCTTCTCTTCTCCAGGCTGAACAACCACAGCTCTTTCAGTCTGTCCTCATAGCAGAGGTGCTCCAGCCCTCAGGTCATCTCTGCGACCTCCTCTGGACCTGTTCCAACAGCTCCATCTCATCCTTTTACCTGGAGTCCCTTTCACTGGGAGCACTGAGAGCACTGGGTTCTGCAGCCAAATTTCCACACGCTCTATTCCAGCAGGCACAGGGATAGGTATTTTTCATCTCAGTCCTGGCCACAGTTTGGTTTCTCCCAATTTTCCATCCCCTTCCCCAATAAAAACTGCTGTCAAAGCTGTGTTTGATACAAAATGCTGAGTTTCTGCCCATTTCCTAAGGAATATTGCGTGGGAAAGAGAATCCCTTGAAACAGCCCTGGAATTCTTCTGGGATTGGGTTAAAATCTGCTCCAGGGAGTTACAGCGAGATGCACGACCCAGCGGCAAGAAATGATGCGCAAGGGATGGCTGTGGGGTCAAGATGTGATGGGAAAGGTGAAAAAGGAGGTTGTGGTGAGGTGGGTGCTGGTCTGTTCTCCCAAGTGATGGGTGATAGGATGAAATAAAATGGCCTCAAGCTGCACCTGGACAGGTTGAGACTGGATATTAGGAAATGTTTCTTCCCGGAAAGCATTCTCGGGCACTGGCAGAGGCTGCCAGGGAGGTGGTGGAGTCCCCATCTCTGAAGGGGTTTAAAAGCCTGGTAGATGAGGTGCTCAGGGATGATTCACTAGAGGACAGGGATGGTTGGACTCAATGATCACAAAGGTCTTTTCCAACCAAGAGGGCAGGTGCACACGGGGCGTAGTTTAAGCCCCATCAGTGCTGATAATGCCCAAGTGCTCAATATTTTGGTGTTCTCCTGATCCTTCCAGTGCCAGCAGCAACAAGCAGCCCATGTTTGCTCCTCAAGCATACCACATTTGCTCTGCAAGCAACCTAAGGGAATTCCTCAAGCATCCTGTGTTTGTTTCGCAAGCATCCCAAGTTCGCTTCTCAAGCATCCCAAGTTAATTCCTCCAGCAGCCCACGTTCACTCCTCGAGCATCCCAAGAGAATTCCTTGAGCATCCCATGTTTGCTCCTCAAGCACCCCATGTTCACTCCTCAAGCACCCCATGTTCACTCCTCCAACACCCCTCTTTCTTCTTCCCAAGCTTTGGTTGCCAAACACCAAAGTGATTCTTCCACTGGTTTCAGAAACTCATGTTCATCCTCCAGGAAAAGTAGCCTGCTCTGGATTATTCCTCCACAAGTGCAAAAGCTGCTTCTTCCCTGGAGAGTTTTTTTTCCAGAGGTTAATTAACATCCCTGGTTTAAAACAATGGCACCTGATTTCCCAGTGGAATTGGCTCCACTCCAGCATCTGGCCAGGGGATCTCACTGTAGCTTTTTTTGGTGGTAAGTTGAAAGTCCCCTGCACTCAGTCTGGGGGGTTTCGCTCCAAAAAAGGCATCTTTCTGCTGTACCAGGTCACCCCTAGATGGTTCCTTATTTTTGGTCCGATCTTGTCCCACCAGCCCTGAGCTCCCCCCACACCTGCCTGGTGGGAGAGTGGATTTTTGGCAGCATCCCTGCTGGAATCAGAGAATCAGAGAATTGTTAAGGTTAGAAAAGCCCTCCAAGCTCATCCAGTCCAACCGTCATCCTAACCCCAACGTGCCTGCCCAACTATGTCCTGAGGTGTCACGACCACGTGGTTTTTGAACACCTCCAGGGATGGCGACTCCACCACTGCCCTGGGCAGCCTCTGCCAGGGCTTCACTGCTCTGTCAGCACACTCAGAGTTGGTGCCTTACGTATCTAATTACCACAAACTAATCAGTGCTTATTGAACAGCCCCCGGACGGTTCCTTCTCCAAAGTGACAAGCACTTGGAGCAAGTTTACTAAAATATTAAACACTTGGCAAGAGCGGAAACATCGAAAAGCAGCGATATTTACATTTTTACATAATGGGCTTTAGGAGGAAACAAATTACATAAAATACAGTGGTTTCTTCTCCATCGTTTGACTGCTCCTCCATAAATAATTCAATTCTCTTTCCAAGATTGCATTATTGCTCGTGTCGGGTTTCTCTGAGAAAACTGTGACGGGATACTCTGAAAAATACATAAGAGTGAAGCCGAGTGAATTATTAAAGGACAGATCTTAAAGCCAGGACAGAGTTTTCGGATGCAGCCCCAGCCGGAGCACCTACAGCCGAGCCTGGCTCACACAGACCAATGGGCTGGAGGGAGAAGAGATCCCCTCCAACGGCAAGTTGGCTGTGTGGGAGGATATCTGACCTCCTCGGGAGTTAAAGGATGCTCAAAAGAGATCCCTAAGGAAAATTGAGGGCTTGTTTTGGAGGAGATGCTGCTCCAGACAGTCCTAGCTTGGAGGGTGGTGTTACCCACCAGCCCTGCATCCCTGCAGCTCGGGCGCTGTGTTGCAGTCATAGAATCATAGAATCATAGAATCACCTGGTTGGAAAACACCCACCGGATCGTCGAGTCCAACCATTCCCATCAAACACTAAACCATGTCCCTCAGCACCTCGTCCACCCGTCTTTTAAACCCCTCCAGGGAAGGTGACTCAACCCCCTCCCTGGGCAGCCTCTGCCAGTGCCTAATGACCCTTTCTGTGAAAAATTTTTTCCTAATCTTCAGCCTGACCCTCCCCGGCGGAGCTTGAGGCCATTCCCTCTCGTCCTGTCCCCTGTCCCTTGGGAGAAGAGCCCAGCTCCCCCGTCTCCACAACCTCCTTTCAGGTAGTTGTAGAGAGCAATGAGAGCAACGAGTCACAGAACCATGAAATAGTTTGGGTTGGAAGGGACCTCAAAGCCCATCCATTTCCAACCCCTGCCACGGGCAGGGACACTTGCCCACTGAATCAGGGGCTCCATGCCCCACCCAACCTGGCCTTAAATAATAAGAGAATGAACCCAAAAGATTTACAGAACCAAGGCAACAGCATCATTTTTGAAGCCACCATACATCCTGAATAGTCTCAGACACACAAACAAGAGCAAGTATCACTACACAGGTTTGACAACTATTAATAGATAAATCCACAGGAGAATATAATTAAAGGCTTTATCCAATGGCACAAGGAGGATGTATTAGGAATAACTGATCGATGCTGGGATGGTTTGATATTCCCGGAGGTTTCCCCATGCAAGGTTAAATAAAATCAAAGCTTTTTTCTTGTGCGGGACTGATGGATCAATAATAAAGGAAACCAGAGCCAAAGGAAAGACATTTTCCTTGTTGCTGGCTCTGCCAAGCAGCCAGGCTTGAGCAGAAAACACTGTAAAAAAAGAGATTACTCAAGCCTGGTGCTGGCTGAGCTGGGGTTAATGATGGCTCGCTAATAATGACATTTTGGGATCCTTCTGGAGGGAAATGCTGGACAAATGACAAGTTACACAGATTTTATAGGAACCCCTCCACTGCCAGCTCCCTCCTTTTTAATGTTGAATTTCAAGGTGCAAGAAGCTCAGGGCTGGCTCTTGCTGCTCCTGCACACTCTCCCACGCAAAGTTACTGCAAGCATCCCACTGATGGATCCTTTCTCAAGCATTTCCAAGAACAAAAACAACAACAAAAAAGGAAGATCTGGATGTTTAAAGCATCTTACCTCCAGCACTTGGAGTCTGCTGCCCGAAGAGAATACTGGTCAGTTGAAATGGGCTGGAGGGATACGCACCAGGGGGATAAACAAACCTAAAGGATCATAAAATTACACCTTGTACAAACACTGGTAAAACAAAACCTAGAGCTGGTGAATGAGCTGAGTCATGTGAAGCAATAATCACCACCCCACATGTTATTTTGCACTTGGATCTCGGTGGTGGCTGGGTACCAGCCAGCAGAAGTGACATTCAAATTCTGGCTCCACCTGAGATGTTCCCTCACCTTGGCTGGGGTTCAGCATCCCTTCCCCACCTCCGCTGTGGTTCGGTCCCTATGGGAGTTCAGTCACAGCATCTCTTTCCCAAGCAATGCTGTGCAGCACCACGCACTGGCCCAGCTTTGGAGGAGCCAGTGGAGGGGGAAGCAGCGAGATGGCCACAACTCTTTAAAGATGCAAATTGAGAAGCAGCCATCATAGCCAGAGAGCTCTGTTAATTCTCTTATGAGTATGCAGATTTCGACACTGACTTTTCCTAGGCTTATTTGTTTTATTTAGCAATAAATTTAATGCTGGCTGCCTGAAGCAAGGGGACAGATGGACTATAAACTTGGAATTTTGAGTAGCTTTTCTCCCTCAGGTTGGTGTCATCTTTGATCTCTCCTGAAATTACATCTAGGAGAGTTTGCAGGAATTGAATTCAACTTTTTTTACAGCCCCCAAAGCCATTTGATCAGCCACCTTTTCATTTTTTTGTTTTGTACGAGTTACCCAGAAGGATCTTAAATGCCAGGGAAATGATTCCTGCCCTGGGCTGCTGGAGTTTCCTCAGGGACTTCTGGCGGACTTGTGTCCCGGTTCAGCTCGGACCTGGCCCCATCGGCAGCGAAACACGAGCGGCTGTGATCCTGATCGCCCACATCCAGGGAAAGAGAAATGAGAGAGAGACTTGTTGGCTGGAAACTAAAACAGCTTTAATGGAACAACAAGAAGAATGAAAATACTGAATAAGAAAATAATAAAAGATATACAAATGTACAAAATCTACGCCCCTGATGACTACATCGGTTTGGGGTCCCTGCTCCTGTCTGCCCCTCCCTGCAGGTGCAACCCTTTCCCACCCCTTTCACTTAGGACGTTCCACCAACCTGAGGATGGCCTTCGCCTCTGTAGGGGCAGCCGTAAGCAATGGCTTTTCTGCATCCCAATGTTACTGTGGTGATAATCATAAACTTTAAGTGTTATGACTTCTAGAGACAGACACTGCCTGAAAACTGTGCAGCTGAAGTGAAAAATGTGCAGTTGAAGTGGTGGAGCCTCCTTCCCTGGAGGAGTTCAAAAACCATGTGTTCAGGGCGCTTCGGGTCATGGTTTAGTCAGCACGGTGGGGTTGGTTTGGCAGTTGAACTGGATGAGCTTAGAGGTCTTTTCCAACCTTAATGATTCCATGATTTTATGATTCTGTGATTAAGTTTCAGAAAATGGAGTTACTTACACAGACGAGGCTGAGCTGAGAAGTTAAAAAATTGGTTCTGCTTTAGCTCAAACCAGAACAACATGAGGAAATCAAAGCACCACATAACATCTCATCTGCAGGCAAAAGCAATTAAAATAAGTTTTATGCACCCATTGGGTCACAAAGATCCCCCCCGCCCGAGGATAAAAGAAAATGGTGTCCTTGGAGAACATTGGCATGTGGTGCTGGAAGGATCACAGAGTCACGATGCAGCAGAAAGGACTAGCCTTCTATTTTTTTTTTTTTTGTCATCCACCAGCAATTAAAAACTCAGGATGGAGGAGAGGGGAAACACCTGGGAGGTCAGTGCAGACCTGGGAATTCCCCAGGAGCTGGGTCACCTCCACCTTGGGGTTGTCCACACATGGTAGGACGAAGCCATGTGTTGATTGAGCGCTGTTCTGGCCAGATCCAGAACATCCTTTCTGCCAATGACCCTGAGCTGTGTGAAAATCCAAAATGTCATTTTGGGGTGTAAAAGCCACATCCCTCATACTCAGGACTCGGAGAGAGGAGAGCTTAAGGGCAACCCTGTGACTTTTGAAGGAAGCTCCCAGGAGCCAGGCAGGGCTTTGACCTTGCTGCTCCAAGCCCAGCCTGTTCCCACCAGGACTCATTTCCCTGCCGCCACACACAAATACGGAAAGGAATTCAATTTTTGAAAGAAACCCCAACAACAGCAGCAGCCGCATCGTTGCCACGCTGCCGCCTGGGAACTGCAGAAAAATCGATCTACGTCAAATGAAAAGGGGTGAGAGCAAGGTGTTGCAAGGAGCGGAGGATAAAACTGTAATTAAAACTGCCAACACGGTTGGCTGCCAAAAGAAATCAGAGTCTTGGGAACAGCAGCCACTGCCAGGCACGTGGCCCACAGGTCTGGGCCATTTTAGCAGCTGTTGGTTGCTCACGGCCACCCAACGCCCCGTGGACAGACAGCGCCCGTCAGTGTCGCCAATCCTTTCCAATAAGGAGACATTATTGACCGCTTAATTGCGATGGAATTACTACAGATGAACATATTATGGGCACATTAAAGTCTAATGAGTGGCCGGTGATTAATGCCATTACGAGGAATACCAAAAGAACTAATGGTGATGAGCCACTTAAAAGTGAAGTGTCAAGAGTTCCATTATCAATGACTGCATGGTTTCTCAGCTAAAAACTCCTGGGTTGGAAGGAGGAAGAGGTGGAAATGGGTAAAGGCAAGAGGTTTCCAGAAGCAATGACACAAGGAGGTCCCCTGTTGATGATCTTTTAAGGATAAGATTGATGGGCAATAGCGTTTCTTGGAGAAACGTATGAGAAGTACAGTTTTCTTGGAAAAGCATCTCAGCGTGGGCTTTAGCACCTTTAAGAATGCCATTATAAAACCAAATTATATCATTTAGCATCTCCCCAGACCCTGTTCTCGCCTTCCTTTCTCTCCTCAACCTTGTATAAATTTTCCATCAGTCCTTTAACTCCTGCCTTTAGCTTTGCCTCTGCTCCATCACTTGCAGCACCCAGAGAGGGTTCTACAACCCAATTTAAATCTCTCTGGTAGTTTCTCTCCTCCTTCCTCTACTTGGCTGGATCTGATTTTGTCACGATATCACTGAGCAGTTTGGATCCCACAGGGAAATGTCCTTCCATGTGGGCACGGTGACATTTCAGTAACCCCAGAATAGAGGACAAATACAGGACCTTTTTCTGTAGGGTTTTTAGGGAAATCACTGTGCACTTGCTTTAACTCCGGAGAGCCAAGTATCAAAAAGCCTGATATACAAACTGACTGGACCGAATTTAAATTGCATTTATTTTTAAAAGTCACTAAACCAAAAAAAGGACCGATTTCCTCACACTTGGGAGTCTTCTGAACCATAACGAGTGATGACTGGGACCTCTTCTCTTCCTCCATCCGCCTTCCCCAAGCGCTTCTTGGTATGAGTCAGACTTGTCCCGACATGGGAAACGCTTTCATTCTTTCACCTCCCACCACCCGGGGCCTCTTTTGGGGCTTTTAGAGTCATTGCCTCTTGCTGGGATGGGATTTATTTTTATTTTAAAAGTGACTTCCTATCCCATTTTATTATTTTTCAAACATGGCAGGATTTGTTCTGTTTGAAGTCTTCCATCCTCATTTCCCGTCAGGACGATTAAAATTGATTTCTGCCATCAGCAGGAGAAAGATAATCCAAAGCGGGAGAGCGCCGGATCCCCACCGGAGCCATTACAAACTCTCTCCTAGCGTTTTAACTTTCTTTTCTTGGGTATTTCTCTTCGGAAAAGGGCAATTTAGTGCTTCTCAGCCACACGCCTCCTCCAAGAAGTTGGGGAGATGTGTTTAACCTCATGTGTTTCCACAGCAGAGAGCGGATAAGGGGATTTAAATAGCTCTTGTTTACCACTGCTGCCCTCCCGGAGGTTTATTTAGAGGGGTAATTGGATCCTCTCGACGCCTTCACTTTGCTTTCTCGGGCTCCGCATCCTCTGAGCCCATCCCTGCACCTGTCCCAGTTTGTATCTGGGCAAACTGAAACGGGATGTGTTTTCCCCAGTGCGTTAAGCTGGGTGGTTCCCAGCACAGCCGGGGGCTTTGCAGAAGGAGGACGAAGGTATTGGGGCTGGAAAACCATCTCCAAAGTACAAAACCTCCAGCTGCTGAGGGAGATGTGGAAATAAAGGGCACAGAGGGCAGGTCGCATGTCGGGATGTAGCTGTGCCCGCATTTGCACACCTCTTGAGTCTGTTAAACCCAGAACAGCCTAAATAAAAAAAAAATCAATTAAAATAATTAAAATAAATTAAATAAGTTTTAAAAATCAATTAAATAAAAATTTTTAAATCAATTGAATAAATTTAAAAATCATAAATCACTTAAACTTCGAATATCCTAAATAAATTTTGAAATACGCCAAAACACCCTAAAATATAAAGAGCATCTTTTCAGGCCGGAGGATCCCGGGGCCCCACAACTACCTTGTTCCTGCACAAGTCTGTAGCAAACCTCTGTAAGCAAATATATGCAAATGAGAGGGGTTGGTGGTTCCTATTGCTCCTTGGGGGGAGATGATGGGTTTGCACCAACACCACAAAAGCCTGGCTTTCCCTGGTTGCTCTCCCTGGGCTCCCAGCCCACAAGAAGCCACCTCAAAGAGGGGTCCCCAGCCAGGTCCCCACCATCCACCGGCCTCCCCACCACGAGACTTAAACACCTTTACAAGAGAGCAATTTAACGCCATCCCCGGCTTAAGCTCCATATCTACCGGGCGTGAAATTAGTTCCAGCAAGCTGCAAATTTGCCGCTAATAAAAATATTTAGCAATTCACTAGTCTTTAAATCAGGAGCAGAGTATTTTCCTGCTTGCATCAACGCCTGTTTCTTTTTAATTCTAATATGGGAGCGTCAGGGAGCTCCAGCTGTAAAACTGCAAGTCTGACAACTGCGCAAAGAGCTTTAAATCAATTCCTCCAGCACTTCCAAACTCTGCTGCCGAGGGTTTGATCACAACAGCATTTGATATGAGATCACTTTGGTAATTTTTGTCCATGAGGATGAGCCAGGCAGGGTGGATTTGCAGGTTTTAACCCAAAAAAGACCATCTTAACCCAACCCCACCCCGTTTCCGGAGGCCGCTCCTTGAGTGGCGTCTTACAGAAGAGCTTTGATCCATCTGATCCTGCTTTGCAGCCCTTGAAGGAAAGTGACCTCTCTAACCCCACCAGGCCAAGTGTTTAATTAGCCCTGGTGCTAATTGCATCTCTCCGTCCAGCCCATTTTGTCTGATTCCAACACAAGGATCTTGTTCATACCTTTGCCAGGAAATCTTATCTTTCTCTTGAGCAAGGATATCTGTGGTGATGCTGCACCCTTTGAATCATTCCCAGGCAGCATCTCCCACCCACCGGCCACCACCTGAACTCTTTGTGTCCAACTAAACCCTTTGCGCTGGGTTTTGCTGGGCTGTGAGCATCCAGTAGCACCAAGATAACTCTGCTTCTCCTTATTTATAGCTCAGCATCACTTTGAGGCTGGATGGCACCTCGATTATCCATATATGTTGGACCAAACAGATTGGATTAATTGTTAACACGCTGTTTGTCACCAGTTTGAGGTGTCCTGTCCATAGCAAGGGTGTGGGTGCAAATCAAAAGTCTTGGAGGAACTCAATGTGCTGACAACCCCAACACCAGCCGGAATCCTGTAAAGAAACACCACAGAGATAAAGATTCTCCCAGAGTCAGGGAATCGCTGCAAACAGCGTGAAAATCCTCAATTCCTGTTGCTTCCCTGAACGTTCTATGGTCAGCGTTGCTTTTCCCCTCCTTTTTTCCCCAGGTGCAACACAGCTCTGACACAAAGCAGGAACCAACACCAAATCCTAGCACGGAAAAGCAGGGAAAAAAGCTTGGTTTAGGACAACAATGACTTATTCTTTGGCCATAAAACCTAAGCTTTGCATTCAACTGCCCCGGTACGACCAACCGCTGCGCAAGCATCTCTGGTGCCGGCGGAGGCTGAGCTAAAGAAGAGGGCATTTACGATGATGTGGGTCATTGCACATAGGTTGAAGTCTTTTCTAAGGAAGGTCACACCAATGAGGTTGATTTTCCCAGTTACCTTCTCCTAATTTGTTGTGGAGAGGAGGGTGCTGGGCTCTTCTCCCAAGTGACAGGGGACAGGATGAGAGGGAATGGCCTCAAGCTCCAACAGGGGAGGTTTAGGCTGAACATTAGGAAAAAATTTTTCACAGAAAGGGTCATTGGGCACTGGAACAGGCTGCCCAGGGAGGGGGTTGAGTCACCTCCCCTGGAGGGGTTTAAAAGACGGGTTGATGAGGTGCTGGGGGGCATGGTTTAGCGATTGATGGGGATGGTTGGACTCGAAGATCCGGTGGGTCCTTTCCAACCTAGTGATTCTATGATTCTATGATTCTATATCAAGACAAGAGGGATTTCCATTTTAAACCCACTTTTTCTGCCTGCTTTTACATCCTGTTTCTTCCTCATCGCTCTCGCCCATCAGATTCTGACTGGCATGGTCGGAGCGGTGACTCCACGCTGGTGCTTGCGGCTCACCCACCAGTTAACCTGAAAAAAGTAAATGCCTAGATATATTCAGTTTTCCTCTCAACTACTTGGAGTCTGATGATATTTTGACTGCATGAAATGTCACGTAACCGCTGTTTCCCTTCTGTCATTTCTTGCAATGGGAGGAATAAAACAGCGATTAATTACGCTGTGTGGCACCGACCTGCCTTCTGCTGTGCTGGAATCAAAGGTGCCAGTGTGACACCAACCGGTTCGGCAACCAGGGTGCACGCTGTCTGCGACACGTGCTTTGCTTGGCATCGCATAGGATCTGCCTGCCAACACAGCAAAAGGGTATGTTTGGTAGCAAACTCCTTCCCGCACCACCTCGAGCCATTAATCCCACCAGAGAGGGCTTTTTTCCCTCTGTAAAGCCCCCACTGGCAATGTCCATCTTCACCGTCATCTCCCCAGCCCTTCCCTTCCATGATTCCCCAATGGCAATCCAAAATAAATTTCCTCCTGCTGCTTGAGAAATTCCCTTTGCTTTTCTCTGTTCTCCCATTTCTTTGCAGTTTTGGACCCCAGTAGTTTGTAAAACCCCAAATTTCATCTTCAAGGCCCTGTTTTCATAGAAACCCTTGTCCTTCTGCCGGTCCTTTTCCATCTGTTGTTTTGCCATCTAAAAATTATATTTTTTGGCCATCAACCAATGAGACCTTTCCTTTATCGAATGTCCTCTTCTACCTTTTGTCTGCAGCTTTTACAACAGCATCTTTGACCTTTTCCCATTTTTATTGGCTTTTTTCAGTATTTAGACTCCTTCATCTCCTCTTGGTTCTGCTTCATAGTCTCTTGATGCCATCAATGACAATGTAAAGCAAGTCCAAAAGCTGGAATCATCCAGCTATTTAAACCACTTCTGGACCATTCTATGGCCCAGATATTTGTTCAGATGTTGAATAATATATCTGACCTATGCTTCAGCAGCTGGGCTTCTAGCCATGCGGCTTGTTGGTTTTAATCCTACCTGTTGTATCCATCAGAGCTGGGTTGATGGCAATTCAAGCACTAAGATTGTGAGATGAAAATCTCAGCAGCCCAAGAGACTCCCAAATCAGAGAATCGTGGAATGGTTTAGGTTGGAAGGGACCTCAAAGCCCATCCAGTTCCAACCCACTGGATCAGGGGATCCAAGTCCCATCGAACCTGTCCTTGAACACCTCCAGGGATGGGGCAGCCACCACTGCTCTGGGCAACCTGGGCCAGGGCCTCCCCACCCTCACAGGAAAACATTTCTCCCTAACATCTCATCTCAATCTCCCCTCTTTCAGCTCAAAACCATTCCCATCATCCTCTCCCTGCACTCTCTGATCTGGAGTCCCTCCCCAGATTTCCTGGAGCCCCTTTCAGTACTGGAAGCTGTTCTAAGTTCTCCTGGAACCTTCTGTTCTCCAGGCTGAACAACCTCAACTCTCTCAGCCTGTCCTCATAGCAGAGGTGCTCCAGCTCTTGGACCATCTCCGTGGCCTCCCCTGGACTCCATGTCCTTGCTGTGCTGAGGACTCCAGAACTGTACACAAGACTCCAGGTTGAGTCTCACCAGGGCAGAGCAGAGGGGCAGAATCCCCTCCCTGGCCCTGCTGGTCCCATGGCTTTGGGTGCAGCCCAGGACACAGTTTGACTTTCTGGGCTGTGAGTGCACGTTGCTGGTTCATGTGGAGATTCTCCTCCCCCAGCACCCCAGGTCCTTCTCCTCAGGGCTGCTCCCAGTCCATTCTCAGCTCAGCCTGGATTTGTGCTTGGGGTTGCTCTGACCCCAGTGCAGGACCTTGGCCTCATTGAACTCCACGAGATTCGCACAGCCCTGCCTTTCCAGCCTGTCCAGGTCCCTCTCGATGCCATCCCTGCCCTCCAGTGTGTTGGCAATACCACACAACTTGGTGTCATTGGCCAACCTGATAAGTGTGCCCTCAATCTCACCATCCGTGTCTGGGACAAAGATGTTAACACCGTTATTTGTTTCTTTACTGGGCACACGTGGTGTTGCAGCTGGGCTGTGCCTTTCTTTGAGACAAAAGATGAATCCACGGGTAAGGAATTAGAATCATAGAATCATAGAATAACCAGGTTGGAAAAGACCCACCGGATCGTCGAGTCCAACCATTCCTATCAAACACTAACCCATATCCCTCAGCATCTTGTCCACCCGTCCCTTAAACACCTCCAGGGAAGGTGACTCAACCACCTCCCTGGGCAGCCTGTTCCAGTGCCCAATGACCCTTCCCGTGAAATACTTTTTCCTAATGTTCAGACTGAACCTCCCCTGGCAGAGCTTGAGGCCATTCCCTCTTGTCCTGTCCCCTGTCACTTGGGAGAAGAGGCCAGCTCCCTCCTCTCCACAACCTCCTTTCAGGTAGTTGGAGAGAGCAATGAGGTCTCCCCTCAGCCTCCTCTTCTCCAGGCTAAACATCCCCAGCTCTCTCAGCCGTTCCTCAGAAGGCCTGTTCTCCAGCCCCCTCACCAGCTTTGTTGCTCTTCTCTGGACTCGCTCCAGAGCCTCAACATCCTTCTTGTGGTGAGGGGCCCAGAACTGAACACAGGATACGAGGAGCGGTCTCACCAGTGCTGAGTCCAGAGGGAGAAGAACCTCCCTGGACCTGCTGGTCACACCGTTTCTGATCCAAGCCAAGATGCCATTGGCCTTCTTGGCCACCTGGGCCACTGCTGGCTCGTGTTCAGTCGCTGTCAACCAACACCCCCAGGTCCCTCTCCTCCAGGCAGTTTCCAGCCAGACTTCTCCTAGTCTGGAGCTGCTCAGGGTTGTTGTGCCCCAAGTGCAGGACCCGGCATTTGGCCTTGTTAAACCTCATCCCATTGGTCTCAGCCCACGGATCCAGCCTGTTCAGATCCTTTTGGAGCCTCCCGACCCTCCAGCAGATCCAGCTTCCACCCAGCTTAGTGTTGTCCGCAAACTTTATGCAGAGACGCTGAGTGCATCGACAAAGCTCAGCCGTGAAGCCCCCAGCGTGCCCGTCTCACAGCAGCACAAAGCTCGGCCACGTCCCGCCGTGTTTGCATTAACCAAATTGGCCCAGTTTTGTCCCTAAATAGCAAAACTCCTTGGATTTGGGGGGTTGAAGCCTGTCTCGAGCAGAGATGCTCCTGGCAGCAGGGTGGACAGGAGCTAGCAGCGATGGCAACGAGCAACGCGGGGTTCGTAAAACACAGACCAGTCTGACACGGGGGGCAGGAGGGTGGGGAATTGCCATTCCATGGGGAGCACCTTCCAGGAGCAGGACAGGGACACTGGCACGAGGGGCTGGTGAGCTCCGTGCTGCCGGGAGACATGGGATCAGGTTCAGGAACGGGATCGGCATTAGGACTGACACCAGGATCAGGACCAGAACCTGGATGGGGATTGGGCCCAGGATGGGATGGGGAATGGGACCAGGATGGGGACTGGGACTGGAGAGACATAGGGATGGGGATGGGGATAGGAACAGGGACCAGGAGCGGGATGGGGACTGGGAGGGAGATAGGGATTGGGACTGGGATAGGAATCAGGACCGGGATAAGGATTGGGATCAGGACCAGAACAGGGATTGGGATGGGGATCAGGATGGAGATCGGGACAGGACTGAGATCTTGATGAAGACCTGGATGGGGACCGGGATAGGGACTGCGATGGGGTCCAGGATGGTGATGGGGCTGGGGCTTGGGCTGGGGCTGGAGATGGGACCCAGGATGGGGCTGGGGTCCAGGATAGGGATGGGGATGTGGTCCGGGATGGGGATGGGGGGATGCGGATGCGGGATGGGGTCCGGGATGGGGTCCGGGATGGGGTCCAGGCTGGCGCTGGGGCTGGGGCTGAGGTCCGGCTCCGCTCCGCGCGCCGCCCGTGTCCCCAATGGGGAGCGCCGGGCAGGCGCAGGGCGGCGCTGATTGGCTGCGGGAGGGCGAAGCCGTGGCCGGGGCAGCGGAGAGCGGCGCTGATTGGCTGCGGCGGGCGGGGCGGTTGCTAGGGGGAGCGGCGGGCGGCGCTGATTGGCTGCGGCGGGCGGGGCGGAAGCGGCGGGCGGCATGGCGGGCGGCGCGGCGGGGCCGGCGCTGGGCCCGGGGGTGCTGGCGCTGCAGCTGCTGTGGGCGCTGGCGCTGCTGCTGGCGCTGTCGCTGTTCCGGGCGGCCGGGCGGGCGCGGTGAGCGGGGCGCGGTGAGCGGGGCGGGGGCCGGAGCCGGGGCCGCCCCGAGCCCGCCCCGAGCCCCGTGCCGCCCGCCCGCCCGCAGGTCGGTGGCGGCGGGGGCGGCGCTGGGGGCCTCGGCGGTGACGGCCGCGCTGCTGCTCTGGCCCCGTGGGCAGGAGGGGCCCGTGCCGAGCGGAGCTCGGGAGGTGAGAGCGGGGCTGGGGCTGCCCTGGAACGGGGGGGACAGCAGAGCCCGGGGAAGGGACACCTCCCGCTGGGTCAGGGGCTCCGAGCCCCATCCAGCCCGGCCTTGGGACACCCTAAGGGATGGGGCAGCCACAGCTTCCCTGGGCAACCTGGGCCAGGGCCTCCCCACCCGCACAGCAAAACATCTGAGGTTTAACAAGGCCCCGTGCCAGGTAGTTTTGATAATTTTCCTCCTAATTTGGCAGCTTTTCACTTTCCTCAGCTCTTTTTTCTGCTTTAAAGGCCAGTAACAGCAGATCATCTCTTCCATAGGTCACTACAGCACCCAAGCACAGATCCTGCTTTGTTTTTATCCAGCCCCTTGCCCGCACTGTCAGGCGCAGGATCTCCCCCAGTTGTGGGTCGTATTGGGCTGGCTGTGCCCCCGCTGCCTGTGCTGCCATCCTGAGCTTTCCCGGAGCTCATGAAGTTTTGTGGCGTTTTAGGTGCTGTTTCCTCTGTTCTGTTATTAATGCACATTAATTATTGCTCTTCTCGGTCCTGATCTGTGTAAATCCCTACTAAAGAGACTTGAAAGTTTTTCCTTTTCCCTGCTTTCATGGGATCTCCTCATGCAAAGGTTGGGAGCAAGATGAAGGGTGCCTGAGCACGTGTTTGTGCCTGGGAGGCCAACAGAAATTGAAAGGTTTTTTTTTTTTTGGCTCTTCAATTGGAGTGGACCTGCCCTGCCTATCAATAATACATGACCTGGGCTTTCTGCACCAAAAGTCTGCTAATTGGCTAATTAAAAAGCAAAACGTGCAGCAGGAGCCAACGCGTCGGTCGCAAGAGAGTCTTTCTGCAGCAACACCAAGGCTGAGCGTGCGCTAATGTGACTGAGACAGCTGAGCTGGGGGTGGGTGAGGCTCTGGGGCAGCCTCAGGAGCGAAGAGGGTGATTTCATAACCAGCCACCTCCTGGCTGCCTTCTCATTGTGTCTCACGTTTCTACTGTATCTTCTTTTTTTTTTTAATCTTTTGCGTTTTTTTTCTCCCATTTCCCTTCTAAAAGGGGTGAACTGCGCAGTTCCGTGTAGTGCTGGGAGATTTGTGGCTGGGAAGAGCTGCTGCAGGTTTTTACTCTTCTTCCCTGTGTTGCTTCTTTCCTCCGCGTTCACTGTTCCATGAGTGGCTTTTTTTTTCAGAGGAAAGAGATTCTTCTTCCAGTCATTTGTCACACACCCCGCTTCCCACAGAAAGCACCTGCATCAGGAGTGAAAAGTGATGGGGGAAAACTGGGGAACCCTAAAGATTTTCCTCCTGGGGTAGGTGATTCTCTTTTCCAGGACGTGGCGTGCTCCCTCTAGGCTCCCAGAGCAGACTGAGACTTAGTGCTCTGCACCTTCCTCACATGGGGAGAAGGAGGAGGAGCAGGCACTGAGCTCTTCTCTCTGGACCCGAGGGAATGGCAAGAAGATGCCAGGGGAGGGTTAGGTTGGACCTTAGGAAAAGGTTCTTTCCCCAGAGGCTGGTGGAGCACTGGAACAGCTCCCAGGGAAACAGTCTCAAGCCTGACAATAGTCCAGAAGCGTTTTGCCACTGCCCTCAGCCCCACGGTGTGAATCGTGGGGTTGTCCTGTGCAGTGACAGGAGTTGGACTCAATCAACTTTGTGAGTCCCTTCCACCTCAGGACATTCCATGATTCTATGAGGTTGTAATGTGTGTTGTGGTCTTTATTTTTTTTCCCACTCTCTGCAGATCGTGGACACTTTCTTGATTGGCCGCTTCGTTCTCCTGGCCGTGATGAGCCTGGTCTTTCTTGGGTCCCTGTTCCTGCTCCTCATTTACTACCTCATGGAGCCAGTCTATGCCAAACCGCTGCACAGCAGGTAGCAGCAGCTGGAGGCAGCAAGCCCTGGGAAGAGGAAATCCCAATTTCACGGTAATAAACCAGGAAGGGAGGCCAGGAAACTCTTCTGGAGGTGAACACGTTGGTTTTTTCTGAGCTCAGAAAGAGCCAGCAAAGTGGCAAAGTGTGTTGCTAGCACCCAGCACTGCGTCTTTCTTCTTCAGAAGCAGAGTTTGGACTGAGCATGAGCGCCTTCCTCTCCAGAGACTCTGCAGACTGCAAAGGTGCTTTTAACCTCTCTCTTTTCTCTTTTACAGGAGAGTTGAAATCCGTGCACTTTGCAGTAGGTTTGATTCAGTGAACTGAACTGAGCTGAGATGGTTTGTTATTACCTACGCGAGATGTCTTGTTATCGTTCCTTTTCCACCTTTGTTTAATAAAACTCTCTGAGAAACTCCTAACTCAGTCTTTTTTCTCCCAGAATGTCACCTTTCAGTGACCATGTCTCTGTGTGGGGCTGTGGATTGCTGGGGACGGTCCCTTTGGCCGTTTCTCCTCTGTTGTCTCTGTAATTGGCCCTGTTCAGGCTTCCTGCAGTATTGCCAGGAACAAGCTGAGTGTTCCGGCTTCATGTGATGGGGGAATTGAAACAGGGAATTATTCCCTGTTACTTGCAGCTGGAGGGTCAAAGGGAGGTATTTCCAGGCTGTCTGGAAACCTGAGGCTTTGGAGTGGGGACAGAACAATATGCAAAATAATGCCAAAATGGGCAAATTAAAATTCCCCCCTCCATAAGGACCCAGGGGAAAGCCAGGTCCTGCCTCACTGCACTAAACAATCCTGCCAGCCCACAAAAAAAACCCTCTTGCCCCTCAGGGACTGTGCTGATAGCTGGGTCTCCTGTGTGTTTCAGGAGCCCAAGGTGTTATCCTGGAGCAGGGAGCCAAAGGATCTTGGTTGCTGCTGCCCTAAAATAGAAAACTATTGCTCATGCTAGCGCTGAAGGCAGTAGTTGACTCCAATACCTTTCTGCTCGAGGGGGGTGAAATGTTTTTCATGTTGTTCAGCAGCAGCAATGGAGTCAAATCTCACTTTCCCCCTGCTTTGCCCTGCCTGAGCCATCCCTTAATAGCCACGGTTTATTTTCTTGCATGAACTCTCAAGGCTTTTAACTTGCTTGCAGGAAGAAAGCATTTCGCTGTCCCAGGGTGTCGTGCAACAGTTTCAGAGCAGGGAAGGAGCCTTCACCATCCACACTGCGCCAACAAGTGGTTCCCCAGGTGCCCGTGGTAGCTGGGTGAGGTCAGTTGTACTACAGCTTGTGTTTCTCAGCTCCGGAGGGATGAAGCGGCTCGGCCTTTCACGGTTGAGCAGGCAGCAGCTATTGCTGTGAGGTTGAAGCCAAGCGTGAGACGGTGCGGCATCCCTGAGCTGCGTTTGGGGCCAATACAGCTAAAAAGCCAAGGGCAAGGCACTCCACTCTCACAGAGTTTTATTTCTTCCCATTTTAGAGATTATTTTGCTTTTTTTTCATTTTGAACTGAAGTAAACAAAAGAACCAGTCCTGTCCTGCTGGCTGTCAGTGACAAAATATTGCTATCGGAACATGAAAAATGAATAAGGCAGAGCTAGTGGGCTCGGAGATGACACTTGCCCTGCAGAAAATGCCCCAGCACTCAGGAGCCCTGGCTCAGTCAGCCAAAACCATGTAAGTACATCTCAAACAAAAGCAGAGGAGAGATGTCTCTGCTTTTTTGAGCTCCATAAACTCTCAATCCTTTCCTATCCCAAAGCCTATGTCCAAGGGAGTCAAACTATCGTGTTAAGGAACATGCTGAGCATTTATGCAACACAAGCGCATCAGGTCTCCTGGTGATTTTGAAGTTATGCCTGAAACAAAATTCATATTTAATTCATCATCTTAATAACACTGATGAACACGAGGCAGGTCTTGCAGCTTGCTCCAGCTCTGCCGTGCCTCTATTCTGTGTTTGTGTGGATTCAGAGAGCCTCGGTGAGGCTACGACACCAAACCATGCTGGCCAGAGACAGCGGCGTTTTGCCAGGCTTCGAGTCCCACAAATGGAGAAACCATGGCAAAAGCAGCTGGGGCACTAAAGAAAACAGCCCTAAAAGTAGAGGTGTGAATCTTCTTCTAGTTTCACGCTGTAAATTAACCCACGATATTTGCTTTTTCCATCCCCTTAACCTGTTTGTGACTAAAATCACTCACAAGGCTGATCGTGCTGCGGGGGAATACGGGAAGAGCGAAATGCTGTGCTGCAGAAGGACGTGGGAGCTCTGGCAAGAGGAGGCTGTTTCGACACTTCACCCAAAATCCTATTGATGGGGGAAAGAGCCCCATGTGCTCTCGCCCCCCAAGGACATTT
Source organism: Phaenicophaeus curvirostris (assembly GCF_032191515.1). NCBI lineage: Eukaryota > Metazoa > Chordata > Aves > Cuculiformes > Cuculidae > Phaenicophaeus > Phaenicophaeus curvirostris. Next base: position 292,651 of record NW_027206691.1, read on the forward strand.
CCAGCTCCATCTTCATCCTTCACCATCCTCGGCAGTGCCTGGATGAACGCAGCAGCCTGGCTCTCTCTGTGTATTTATTTATTCTGGGCCATTCTGCTCCTCCCCATGCAGGGGCTTTCCAGACAGTTCCTGTTTATTTTTGGGAAAGGAAAGACCACGTCAAGGAATTGGTATGAGCTGGAGCTGCTCTCCAACCAGCCCCAAACGGTGATGTTTTTGCTGCCGGCCCCCACCCAACCTTTCAGCTCCTTTGCTTACACATCCGCCTCCGTCTATGTTGCCTTCGGAGGGCGTTGCCTTCGGAGGCGTGGCGACCTGGTTCAGGAACGGCACGGTGACCAGACCCAGCTCACTCGGTCCATGAGCTCACAGACACCAATGTGGTGGATGGCAAATGGCGTTTATTGATACGTAACACAGCCTTATATAGCCTGGGCGTACGACGTCACTTCCGTCCGCTTACATCATGAACTAATACGCAATTGGCTCTCCGGAGCGGGTCCTACCTTTCCGTACATCGTGAGATCTTCCGACCGCCGGGCCTTAGCTACCCCCATTTCCCCCTCCCTATGCTTAACGAAATAGCCAAAAAATTATAAAATATAAAAATCTTAGCAAATATAAAATCTTAACAATATATAATCTTACCAAATTTAAATAAATTAACAAATATAAAAATCTTAACAAGTCTCAAATATAACATCAAAAGTCTAAATTTAAAATATAAAGTCTAAAATGTGTAAACAACAGTTTCATAGTAACAAACACTTGGCACACTTGGGCCAATGGTAACTTAAATGTAACTGGGTGTAGCGCTAACCCAATACCTTCTTAAAGCAGCTGCTGGTGTTCTACAAACATAATGTTAACCTTCGCTGGCCAGCTCTTAACAAATGACGCAAGCTTACTCAATATACAGGGTCTAAAGACCAATACCAATATGATTATTACAATCAGCCCTAAAATCAAAATTACACAAACAGATAGCAGCCCCTTCCCATAGAGGCTACGTCGCCGTTGTTTGGATTCTGCCGGTGCGGAACTCCCAGGCGCGGACAGGATGCTTGTCGACTTGTCCTCTCCTGCCACCGGGGCATACGGGTTACAAGGGCATCTGATAATCTGATCCTGTGGACAGAAACTCACAGTTTTCGTTAGCTTTATCGTGTAAGTCCGGTTTAATAGACTTAAGCGGGCACCACTTAATTTTACCATCTTTCTTGATAGCAGCATACCCTCGCCCTGTCAGGACTAGCCTCCACCCTTGTTCCCATTCTCCCAGCTCATTTCTAATTGTGACCAACGGGCCTTCCTCTAACGCTCGGGTGGCCCAATGTTTTTGGGTGGGGCTATTCACCTCTTCCCCCTGGGGGAACTGATTTAGTGCTAGCAGAGCAGTCGCTAGCAGGCGTGCTTGGTCTCCCAGGGGAACGGCATTAACAAAACCTTCCGGTTTTGCTAATACCTCTAATTTAGATTTCAGCGTTTGATTTGCTCGTTCGACTATGGCTTGTCCTGTGCTATTATACGGGATGCCGTGTATTAAGGTGATACCCCACTTCCAAGCAAATGCCTGGACTGATTTGGAGACAAAGTTCGGACCATTGTCCGTTTTGATCTGATTAGGGACGCCAAGGCATGCCACAGCCGTCAGCCAATGTTGGATGGTCGCTTTGGAGTCGGTCTTAAGGTGTTGCGTAGCTACAATGACTCCGCTATATGTGTCTACGGTTACTGCCAGCCATGCTCGAGGTTTCAGCAACTGACAGAGCGTGAAATCCGTCTGCCACACCTCGGAGGCCTTAAGGCCTCTGGGGTTGACTCCACTGGACCACAATGGTGCTTTCTGACAGTGGGGACACGTGGCTACTATGTGTTTCGCGTCAGTAACTGAAATCCCGCACCTCTTTGCTAGCGCTTTAGCTCCAATATGGAGAGACTCATGCAGCTGACGGGCATCTCTTAGCGTCCACAGTCCTTTCGCTGCGGCGTCTGCTTTGTCATTACCAGTTTGGAAGAACCCTTTGATTGGGTTATGGCTATTGACGTGGATGACCGATATGGTACCCTTTCGGGAAAAAAGTGCTTCTTCTAACATTAAAGCTGCTGTGGATGTTGACACGCCAGGCCCCGACATGGCTAAGCAAAGCTTGGCCACGAACATCGAGTCAGTCACTATGTTGAGGTGTTCCATTGGGAACAGTCCGCACGCTAGTACTACGGCCGTCACTTCTAGCTGCTGGACTGAAAGCGCACGATCGGTCATTTTAATGCAGTACCATTCTCCTTCCGATTGCCATACTGCTGCGACACTAGCTGGTCCACCTGACTTTCTGACGGCGCTGCGATCAAAATATCGTCCATGTATTGAATGATTGTCGCGGTCGGGTCACTGCGCCGAACCGGTGCTAACGCTCGATCCACCGTAATTTGGCAAATAGTAGGCGAGTTGATCATTCCTTGAGGCAGCACTTTCCACTGAAAGTGCAAGTTGGGGCGTTGGCTATTTGGGAACACGACAGAAAAAGCAAACCGCTCCTTATCTGCCTCTTGTAGAGGTATCGAGAAAAAACAGTCCTTAATATCAAGGACAGCACAAGGTTGTCCTTCCGGTATCATAGAGTTCATGGGCAACAGCGTTTGGACAGGACCCATTGGTTGAATTTTCTTGTTTACCTCACGCAGGTCATGGAGGAGATGAAACCGCTCGCCGGTTCGTTTGGGTATTACAAAAACTGGGGTGTTCCATGGGCTAGTGGAAGGCTCTATATGACCTCGTTGTAGTTCACGGTCAATTAGCTCAAGAAGAGCATCCATTCGAGGCTTCGACAGGGGCCACTGCTCGACCCATACTGGGTCGGATGATTTCCACTTCAGTTTAATTGGTGGAAGTGGGTATGCGGCAGTGGCCCTTATGGTAAATTTGTCACTCTGGCTTTTAATAGGGCTAGAGCGTCCCTTCCCAGCAGGGGTGGGACTCCCGACACAACATATGGGAAGAGGGTAATAGTTTTCTCCGGCCCCTTTTCGGTGTGAAGCGTTATTGCTATCGGTTGAGCGCTTTTCCGAGCTCGGGTTAATCCCCCAACTCCACCCACCATAGGGGCGTCTTCCAATTTCCAACGCGGGGGCAAACTCGTCTCAGGAATAACTGTAACATCTGCTCCGGTATCGATCAAAAAGGGGACACTAATGGTGGTGCCATTTAGGGTATTATAAAGGGAACAAGTCCCCCACGCCACTGGTGGGTTATCACACTTCACTGCCAGGGCCACCCTGGGGTCTCGCCCCCAGAGGGCGGTCCTTGCTGTCCCTGAGATAAGGGCAGGTTCGACTGGACCGCTGGTTGAGCCATAAAGTTGGTTGCTTCTCGGGGGGGGCTGCAGGTTCGGGGGCGCTTCGCCCCATTCGGGGTTGGCAAGTTGGGCCGCCTGGTGTCCCAAGTGGGAGAGAGCCGTGCGCGGCCCAGGTGCCCTCTCCCCGCCCCGTTTCCCTGAGTTTTAGAGCTGCATTCCTTGTCAAAATGCCCTTTATCCGCAATTGCTTCAACAATTGCTTGTACGTCCTTAGGGTTTATTGGCGAGTGGACCCTCTGTCCCCTCTGTCACCCGGACCGGGAACGCCAGCGTGGCCCATGGGGCCCAATCGGCACATGCCATCTTTATTTTTCTCCAATCCGTGAGAGGGATTTGTCCCCCTCTCGGCTTTTCTTTAATTCGAGTGGGGATGTGTCGGCTTTTAACTCTATGCACCCCCACCTCCTCCTCTGAGCTCGAGTCGGCTGTGACCCCCCCGCCCCGACTAGTGTCCGAGCCGGAACTCGCCTGACCGGCCACTGCCGGGCCCCGAGCTCTTTTTGTCGGGCCCCGGCCCCGCCCACCTCCCTTGCGGAGGGGCCGCTCCCTCCCCCCGGCCCGCCCCGCCTGCTGCTCGGAGCAGACGGACGCTCTGACTGGCTCCCCGCCCCTCGCGCGCACCACCCTTCTCTCTCACGTTCTCCTCCCCCTCACGCTCGCACGCGCCATTCAATTCCAGCGCCTCCTCCCTGTTCCCGCCGGGAACATTCCCGCCCCGCCTTTCCCTTTCCCGCTCGGCGCCATCTTGGGCCGCAGGAGGTGGCGTCTCTCCGAGATTTCCTCGGGCTCCGCTTTTCCAGCGGCGCCCCGGCCTCCTCGGCCAACCCCCCGCAGAAGGATTCCGCTCGTTTCTGTCGCTGCCGCCGGCGGCGATGAGTGACCCTAAGATGTTGCCAACGGAGGTGTGCGAGTTCCAGATGCCCATGATGAAACAGGGACCAGGACCAGGGTGCAATACACCGGAGAATCGCTCACTTTCCCTTCCCGAACCAATTCCCGACGCACGCCACGACAGAAGGCCAGCCGGTCGTTTGCACCAGCCCATTGCAGACCTAGCAAGAGACGAGCAGCATCACACGGCACTGTTGGCACCCGGCGAGCACCGACTGGATCCATGGAGCGCAGCCCTTCCGCTGCTTCGGGCAACTGGGCTCAAAACCAGCCCCCCCATCCCAAAGCTGGCCAGAAAATGCTTGGTTTGGGTATTTTTTGGGCAGTAAAATCCAGAGCCTGGGCATCTCTGGCGCAGAGAGACCTGCATGATGATGAAGTACCAGAAGACGTGGACATTCCAGAAGTAGCTGAGGCCGAAGACAGCGGTGAAGAGCCCGCTCAGCACCATCCCCTCCGACACTGGTACCGCAGCGGGAGGCGCTCCCCGAAAATGCCGCTGCGGAGAGAGGGAAGAGTGCCGACAGGGGCCGTCACGGGCGATGCTGCCGATGGGCGGCACCACACCACGTCAGTGCCCGAATCCCAAGGGGATCCCAGCACCTAGCTGCTTTCCCGTTAGCACGACCTGACGGAAACCAGTTTGGGACTGCAAACTGGTGTGCAGAGGAGAAGGGGTGCAAAGGCCTTGGGTACCTGATAAACATCCCAATGGCATAGGCCACCCGGAAGGCATTATCCAGCGCCCCAAAAAGCTCATTGTAGTTGTCCCCATCTGCAGAAGAAATACCAGGGCCACATCAGCCAGGCTGCCATCCTGTTTCCCTCGCCGTGGCCACTGGCTGGTCCTCATCCCCCATGCCCAAAACTCTTCTCCCCGGGGAGGGGCAGCTCTTGGGCCGTGGCCAGGCGCCAGCGGCTTTGGCACCCGGTCCCGATTTCACCACTCGCTGCTGCCCTTTGGCCCGGGGACACAGGGCACATTAATTACCTCCGGGTGCCTAATGAGCAGCCGGCCCCCTGCCAAAACCTCTGGCCGTGACCCGGCTCGGGGTGACGGGGGTGCTCAGCCTTACCGAAGGGTGCCCAGCTGCTATCAACATGTAGAAGACATTCTTCCAGCCCGTGGGGGAGATGAGCCCTGCAAGCAGCGGCCCTAGTGCTGCACCTGCAAGGGCACATGAGGCAAGTTAGGGGACAGGGGAGAAGGGACCGGGACCCCCAGCACCATGGCACCAGGGGAAGTCAGTGCTCAGCATCCTTTGGGCGTACAGACCTACAGATCCTGTGCCATCGATGATGGCTGTGACAGTAGAAAGTGCTTTGGCGTTCCCTTTGAGAGACTCATGGGTTCCCTGTTGGGATGAAGGACTAAAATGTAAGGAGGAAAAGTGGCCTTGGGGTCCGGCAGCTGGCAAGTCCTAGTGTGAGGCCATTCCCGATAGCAATTCCCAAGTATTGGACCCAGCCGTGGATGGGAAGATCAAACTTGGACGCTGCCTGCAGCCAAACCATGACAAAACCCAGACTGCCACCACTGGGCAGCAATCACAGGTCACGTCCCAGTCCATTTTCCCACCAGGATTGTGCATGGAGGGAGATGCAGTGGGGCCAAAGCAGAGTCATGCAGCCAAGGTGGAAAAGTAATAGGAGAACCACGAGCTGCTGTTGGAGTCATTGTGGGGGTTCGGACCCAAGGCTGAGCAGTTGGGGTGCAGCTGGCTCTGCGGGGAGAGAGAAGGGGTGAATCTCAAGACCCCCCCATCCCCATGTCTCCTCTCCCCGTGCCTGGGGTGAGGTGGGAGCGAACCTTGACGATGCTGATGGGTTTTCGGGAGAGGTGGTAGCTGGTGTAGCAGAGGAAGGTCAGCACGAGCGTCAGGTCCCGATACCTGCGGGATGGAGAGACCAGAGGGGTCAGGGTTGAGGGATGGGGATGGGTGGCAAAGCCCAGCCCAGTGGGGATGTCTCAGCTCCAGCCTTGAATTATTCATGCTTTTCGTTCCCAGATCTAAAATCCATGCTTTTTGGAGAAAATTATCCAGTGAGGGGGATGAGAGGCAATGCTCCCATTAATCTCAGCCAGGATGAATCTGCTCGGGGTGCGGATGCAGATTTAGGGTGCACACAGGGCCCCATCACTGTTTAACCTGCAGGGTCATAGAAACACATTGGAAAAAAACACATAGAATCGTGGAATGATTTGGGTTGGAAGGGACCTCAAACCCATCCAGTTCCACCCCTGCCATGGGCAGGGACACCTCCCACTGGATCAGGGGCTCCAAGCCCCATCCAACCTGACCTTGAACCAGGGATGGGAAAGCCACAACTTCTTCTGGACAACCTGGGCCAGGGCCTCCCCACCCTCAGCGTGAAGAATTTCTTCCTAATGTCTAATCTAAATCTTCCCCCTTCCAATTTAAAGCCATTCCCCCTCATCCTATCATTCCAGATCTCTGTGAAAAGCCCCTCCCCAGCTTTCCTGGAGGCCCTTTCAGCACTGGAAGCTGCTCTAAGGTCTCCCCAGAGCCTTCTCTTCTCCAGGCTGAACAACCCCAACTCTCAGCCTGTCCTCACGGCAGAGAAGCTCCAGCTCTTGGATCATCTCCATGGCCTCCTCTGGGCCTGTTCCAACAGTTCCATCTCCTTCTTATGTTGAGGATTCCAGAAGTGGACACAGCACCAGGGTCATTCTTGCTTGTTTCCCTGACAAGATCCCCCTGACACCGAAGGGGACTCTGGTGCCGATCAGGGAGCCGAACCCTCTCAGCCGAGCCGGGAGGGAGGTGCCCAGTGCGGCCAGAGGCCCAGGATGCGGTGTAAGGGCTGTTGGGTTTCTGTGGGGGCACCGAGTGGTGTTTCCACCTCCTCAAGCTGCCATCCCGGCAAACCACAGGGTGAGCAAGCGCTTTCCCAGCGTCACGGGTGGAAACAGGGCACGAGCCGGTGGCTGATTCATCACTTCTGGTGTTAACCAAAAATAGCGTTGGGGGGAGGTATGGCCTGAGCAACATCCAGTTCCTCCACCTTGTCCTCTTTGCTTGAATAAAATGCAGGAAAATAGCGGGGAAACGGGGCCTGGGCTTGGGGCTGCTGCTCCCAGCAAAGCTGAGGGATAAAGCCTGGAAAATCCCAAATAGGATCCAGCACCTTCCAGAGCGGGATGAGCATCCCCGAGGGATTTAGGGCACTCCTGTGTTTAGGGAAGGGTTTGCAGAGGGTTTTACGGCAGCGCAAAGGATGTGAGCGGCCGGGGCAGCTGTGGCTCTGGGCGATGTCACGGGGTTGCTCCACGTTTAGAAAAAAAAAAATAAAAGAAGGAAAAAAAAAGTTTTAGCCTGTCCTGCTCTTAACCGCAGCTTCACTTCACAGCACTGCAGGGATTCAAGGTACCCAGTGCAGTGCCCGGCGACTGCGCCAAAGCCAAAGAATTCCTGGTTCCCAGTCCAGAGGGAGAAGAACCTCCCTGGACCTGCTGGTCACACCGTTTCTGATCCAAGCCAAGATGCCATTGGCCTTCTTGGCCACCTGGGCCACTGCTGGCTCGTGTTCAGTCGCTGTCAACCAACACCCCCAGGTCCCTCTCCTCCAGGCAGTTTCCAGCCAGACCTCCTAGTCTGGAGCTGCTCAGGGTTGTTGTGCCCCAAGTGCAGGACCCGGCATTTGGCCTTGTTAAACCTCATCCCATTGGTCTCAGCCCACGGATCCAGCCTGTTCAGATCCTTTTGGAGCCTCCTGACCCTCCAGCAGATCCAGCTTCCACCCAGCTTAGTGTTGTCCGCAAACTTTATGCAGAGACGCTGAGTGCATCGACAAAGCTCAGCCGTGAAGCCCCCAGCGTGCCCGTCTCACAGCAGCACAAAGCTCGGGCACGTCCCACCGTGTTTGCATTAACCAAATTGGCCCAGTTTTGTCCCTAAATAGCAAAACTCCTTGGATTTGGGGGGTTGAAGCCTGTCTCAAGCAGAGATGCTCCTGGCAGCAGGGTGGACAGGAGCTAGCAGCGATGGCAACGAGCAACGCGGGGTTCGTAAAACACAGACCAGTCTGACACGGGGGGCAGGAGGGTGGGGAATTGCCATTCCATGGGGAGCACCTTCCAGGAGCAGGACAGGGACACTGGCACGAGGGGCTGGTGAGCTCCGTGCTGCCGGGAGACATGGGATCAGGTTCAGGAATGGGATCGGCATTAGGACTGACACCAGGATCAGGACCAGAACCTGGATGGGGATTGGGCCCAGGATGGGATGGGGAGTGGGACCAGGATGGGGACTGGGACTGAAGAGACATAGGGATGGGGATAGGAACAGGGACCAGGACCGGGATGGGGACTGGGAGGGAGATAGGGATTGGGACTGGGATAGGAATCAGGACCGGGATAAGGATTGGGATCAGGCCGTGATGAGTTCCAGATGCCCATGATGAAACAGGGACCAGGACCAGGGTGCAATACGCCGGAGAATCACTCACTTTCCCTTCCCGAACCAATTCCCGACGCACGCCACGACAGAAGGCCAGCCGGTCGTTTGCACCAGCCCATTGCAGACCTAGCAAGAGACGAGCAGCATCACACGGCACTGTCGGCACCCGGCGAGCAACGACTGGATCCATGGAGCGCAGCCCTTCCGCTGCTTCGGGCAACTGGGCTCAAAACCAGCCCCCCCATCCCAAAGCTGGCCAGAAAATGCTTGGTTTGGGTATTTTTTGGGCAGTAAAATCCAGAGCCTGGGCATCTCTGGCGCAGAGAGACCTGCATGATGATGAAGTACCAGAAGACGTGGACATTCCAGAAGTAGCTGAGGCCGAAGACAGCGGTGAAGAGCCCGCTCAGCACCATCCCCGCCGACAGGTAGTACCGCAGCGGGAGGCGCTCCCCGAAAATGCCGCTGCGGAGAGAGGGAAGAGTGCCGACAGGGGCCGTCACGGGCGATGCTGCCGATGGGCGGCACCACACCACGTCAGTGCCCGAATCCCAAGGGGATCCCAGCACCTAGCTGCTTTCCCGTTAGCACGACCTGACGGAAACCAGTTTGGGACTGCAAACTGGTGGGCAGAGGAGAAGGGGTGCAAAGGCCTTGGGTACCTGATAAACATCCCAATGGCATAGGCCACCCGGAAGGCATTATCCAGCGCCCCAAAAAGCTCATTGTAGTTGTCCCCATCTGCAAAAGAAATACCAGGGCCACATCAGCCAGGCTGCCATCCTGTTTCCCTCGCCGTGGCCACTGGCTGGTCCTCATCCCCCATGCCCAAACCTCTTCTCCCCGGGGAGGGGCAGCTCTTGGGCCGTGGCCAGGCGCCAGCGGCTTTGGCACCCGGTCCCGATTTCACCACTCGCTGCTGCCCTTTGGCCCGGGGACACAGGGCACATTAATTACCTCCGGGTGCCTAATGAGCAGCCGGCCCCCTGCCAAAACCTCTGACCGTGACCCGGCTCGGGGTGACGGGGGCGCTCAGCCTTACCGAAGGGTGCCCAGCTGCTATCAACATGTAGAAGACATTATTCCAGCCGGTGGGGGAGATGAGCCCTGCAAGCAGCGGCCATGGGAGCGGCGACGACCAGCATCACACAGCATGTGGTGGCTCTGCCGCCGGTGTAGTCAGAGACGAGGCCGGCAAAGATCCCACCTGCAAGAAGGAGTCACAGGGAGCAATTTCCATCAAAGCCAGGGTTGTCCCCAAGCCATCCCCGATGCACCCCAACCACCCAGGCACAAACCTAAAATGCCCCCGACGTCAAAATGAGTCGACAAGTCCCCAGCTTCCTTGGCCCCAAAATGAGCTGCAAGGGAGAGAAGAGGGGTGAGAAGATGCTGTCCTTGCCACGCTTGCTCCTGCCTCACCCTCCCCAAGAGCTCACCAACATTCACGATGTAGAGGGGCAGCCAGTAGAGGAAGGTGTAGCTCACCAGCTTGGCGAAGAGCAGGCAAAGGGAGAACTCCACCACACCCTGCGAGGACAGCAGGAGACATCAGAGGAGCTTCTTTCTCCCACTGTTGATGGGGTGAGCTGCCCTGACTTTGGTCTTCCCTCCGTCCCCATCACAACACAAGCAGCATCCCATGACTCACAGGTATCCGGAGCGCCCCGAGGAAGCTGATGGCTTCAGGCTCCTCAGCTGGTTCCTTGGGGCTGTTGGAGTGATCCCCGCTGCTTTGGCCTGAGACTTTCAGTGGCCCCTCGTGGGAGGTGACTGCTTCAGGGTCCTTCTCTTTGGAGAGAAAAACCTCTGGCCGTGACCCGGCTCGGGGTGACGGGGGCGCTCAGCCTTACCGAAGGCTGCCCAGCTGCACCACGAGCTGCTGTTGGAGTCATTGTTGGGGTTCGGACCCAAGGCTGGGCAGTTGGGGTGCAGCTGGCTCTGCGGGGAGAGAGAAGGGGTGAATCTCAAGACCCCCCCATCCCCATGTCTCCTCTCCCCGTGCCTGGGGTGAGGTGGGAGCGAACCTTGACGATGCTGATGGGTTTTCGGGAGAGGTGGTAGCTGGTGGTAGCTAGTTTTCTCCGGCCCCTTTTCGGTGTGAAGCGTTATTGCTATCGGTTGAGTGCTCTTCTGAGCTCGGGTTAATCCCCCAACTCCACCCACCATAGGGGCGTCTTCCAATTTCCAACGCGGGGGCCAACTCGTCTCGGGAATAACTGTAACGTCTGCTCCGGTATCGATCAAAAAGGGGACACTAATGGTGGTGCCATTTAGGGTATTATAAAGGGAACAAGTCCCCCACGCCACTGGTGGGTTATCACACTTCACTGCCAGGGCCACCCTGGGGTCTCGCCCCCAGAGAGCGGTCCTTGCTGTCCCTGAGATAAGGGCAGGTTCGACTGGACCGCTGGTTGAGCCATAAAGTTGGTTGCTTCTCGGGGGGGCTGCAGGTTCGGGGGCGCTTCGCCCCATTCGGGGTTGGCAAGTTGGGCCGCCTGGTGTCCCAAGTGGGAGAGAGCCGTGCGCGGCCCAGGTGCCCTCTCCCCGCCCCGTTTCCCTGAGTTTTAGAGCTGCATTCCTTGTCAAAATGCCCTTTATCCGCAATTGCTTCAACAATCGCTTGTACGTCCTTAGGGTTTATTGGCGAGTGGACCCTCTGTCCCCTCCGTCACCCGGACCGGGAACGCCAGCGTGGCCCATGGGGCCCAATCGGCACATGCCATCTTTATTTTTCTCCAATCCGTGAGAGGGATTTGTCCCCCTCTCGGCTTTTCTTTAATTCGAGTGGGGATGTGTCGGCTTTTAACTCTATGCACCCCCTCCTCCTCCTCTGAGCTCGAGTCGGCTGTGACCCCCCCGCCCCGACTAGTGTCCGAGCCGGACCTCGCCTGACCGGCCACTGCCGGGCCCCGAGCTCTTTTTGTCGGGCCCCGGCCCCGCCCACCTCCCTTGCGGAGGGGCCGCTCCCTCCCCCCGGCCCGCCCCGCCTGCTGCTCGGAGCAGACGGACGCTCTGACTGGCTCCCCGCCCCTCGCGCGCACCACCCTTCTCTCTCACGTTCTCCTCCCCCTCACGCTCGCACGCGCCATTCAATTCCAGCGCCTCCTCCCTGTTCCCGCCGGGAACATTCCCGCCCCGCCTTTCCCTTTCCCGCTCGGCGCCATCTTGGGCCGCAGGAGGTGGCGTCTCTCCGAGATTTCCTCGGGCTCCGCTTTTCCAGCGGCGCCCCTGGCCTCCTCGGCCAACCCCCCGCAGAAGGATTCCGCTCGTTTCTGTCGCTGCCGCCGCCGGCGATGAGTGACCCTAAGATGTTGCCAACGGAGGTGTGCGAGTTCCAGATGCCCATGATGAAACAGGGACCAGGACCAGGGTGCAATACGCCGGAGAATCACTCACTTTCCCTTCCCGAACCAATTCCCGACGCACGCCACGACAGAAGGCCAGCCGGTCGTTTGCACCAGCCCATTGCAGACCTAGCAAGAGACGAGCAGCATCACACGGCACTGTTGGCACCCGGCGAGCACCGACTGGATCCATGGAGCGCAGCCCTTCCGCTGCTTCGGGCAACTGGGCTCAAAACCAGCCCCCCCATCCCAAAGCTGGCCAGAAAATGCTTGGTTTGGGTATTTTTTGGGCAGTAAAATCCAGAGCCTGGGCATCTCTGGCACAGAGAGACCTGCATGATGATGAAGTACCAGAAGACGTGGACATTCCAGAAGTAGCTGAGGCCGAAGACAGCGGTGAAGAGCCCGCTCAGCACCATCCCCGCCGACAGGTGGTACCGCAGCGGGAGGCGCTCCCCGAAAATGCCGCTGCGGAGAGAGGGAAGAGTGCCGACAGGGGCCGTCACGGGCAATGCTGCCGATGGGCGGCACCACACCACGTCAGTGCCCGAATCCCAAGGGGATCCCAGCACCTAGCTGCTTTCCCGTTAGCACGACCTGACGGAAACCAGTTTGGGACTGCAAACTGGTGTGCAGAGGAGAAGGGGTGCAAAGGCCTTGGGTACCTGATAAACATCCCAATGGCATAGGCCACCTGGAAGGCATTATCCAGCGCCCCAAAAAGCTCATTGTAGTTGTCCCCATCTGCAGAAGAAATACCAGGGCCACATCAGCCAGGCTGCCATCCTGTTTCCCTCGCCGTGGCCACTGGCTGGTCCTCATCCCTCATCCCCGAAACTCTTCTCCCCGGGGAGGGGCAGCTCTTGGGCCGTGGCCAGGCGCCAGCGGCTTTGGCACCCGGTCCCGATTTCACCACTCGCTGCTGCCCTTTGGCCCGGGGACACAGGGCACATTAATTACCTCCGGGTGCCTAATGAGCAGCCGGCCCCCTGCCAAAACCTCTGGCCGTGACCCGGCTCGGGGTGACGGGGGCGCTCAGCCTTACCGAAGGGTGCCCAGCTGCTATCAACATGTAGAAGACATTATTCCAGCCCGTGGGGGAGATGAGCCCTGCAAGCAGCGGCCATGGGAGCGGCGATGACCAGCATCACACAGCATGTGGTGGCTCTGCCGCCGGTGTAGTCAGAGACGAGGCCGGCAAAGATCCCACCTGCAAGAAGGAGTCACAGGGAGCAATTCCCATCAAAGCCAGGGTTGTCCCCAAGCCATCCCCGATGCACCCAACCACCCAGGCACAAACCTAAAATGCCCCCGACGTCAAAATGAGTCGACAAGTCCCCAGCTTCCTTGGCCCCAAAATGAGCTGCAAGGGAGAGAAGAGGGGTGAGAAGATGCTGTCCTTGCCACGCTTGCTCCTGCCTCACCCTCCCCAAGAGCTCACTGACATTCACGATGTAGAGGGGCAGCCAGTAGAGGAAGGTGTAGCTCACCAGCTTGGCGAAGAGGAGGCAAAGGGAGAACTCCACCACACCCTGCGAGGACAGCAGGAGACATCAGAGGAGCTTCTTTCTCCCACTGTTGATGGGGTGAGCTGCCCTGACTTTGCTCTTCCCTCCGTCCCCATCACAACACAAGCAGCATCCCATGACTCACAGGTATCCAGAGCGCCCCGAGGAAGCTGATGGCTTCAGGCTCCTCAGCTGGTTCCTTGGGGCTGTTGGAGTGATCCCCGCTGCTTTGGCCTGAGACTTTCAGTGGCCCCTCGTGGGAGGTGACTGCTTCAGGGTCCTTCTCTTTGGAGAGAAAAACCTCTGGCCGTGACCCGGCTCGGGGTGACGGGGGCGCTCAGCCTTACCGAAGGCTGCCCAGCTGCACCACGAGCTGCTGTTGGAGTCATTGTGGGGGTTCGGACCCAAGGCTGAGCAGTTGGGGTGCAGCTGGCTCTGCAGGGAGAGAGAAGGGGTGAATCTCAAGACCCCCCCATCCCCACGTCTCCTCTCCCCGTGCCTGGGGTGAGGTGGGAGCGAACCTTGACGATGCTGATGGGTTTTCGGGAGAGGTGGTAGCTGGTGTAGCAGAGGAAGGTCAGCACGAGCGTCAGGCCCCGATACCTGTGGGATGTAGAGACCAGAGGGGTCAGGGTTGAGGGATGGGGATGGGTGGCAAAGCCCAGCCCAGTGGGGATGTCTCAGCTCCAGCCTTGAATTATTCATGCTTTTTGTTCCCAGATCTAAAATCCATGCTTTTTGGAGAAAATTATCCAGTGAGGGGGATGAGAGGCAATGCTCCCATTAATCTCAGCCAGGATGAATCTGCTCGGGGTGCGGATGCAGATTTAGGGTGCACACAGGGCCCCATCACTGTTTAACCTGCAGGGTCTTAGAAACACATTGGAAAAAAACACATAGAATCGTGGAATGATTTGGGTTGGAAGGGACCTCAAACCCACCCAGTTCCACCCCTGCCATGGGCAGGGACACCTCCCACTGCATCAGGGGCTCCAAGCCCCATCCAACCTGACCTTGAACCAGGGATGGGAAAGCCACAACTTCTTCTGGACAACCTGGGCCAGGGCCTCCCCACCCTCAGCGTGAAGAATTTCTTCCTAATGTCTAATCTAAATCTTCCCCCTTCCAATTTAAAGCCATTCCCCCTCATCCTATCATTCCAGATCTCTGTGAAAAGCCCCTCCCCAGCTTTCCTGGAGGCCCTTTCAGCACTGGAAGCTGCTCTAAGGTCTCCCCAGAGCCTTCTCTTCTCCAGGCTGAACAACCCCAACTCTCAGCCTGTCCTCACGGCAGAGAAGCTCCAGCTCTTGGATCATCTCCGTGGCCTCCTCTGGGCCTGTTCCAACAGTTCCATCTCCTTCTTATGTTGAGGATTCCAGAAGTGGACACAGCACCAGGGTCATTCTTGCTTGTTTCCCTGACAAGATCCCCCTGACACCGAAGGGGACTCTGGTGCCGATCAGGGAGCCGAACCCTCTCAGCCGAGCCGGGAGGGAGGTGCCCAGTGCGGCCAGAGGCCCAGGATGCGGTGTAAGGGCTGTTGGGTTTCTGTGGGGGCACCGAGTGGTGTTTCCACCTCCTCAAGCTGCCATCCCGGCAAACCACAGGGTGAGCAAGCGCTTTCCCAGCGTCACGGGTGGAAACAGGGCACGAGCCGGTGGCTGATTCATCACTTCTGGTGTTAACCAAAAATAGCGTTGGGGGGAGGTATGGCCTGAGCAACATCCAGTTCCTCCACCTTGTCCTCTTTGCTTGAATAAAATGCAGGAAAATAGCGGGGAAACGGGGCCTGGGCTTGGGGCTGCTGCTCCCAGCAAAGCTGAGGGATAAAGCCTGGAAAATCCCAAATAGGATCCAGCACCTTCCAGAGCGGGATGAGCATCCCCGAGGGATTTAGGGCACTCCTGTGTTTAGGGAAGGGTTTGCAGAGGGTTTTACGGCAGCGCAAAGGATGTGAGCGGCCGGGGCAGCTGTGGCTCTGGGCGATGTCACGGGGTTGCTCCACGTTTAGAAAAAAAAAAATAAAAGAAGGAAAAAAAAAGTTTTAGCCTGTCCTGCTCTTAACCGCAGCTTCACTTCACAGCACTGCAGGGATTCAAGGTACCCAGTGCAGTGCCCGGCGACTGCGCCAAAGCCAAAGAATTCCTGGTTCCCAGTCCAGAGGGAGAAGAACCTCCCTGGACCTGCTGGTCACACCGTTTCTGATCCAAGCCAAGATGCCATTGGCCTTCTTGGCCACCTGGGCCACTGCTGGCTCGTGTTCAGTCGCTGTCAACCAACACCCCCAGGTCCCTCTCCTCCAGGCAGTTTCCAGCCAGACCTCCTAGTCTGGAGCTGCTCAGGGTTGTTGTGCCCCAAGTGCAGGACCCGGCATTTGGCCTTGTTAAACCTCATCCCATTGGTCTCAGCCCACGGATCCAGCCTGTTCAGATCCTTTTGGAGCCTCCTGACCCTCCAGCAGATCCAGCTTCCACCCAGCTTAGTGTTGTCCGCAAACTTTATGCAGAGACGCTGAGTGCATCGACAAAGCTCAGCCGTGAAGCCCCCAGCGTGCCCGTCTCACAGCAGCACAAAGCTCGGGCACGTCCCACCGTGTTTGCATTAACCAAATTGGCCCAGTTTTGTCCCTAAATAGCAAAACTCCTTGGATTTGGGGGGTTGAAGCCTGTCTCAAGCAGAGATGCTCCTGGCAGCAGGGTGGACAGGAGCTAGCAGCGATGGCAACGAGCAACGCGGGGTTCGTAAAACACAGACCAGTCTGACACGGGGGGCAGGAGGGTGGGGAATTGCCATTCCATGGGGAGCACCTTCCAGGAGCAGGACAGGGACACTGGCACGAGGGGCTGGTGAGCTCCGTGCTGCCGGGAGACATGGGATCAGGTTCAGGAATGGGATCGGCATTAGGACTGACACCAGGATCAGGACCAGAACCTGGATGGGGATTGGGCCCAGGATGGGATGGGGAGTGGGACCAGGATGGGGACTGGGACTGAAGAGACATAGGGATGGGGATAGGAACAGGGACCAGGACCGGGATGGGGACTGGGAGGGAGATAGGGATTGGGACTGGGATAGGAATCAGGACCGGGATAAGGATTGGGATCAGGCCGTGATGAGTTCCAGATGCCCATGATGAAACAGGGACCAGGACCAGGGTGCAATACGCCGGAGAATCACTCACTTTCCCTTCCCGAACCAATTCCCGACGCACGCCACGACAGAAGGCCAGCCGGTCGTTTGCACCAGCCCATTGCAGACCTAGCAAGAGACGAGCAGCATCACACGGCACTGTCGGCACCCGGCGAGCACCGACTGGATCCATGGAGCGCAGCCCTTCCGCTGCTTCGGGCAACTGGGCTCAAAACCAGCCCCCCCATCCCAAAGCTGGCCAGAAAATGCTTGGTTTGGGTATTTTTTGGGCAGTAAAATCCAGAGCCTGGGCATCTCTGGCGCAGAGAGACCTGCATGATGATGAAGTACCAGAAGACGTGGACATTCCAGAAGTAGCTGAGGCCGAAGACAGCGGTGAAGAGCCCGCTCAGCACCATCCCCTCCAACAGGTAGTACCGCAGCGGGAGGCGCTCCCCGAAAATGCCGCTGCGGAGAGAGGGAAGAGTGCCGACAGGGGCCGTCACGGGCGATGCTGCCGATGGGCGGCACCACACCACGTCAGTGCCCGAATCCCAAGGGGATCCCAGCACCTAGCTGCTTTCCCGTTAGCACGACCTGACGGAAACCAGTTTGGGACTGCAAACTGGTGTGCAGAGGAGAAGGGGTGCAAAGGCCTTGGGTACCTGATAAACATCCCAATGGCATAGGCCACCAGGAAGGCATTATCCAGCGCCCCAAAAAGCTCATTGTAGTTGTCCCCATCTGCAGAAGAAATATCAGGGCCACATCAGCCAGGCTGCCATCCTGTTTCCCTCGCCGTGGCCACTGGCTGGTCCTCATCCCCCATGCCCAAAACTCTTCTCCCCGGAGAGGGGCAGCTCTTGGGCCGTGGCCAGGCGCCAGCGGCTTTGGCACCCGGTCCCGATTTCACCACTCGCTGCTGCCCTTTGGCCCGGGGACACAGGGCACATTAATTACCTCCGGGTGCCTAATGAGCAGCCGGCCCCCTGCCAAAACCTCTGACCGTGACCCGGCTCGGGGTGACGGGGGCGCTCAGCCTTACCGAAGGGTGCCCAGCTGCTATCAACATGTAGAAGACATTATTCCAGCCGGTGGGGGAGATGAGCCCTGCAAGCAGCGGCCCTAGTGCACAAGCTGGGGACCTGAACTATTGTTGGTGCCAAGGTTTGCGGCCCCCCTCACCTATGCGGGGATTGGAAAGAAGAGCACCAGCCAGGATGGGAGCCGAGCCCCTGGCTCCGCATCCTGCTGTCTGCCTGCCAGATTAAATACCTGGCAAACAGAGGTGCTGCTGAGATTTATGGCCCGGCAAGGCTCACGCGCTGGCAGGAGCCAGATGGTAATTTGCCCCCCTGGTGCTGTTGGGGGATGTGGAGGCGATGTGGCCTCTCTGCTTTTCAGTGTGCTCCTACTTCAGCTGGTAGAGGTCTGCAACCCAGAGCCAGCCAGGCTTGGCTTACAGGTAATTAGCTGTGGGTTTGTGGCAGCAAAGCCAAATGAGCTCCGTGCGGGTGCTCAAGAAGGACGTCCTGGCCAAAGAAAGTGGAGCACAAGGCTGTCAGCATGAGGGCTTTGGGGATGCAGAGCAAAGAGATGAAAGCTGGGCTGCTCAGTGGGACACCCAAGGCTTTAAGACAAGACAGGGTTATGGCAGGACGGAGGGAAAAAACCCTAAGGGGTTTTACTTTAGCTGTCAGGGACTAAACAAGCCCCTCCGAGCCCCCAGATCTGGAGATCCACCCTGGGAACATCTAGGCACATGGATTATCCCAGCTCTTATCTCAGCCGAGTGTGTGACCAGCTCATCCCAGGCGCTTGGGAAGAGGAAGGCGGCCGTGACTCAAAGGAACTGGAGGAGAAGAAACCCTTGTGACTGTTTTTTCCCCACATGACAACGCACCATGGGAGCGGCGACGACCAGCATCACACAGCATGTGGTGGCTCTGCCGCCGGTGTAGTCAGAGACGAGGCCGGCAAAGATCCCACCTGCAAGAAGGAGTCACAGGGAGCAATTTCCATCAAAGCCAGGGTTGTCCCCAAGCCATCCCCGATGCACCCCAACCACCCAGGCACAAACCTAAAATGCCCCCGACGTCAAAATGAGTCGACAAGTACCCAGCTTCCTTGGCCCCAAAATGAGCTGCAAGGGAGAGAAGAGGGGTGAGAAGATGCTGTCCTTGCCACGCTTGCTCCTGCCTCACCCTCCCCAAGAGCTCACCGACATTCACGATGTAGAGGGGCAGCCAGTAGAGGAAGGTGTAGCTCACCACCTTGGCGAAGAGCAGGCAAAGGGAGAACTCCACCACACCCTGCGAGGACAGCAGGAGACATCAGAGGAGCTTCTTTCTCCCTCTGTTGATGGGGTGAGCTGCCCTGGCTTTGCTCTTCCCTCCGTCCCCATCACAACACAAGCAGCATCCCATGACTCACAGGTATCCGGAGCGCCCCGAGGAAGCTGATGGCTTCAGGCTCCTCGGCTGGTTCCTTGGGGCTGTTGGAGTGATCCCCGCTGCTTTGGCCTGAGACTTTCAGTGGCCCCTCGTGGGAGGTGACTGCTTCAGGGTCCTTCTCTTTGGAGAGAAAAACCTCTGGCCGTGACCCGGCTCGGGGTGACGGGGGCGCTCAGCCTTACCGAAGGGTGCCCAGCTGCACCACGAGCTGCTGTTGGAGTCATTGTGGGGGTTCGGACCCAAGGCTGAGCAGTTGGGGTGCAGCTGGCTCTGCGGGGAGAGAGAATGGGTGAATCTCAAGACCCCCCCATCCCCACGTCTCCTCTCCCCGTGCCTGGGGTGAGGTGGGAGCGAACCTTGACGATGCTGATGGGTTTTCGGGAGAGGTGGTAGCTGGTGTAGCAGAGGAAGGTCAGCACGAGCGTCAGGCCCCGATACCTGTGGGATGGAGAGACCAGAGGGGTCAGGGTTGAGGGATGGGGATGGGTGGCAAAGCCCAGCCCAGTGGGGATGTCTCAGCTCCAGCCTTGAATTATTCATGCTTTTCGTTCCCAGATCTAAAATCCATGCTTTTTGGAGAAAATTATCCAGTGAGGGGGATGAGAGGCAATGCTCCCATTAATCTCAGCCAGGATGAATCTGCTCGGGGTGCGGATGCAGATTTAGGGTGCACACAGGGCCCCATCACTGTTTAACCTGCAGGGTCTTAGAAACACATTGGAAAAAAACACATAGAATCGTGGAATGATTTGGGTTGGAAGGGACCTCAAACCCATCCAGTTCCACCCCTGCCATGGGCAGGGACACCTCCCACTGCATCAGGGGCTCCAAGCCCCATCCAACCTGACCTTGAACCAGGGATGGGAAAGCCACAACTTCCTCTGGACAACCTGGGCCAGGGCCTCCCCACCCTCAGCGTGAAGAATTTCTTCCTAATGTCTAATCTAAATCTTCCCCCTTCCAATTTAAAGCCATTCCCCCTCATCCTATCATTCCAGATCTCTGTGAAAAGCCCCTCCCCAGCTTTCCTGGAGGCCCTTTCAGCACTGGAAGCTGCTCTAAGGTCTCCCCAGAGCCTTCTCTTCTCCAGGCTGAACAACCCCAACTCTCAGCCTGTCCTCACGGCAGAGAAGCTCCAGCTCTTGGATCATCTCCGTGGCCTCCTCTGGGCCTGTTCCAACAGTTCCATCTCCTTCTTATGTTGAGGATTCCAGAAGTGGACACAGCACCAGGGTCATTCTTGCTTGTTTCCCTGACAAGATCCCCCTGACACCGAAGGGGACTCTGGTGCCGATCAGGGAGCCGAACCCTCTCAGCCGAGCCGGGAGGGAGGTGCCCAGTGCGGCCAGAGGCCCAGGATGCGGTGTAAGGGCTGTTGGGTTTCTGTGGGGGCACCGAGTGGTGTTTCCACCTCCTCAAGCTGCCATCCCGGCAAACCACAGGGTGAGCAAGCGCTTTCCCAGCGTCACGGGTGGAAACAGGGCACGAGCCGGTGGCTGATTCATCACTTCTGGTGTTAACCAAAAATAGCGTTGGGGGGAGGTATGGCCTGAGCAACATCCAGTTCCTCCACCTTGTCCTCTTTGCTTGAATAAAATGCAGGAAAATAGCGGGGAAACGGGGCCTGGGCTTGGGGCTGCTGCTCCCAGCAAAGCTGAGGGATAAAGCCTGGAGAATCCCAAATAGGATCCAGCACCTTCCAGAGCGGGATGAGCATCCCCGAGGGATTTAGGGCACTCCTGTGTTTAGGGAAGGGTTTGCAGAGGGTTTTACGGCAGCGCAAAGGATGTGAGCGGCCGGGGCAGCTGTGGCTCTGGGCGATGTCACAGGGTTGCTCCACGTTTAGAAAAAAAAAAAATAAAAGAAGGAAAAAAAAAGTTTTAGCCTGTCCTGCTCTTAACCGCAGCTTCACTTCACAGCACTGCAGGGATTCAAGGTACCCAGTGCAGTGCCCGGCGACTGCACCAAAGCCAAAGAATTCCTGGTTCCCAGTCCAGAGGGAGAAGAACCTCCCTGGACCTGCTGGTCACACCGTTTCTGATCCAAGCCAAGATGCCATTGGCCTTCTTGGCCACCTGGGCCGCTGCTGGCTCGTGTTCAGTCCCTGTCAACCAACACCCCCAGGTCCCTCTCCTCCAGGCAGTTTCCAGCCAGACTTCTCCTAGTCTGGAGCTGCTCAGGGTTGTTGTGCCCCAAGTGCAGGACCCGGCATTTGGCCTTGTTAAACCTCATCCCATTGGTCTCAGCCCACGGATCCAGCCTGTTCAGATCCTTTTGGAGCCTCCCGACCCTCCAGCAGATCCAGCTTCCACCCAGCTTAGTGTTGTCCGCAAACTTTATGCAGAGACGCTGAGTGCATCGACAAAGCTCAGCCGTGAAGCCCCCAGCGTGCCCGTCTCACAGCAGCACAAAGCTCGGCCACGTCCCGCCGTGTTTGCATTAACCAAATTGGCCCAGTTTTGTCCCTAAATAGCAAAACTCCTTGGATTTGGGGGGTTGAAGCCTGTCTCGAGCAGAGATGCTCCTGGCAGCAGGGTGGACAGGAGCTAGCAGCGATGGCAACGAGCAACGCGGGGTTCGTAAAACACAGACCAGTCTGACACGGGGGGCAGGAGGGTGGGGAATTGCCATTCCATGGGGAGCACCTTCCAGGAGCAGGACAGGGACACTGGCACGAGGGGCTGGTGAGCTCCGTGCTGCCGGGAGACATGGGATCAGGTTCAGGAACGGGATCGGCATTAGGACTGACACCAGGATCAGGACCAGAACCTGGATGGGGATTGGGCCCAGGATGGGATGGGGAGTGGGACCAGGATGGGGACTGGGACCGGAGAGACATAGGGATGGGGATGGGGATAGGAACAGGGACCAGGAGCGGGATGGGGACTGGGAGGGAGATAGGGATTGGGACTGGGATAGGAATCAGGACCGGGATAAGGATTGGGATCAGGACCAGAACAGGGATTGGGATGGGGATCAGGATGGAGATCGGGACAGGACTGAGATCTTGATGAAGACCTGGATGGGGACCGGGATAGGGACTGCGATGGGGTCCAGGATGGTGATGGGGCTGGGGCTTGGGCTGGGGCTGGAGATGGGACCCAGGATGGGGCTGGGGTCCAGGATAGGGATGGGGATGTGGTCCGGGATGGGGATGGGGGGATGCGGATGCGGGATGGGGTCCGGGATGGGGTCCGGGATGGGGTCCAGGCTGGCGCTGGGGCTGGGGCTGAGGTCCGGCTCCGCTCCGCGCGCCGCCCGTGTCCCCAATGGGGAGCGCCGGGCAGGCGCAGGGCGGCGCTGATTGGCTGCGGGAGGGCGAAGCCGTGGCCGGGGCAGCGGAGAGCGGCGCTGATTGGCTGCGGCGGGCGGGGCGGTTGCTAGGGGGAGCGGCGGGCGGCGCTGATTGGCTGCGGCGGGCGGGGCGGTTGCTAGGGGGAGCGGCGGGCGGCGCTGATTGGCTGCGGCGGGCGGGGCGGAAGCGGCGGGCGGCATGGCGGGCGGCGCGGCGGGGCCGGCGCTGGGCCCGGGGGTGCTGGCGCTGCAGCTGCTGTGGGCGCTGGCGCTGCTGCTGGCGCTGTCGCTGTTCCGGGCGGCCGGGCGGGCGCGGTGAGCGGGGCGCGGTGAGCGGGGCGGGGGCCGGAGCCGGGGCCGCCCCGAGCCCGCCCCGAGCCCCGTGCCGCCCGCCCGCCCGCAGGTCGGTGGCGGCGGGGGCGGCGCTGGGGGCCTCGGCGGTGACGGCCGCGCTGCTGCTCTGGCCCCGTGGGCAGGAGGGGCCCGTGCCGAGCGGAGCTCGGGAGGTGAGAGCGGGGCTGGGGCTGCCCTGGAACGGGGGGGACAGCAGAGCCCGGGGAAGGGACACCTCCCGCTGGGTCAGGGGCTCCGAGCCCCATCCAGCCCGGCCTTGGGACACCCTAAGGGATGGGGCAGCCACAGCTTCCCTGGGCAACCTGGGCCAGGGCCTCCCCACCCGCACAGCAAAACATCTGAGGTTTAACAAGGCCCCGTGCCAGGTAGTTTTGATAATTTTCCTCCTAATTTGGCAGCTTTTCACTTTCCTCAGCTCTTTTTTCTGCTTTAAAGGCCAGTAACAGCAGATCATCTCTTCCATAGGTCACTACAGCACCCAAGCACAGATCCTGCTTTGTTTTTATCCAGCCCCTTGCCCGCACTGTCAGGCGCAGGATCTCCCCCAGTTGTGGGTCGTATTGGGCTGGCTGTGCCCCCGCTGCCTGTGCTGCCATCCTGAGCTTTCCCGGAGCTCATGAAGTTTTGTGGCGTTTTAGGTGCTGTTTCCTCTGTTCTGTTATTAATGCACATTAATTATTGCTCTTCTCGGTCCTGATCTGTGTAAATCCCTACTAAAGAGACTTGAAAGTTTTTCCTTTTCCCTGCTTTCATGGGATCTCCTCATGCAAAGGTTGGGAGCAAGATGAAGGGTGCCTGAGCACGTGTTTGTGCCTGGGAGGCCAACAGAAATTGAAAGGTTTTTTTTTTTTTTGGCTCTTCAATTGGAGTGGACCTGCCCTGCCTATCAATAATACATGACCTGGGCTTTCTGCACCAAAAGTCTGCTAATTGGCTAATTAAAAAGCAAAACGTGCAGCAGGAGCCAACGCGTCGGTCGCAAGAGAGTCTTTCTGCAGCAACACCAAGGCTGAGCGTGCGCTAATGTGACTGAGACAGCTGAGCTGGGGGTGGGTGAGGCTCTGGGGCAGCCTCAGGAGCGAAGAGGGTGATTTCATAACCAGCCACCTCCTGGCTGCCTTCTCATTGTGTCTCACGTTGCTACTGTATCTTCTTTTTTTTTTAATCTTTTGTGTTTTTTTTCTCCCATTTCCCTTCTAAAAGGGGTGAACTGCGCAGTTCCGTGTAGTGCTGGGAGATTTGTGGCTGGGGAGAGCTGCTGCAGGTTTTTACTCTTCTTCCCTGTGTTGCTTCTTCCCTGTGATTCTTCTTCCAGTCATTTGTCACACACCCCGCTTCCCACAGAAAGCACCTGCATCAGGAGTGAAAAGTGATGGGGGAAAACTGGGGAACCCTAAAGATTTTCCTCCTGGGGTAGGTGATTCTCTTTTCCAGGACGTGGCGTGCTCCCTCTAGGCTCCCAGAGCAGACTGAGACTTAGTGCTCTGCACCTTCCTCACATGGGGAGAAGGAGGAGGAGCAGGCACTGAGCTCTTCTCTCTGGACCCGAGGGAATGGCAAGAAGATGCCAGGGGAGGGTTAGATTGGACATTAGGAAAAGGTTCTTTCCCCAGAGGCTGGTGGAGCACTGGAACAGCTCCCAGGGAAACAGTCTCAAGCCTGACAATAGTCCAGAAGCGTTTTGCCACTGCCCTCAGCCCCACGGTGTGAATCGTGGGGTTGTCCTGTGCAGTGACAGGAGTTGGACTCAATCAACTTTGTGAGTCCCTTCCACCTCAGGACATTCCATGATTCTATGAGGTTGTAATGTGTGTTGTGGTCTTTATTTTTTTTCCCACTCTCTGCAGATCGTGGACACTTTCTTGATTGGCCGCTTCGTTCTCCTGGCCGTGATGAGCCTGGTCTTTCTTGGGTCCCTGTTCCTGCTCCTCATTTACTACCTCATGGAGCCAGTCTATGCCAAACCGCTGCACAGCAGGTAGCAGCAGCTGGAGGCAGCAAGCCCTGGGAAGAGGAAATCCCAATTTCACGGTAATAAACCAGGAAGGGAGGCCAGGAAACTCTTCTGGAGGTGAACACGTTGGTTTTTTCTGAGCTCAGAAAGAGCCAGCAAAGTGGCAAAGTGTGTTGCTAGCACCCAGCACTGCGTCTTTCTTCTTCAGAAGCAGAGTTTGGACTGAGCATGAGCGCCTTCCTCTCCAGAGACTCTGCAGACTGCAAAGGTGCTTTTAACCTCTCTCTTTTCTCTTTTACAGGAGAGTTGAAATCCGTGCACTTTGCAGTAGGTTTGATTCAGTGAACTGAACTGAGCTGAGATGGTTTGTTATTACCTACGCGAGATGTCTTGTTATCGTTCCTTTTCCACCTTTGTTTAATAAAACTCTCTGAGAAACTCCTAACTCAGTCTTTTTTCTCCCAGAATGTCACCTTTCAGTGACCATGTCTCTGTGTGGGGCTGTGGATTGCTGGGGACAGTCCCTTTGGCCGTTTCTCCTCTGTTGTCTCTGTAATTGGCCCTGTTCAGGCTTCCTGCAGTATTCCCAGGAACAAGCTGAGTGTTCCGGCTTCATGTGATGGGGGAATTGAAACAGGGAATTATTCCCTGTTACTTGCAGCTGGAGGGTCAAAGGGAGGTATTTCCAGGCTGTCTGGAAACCTGAGGCTTTGGAGTGGGGACAGAACAATATGCAAAATAATGCCAAAATGGGCAAATTAAAATTCCCCCCTCCATAAGGACCCAGGGGAAAGCCAGGTCCTGCCTCACTGCACTAAACAATCCTGCCAGCCCACAAAAAAAACCCTCTTGCCCCTCAGGGACTGTGCTGATAGCTGGGTCTCCTGTGTGTTTCAGGAGCCCAAGGTGTTATCCTGGAGCAGGGAGCCAAAGGATCTTGGTTGCTGCTGCCCTAAAATAGAAAACTATTGCTCATGCTAGCGCTGAAGGCAGTAGTTGACTCCAATACCTTTCTGCTCGAGGGGGGTGAAATGTTTTTCATGTTGTTCAGCAGCAGCAATGGAGTCAAATCTCACTTTCCCCCTGCTTTGCCCTGCCTGAGCCATCCCTTAATAGCCACGGTTTATTTTCTTGCATGAACTCTCAAGGCTTTTAACTTGCTTGCAGGAAGAAAGCATTTCGCTGTCCCAGGGTGTCGTGCAACAGTTTCAGAGCAGGGAAGGAGCCTTCACCATCCACACTGCGCCAACAAGTGGTTCCCCAGGTGCCCGTGGTAGCTGGGTGAGGTCAGTTGTACTACAGCTTGTGTTTCTCAGCTCCGGAGGGATGAAGCGGCTCGGCCTTTCACGGTTGAGCAGGCAGCAGCTATTGCTGTGAGGTTGAAGCCAAGCGTGAGACGGTGCGGCATCCCTGAGCTGCGTTTGGGGCCAATACAGCTAAAAAGCCAAGGGCAAGGCACTCCACTCTCACAGAGTTTTATTTCTTCCCATTTTAGAGATTATTTTGCTTTTTTTTCATTTTGAACTGAAGTAAACAAAAGAACCAGTCCTGTCCTGCTGGCTGTCAGTGACAAAATATTGCTATCGGAACATGAAAAATGAATAAGGCAGAGCTAGTGGGCTCGGAGATGACACTTGCCCTGCAGAAAATGCCCCAGCACTCAGGAGCCCTGGCTCAGTCAGCCAAAACCATGTACGTACATCTCAAACAAAAGCAGAGGAGAGATGTCTCTGCTTTTTTGAGCTCCATAAACTCTCAATCCTTTCCTATCCCAAAGCCTATGTCCAAGGGAGTCAAGCTATCGTGTTAAGGAACATGCTGAGCATTTATGCAACACAAGCGCATCAGGTCTCCTGGTGATTTTGAAGTTATGCCTGAAACAAAATTCATATTTAATTCATCATCTTAATAACACTGATGAACACGAGGCAGGTCTTGCAGCTTGCTCCAGCTCTGCCGTGCCTCTATTCTGTGTTTGTGTGGATTCAGAGAGCCTCGGTGAGGCTACGACACCAAACCATGCTGGCCAGAGACAGCGGCGTTTTGCCAGGCTTCGAGTCCCACAAATGGAGAAACCATGGCAAAAGCAGCTGGGGCACTAAAGAAAACAGCCCTAAAAGTAGAGGTGTGAATCTTCTTCTAGTTTCACGCTGTAAATTAACCCACGATATTTGCTTTTTCCATCCCCTTAACCTGTTTGTGACTAAAATCACTCACAAGGCTGATCGTGCTGGGGGGGAATACGGGAAGAGCGAAATGCTGTGCTGCAGAAGGACGTGGGAGCTCTGGCAAGAGGAGGCTGTTTCGACACTTCACCCAAAATCCTATTGATGGGGGAAAGAGCCCCATGTGCTCTCGCCCCCCAAGGACATTTCCAGCTCCATCTTCATCCTTCACCATCCTCGGCAGTGCCTGGATGAACGCAGCAGCCTGGCTCTCTCTGTGTATTTATTTATTCTGGGCCATTCTGCTCCTCCCCATGCAGGGGCTTTCCAGACAGTTCCTGTTTATTTTTGGGAAAGGAAAGACCACGTCAAGGAATTGGTATGAGCTGGAGCTGCTCTCCAACCAGCCCCAAACGGTGATGTTTTTGCTGCCGGCCCCCACCCAACCTTTCAGCTCCTTTGCTTACACATCCGCCTCCGTCTAGCACCCTGATTTCTCTTTTCTTTGCAATTAATGTGGAGCAGGAGGGTGGGCTTGGCTGAAATCCCAGCCTCTCAGTCACTGGTGAAGTTGTTGGGAGGTAGAGAGATGTGATAGCCAAGGTGCCCCACTCTGGTCCGGCTGCAAGCAAATAATCCCAGCTTTCCTCTTGCAGCGTGGGAATGCTGGGCGCTCCATATTGCACAGAGCCAGCCCTGTGGAGGGAAAAAAGCCTGCTAAATCCCACTGAGAGAAACCTTGTTGTGCCAAAGGGAGGTGTGTGCAAGATACCATGTGTGCCAGGAGGAGGGCGGCCAGGCTGCTTTCAAGTCAGGTGGGGAAACAGCCCTTTTCCCCTCCTAATTCCCTACCTGGCTCGTTAGAAAGAGGTAGGGATGCTCCTGCACTGGGATGCCAGGACCCGGCTTGTCACAGGCTTGAGAACAGCCCTTTCTCCCTGCTAAATTCCCTGTGTGGCTCATTAGAAACAAGCAGGGATGCTCCCATGCTAGGTTGCCCATCCCGGCCCCAAGCGATCCCAGGACAGCTGCTCCCTCCTGCTGGAGGCCAGGCAGTGAGTGGTGCTGGAGTGGAGATGGAGAGCAAGGGTCTGCAGGAGAAACTCCTCTCTGTGATTTAAGGTCCTTGAATGACAGCAATTCCTCACGCCTTGTGCTGCGCTCTGCCAGCGCTTAATTACCCTCACTGGTAAAAGCTGGCCTCTTATTTCCACCTTGACTTTGCTGACTTCAGCTTCCCTGCTGCTGAGCCCCGCTTTGCCTTTGGCTGCTAATTAAAAAGCCCTTCAGCGTTCGCTGGCTGCTCCTTGCATAGGTAATTACGGACCATGCCCCAGCCACCTCTTCACCTTCACGGCAGCCCAGCGCACCAGCCGTGTTCCTCCATAGCGTATGTAACCCCTTCCCAGGCTGCTTCTTGGCAAAACTCAGTTGAAAGAGCATCACCCGGGTGTTCATTATGGAAAAACAGCCAGGGATGTGTGCCGAAATGCCCACAGGAGAGCTGAGTGTGGGCATTGGGGAATAGGGATGTGTAGGAATCTCCTCGCATATGTCGTTGCCTGTGGAGAAGAGCCCTGGAGGTGGAAAATCACAGAATCATGGAATGGTTTGGCTTGGAAGGGACCTTAAAACCCATCCAGTTCCACCCCCTGCCATGGGCAGGGACACCTCCTGCTGGATCAGGGCCTCCAAGCCCCATCCAACCTGGCCTTGAACCCCTCCAGGGACGGGGCACCCACCACTGCTTCCCTGGAGAACCTGGGCCAGGGCCTGATGACCCTCACTGGAAAGCATTTCTTCCTCAGATCTCATCTCTTTCAGCTTAAAAATCCAGTTTTCCTGGGCAGCATGCTAGGAGAGCGGGGTCCATGGTTACCAAGGGAGCTCCCAATGAGATCATTTTGGGCATGAAATGAAGTTTTCCCACCCCCCAGGACAGCAGCAGACACGTGTTGGTGCTCTCCTGGCTCGCCCAGCCCCCTCGCCGTGATCCGTGGCAGCAGGATAGGCAGCAGGATAAGCAGCAGCCCCTTCTCCAGCAGAGGATGAACGAGACGAGGTGAGGCTCGCAGCCTTCTCTTGGAGGAGCTTGGCTCCATTTCAACAGCCCTTTGGCTGGGGCAACCCCAAGGGATCCCCCCCTGCCTTCCTGCCCACCCCTCGCTCTCCAAAATCACAGCGAATCCGGGTTTTCTTTGGCATTTGGCTCCTTATTTGTTTCATGTTTCCAACCGCCGTGGGCTGTCTGCCCTTTCTCCTCGCTCCCGGCAACGCGGCCAAGGCTGCTCAGACTTTCCAAACATGAGCAGAGCATGGCCCAGGCCTAAATTTATCCTGGAAAAACTATGAGCAGCTGAATGAGCAGACAGGAGCGGCGGTGGGAAAGAGGAAGAATAGGGGAAAAAAAGAGGAAGAAAGGGGGACAAAAAAAGCTAAACCAACTTGGTGTTGCAACGAGCTCCTCTACATGTCATGGGTCGTGGCATTTTTTGCTTGAAAATGTATTTCGATCCCTCCCTCCTCCTCCACAGTTGAGCAAAGTGAAAGCTCGGTCACACATGCGCTAAAATAAGCGTTCTCAGCCCAGTGCTTGGGGCAGGGTGGCATCTTGGCCGGCACCATCGACCCTGGTGCCACCAGAGGCTGTATTTGCTGGTGATGCCATGGTGCCAGCCCCAGGGTGGGGATTATTTTGCTGAAAACAAGGGCAGTTGGGGAGTTTGCTTCTCTCTGCCTGCCCCATCATTTCTCCTGCATCTCCCCAGGGACCCGTGCACCACCAGCAA
The DNA here is from genome assembly GCF_032191515.1 of Phaenicophaeus curvirostris. Taxonomy (NCBI): domain Eukaryota; kingdom Metazoa; phylum Chordata; class Aves; order Cuculiformes; family Cuculidae; genus Phaenicophaeus; species Phaenicophaeus curvirostris. The sequence goes on from NW_027206691.1 coordinate 322,312, forward strand.
GTTTTCAAGCCCCACTGAGCATCTCCAGCCAGCGTGGAGGGAACCGAAGGCCATCACCATCCTCGCCAAGCTGCCTGTGCCCTGCGAGCCGATCCGTCACTGTGCAGGATTTCCAGGGAGCAGCTCCAACTGCTGCAGGTTTTCTTTTTGGTTTTTTTTTTTTATTTTCCCCCCTACCTTTGCCCCTTCGCTGATGAAATCAGCACTTAATAAAATTACATCGGGCCCAGATGTTTTCTCCTCGGGTTAAGATCCAAGGAGGTGAAGTTAAGGGTTCAGAGTCAGACCGGGCATAAACGCTGCTCTGCCCTGGGTGCAGAGCCGGAGCCTGCATGGCACAACCTCTCCATGGCAAACAGGTTGGGAAGCACACCCCATGGCTCAGGAATGCCCCGTGTGCCCTGGCTCCTCGCACATCAAAGCGGAGTCACCTTGTGAGAGCACAGCTGGCCCCTGCCTTAATCCCAAACCACCTCGGCTCAGAGGAGCCTGCGTGGCCGGCAGGTTTAACCTCCCAGGGGCTCCTCAACATCTGTCCAACGGCTCCTCATAATTAGGACACAGCTAATGAAGATTATCAGCCACCCGCGCTGCACTGGACTTTAAGGCCCCTTCCAACCCAACCTATTACATCATTCTATGAAATTATGAAACGCAGTAGTTGGGAAAAATGCCACTTTGGGGTTTGGGTTTTTGTCAGTGGGATGAGACAAGGAGCAAAACTATCTTGGTTTGGGCTCCATGGGATCTTCTCTAGGTAGAATAAGTGGCACTTTGTTGGTGAGGCTGCGCCTTTAAGTGTTCTCTCAACTGAGAGAGCTGGGGTTGTTCAGCCTGGAGAAGAGAAGGCTCTGGGGAGACCTTAGAGCAGCTTCCAGTAATGAAAGGGGCTCCAAGAAAGCTGGGGAGGGGCTCTGGATCAGGGAGGGCAGGGAGAGGATGAGGGGGAACAGTTTTCAGCTGAAAGAGGGGAGATTGAGATGAAGAAATGTTTTCCTGTGAGGGTGGGGAGGTCCTGGCCCAGGTTGCCCAGAGCAGGGGTGGCTGCCCCATCCCTGGAGGGGTTCAAGGCCAGGCTGGATGGGGCTTGGAGCCCCTGATCCAGTGGGAGGTGTCCCTGCCCATGGCAGGGGTGGGACTGGATGGGCTTTGAGGTCCCTTCCAACCCAAACCATTCCGTGATTCGGCGCCATCCTCCTGATCCAATATCCTGAAATACCAATTGCTGGGATGGTGCAGGCTTGCAAACAAGAGGCTCCATGTGAAGACAAGCAAGAAGAAGGGAGTGATCACCACCCCCAGGTTCATGCAGGCCTGGCCGAGCCCCACCAGGAAAGGGCACGGAGTGGCAACACAGTTTTTGCATGTTTTTATTAATAAACCGGCTGACGGTGAAGAATCGGCCCAGAAAACCGGCCAGCCGGGGCCCTCGGACGGCTCCTCACCGCTGCCCTCCTCCAAAGCAAACCCATGTTGGCTGTACAAGCCCATGGGGCCGTGCTTGAGGTTGTGCCTCGGCTCTGCCGAGACGAACACGCTCCTGCATGCCCCAGCCTCTCTCCTCCCTCCAGGCCTTTCAGCTCAGGGCAGCTCGCAGGGGGAATGTCAAAACTCCTTAAACCTGCGGGGAGAGAAGCGGGCGGCTGAGTGCAGCAGGCGCCTTTTGTTGGCATCGGGATCGACGATGGGTGCAGCGCAGCTGCCAGAGGGATGGAAAGGAAGAACGGCTCTGCCGAGAAACCCCATCTGAACCACAAGCCCAGAGGAGAAGAAAGTTGCAAGGAGAAGACCGGGCCACCAATTTGTTTCTGGCCAAAGCTGAAGTGTCCCCCAAACCCCTCAGTGTTTGCGCCTTCTATCCACAAGCTGCTCCAGAGAAAACGCGCTCCCCAAAGCCCTCTGAGGTGCTGCAGTATTGCTGTAAATGGAACCAGCTGCTTCCCCCAGCACAGGGTTTTGGTGCAGACGAGGACAGTGCCAACCCAGCCAGGACAGTCCTGGCCCCAACCAGCCCCAGCGCAGGGGAGCGGAGCACCACAGCCCTCCACCGGCGGCCGGCAAAGGAGGTTTGGGCCGCACTTACCACAGCGCGAGGCCCAGATTATTGGTCTTTCACCTGCAAACACAAGACACAAAGGACCAAATGTTCCTGGGGGTCCAACACCCCATTGCCAGGGCTGGCGGTGGCCTCGTCCCCTTGGTGCTCCCAGGGGTTTGGTGGCGACTGGAGCTGGGCCAGTGCTCATTAACTGGATGATCTTTAAGGTCCCTTCCAACCTAAACCATTCGACCATTCTGTAATTCACGTTATTCACACCCTTGATGCAGTGATTTGGCCCACGCATTTGATTAGCGAGCCGGCACTCTGCGTAATCAAGCTCATTAGCATGGATGGGCAAAATGCTCAGCCTATACATTTGGCTGTTTCAAGTGCGTTAATCAATGTTTTGCTAATTGGGCATCCAAGCTCATGTCTTGTAAGTCACTCGGAGACACGGATGTACTGCCCACCCGCACATCTGCAGTCTCTCCCCCAGCCATCATGATTGCATCCTTTGATTCCCAAATCTTGATCTCAGCCCTTAAATTATCAGCAGAGCAGCCGTTTCTAGGCTGAGCCTGCCAAGCGAAACTTGAAATCACAGTGAATCAGGCTTGCGTTTGCATTTAATCCTCAGGGCTCAAGTAGGGACACTCACATCAAGCTACTTCCCATCCAGCACTGACTCTGTTAGCTGCACGCTAGAGCTACAAAGACACAAGGATGGCTTGTTTAGCATCAAGAGAGTTTCATGGGGTGTGGATGGCTAAAATCCCCCAGGTACTGCCCTGGCCAGAGGTGGGAATGTCTTTGTGCCCACAGGAGGGAGATGTTGGGCAGGCGGTGACACGAAGCCCAGTGTGACGCCCACACAGAGACGCAGCAATGACAGCAAAGGATAACAAACATCTTTCTGGAGTTGCAGCAGTGCCGTGTTTTGGCATCGCGGGGCCAGAGGCCACCACGGGGCAGTACGTACGTACCCTCTCTTCCTCACCATGCAGCCACACCACCCGCGAACCTCTTTGACCACCACACGAACGAGGAGCTGCAGGAGGAAAAGTGGAGGATCATGATAGGACCGATGGCTCTGTAGCCACCAGCCTCGGCATGAGTGTCTGTATTGCTGGGAGATAAGTTTTAAGGCTCTTCCCAGGGAAGATCATAGAATCGTAGAATAACCAGGTTGGAAAAGACCAAACCATTCCTATCAAACACTAAACCATGTCCCTCAACACCTTGTCCACCCGTCCCTTAAACACCTCCAGGGAAGGTGACTCAACCCCCTCCCTGGGCAGCCTGTTCCAGTGCCCAATGACCCTTTCTGTGAAAATTTTTTTCCTGATGTCCAGCCTAAACCTCCCCTGGTGGAGCTTGAGGCCATTCCCTCTCATCCTGTCCCCTGTCACTTGGGAGAAGAGCCCAGCTCCCTCCTCTCCACAACCTCCTTTCAGGGAGTTGGAGAGAGCAATGAGGTCTCCCCTCAGCCTCCTCTTCTCCAGGCTAAACACCCCCAGCTCTCTCAGCCGTTCCTCAGAAGGCCTGTTCTCCAGCCCTTTCACCAGCTTTGTTGCTCTTCTCTGGACTCGCTCCAGAGCCTCAACATCCTTCTTGTGGTGAGGGGCCCAGAACAGAACACAGGATTCGAGGAGCGGTCTCACCAGTGCCGAGTCCAGAGGAAGAAGAACCTCCCTGGACCTGCTGGTCACGCCGTTTCTGATCCAAGCCAAGATGCCATTGGCCTTCTTGGCCACCTGGGCCACTGCTGGCTCCTGTTCAGTCGCTGTCAACCAACACCCCCAGGTCCCTCTCCTCCAGGCAGTTTCCAGCCAGACTTCTCCTAGTCTGGAGCTGCTCAGGGTTGTTGTGCCCCAAGTGCAGGACCCGGCATTTGGCCTTGTTAAACCTCATGCCATTGGTCTCAGCCCAGCGGTCCAGCCTGTTCAGATCCCTTTGGAGCCTCCCTACCCTCCAGCAGATCCAGCTTCCACCCAGCTTAGTATCATCCGCAAACCTGCTCAGGGTGCACTCGATGCCTTCATCCAGGTCATTGATAAAGACATTGAACAGGGCTGGACCCAGCACTGAGCCCTGGGGACACCACTTGGAACTGCATCTAAACCCATGTGTGAAAGCGGTCGTTGGGAAAAGCCAAGTGGGTGGTGGCAAAGGTTTGGAGTCCATACAGGCCTTTGCAATTTGTCCTGTGCCTGGCTGTCTCCCAAGGGCTATCCCTGCCCTCTGCCAGCAAGCAGGCCGCTAAAATGGAGCCCTCGAGTGTGCAGGGTAGCAAAACAAATCCTGCTGGGAAAGGACGTACCAGGCAAGCCAAGACATCAGCTGCTATCAACATGTAGAAAACATTATTCCAGCCGGTTGGGGAGATGAGCCCGGCAAGCAGCGGCCCTAGTGCTGCACCTGCAAGGGCACATGAGGCAAGTTAGGCGACAGGGGACAGGGGACCGGGACCCCCAGCACCATGGCACCAGGGGAAGTCAGTGCTCAGCATCCTTTGGGCGTACAGACCTACAGATCCTGTGCCATCGATGATGGCTGTGACGGTAGAAAGTGCTTTGGCGTTCCCTTTGAGAGACTCATGGGTTCCCTGTTGGGATGAAGGACTAAAATGTAAGGAGGAAAAGTGGCTTTGGGGTCCGGCAGCTGGCAAGTCCTAGTGTGAGGCCATTCCCGATAGCAATTCCCAAGTATCGGACCCAGCCGTGGATGGGAAGATCAAACTTGGATGCTGCCTGCAGCCAAACCATGACAAAACCCAGACCGCCACCACTGGGCAGCAATCACAGGTCACATCCCAGTCCATTTTCCCACCAGGATTGTGCATGGAGGGAGATGCAGTGGGGCCAAAGCAGAGTCATGCAGCCAAGCTGGAAAATTAATAGGAGAAAAGCCATGTTTAAAGGAGGGTGTGGACCACAGCCCAGGGTGTGACAGCCCGGCCTTTCTCTGCTGGGCTTTGCAGGCGCTGGAGAACAAAGCTGGAAAGCAGAAACCACAGCAAACACTCCTCCAGGAAAGAGGGAGTGGGCTTTGGGTGGGTACAAGGCACGCTTCCTACCAAATCTGCTAGGACCGCTGTTGTGATGAGAGCATAAGGCCCGTTAACCAGAGCACCGCAGACGATCAGCATCGCTGCGAGGAACAAGATGGCCAGAGAGATTAAGTGCAGGGGGCAAAAGGACGTCGGTCCCTCACCCCTGGTCTGTGTGCAGATGCTGCCATCGCACACATCTGCCACCTGCTCATCTCTGTTTTCCCCAGGAGCTCCCACCTGGCAGGCAGCGAATGCTCAACCAGCACCACCCGCCCCCTCATTCTAGACTGAGAGCCCAGCTTGAGAGAAGAAATAAAGGCAGGTGAGTCTGCAGCATCTCCCACCGCCCCTTCAGAGACGGCTGCGCTGAGGAGCCACTTACCTACTGACGTGCCGATGCCCTTCTGGCCAACATGGTTATACAGGAACAGCTGGAAGAGACACGAGATGTACCCGTTATGGCTATCCCAGCTGTTTTCCCAGCTGTTTTCCTTGGACCGGCACCCTGGGGACAGGATGCACAAGCTGGGGACCTGAACTATTGTTGGTGCCAAGGTTTGCGGCCCCCCTCACCTATGCGGGGTTTGGAAAGAAGAGCACCAGCCAGGATGGGAGCCGAGCCCCTGGCTCCGCATCCTGCTGTCTGCCTGCCAGATTAAATACCTGGCAAACAGAGGTGCTGCTGAGATTTATGGCCCGGCAAGGCTCACGCGCTGGCAGGAGCCAGATGGTAATTTGCCCCCCTGGTGCTGTTAGGGGATGTGGAGACGATGTGGCCTCTCTGCTTTTCAGTGTGCTCCTACTTCAGGTGGTAGAGGTCTGCAACCCAGAGCCAGCCAGGCTTGGATTACAGGTAATTAGCTGTGGGTTTGTAGCAGCAAAGCCAAATGAGCTCCGTGCGGGTGCTCAAGAAGGACGTCCTGGCCAAAGAAAGTGGAGCACAAGGCTGTCAGCATGAGGGCTTTGGGGATGCAGAGCAAAGAGATGAAAGCTGGGCTGCTCAGTGGGACACCCAAGGCTTTAAGACAAGACAGGGTTATGGCAGGACGGAGGGAAAAAACCCTAAGGGGTTTTACTTTAGCTGTCAGGGACTAAACAAGCCCCTCCGAGCCCCCAGATCTGGAGATCCACCCTGGGAACATCTAGGCACGTGGATTATCCCAGCTCTTATCTCAGCCGAGTGTGTGACCAGCTCATCCCAGGCGCTTGGGAAGAGGAAGGCGGCCGTGACTCAAAGGAACTGGAGGAGAAGAAACCCTTGTGACTGTTTTTTCCCCACATGACAACGCACCATGGGAGCGGCGACGACCAGCATCACACAGCATGTGGTGGCTCTGCCGCCGGTGTAGTCAGAGACGAGGCCGGCAAAGATCCCACCTGCAAGAAGGAGTCACAGGTGTTGCTCAAGCTGCACCAACAGCAAAGCTTTGCCCTGGTTTAGTCAAAAATTCTATGGGATGCTGTGCTGTGGTGCTGTTTCATCCCACAGCTTTTGAGCGAGACATCCCCAAGGTTAAAAATAACAATATCAGAGTGAGGAGCTTTGGTTTATTCACACCGCTTTCTCCCTGCAGATGTTTCTATACACCTGCACACAGCTCTCATCCCTTCCACGCTTCTGAGGTATTATTTAGGAGAAAGCTGAGCCTGAGCAAGCAAGATCCAAGGAAAGCTGTTGTGATGGTCAACGGGATGGCAAAGGTGAGGGGCATTTTATGCCTGCAGAATGCAGCTTGCAACACTGAATAAACCTCACTGCAGTGCTTCATGGAGAGCAATTCCCATCAAAGCCAGGGTTGTCCCCAAGCCATCCCCGATCCACCCCAACCACCCAGGCACAAACCTAAAATGCCCCCGACGTCAAAAAGAGTCGACAAGTCCCCAGCTTCCTTGGCCCCAAAATGAGCTGCAAGGGAGAGAAGAGGGGTGAGAAGATGCTGTCCTTGCCACGCTTGCTCCTGCCTCACCCTCCCCAAGAGCTCACCGACATTCACGATGTAGAGGGGCAGCCAGTAGAGGAAGGTGTAGCTCACCACCTTGGCGAAGAGCAGGCAAAGGGAGAACTCCACCACACCCTGCGAGGACAGCAGGAGACATCAGAGGAGCTTCTTTCTCCCTCTGTTGATGGGGTGAGCTGCCCTGGCTTTGCTCTTCCCTCCGTCCCCATCACAACACAAGCAGCATCCCATGACTCACAGGTATCTGGAGCGCCCCGAGGAAGCTGATGGCTTCAGGCTCCTCAGCTGGTTCCTTGGGGCTGTTGGAGTGATCCCCGCTGCTTTGGCCTGAGACTTTCAGTGGCCCCTCATGGGAGGTGACTGCTTCAGGGTCCTTCTCTTTGGCGGCCACCCCTCCAACATCCTCCTCACTGGAGACCATCTAAAAGCAAGGCGAAAGCGGGAGATGTGGCTCTCGTTGCTGCAAGGGGCTGAACCATCAGAGAGGCCAGGAGGTGACCCTGAGGATGCTCAGACCACGGTAGCAGTGAGCATCCTGTGCAATAACTGAACACCACTCCAATTTCTGACATTATAGAATCGTAGACTCATAGAATAACCAGGTTGGAAGAGACCCACCGGATCATCGAGTCCAACCATTCCTATCAAACACTAAACCATGTCCCTCAGCACCTCATCCACCTGCACCTTAAACACCTCCAGGGAAGGCGAGTCAACCCCCTCCCTGGGCAGACGGTTCCGTTGCCTAATGACCCTTTCTGTGAAGAATTTTTTCCTGATGTCCAGCCTAAATCTCCCCTGGTGGAGCTTGAGGCCATTCCCTCTTGTCCTGTCCCCTGTCACTTGGGAGAAGAGCCCAGCTCCCTCCTCTCCACAACCTCCTTTCAGGCAGTTGCAGAGAGCAATAAGGTCTCCCCTCAGCCTCCTCTTCTCCAGGCTAAACACCCCCAGCTCTCTAAGCTATTCCTCAGAAGGCCTGTTCTCCAGCCCCCTCACCAGCTTTGCTGCTCTTCTCTGGACTCGCTCCAGAGCCTCAACATCCTTCTTGTGGGGAGGGGCCCAGAACTGAACACCGGTTTCGAGGAGCGGTCTCACCAGTGCCGAGTCCAGAGGGAGAAGAACCTCCCTGGACCTGCTGGTCACGCCGTTTCTGATCCAAGCCAAGATGACATTGGCCTTCTTGGCCACCTGGGCACACTGCTGGCTCACGTTCAGTCACTGTGACACTCGGGTTGCTTTGCTCTAAACTGAGCAACCCGGCCCAGTACGAGCCCGTTGGGAATCAAAGGAACTCACGTGATGCATAGGTGGGTTGCAGCCAACATCCTCGGGATCTGCAGGGAGAAAGGAGATCCTGTGAGAGCCTGGACCAGCCCTGCTCCAGCACCTCATGCGCTGCAAGGGAGAAATATGGGGCTGCAATCCCCCCAGGGCTGGGCTGTGTCTCTGGCGCCCGCTTCCTGGCAGCGAAAAGTCCTGGTCAGATCCCAAAGGGCTTCCCAAATGGTTCCTACAAAGACAGGCCAAGAGGAGCGTGTGGCACAGGGGGCTGGGCCTGCCTGGGTGATCCCAAAGGATACTGAGCATCTCTGTGGTGGCCGGCTCCACATCCCTGCTTGTCACAAGCTGCAAAGTATTTGGGTTGCCCAAAACACTCAGAGCTGGGTCAGGAGAAAAATTATAGCCCTGCCTGCTGATCTTGCTGTTCCACCAGGCACCTGCTGTGCCCCACATTGTGCCACTCACACTCCACAAGGAAGAAGAAGGAGATGATGCCCATGATAGCGATGACGATGCCAGGCACAACGAAGGAGAAACCCCAGGCACAGGAAACCCAGACGCCGGCGACGAGTGACCCTAAGATGTTGCCAACGGAGGTGTGCGAGTTCCAGATGCCCATGATGAAACCTCTCCTGGCAGGGACAGAGCTGGGGTTGGCATCGCCAGGGCCAACAGGGACCAGGACCAGGGTGCAATACGCCGGAGAATCACTCACTTTCCCTTCCCGAACCAATTCCCGACGCACGCCACGACAGAAGGCCAGCCGGTCGTTTGCACCAGCCCATTGCAGACCTAGCAAGAGACAAGCAGCATCACACGGCACTGCCGGCACCCGGCGAGCACCCACTGGATCCATGGAGCGCAGCCCTTCCGCTGCTTCAGGCAACTGGGCTCAAAACCAGCCCCCCCATCCCAAAGCTGGCCAGAAAATGCTTGGTTTGGGTATTTTTTTTCCTGCTGGGGCAATCCCGGAGCCTTTTGCATTGTTCCCGTGGCTAAATCGGGAGCAGCTGGGGTTGCCAAACCGGCCGCCCACCATGCTCGGCTGGACCGGCGCGCCCGGTGGTTTCAGCGCCCACGCTACTCGTAACCGGGTTTTGCGGGGAGTGGAAATGCCCGTCGTGCTCCCGCATGAAACTGGGCCACCCTGATCCCCAAGAGCCACCAGAAAACTGGGATACGGCCAGGGCAGTAAAATCCAGAGCCTGGGCATCTCTGGCACAGACCGACCTGCATGATGATGAAGTACCAGAGGACGTGGATATTCCAGAAGTAGCCGAGGCCGAAGAGCGCGGTGAAGAGCCCGCTCAGCACCATCCCCGCCGACAGGTAGTACCGCAGCGGGAGGCGCTCCCCAAAAATGCCGCTGCGGAGAGAGGGAAGAGTGCCGACAGGGGCCGTCACGGGCGATGCTGCCGATGGGCGGCACCACACCACGTCAGTGCCCGAATCCCAGGGGGATCCCAGCACCTAGCTGCTTTCCCATTAGCACGACCTGACGGAAACCAGTTTGGGACTGCAAACTGGTGTGCAGAGGAGAAGGGGTGCAAAGGCCTTGGGTACCTGATAAACATCCCAATGGCATAGGCCACCAGGAAGGCATTATCCAGCGCCCCAAAAAGCTCATTGTAGTTGTTCCCATCTGCAAAAGAAATATCAGGGCCACATCAGCCAGGCTGCCATCCTGTTTCCCTCGCCGTGGCCACTGGCTGGTCCTCATCCCCCATCCCCAAAACTCTTCTCCCCGGGGAGGGGCAGCTCTTGGGCCGTGGCCAGGCGCCAGCGGCTTTGGCACCCGGTCCCGATTTCACCACTCCCTGCTGCCCTTTGGCCCGGGGACACAGGGCACATTAATTACCTCCGGGTGCCTAATGAGCAGCCGGCCCCCCTGCCAAAACCTCTGGCCGTGACCCGGCTCGGGGTGACGGGGGCGCTCAGCCTTACCGAAGGGTGCCCAGCTGCACCACAAGCTGCTGTTGGAGTCATTGTGGGGGTTCGGACCCAAGGCTGAGCAGTTGGGGTGCAGCTGGCTCTGCGGGGAGAGAGAAGGGGTGAATCTCAAGACCTCCCCATCCCCACGTCTCCTCTCCCCATGCCTGGGGTGAGGTGGGAGCGAACCTTGACAATGCTGATGGGTTTTCGGGAGAGGTGGTAGCTGGTGTAGCAGAGGAAGGTCAGCACGAGCGTCAGGCCCCGATACCTGCGGGATGGAGAGACCAGAGGGGTCAGGGTTGAGGGATGGGGATGGGTGGCAAAGCCCAGCCCAGTGGGCATGTCTCAGCTCCAGCCTTGAATTATTCATGCTTTTCATTCCCAGATCTAAAATCCATGCTTTTTGGAGAAAATTATCCAGTGAGGGGGATGAGAGGCAATGCTCCCATTAATCTCAGCCAGGATGAATCTGCTCGGGGTGCGGATGCAGATTTAGGGTGCACACAGGGCCCCATCACTGTTTAACCTGCAGGGTCTTAGAAACACATTGGAAAAAAACACATAGAATCGTGGAATGATTTGGGTTGGAAGGGACCTCAAACCCATCCAGTTCCACCCCTGCCATGGGCAGGGACACCTCCCACTGGATCAGGGGCTCCAAGCCCCATCCAACCTGACCTTGAACCAGGGATGGGAAAGCCACTTCTTCTGGACAACCTGGGCCAGGGCCTCCCCACCCTCAGCGTGAAGAATTTCTTCCTAATGTCTAATCTAAATCTTCCCCCTTCCAATTTAAAGCCATTCCCCCTCATCCTATCATTCCAGATCCCTGTGAAAAGCCCCTCCCCAGCTTTCCTGGAGGCCCTTTCAGCACTGGAACCTGCTCTAAGGTCTCCCCAGAGCCTTCTCTTCTCCAGGCTGAACAACCCCAACTCTCAGCCTGTCCTCACGGCAGAGAAGCTCCAGCTCTTCGATCATCTCCGTGGCCTCCTCTGGGCCTGTTCCAACAGTTCCATCTCCTTCTTACGTTGAGGATTCCAGAAGTGGACACAGCACCAGGGTCATTCTTGCTTGTTTCCCTGACAAGATCCCCCTGACACCGAAGGGGACTCTGGTGCCGATCAGGGAGCCGAACCCGGCGCTGCAATCAAAATATCGTCCATGTATTGAATGATTGTCGCAGTCGGGTCACTGCGCCGAACCGGTGCTAACGCTCGATCCACCGTAATTTGGCAAATAGTAGGCGAGTTGATCATTCCTTGAGGCAGCACTTTCCACTGAAAGCGCAAGTTGGGGCGTTGGCTACTTGGGAACACGACAGAAAAAGCAAACCGCTCCTTATCTGCCTCATGTAGAGGTATCGAGAAAAAACAGTCCTTAATATCAAGGACAGCACAAGGTTGTCCTTCCGGTATCATAGAGTTCATGGGCAACAGCGTTTGGACAGGACCCATTGGTTGAATTTTCTCGTTTACCTCACGCAGGTCATGGAGGAGACGAAACCCCTCGCCGGTTCGTTTGGGTATTACAAAAACTGGGGTGTTCCATGGGCTAGTGGAAGGCTCTATATGACCTCGTTGTAGTTCACGGTCAATTAGCTCAAGAAGAGCATCCATTCGAGGCTTCGACAGGGGCCACTGCTTGACCTATACTGGGTCGGACGATTTCCACTTCAGTTTAATTGGTGGAAGTGGGTATGCGGCAGTGGCCCTTATGGTAAATTTGTCACTCTGGCTTTTAATAGGGCTAGAGCGTCCCTTCCCAGCAGGGGTGGGACTCCCGACACAACATATGGGAAGAGGGTAATAGTTTTCTCCGGCCCCTTTTCGGTGTGAAGCGTTATTGCTATCGGTTGAGCGCTCTTCCGAGCTCGGGTTAATCCCCCAACTCCACCCACCATAGGGGCGTCTTCCAATTTCCAACGCGGGGGCAAACTCGTCTCGGGAATAACTGTAACGTCTGCTCCGGTATCGATCAAAAACGGGACACTAATGGTGGTGCCATTTAGGGTATTATAAAGGGAACAAGTCCCCCACACCACTGGTGGGTTATCACACTTCACTGCCAGGGCCACCCTGGGGTCTCGCCCCCAGAGGGCGGTCCTTGCTGTCCCTGAGATAAGGGCAGGTTCGACTGGACCGCTGGTTGAGCCATAAAGTTGGTTGCTTCTCGGGGGGGGCTGCAGGTTCGGGGGCGCTTCGCCCCATTCGGGGTTGGCAAGTTGGGCCGCCTGGTGTCCCAAGTGGGAGAGAGCCGTGCGCGGCCCAGGTGCCCTCTCCCCGCCCCGTTTCCCTGAGTTTTAGAGCTGCATTCCTTGGCAAAATGCCCTTTATCCGCAATTGCTTCAACAATCGCTTGTACGTCCTTAGGGTTTATTGGCGAGTGGACCCTCTGTCCCCTCCGTCACCCGGACCGGGAACGCCAGCGTGGCCCATGGGGCCCAATCGGCACATGCCATCTTTATTTTTCTCCAATCCGTGAGAGGGATTTGTCCCCCTCTCGGCTTTTCTTTAATTCGAGTGGGGATGTGTCGGCTTTTAACTCTATGCACCCCCTCCTCCTCCTCTGAGCTCGAGTCGGTTGTGACCCCCCCGCCCCGACTAGTGTCCGAGCCGGACCTCGCCTGACCGGCCACTGCCGGGCCCCGAGCTCTTTTTGTCGGGCCCCGGCCCCGCCCACCTCCCTTGCGGAGGGGCCGCTCCCTCCCCCCGGCCCGCCCCGCCTGCTGCTCGGAGCAGACGGACGCTCTGACTGGCTCCCCGCCCCTCGCGCGCACCACCCTTCTCTCTCACGTTCTCCTCCCCCTCACGCTCGCACGCGCCATTCAATTCCAGCGCCTCCTCCCTGTTCCCGCCGGGAACATTCCCGCCCCGCCTTTCCCTTTCCCGCTCGGCGCCATCTTGGGCCGCAGGAGGTGGCGTCTCTCCGAGATTTCCTCGGGCTCCGCTTTTCCAGCGGCGCCCCGGCCTCCTCGGCCAACCCCCCGCAGAAGGATTCCGCTCGTTTCTGTCCCTCCGTGAGCGGGTCGGGGTTTGGGGACTGAGGGGACGTATCACCCTCTCGCAAACATTTAGACTCTGCATGATCATCACCACGTGGGGGGTGCAGAGTCCGCGTGGCCGCCCCGACCCCCAATCCCGGGGTGGCCGGCAAACAGTCCCTGGCCGCCCTCCAGGTCTCCTGCTCCTGCGTGGCCTCCTGCAGGGCCTGTACGACTTTCCCCCACGACTTAAGGCTTCTCCCACAACCCGAGGACATCGCCTCCTCGGCTAACGCTTTGGTGCATTCATCCCGCACCTCGGGGTGGAGAATATCCACCGGCTGGTCAATGACCCCAAGCTCTGAAAGTCTCGCAATGGCGAGAATAAAATCTTTAGGCTTAAAATCTGTCTTATATAATTGCGATACGACCTTCACAAGGGCTTCCATCCTCCTTGCGGGTCCAGGAGCGTCCTCCCCGCCGGGCTGGTCCAGCCGCCCCGGCCGCCGTTCACACGATTCCAAGCGACTTCCCGATTCCCGGAGCTCCTCCCCGGCTCCCGGGTTTCGGCACCACTTGTTGCCTTCGGGGGGCGTTGCCTTCGGAGGCGTGGCGACCTGGTTCAGGAACGGCACGGGGACCAGACCCAGGTCACTCGGTCCACGAGCTCATAGACACCAATGTGGTGGATGGCAAATGGCGTTTGTTGATGCGTAACACAGCCTTATATAGCCTGGGCGAACGACGTCACTTCCGTCCGCTTACATCGTGAACTAAACGCAATCGGCTACCCGGAGGGGGTCCTACCTTTCCGTACATCGCGAGATCTTCCGACCGCCGGGCCTTAGCTACCCACAAGGCGCTCCTCAACATCTGTCCAACGGCTCCTCATAATTAGGACACAGCTAATGAAGATTATCAGCCACCCGCGCTGCACTGGACTTTAAGGCCCCTTCCAACCCAACCCATTACATCATTCTATGAAATTACGAAACGCAGTAGTCGGGAAAAATGCCACTTTGGGGTTTGGGTTTTTGTCAGTGGGATGAGACAAGGAGCAAAACTATCTTGGTTTGGGCTCCATGGGATCTTCTCTAGGTAGAATAAGTGGCACTTTGTTGGTGAGGCTGCGCCTTTAAGTGTTCTCTCAACTGAGAGAGCTGGGGTTGTTCAGCCTGGAGAAGAGAAGGCTCTGGGGAGACCTTAGAGCAGCTTCCAGTAATGAAAGGGGCTCCAAGAAAGCTGGGGAGGGGCTCTGGATCAGGGAGGGCAGGGAGAGGATGAGGGGGAACAGTTTTCAGCTGAAAGAGGGGAGATTGAGATGAAGAAATGTTTTCCTGTGAGGGTGGGGAGGTCCTGGCCCAGGTTGCCCAGAGCAGGGGTGGCTGCCCCATCCCTGGAGGGGTTCAAGGCCAGGCTGGATGGGGCTTGGAGCCCCTGATCCAGTGGGAGGTGTCCCTGCCCATGGCAGGGGTGGGACTGGATGGGCTTTGAGGTCCCTTCCAACCCAAACCATTCCGTGATTCGGCGCCATCCTCCTGATCCAATATCCTGAAATACCAATTGCTGGGATGGTGCAGGCTTGCAAACAAGAGGCTCCATGTGAAGACAAGCAAGAAGAAGGGAGTGATCACCACCCCCAGGTTCATGCAGGCCTGGCCGAGCCCCACCAGGAAAGGGCACGGAGTGGCAACACAGTTTTTGCATGTTTTTATTAATAAACCGGCTGACGGTGAAGAATCGGCCCAGAAAACCGGCCAGCCGGGGCCCTCGGACGGCTCCTCACCGCTGCCCTCCTCCAAAGCAAACCCATGTTGGCTGTACAAGCCCATGGGGCCGTGCTTGAGGTTGTGCCTCGGCTCTGCCGAGACGAACACGCTCCTGCATGCCCCAGCCTCTCTCCTCCCTCCAGGCCTTTCAGCTCAGGGCAGCTCGCAGGGGGAATGTCAAAACTCCTTAAACCTGCGGGGAGAGAAGCGGGCGGCTGAGTGCAGCAGGCGCCTTTTGTTGGCATCGGGATCGACGATGGGTGCAGCGCAGCTGCCAGAGGGATGGAAAGGAAGAACGGCTCTGCCGAGAAACCCCATCTGAACCACAAGCCCAGAGGAGAAGAAAGTTGCAAGGAGAAGACCGGGCCACCAATTTGTTTCTGGCCAAAGCTGAAGTGTCCCCCAAACCCCTCAGTGTTTGCGCCTTCTATCCACAAGCTGCTCCAGAGAAAACGCGCTCCCCAAAGCCCTCTGAGGTGCTGCAGTATTGCTGTAAATGGAACCAGCTGCTTCCCCCAGCACAGGGTTTTGGTGCAGACGAGGACAGTGCCAACCCAGCCAGGACAGTCCTGGCCCCAACCAGCCCCAGCGCAGGGGAGCGGAGCACCACAGCCCTCCACCGGCGGCCGGCAAAGGAGGTTTGGGCCGCACTTACCACAGCGCGAGGCCCAGATTATTGGTCTTTCACCTGCAAACACAAGACACAAAGGACCAAATGTTCCTGGGGGTCCAACACCCCATTGCCAGGGCTGGCGGTGGCCTCGTCCCCTTGGTGCTCCCAGGGGTTTGGTGGCGACTGGAGCTGGGCCAGTGCTCATTAACTGGATGATCTTTAAGGTCCCTTCCAACCTAAACCATTCGACCATTCTGTAATTCACGTTATTCACACCCTTGATGCAGTGATTTGGCCCACGCATTTGATTAGCGAGCCGGCACTCTGCGTAATCAAGCTCATTAGCATGGATGGGCAAAACGCTCAGCCTATACATTTGGCTGTTTCAAGTGCGTTAATCAATGTTTTGCTAATTGGGCATCCAGGCTCATGTCTTGTAAGTCACTTGGAGACAGGGATGTGCTGCCCACCCGCACATCTGCAGTCTCTCCCCCAGCCATCATGATTGCATCCTTTGATTCCCAAATCTTGATCTCAGCCCTTAAATTATCAGCAGAGCAGCCGTTTCTAGGCTGAGCCTGCCAAGCGAAACTTGAAATCACAGTGAATCAGGCTTGCGTTTGCATTTAATCCTCAGGGCTCAAGTAGGGATACTCACATCAAGCTATTCCCGTCCAGCACTGGCTCTGTTAGCTGCACTCTAGGGCTACAAAGACACAAGGATGGCTTGTTTAGCATCAAGAGAGTTTCATGGGGTGTGGATGGCTAAAATCCCCCAGGTACTGCCCTGGCCAGAGGTGGGAATGTCTTTGTGCCCACAGGAGGGAGATGTTGGGCAGGCGGTGACACGAAGCCCAGTGTGACGCCCACACGGGGATGCAGCAATGACAGCAAGGGATAACAAACATCTTTCTGGAGTTGCAGCAGTGCCGTGTTTTGGCATCGCGGGGCCAGAGGCCACCACGGGGCAGTACGTACGTACCCTCTCTTCCTCACCATGCAGCCACACCACCCGCGAACCTCTTTGACCACCACACGAACGAGGAGCTGCAGGAGGAAAAGTGGAGGATCATGATGGGACCGATGGCTCTGTAGCCACCAGCCTCGGCATGAGTGTCTGTATTGCTGGGAGATAAGTTTTAAGGCTCTTCCCAGGGAAGATCATAGAATCATAGAATAACCAGGTTGGAAAAGACCCAACCATTCCTATCAAACACTAAACCATGTCCCTCAACACCTTGTCCACCCGTCCCTTAAACACCTCCAGGGAAGGTGACTCAACCCCCTCCCTGGGCAGCCTGTTCCAGTGCCCAATGACCCTTTCTGTGAAAATTTTTTTCCTGATGTCCAGCCTAAACCTCCCCTGGTGGAGCTTGAGGCCATTCCCTCTCATCCTGTCCCCTGTCACTTGGGAGAAGAGCCCAGCTCCCTCCTCTCCACAACCTCCTTTCAGGGAGTTGCAGAGAGCAATGAGGTCTCCCCTCAGCCTCCTCTTCTCCAGGCTAAACACCCCCAGCTCTCTCAGCCGTTCCTCATAAGGCCTGTTCTCCAGCCCCCTCACCAGCTTTGTTGCTCTTCTCTGGACTCACTCCAGAGCCTCAACATCCTTCTTGTGGGGAGGGGCCCAGAACTGAACACAGGATTCGAGGAGCGGTCTCACCAGTGCCGAGTCCAGAGGGAGAAGAACCTCCCTGGACCTGCTGGTCACACCGTTTCTGATACAAGCCAAGATGCCATTGGGCTTCTTGGCCACCTGGGCCACTGCTGGCTCATGTTCAGTCGCTGTCAACCAACACCCCCAGGTCCTTCTCCTCCAGGCAGTTTCCAGCCAGACTTCTCCTAGTCTGTAGCTGCACAGGGTTGTTGTGCCCCAAGTGCAGGACCCGGCATTTGCCCTTGGTAAACCTCTTGCCACTGGACTCAGCCCAGCGGTCCAGCCTGTTCAGATCCCTTTGGAGCCTCCCGACCCTCCAGCAGATCGACACTTCCACCCAGCTTAGTGTCGTCTGCAAACCTGCTCAGGGTGCACTCGATGCCTTCATCCAGGTCATTGATGAAGACATTGAACAGGGCTGGACCCAGCCCTGAGGAACCCCACTTGTCACTGGCCTCCAGCTGGAGTTAACTCCATTTCCCACCACTCTCTGGGCCCGGCCATCCAACCAGTTTTCCACCCAGGAGAGAGTGCGCCTGTCCAGGCCTGAGGTGACAGTTTCTCAAGCAGAATGCTGTGAGAAACTGTGTCAAAGGCTTTGCTGAAGTCCAGGAAGATCCATCCACAGCCTTTCCCTCATCCAGCAGCCGAGTCACTTTGTCATAGAAGGCGATCAGGTTAGTCTGGCAAGAGCTGCCTTTTGTGAACCCGTGTGGACTGGGCCTGATCACCCGGTTCTCTTGCATGTGCTTCATGATGGCACTCCAGATCACCTGCTCCAGTGCCTCTAACCTGGTCCCCTCTCCTGGTCCTCCTATCCTGGTTCTTCTATCCCGGTTTCCCTATCCCGGTCCCCGCTCGCTGGCTGTCCTGGTTCCCATCCCAGTTCCCCTCTCCCTGTTCCCATCATGGTCCCCGTCTCCTGGTCTCGCTCCCCCTATCCCAGTTCCCTTATCCCGGTGTCTCTATCCCGTCTCCTGGTCCCGGTTCCCTCCTCCCCGTCCCCGGTCCCGGTGCCCCTCACCGGCTGTCCCGGGGCAGGGCTCGCAGCAGCCGCACCCCGGGGGCGAGCGGTGCCCTCATGCCGCCGCTGCCGGGGCCTCCGCCGCCCCCGGGGCCCCCGCCGCCCCTTTTCAGGGCTCCGGCCCCGCCTCCCCTCGCGGCCCCGGGGCGGGTCCCGCGGGAACCGCCGGCTCTCGCCCCTCCGCTCCCCAGAAAGGCTCGGCCTGAGCTGCCTGCAGCCCGGGGCTTTGGGGAGCCCCGCTCCCCTTCTCCCTGGGGTCTCACACCGGGAGGGAGAAATCCCCGCTCTCCAACAAGGATCCCGAGGATGTCAAGCGAGGGACAGACCGTGGGCTCGAGGCTCAGCGATGGTTTGATTTTAGCAGTTCCTCTGGACCGAGATGCGGTGCAGGAGCCGCTCGGGCAAGGTGGAAAGTGGGGGGTCCCCAGGACGCGAGCGAGGCCTTGGGGTCCTGCCAAGGAAACGCTTAGACTCACAGAATCACCAGGTTGGAAAGGACCCACCGGATCATCGAGCCCAACCGTTCCCATCGACCGCTAACCCATGTCCCTCAGCACCTCATCCACCCATCCCTCAAACCCCTCCAGGGAAGGGGACTCCCCCCTCTCCCAGGAACAGCTGCCCCAGCAGAGCCCTGCCCTGAAATCAGCTCAAAAACGCATTTGCAGCTTCAGCCTTTCGCTTCCCTGGCCCTGCCGCGTGCAAAAAACCTCCCAGGCCGGATCCTGCCCTGCACGATTCCGCCTCGACGCCCCCGATTCAGTCTGCGGTGCCTTCCCCTGACGCAAACGCTGGTTAATAAATAGCACCAGCCACCGCAAATGGGCCGGTGACTAATGATTGTCCAGCGTGAGCGGGGAACAGAGGAGCATCCCTCGCCACGGCTCAGCGCCTCCGCTACCTCTGGACCGGGGTCGCGGGTTTGCTTCGCACCAGGCGGCATCGGAAGAGGGAAAAGAAATCAGGCGGCACACTCAGCCCCCCATCCTTCCTGCCATGGTTAATACTGGAGAGGTGGCAGGAGGGGGCCAAAGAGCAGCAAATATTAATGCTGGGCTAGGGTGCAACTTCCATCCAGGAACACGGTACCCGCACGTGTCATTCTTCCAGGGAGAAATGGGTGGATTTTAAACATGGAGAGAAACAGCAGCATCCCCAGCGCTTGGTAAAAATGACCGTGCTCCAGCAGCGTGCGCCGAGGGGCGGGGGCAGCACAGCAGAGCCCCGCTCACCCCCAGAGCAAACACCTTTTTCCTAGGAAAAAGCTTCTTTCCCTAGTTAAATAGAGGCTGGAGGAGTGCAAGCTGGGTGGAGGGGAGTGGAGGAGAGGTCCTCGCCAGGAAGAAAGGGAAGGAGCAATAAAGAGCCAGCTCTGGAGCGTGACTGGAGCGGCACGGGCTGGTAGGAGCCATAGGGAAATGGAGAAAAGGGAGTGGGAAGGAAGAGTCACCTTCCCTAGAGGTGTTAAAAAAGGGTGTAGATGTGGCACTTCAGGACATGGTTTAATAGGCACGGTGGGGCTGGGCTGACACTTGGACTGGAGGAGCTTAAAGGATTTTTCCAACCTTAACCATTCCATGATTCTAAGAGGTTAGAAACTAGGAGGGTCTCTAACTCTAGGAGCTGTTCACCCCCTCTACCTCATCTCTCCTCCTTTCACACTCCTGCTGAGACAAACAACCCTTGAAAAGAGTTTATTCCACAAAATTCAAGTGCTGGCCTCTAAACCAGCCCCACAATCGGCTCCTTCACACCAACCCTCACCCGTGCATCTGGTCCGGCCAAGCACACGTGGATCAGAGCAGGAGAGGTGCAAACCTGAGCAAAGGAGCAGAAACACAAAGGTGCCATTGTGGATGGAGTGGAGGGAGCAGGCAGGACCGGGCTCTCTGCCTCCAGCAGCCCCGAAACCCAGGGGGCTGGGTACTACAGCTGCTCCCCTCACCGAGGCTGCCCCAGGCGAGCGCAGAGCACGGCCAGGTCTCGGAAGGGAAGCCTTGCTGACGGGGTCCTGTCCATGGGGGCGCAGGACGAGATGAGGGACTGCAGAGCACGGCTGTAAGCTGAGGGACACAGAGGCAGCATTAGCAGATCAGCATTTCACTTACGACCTGTGACTGGGGCCAGCTTCAGCCTTTTACCATAGAGCAGCTGTTCTTTTAAGATAAATCAACATTGTTTTAGCTTTCCACAGGCTTGTTTGCACGTTCTGCACAGCCCTGATCACAAAGCAGTATGCCAACCAAAGCTGGAAAGCCAAAGATTCTTATAAAGCCCCAATTTCTCTATTACTTTCCCTCTAAAAGACAAGTCCCAGTTGCTCAGCCAGGTATTTTTCCAGGCTGTGCTCAAGATCAGAGTCCTCAGCACAGATAGGACATGGATCTGGCCAGAGGAACCCACAGAGATCTGAGGGCTGGAGCATCTCCCATATGAGGACAGGCTGGGAGAGGTGGGGTTGTTGAGCTTGGGGAGAGAAGGCTCTAGGGAGACCTTAAGAGCAGCTTCCAGTCCTGAAAGGGGCTCCAGGAAAGCTGGGGTGGGGCTCTTGATCAGGGAGGGCAGGGAGAGGATGAGGGCAAGGCTTTTGAGCTGAAAGAGGGGAGATTGAGATGCGATCTTAGGAAGAAATGTTTTGCTGTGAGGGTGGGGAGGCCCTGGCCCAGGCTGCCCAGAGCAGTGGTGGCTGCCCCATCCCTGGAGGGGTTCAAGGCCAGGTTGGACGGGGCTTGGAGCCCCTGATCCAGTGGGTGGTGTCCCTGCCCATGACAGGGGGTGGGACGGGATGGGCTTTGTGGTCCCTTCCAACCCAACCCTTTCCATGACCAATGCCTCTTCCTCCTCAAAAGCAGGAGCTCCTACCTTTGTGGTTTTTATAGAAGACACAGTTGTTAGCACAGGTATCCGGGTGGGAGTCCCAGAAATCAGACCCGCAGAAGCACAGTGGGGGCAAGTCGATGTTACAGAGTTTTATCTTCTCCCTTATCTGAGCTCTTAGAGCTTCAATGTACCTGCCAGGGATAAAATGTTCGCACTCTGCAAGTAACGCCCAGCTCTGCGCAAGGAGGGGGGATCCAGCCATACCTCACGTGCTCCTTATTCCGCTGCTGGTTTTCCTTAGTCTTTTTCCCTCTCCTCTCCTCCAGTTTGAGCCGGGCCAGGGTTTCGCAGGCTCCCATTCCCAGGGTGGGCTCTGGCTGCTCAGTCATCTCCTGCATCCTCTTCTCTTCCACTCGGCGCTCATTTTCCTTCTTGCTCTTAATCCTGTGGGCACACACATGCTTAGGGAAGAAGCTTCCCCACCCCAAACCTCCATTCCTCACTAGTCCCCATCTGTAAGATCAGGGCAAGGAGATGGAGATGCTGCTTTTGCCCAAACAACCCCCAGCAGGCAAAATGAACTCTGCACCAATTGCAGCATTGACTTCCTAACAACTTGAAATATAAAATGGTCAAAAATACTTCCCAAGCCTCCTTTTCCTGATATGGAAATATGAGCCTGTGAACGCTCTCCTGCCCTTGACCTCCTCCCACCTGCTACTTTTTTCATCACCCTGGACTTCTCCTTCCAGCTCCCTGCTGCATCACATGCACACATGCTTCTGTTATGAAGTGCCCACTGCAAGTCCCCAAAAGAGCTGCTCCTTCCAAAACCAAGAGCCATGTCTAGACTTTCAATAAACACCAGGAAGGACCAACAGCTCAGCTTCCCCACTTCTAATTTCCCCTGATTTTGGGGCACCCGGGATCCCGCTGTAAGCTGTCCTTGCAGCTTCTGGGATGGGGGCACAACAGAAGAGCGCTGGGTACAACAGAGAAGCTCCAAGGATCCCGCATCTACTCCAAAACAGGATTTAAGAGGCATTTTTAACCAAATCTTCCTCTGTTTCCTCCACCTGCCTTGCACCTACACGGCACTCCAGCCCTGGTGGAGGCAGCTGGGCTGTACAAGCCACGCCAAAGGCACAGCCCATTCCCTTGACAAGCGGCAATTACAGAGCACAAAGGCTTTAAGCTGAAGCATCTGCCATTTCGTTCCCTCTGACAAGTACCAAATGCAATAACACATTACAGTCAAAGGCATTAAAATAAAAAAATCCAGGCTGGGTAGGAGCCAGAGGGAGGACACGCAATCGAATGAGGCATTGGGATGGTCCTCCGTTTATGGGGTCAAATCTTGACATCAAGAAGGAAAGTGCTTAAGCCAAACATCTCCAGTCAAGTTATAAACTCAAAAATGTTTTTTAAATGAAGTGGTAATAGAGCCTTAACTACTCCCCCATAAATCTTCTGCTACAGAAACCAAGGCCAAGGCCAACTTAAGGCTTTACACTAAGTAATTACAAAACCAGCTCTTTTCCATGTACTCTCCAAGCAGCTTTCGGCTCGAGCAGTGCCCCTGCAACCAAGACAACACATGCAATGAATGGTATCGCACTAACTCGGAACTCCCTGGTGTCTCGCCAGCACTTGCAGGGCAGGAGAAGGTCTCTGTAGCTCCCCAGTGCCAATTTAAATGTCAAGAATGCAGCAGGAGGAGCCTTTCTTTAGCCCTGCAATTCCTCTCCAAAAAGTGACCATGAAAATCCTGCCCCTGGGTGCCTGCCGTGCTCCCACAGAGCCTGGAGAGGACGCGGTCAGACCTCCATCGTTTTATTTTATGGCAAGGCAGAGACAAAAAAAACCCAAAACAAGCAATCAAACCAACCCACCCCTAAAGTGTCTTTCCTATTTTGGTGTGAGCTTGCAGAGCTCCTCCTTAAGGAGGTCCCGGAAAGGGAGATGACTGAACACCAAAACAAGGGCTGATACTTTTACACAGATAACGTTCTCAACTCTGGAACAAACGCTGGGAAATCTTTTTATTACACTATATACGTTTATAGCTGTGAGGGTGAAGGGTCTGGCATTAAAGGACCCAGAGATAAAGACCAGCTTAATGACGTGACCTCGCCTCAAAGTTTCTAAACACAGACTGTAGCATGGAGCAGGAACTGGCTGCCCAGGGAGGTGGCAGAGTCCCCATCCCCAGAGGTGTTTAAAAAGCAGATAGATGAGGTGCCTGGGGACATGATTTAGTAGTGGGCAGGTACAGTTAGAGTTGGTGATCTTTAAGGTCTTTTCCAACCTATTGATTCTACAACTCTTTGATAGTAGCTTGGGGTCAGTTCCCAGGGGTCACAGTTTGGTAAGCTAGGACTCTCCCAGCCCAGTGGTTCAGCTCCTAACTCCTATCCACAATGCACTGGGACACAAAGTAAAGAGAGAAGCCCTGAGCACCTCTGAAGGGCTCGACACATCCCAAGGGTTACCCTTGGGCTGCTGGTTGAATAAATCCCACCCCAGGGCTCACAGACTGGGCACTGAAATAAACCCAGGGGACGAGGCAGGCTTTCCACCTGGCATTTGTATGGTGGACCTTCTCTCAACATACTCTCCGATTTCTAAAAAGCTGATAAAAGTGGTGGTTTTAACCCATTGGGGGCAGCTTGCAGCCAGAGGCAGAATGCTGCCCATGATATAGCAGGGTCCTATGAAGCTGGATAGTCTTCTCAGAGCCTCTGCATTTCATAGAATCATGGAAAGGGTTGGGTTGGAAGGAACCTAAAAGCCCATCCGGTTCCACCCCCTGCCACAAGCAGGGACACCTCCCACTGAACCAGGTTGCTCCAAGCCCCATCCAACCTGGCCTTGAACCCCTCCAGGGATGGGGCAGCCACCACTGCTCTGGGAAACCTGCGCCAGGGCCTCCCCACCCTCACAGCAAAACATTTCTTCCTAACATTTCTCTCATTCAATCTCTCTTCTCACAGCTGAAAACTGTCCTCCCTCATCCTGCCCCTGCACTCCCTGACCAAGAGCCCTTGCCCAGCTGCCCTGTAGCCCCCTTTGGGTGCAGAAGTGCTTTCCAAAACATCACTGCCTGTTCCCACCAGCCAAGCACACAAGACCTTTCCAGCTGCAAGAATGGCCCTGCCAGCAATGACGAAGCCGATACCAAGGGGTTGGTGCTCAGCCACATGTACTCACTCAGCGATTCTCTTCTGCCTCTCCCTCTGCCTCTGCTGTTCCCTCACTTGCTCTCGCTCGATGCTCATGAAGAGGCGCCTGTAACTCAGGTACTCGTTCTTGCGCTGCAGGAAAGAAGAGGCACCTTAGAGAAGGAGGCTGCGATTGATGTCAAGTGACATCAGCCCTCAGCTTGATTTCTGGAGCACATCTGTCAGGACAGAAACCTCGCTCCTTCCCCAGATCCTCAAATGTCTCCTACTGCATGTGCCCTGGGACAGAGAAGCTGAAGAGATGGCAGTTAGCTAGGAGAGGACTAAGACATCTTGGAGTATTAGAGGGCATTGTACCAGCATCCCTCAACTGAACCTTCGTATGGATGGAAGCTCTGCCACCTGAGAAATTTCTGAACACTCACTTTACTGTTGGTAGAAGAGCCAATTCCCACTTGAACCCTCTTTACCAGAGCGCTAAAAGCTACAGGCCCAGGATTTTGACCCACCTTGGGACTGGTGGTCCTCTGCGCTTCACTGGAAGCCTGTACCTCCAGAAAAACCAAACGTACAACACCGAGCTGGACCCACTGCGAGCAGAAGAACCACAGAGGTGGCAGGGTTGCTGAGACAAATCCACAAGCCCTGCAGGGAACAACTCCTATACAGACACTTGAACATGAAGAGGTTTAATGTCTGGGCTTCTACTTAATCCCACAGATGCACAAGGGCAGGGAAACCTCCTGGCTGACACTCACACCTCAAGTCCTCCCATGGGAATCAGTGGGTACGCAGCGAGTCTGAACTCCACAAGGCCAGAAAGCCTAAAGCACAGATTTTTCCTCATCAACACCAAGAGTTTTGGGCTGCGTTCATCCATCTCGCTCAGTGGAGAGAGCCCTGCACAGCTGGAGATAAAGGAGCAGGAGGGATTGCCAGGCTGAAAGGGGAGAGAGCTGGGTGGAAAAACCCAATGCGGAAGAGAGAACTGCAAAACCAGTTATCTCAGTGTGGATCAGAGCCAAGGAGATAAAAAGCAAGGGGCAGAGGGAGCCGCTCAGTGAAGGAACAGCTTGACAGGCCCCAGCTGCTGTCACGCTGTCCAGAAACCACAACCGGATTGCAGATCAGCTGGTTGGAAAAATGCATGTAAGGAACAAAAAAAACAGGCGGTTCCTACAAAGTCCTATGGAGTTTTACAGCGTGAGCTGCAGGAAAGCCGACTAGGGAAGAGGGAAGTGTTCTTCTTCACATCTGAAAGCAAGAGGAAAATAAAAGTCACTTCCTTTACGCATCCAAAAGAAACATCTTCTCTTTCATCACCTACATTAGCACGAGGCAAACAGTCCCTGACACAGGCTGGAAAGCCCTGGTCACTCTCTGTGCTGGAAAGCAACCAGCCTGGTGCCTGCTTGGTGCCGATATGGCAGAAAGCTTTGTATTCTCAGCCTTACACCCAAATAAGATAAAGGGAGGTTTGTTCTTCCCTTTTTTAAGCATTTTTGGCAGCTTCCATCTCTCTCCATGCAACAGAAAGCAATACTTTTGGTTTGCCAGGCAAATTAAATGAAGCCTGTTTCTCCTCCAGCCCTTCCGTGTTATTCAGACCCCGGATTCGGCAGCAGGAGCACGTGATGGTCACTCTGACAGTCACAGCAGACCTTTAGAAAAGAACTCCGTAGCTTTGCCCGTGACCTGAGACACCATCAGCCCCAGCAAACTCATGAACCTAGCAAATGCTTCATACATTAAGGCTGCTCTTGAGGCTTCTTATCTGAGCTGGCAGCTACCACTGTTCTCAACACCTTCCAGTCCTGAAACAGAGACAAAACAAAGAGGACTTGGCTCCAGCAGACAAACCTGTTTCTTGGTTTCCTCTTGGTCTACACCATCCCAGAGTAGGAGGGGAGGCGGGTAATTGGTGTGAGGCCTCTGGGGAGGCTCGGGCGAGCTCGGGTCCTTCACTGATCCATCGCAGAACTGGAAGACAATGCAAAAGAGTAGAATCAGCACCCTCACAAACAAGTTTCTCATCTTCCCCCAGCAAAACACTTCTCCACGCACAACCCCTACAGTCATCAACAGGGTAACTCACCCCCTTTTTCGGGATATAGGTTGGCTACAGAAATGAGAGAAACGTGTGACACCTCCATGTCAAAGCTTGAGCACCAAAGCTTTATCAAAACACGCCCAAAGGTATCCCTGGAGGAGGTTCCCTGTTTAGTTTAAAACTGGATTCATACCTCCCCTCCTCAAACTTTCATTCTGAACTTTGTGAAGCGAAACAAAAATGACAGTAACAGAAGTGTCAAGAGAGCCATGCCCCAAAAGCTCAGTGTAAACCTCTGCCTTCTTCCGTCTGCTCGGTATTTGTGAAGCCAGTATTTCTGCTCCTGGCTGAAATCCCTAGCAAGCCCTACAGGATCTGCCAACTACTCCAGGTAATCAGAGCAAAGCATTTCCACACCTCAGATGTTAACAAAAGAGGAATCAATAAATACATGAGCTCAGTCCTCACAAACAGACAGAATGGGGCTGCCTCAAAGGGAGGTGTTTCCCCAGCCCCTGAGGCACAGGAATCACCACAGCAGTGATTCCCCAGTTTCCCCCTTCTGATGCAGAGCTTTTTGCTCTCTTTTCTAGGAGGTTTCTGGCTGATAGACGCAGCACCCCCAGCTCTCCCACCCGCCGCTGCCTGCAAGCGGGGCAGCCGGAGCAGAGGTGCTGCAGGTCCTGCTGGCTGCACTTCGCGGTTCACAGTTAAGCACACAATGCAATTGCACCCTCACTTTCAGATTTCCGCTGAGTGCCAGCCAACTGGCACCAGGAGGCAGGCACAAATAAAACCCCTTTGGAAGCCAAAGCTGAAAGACGAAAGCAGTGAAACAGAAGCCATCAATCTTGCTTAGCTCCAACATCGCTCTCAAACCTGTTTGGATGACAGTAGGCTCAAGAGTTAACCAGGCCTGAGGGAGGAACTGCTCTACTCCAGCAGCAGCCTCGCCACCTCTGCTGAAATAAACCAAATGATTTAAACCCTTTAAGACCAACTGGCCCAGCCCTGTACAAGTCTTACCTTTTCAAATTCAGTTTTGATGTAGAAGTCATCATCGTGCTCAGCCCGATGCGGGTCTGTCCTCTGGTCCTGCAGTTCAGCTGGAAGATCGTGGTGTCCTGTGAGAAGCAGTTCCTCATTCTCATCTGCTGCGGGCATTGTGGAAGTCTTGCAAGACTCTGGTTTCTGGAGAAGGGAGGAGACGAGTGTAAACATGGAACTGAACTGCAGCTGCTTTGGTGCCTAGGGCAAACTCAACACCCTCGCACACGGGTAAGAGGTAGCTTTAACCCAAGGGCGGCTTGTTCTGCAGAACAGCTGAGATCTGGCAAGCAGCAACACAACGTGTTTGAGTATCACTGCAGGGCACAAGAGCCAGAAAATCACAGTTTAGCAGGGCAACTTGTGATTACGTTCTCATCAACCGCACAAACAGAAGGAGGGATGTGTGGGGCAAAGGAAAGACAAGGAGAAAACCTCTTCAGTTTTGCAACTGCAAGGAGCTGGGGTGTGATGGGATCTCCGGAGCGACGCTCGGGTGGGTAACACACTCCTTCAGATGGTGAGTGGGCAGGCTCCCCACTGGCAGTTAACAATGTTTTGAGATGCAGCAGATTGTTTCCTACAAACTAAAAAACTGAAATGCCAGAAGCAAGCTTGGAGCCAGAATGGTTTTTTTCCTTGCCTGCGTCTGTTCAGGAAGAAAAGAACAGGATTGCAGAGAGAGGGAGAGGATGGATCAAGGGAGGAGAGCAGGTCACGCCAGGGATCCCTCGAGATGGCTCTGACGCCACCAGAAGATGATGGAAGGATGGAGGAGAGCCCAGAGTTAGTCTGAACATGAAATTATTTGACAGGCTTAGAAGAATTCCCATCAACCCTGTTTTGATGGAAACAACACAAAAAGAACTTCTTTGGTGAGGAAAAGGGAATAGAAAAGAACCGTTACTGCTTTGTAAGGATGCGCTGAAGTCCTGAATGTAGAAGGAAATGAAACTGTGGGGAAAAAAAAACAAACAACTTTGGTGAGTGATTAGTAAAAGAAAACAATTTGGGACCTACAGCAGTCTGCCAGCCCCAAAAGGCAAAGCAGCTGAAGACCTGGTGAACAGGATCATCTGAAAAACAGGACAGGTCATTTCCATGCAATGGAAACCTACGTATCCGCTTGGGAAAGGGGGGAGAAACTTGGAATGGTTTTGACCTGAAAAGTCTCTGGGAGAGAGGAAGAGCAATGATTTGGGGAACATGGATCACCAGCTGCAGGGAATGCAACTCTGGAGAAGGGAGGAGGAAAAAGAGGAAGGCAGAAGCTAGGCCTGAAGGAGAAGTAGCAGCTCCTTTACACTAAGCAAGCGAAAACGGCCTGGCCAGAGGGAAGAGACAAGCGGTGCAGCGTGAGAAAGCCCTGGCCGAGCCCCGGGCTCCTTCTGTGCCCATGATTCACGCGAGAACGGAGGAAGTGGAACACAGGTTAGATTATTGAAGGAATCATGCAGGAGACAACACAAGCACGTGGGGACAAAACAACAAAACAAGTGTCAGAAAGGCCAAAGCTCTAAGTAGAATATGAAAGATCAAGGTAACAAGTCAGCTTTAGTAAGAGAGACTAAAGGACACACTCCTCAAGGAGGGTAGCTATCAGAGGACACGAGCAGCAGCAGCATTTTATCCTTCTGGGCACCAGCAGTCAGCCCAGGGCACACTCTGAGCTCACAACAGCAGCCAGAACAACATTGGATTATCATTGGGAAGGAGAAGTCCAACTATTCTGCGGAGCTGAGGTTTTTCAGCAGGCAGGACCTGCCCTCGGTTACTGCCAGGAGAGGCAGACAAGCTGCTGAGAGGACCCACCTGCCCCACAGGAAGCCCAGTTCATCACAAAAGGGCACAAGGAGTGTCTGTGTTTAAACAGAGGAAACACCAAAGATAAGCTCTTGAGACTAAAATCTTAGCTGGAAAAACAAGAGGAAATCACTTTGCAAACTGCCTGTAAGGTGCTAGAAAAAGAGATAAGCAGCAGCCAGCATAAATGCATCAAGGGCAAGTCATGGCTAGCTGGTCTGAATTTCTCCCGTACCCAAAGAGGCCTCAGGCAAAGTCCAGCAACAATCTTGATTTTAACTTCACTTTTGACTTCCAGCTCAGCTTTCGATGCAGCCTATTCAGCACTTGTGTAAGGAAATGCCTGTTAGATGGAGCTGTTACACCGGAGGTGCAATATTGACTAAAAACACCATCCAGATACAGCCTCGGGAGTTCCCTGCACAAAAATAAAGACATAATTAAATGGGCCCTGCTTGATGATTTCAATACCAGCCTGGATGATGGCAGCACCTTGATTACATTTGCTGGCTCCACCGAGCTTTAAGTTGCAGAATTATTTGAGAACAGGCTAAAAATGTTCGGGTTCAACCTAAAGAAATCAGTTGGAATGGACAGCACAAGGGAATTCCACAAGGACGAATGTGAAGGGCAAGACAGGGCACTCTGGAGCAATTATCAGGGCACTTAAGCCCCTGGCAGCCTTTTGCATCTGAAGAGAAGGGAATAAGCTCCTGTCCCGCTGAGCTGCAAACACAGCCAACCTTCAGACCAGGAGAAAGAATCAGATTAATATTAGAGCTTTTTTATCTCTAGTATCTTAGAGTAATAAAAGAGTAACGCAATAAATCAATAAATTCTTTCTAGAATTAATTGCCTGGGGAAGCTGTTCAGTCCTCTTTCCCCAAGGTTTGAGAGCAGAGTTGAGCAGGCTCAGGCAGGAAAATGGCCCAGGATTCCTGCCAGCTGCGATGACTTGCCACTGGACTCTGGTTTGCACGGGCAGTGACTCTATTATCCATGGGAGGTTTTAGTGCTGCTAATAGCCAAGTAAGGAATCACTCCACCTTGCTGAGCAGTCTGAACACACTGAGGACAGGATGTATCTTTAGTGTCTGAGATAGACAGGAGGCTTTGGAACCCGTATTTACACTGTTTCTGTAAAGTTTGTTTGCAAAGCTGACTGCCTTGAACAGAAATCCAACAGCACGTGGAGGAGGAAGAGACAGGCTAGCCCTTACATAAAAGGTATTTTCTAGACAACAGCCAGCCAAGAGCTACTTCACCTTTGATGAACCCAAGAAAGAGACGGGAATGAAGAATTGCAAGATGGGCAGGAAACTGGCTCCAGAGAAGGCAATATGACAAAATATCAGGTTGGGTTGCTGCTGGTGTTCTCCAGGCTGGACAAAGGATGGCAGTTTAAGAAAGGTCTTGGCACAGAAAGCAAGATAATAGCTTGGGCGGGGGGCGGGGAAGCTGTACTTGAGAACTGGAGTGATAAAAGTAAGATGAAATTCAGCAGAATAAAAAGCGAGGCACTGGGGACTGACCTCCTCACATGGGTACTGGGTACTGCTTCAAGGAAAGCAGACGCCTGCCAACAATTCCCTACCAGAAACCAGCCCTGGATGCAGAAAACCCTCCAGATCTTTGCCACCCAGAGCAAACAAGGGATTGATGCGATGGGAAAATTTGTTGAGTTTCCTTTAAGAAATAAAGCCACCTAAGGGGAGGGCTGATCATCACATGCCTCCCAGATACCCAGATCATAATCTCAGCCTTTAAAGAGGTTTTTTTGCATTCTAGCTGCCTTATTTATTTCTTGTTAGTTTGCAAAGAGAGATGTTTTCACCCACTTCATTCTGCTGCCTTGTCTGAAAGGCAGCAGGAACACAGCCCTTGGGCCACCAAAATCCAGGGGCTGATCATCAGGCGGGTTAAGAAAGCCCAGTTTGTTTCACTTTTGCTGGAGATTCACTGGACTTTTCTTTGGATTTCCTACTTAGAGACAGATCTTCAACAGTCTGCAAGGTTAACTCCTCTCACCCTGCCCCAGGCACTCCCCCACTCACCTCTTGCCTCCAGACACCACCGGGGAGTCGAGGAGAACCCGTTCCTTGGGACACAGTTTTGCAAGACGCCAGCCTGCGCCGAACTTGCCTCATGGTTTTGCTAAGCTGCCATTCAAAGTGAAGGTTCAAAGACAAGACCAAAGAGGAGGTCACTGGCTGCTTTCTGGGAGGGCTATGCCGAGGTGAGCTGCACAGATGAAATCACCTGATGGACCCTGCTCCAATCAAGGTGCTTTCCCAAGGCAGCACAACAAAACACACAATCAGCCTCGCAGCTGGCTATAAGATAACCTGCAACCCCAGGTCTCTTTCAGAGCTACCCCAGTGCCTTGAAACCCTGGCCCAGGCACAGGAAAGGACTCGGTTACAGCTCATCCACTCCCAAATCGCCTTGCTGAGATGTCAAAAGTCCCCGATGGTCCTGCCCAGTGTCCAAACAAAAAGTGAATGCTCCAAGGGAAGCAGCGCTTGAACCAGAATAACTCCAGCTCCTAGGTGAACACACATGCCATCTAAAACACCAGGTGCACCACATAATCACTATTAAAACCAGCTTAAAAGAGTCCCCAAGGCAGGCTTTTCAAGATCTCGTGATCCCATATTCCTTTTCCACAGGACACAGGCTGCAAGGAGGTGGCACCACCTAGTGCCTCCTCTCCGACACAACCACCCTGCGTGCGGATGGAAAATACGCTGTATGGACAAGCAGCAGTGCAAGGACAACCACGGCATCCTCCAGGACAGCATTTACTCTCAGTTTTGAGGCTCTGATAAGAGCTACAGAGGAGTACAACAGGATGCACACAATCACCGTAAAGGTCTTCTCCATCCAAAACCATTCTATGAAGAAATCAGAGTGAAAGTGTAAGCCCACTCTTCATTCAGTACAAAAAATAAAAATAGGGATGTGTTGGAAAAGAGAATCACAGAATGGTTTGGGTTGGAAGGGAACTCAAAGCCCATCCAGTTGCACCCCTGCCACGGACAGGGACACCTCCCACTGGATCAGGGGCTCCAAGCCCCATCCAACCTGGCCTTGAACCCCTCCAGGGATGGGGCAGCCACCACTGCTCTGGGAAACCTGCGCCAGGGCCTCCCCACCCTCACAACAAAACATTTCTCCCTAAGATCTCATCTCAATCTCCCCTCTTTCAGCTCAAAACCGTTCCCCTCGTCCTCTCTCTGCCCTCCCTGATCCAGAGCCCCTCCCCAGCTTTCCTGGAGCCCCTTTCAGGATGGAAGCTGCTCTAAGGTCTCCCTGGTGCCTTCTCTTCTCCAGGCTGAACAACTTCTATTTCAAACCACAAGCATGATGAAGTTGGGATGAAGAATGCAGGAGGGGAGCGGCTCACCTGGGTGGCTTGCTGCAGAAACGGCTCGCTTGGCATCCCTTGCTGCTGTGCCAGGCTGGCACAAGCGCCGGGACCACAGATGGGGGGCACAGGGCAGCTCCGGAACAGGCATGTGTTCTTCCTGGGAGTCAAGCGCAGCGCAGAGTCTGAGTACTGCACAGCAATGCTGCTCTCCCTCTCTGCCTGCCCAGACACAGACCCCAGTGTTAGAAAGCCACGTGCAAATCCCTAACCATCGCCTAGCAGGACATGGCACGTGCTGCGTGAGAGCTGCTGGCTCAGTTTGGTGGCATTTCTTGGGATGGACATTTTTGTTTGCCATGCCGAGAGGGGCACGAAGGCACCTGTGGGCTTTCAGTCTGGAGCAGAGCTCGCAGAGTTACATGAGGACATCCTCACTCAGCCATGCCTCCCAAACCCTGAAAAGAGCCCAAACATCCCAGTGGGGCCAACACTGTTGCCATTTCAGTGCGCTCCCTTTTTGTTCCACAGTCAGCTTCTGGCAAGGGTTCCTGGCAGTTGTTTAAGAGTAGAAAGGATTAAATATATTCACAGGATAACCTAGAAAAAGCCCACAGGGAACCAGGAATGTGGAGACAGCCAGAACGTGTTGCTTGTGAAATATCTGATTATCCTGGAACAGGGATAGCAGAAATGTGCTGTTACAACCCAGAAACATCCACATCACTCACAACTCTGGCCTGGCTGTTTTTTAACCCCACGCAATACTGCACAGGGCACTGAGATTCTGTTCTGCTGCCCAAGAGAGGCGGCGACCTTTCTGCAGGGAGGCAAAGGGCTTGTAAAACACTTCCAGCACCAGGGCGAGCCAAGGTGTCACGCTGACTTTGCCTGAAGAGACACACAGGCTCTGCCGTGGCCACGCATTGTCTCACCTTTCCACATTTACACCCTGACAGCAGGCTTTTTTTTTCCTGATTTACACTGGTTTCAGAGGAGTTTCTCCTCCAAGACTCCGCGTGAGGCAGGGCCAAAGATCTGCTTACCGCTTCATAGGATTTCTGCAGCTGCTGCTTTCTTCGCATCCTGACCTGCTGGTTTACCCGCTGCTTCACCTCCCCCTGGAAACGCCTCAGGCTGGCTGCCTTCTCCCGCTGCTGCTCCTTCAGCTCTGCCTCCACCCGAGACGCTGAATCCTGCAAGAGGTGAAAGCAGTCTTCACAAGATTTCTGCTACACAGCATCATTACAGCAGCTTGTATTCTATCTTCCCTTCCCACACCTGCTTCTACAAGCCAGGCAACCAGCACCCAGAGCAAACTTCACCATGTTTCATTTCAAAATCTGTGCAGAAACAGCTTGGATAATGTCTTGGAGTTATTATGAGCTTGGATCGAACCTAGCCAGCCAGATACAGCGTGCACACCTCCTCCTTTAACATGCTGCAATGCACACCGAAGGAAAAAAAGGAGGCAGCCTCACACAGCAGCTCCCAGCTCTTGCTGCCACAAAAGGATGCTCAAATCAAATGCCGAGTTGGGGTTGTTCAGCCTGGAGAAGAGAAGGCACCAGGGGGACCCTAGAGCAGCTTCCAGTCCTGAAAGGGGCTCCAGGAAAGCTGGGGAGGGGCTCTGGATCAGGGAGTGCAGGGATAGGATGAGGAGAACGGTTTTGAGCAGTCAGAGGGGAGATTG
This sequence comes from Phaenicophaeus curvirostris, assembly GCF_032191515.1. Classification (NCBI taxonomy): domain Eukaryota; kingdom Metazoa; phylum Chordata; class Aves; order Cuculiformes; family Cuculidae; genus Phaenicophaeus; species Phaenicophaeus curvirostris. The sequence goes on from NW_027206691.1 coordinate 356,578, forward strand.
AGATGAGATTCTAGGAAGAAATGTTTTGCTGTGAGGCTGGGGAGGCCCTGGTGCAGGTTGCCCAGAGCAGTGGTGGCTGCCCCCTCCCTGGAGGTGCTCAAGGCCAGGATGGATGGGGCTTGGAGCAACCACATCCAGTGGGAGCTATGGCCCTGCTCACGGCAAGGTGGAACTGCATGGACTTTTAGGTTCCTTCCAACTCAAACAATTCCATAATTCTATGAAACACCCAAAGCCCAGACTCTGATCCCATTAATGCTCCGCAAGGCTGGATGTGTATCAGGGCAGAAGTTTACAGAGCATGTAGCTGCTCCAAGAATGTTTTTATCTGAAGATTAGGAAAAAAAAAAAAATCAGAGTCTTGTACAGTTCTCACTTTGAAGCCTTTGCAGGCAGTTCTGCTGCTACTACGACAGCGTAAAGCAAACCAGTATTGCTCTCCTGCTCTTACCACAGTGAGGGGAGAGGAAAGGAGCAAGTCTGAAAAATCAACTTAGCAAATGCTGAGTCGGATGCTTCCTGCATCCCGCTGAATGCCAGGAACACCACCAGCAGCAAAGCCAGGGCAGTACAATCACCCAAAAGCAGAAGGTGGGGAGAAACCAGCACTGTTAACACTGAAACCAAGACAGAGCAGCACGAAACGAAGCTGGTGAAGGGGCTGGAGAACAGGCCTTCTGAGGAGCGGCTGAGAGAGCTGGGGGTGTTTAGCCTGGAGAAGAGGAGGCTGAGGCGAGACCTCAATGCTCTCCACAACTACCTGAAAGGCGGTTGTGGAGGGGAGGGTGATAACCTCTTCTCCCAAGTGACAGGGGACAGGACAAGAGGGAATGGCCACAAGCTCTGCCAGGGGAGGTTTAGGCTGGACATTAGGAAAAAATTTTTCACAGAAAGGGTCATTGGGCACTGGCAGAGGCTGCCCAGGGAGGGGGTTGAGTCACCTTCCCTGGAGGTGTTTAAGGCACGGCTGGATGAGGTGCTAAGGGACATGGTTTAGTGTTTGATAGGAACGGTTGGACTCGATGATCCGGTGGGTCTCTTCCAACCGGGTTATTCTATGAGTCTATGAAACGGCGCCACAGGCAACTTGCTTCTCTCCCTGGCATCTGTCTTACCAGCAGTTCCAATGGAAGAGATATGAATCATTGACTCATAGAACGGTTTGGGTTGGAAGGGACCTCAAAGCCCATCCAGTCCCACCCCCTGCCATGGGCAGAGACACTGCCCACTGGATCAGGGGCTCCAAGCCCCATCCAACCTGGCCTTGAACCCTCCAGGGATGGAGCAGCCACCACTGCTCTGGGCAGCCTGGGCCAGGGCCTCCCCCCTCAGTGTGAAGAATTCCTGCCTAATGTCCAATCTAAATCTTCCCCCATTCCAATTTAAAGCCACAACCCCTCATCCTGTCACTCCAGGCCCTAACAAAAAGCCCTTCTACAGCTTTCCTGGAGACTCTTTCAGTACTGGAAGCTGCTTTACGGTCTCCCTGTAGCCTTAATACCATCTGCTGATGTATAAAAAGATATTAAACATGCTGCAATGACTCTGCACACCTTCAGCTACACCCGAGAGCTCCCGTGCTGCGGGGGAGAACTGGGAGCACCCAGGTCCCCCCGAGCAGTCAAGAAGACTTTGGCTTCCCTAGAAGTTCCACAGTGCAGAGATGGATGTTGCGTGGAATATGGAGATGATTCATTTCCATGTATTATCTCAACCTTTAGGATTTAAATTACAATATGGAAATAAATCATCTCCGAAGGGCAGGAGCTTCTGTAACATTAAGACATTAATTACAGGGGACTGAACTCATCATCCTGTATCTAACGCACTTTTAGTCCTCCTATAATAATCCTCAAAGCAGAAATCCCCAAGATAAGCACCGATAAGAGTTTTTAAGTGTTTCTAATGGGGCACAGCAGAGATTGGCTCCAGACCCTGAAACTTTCAACTTTGGTTTTTTTTTTAAATCAGCAACATGGAACAAATTCCCAGCTCCCTGACACCCTTCACGGATGAATGGGAAGGCAAAGCACAGCATCGATGCCTGGGGGGAACCAGGCACCCAGGTTCAGCATGGGCACCTCAAACCGAGCTACAGTGCAGAAGTCCAAACCCAGCACCAACAAACCAAGGGGCACACGGGAACAGCAACAAACAACTCACTGAGAGGGGCACAAACCTGCTAAATTTTAGCTGTGCTGAGAGGCAGCATCTAGGAATTCACTGAAAATCACAGAGTCGTGGAATGTTTGGGTTGGAAGGGACCTTAAAGCCCATCCAGTTCCACCCCTGCCATGGGCAGGGACACCTCCCACTGGATCAGGGGCTCCAAGCCCCATCCAACCTGGCCTTGAACCCCTCCAGGGATGGGGCAGCCACCACTGCTCTGGGAAACCTGGGCCACAGCCTCACTGTCCTCATTGTGAAGAATTTCTTCCCAACGTCCAATCTAAATCTTCCTCCTCCCAATTTAAAGCCATTGCCCCTCATCCTATCCCTGCACTCCCTGATCAAGAGCCCCTCTCCAGCTTTCTGGAGCCCCTTTCAGCACTGGAAGCTGCTCCAAGGTCTCTATGGGGACTTCTCTTCTCCAGCCTGAACAACCCCAACTCTCTCAGCCTGGCCGCGTACAGGAGGTTCTCCAGCCCTCAGATCATCTCCGTGGCCTCCTCTGGACTCACTCCAACAGCTCCATGTCCTCCCTGTGCTGACGACTCCAGAACTCGATGCAGAGCTCCAGGTGGCCTCTCCCCAGAGCAGAGCAGAGGGGCAGAATCCCCTCCTTCACCCTGCTGGGATTCCCATATTTCCACAGCTTCTCTCTCACTGCATCCCACCAGGAGAAAGATGAGGGACGGGACCCAGGCTGGTTGCTGCTTAAAAATATAATTTTCACTCGTTTTTCTGGTTCCAGCAGCAGATGTAAAACTGCAGCATTACAGAACAGGATGCAAACCAGTGCTTTTGGAGCCACTGCTGGTCTGTAAGGCAAGTTTTCCATCCCAAACTCCAGCATCCTGGGTTTGGACACCCTCGCCACCTCTGCATCACCCCCAAAATTCTCTCTTTGTTTTTTTTGTCTTCTTTTTTCCCCAAGCCTGGTCTCCAGCCCCGCGCGGGGAATAAGTGCAATTATCTCGCCTTGCCACATTTTGCCAGCTCTGCCTGAGGTTTAATTAAAGCCAAGCAAAAAACACAGAGGAGAAGCGCTCTGCTCTGATATCACCCCAGCACGCGTGGCAGGGAGGTGGAGAATGGGGAAAAAAATGGGAAGAAAATAAAACCTTTATCATAGACTTTGTAATTCTGCAACCCTGGATATTGCTCCTTCACCATATTTCCTTAAAAAAATACATATATATCTGGGTATGCATGCACACAGCAGTGTGTATGCACATATACAGGGATGCCAGGATCCGCGCACTCCCTCTCTCTATAAAATATATCTATAAATGCACCCTAATCCCCTATAATCTCCTTGAATTATACCCAAACCCTCCTCCTCGCAGGTGACCTTTCCACAAAGGCTGTTTCTATGCCAACAGCATTGTTTGAGCCAGGCAAGAGAAAAAAATACACCATAATAATCTTTAATTTGTGCTTAATTCAGTGCCTTCACCAGTGGGCAGGAGCCAGGTGTTGCCAGCAAGGCCCATCATGGCAAAAAAATCCCACCATGGCAAAAAACTTAATACTAAAAACAATTAATATATATGCAGTAAGGTGGGGGAGATCTTATCACTGTCTACAACTCCCTGAAAGGAGGTTGTGGTGAGGTGGGTGCTGGTCTCTTCTCCCAAGTGATAAGGGACAAGATGAGAGCTAATGGCCTCAAGTTGCCAGGGCAACTTGACACCTGGTTGGACAACAGGAAATATTTCTTCACCAAAAGGGTTCTCGGGCTCTGGCAGAGGCTGCCCAGGGAGGCGGTGGAGTGTCTCCCTGGAGGATTTAAAAGCTGGGCAGACAAGGTACTCAGAGATGATTCACTAGAGGACAGGGACAGCTGGAATCGATGATCTCAAGGTCTTTTCCATCCAAGTGATTCTATGACCCCAACACCTTCGCGGGACTTGGGAGGGAAGAGATTTCCCTTTGACTCCATTGTGTATAATGCCAATCGAAGAGAATAAAACTACTGGTTGCCTTAGGAACATAAACTCCCAAGCTTGAAAAGACCAGAATTGAACCCAGCACTAATTATTCCTGTTCTGAAACACAAGTTTTGGCATCTACATTTTGGTGGGGCTAGGGGTTCGGCAATGAAAACCTGATTGTCCCAACCCAGGTGGAGGACCTTGGCCCTTGGCCTTGTTGGACCTCAAGAGCTTCAAATTAATAATAAGGATTAATCCCAAACTGAGGGATCCTGTCACCATCTGGCCTCAGAGCCAGCGCTCAGCACCAGCTCCAGGACGCATCCCAGTGTCCGGGCAAGGAGCTCAGCCCCTAGGGCCAAGAGACAGAATCACAGACTCCCTAGGCTGGAAAAGACCTTCAAGATCATCAAGTCCAACCATTCCTGTCCACAACTGAATCATATTCCTAAGCAAAACAGAAGAGAAACTTCTGACTTTCATCCAGAAAAGCACTCACAAGGCTTCATTTGATTTCCTCAAACAAAACTGACATCAATTAACAAATATTCAATTGTACAAATAGGGCCTCAGCACTAACAGGGCTCGGCCAGAGCAGCATCAAGGGCTTTGACCAGGCTTAAAGCAGCTTTAGGAGTCAGTGGCTGTGGAACTGCTCAGCCCGAGCAGGGAAAACCATGCACAGAGGACAACGGTGATTTTTCACGTCATAATAAGCGACAAATATGGGGTGGCATTGAGGGGAGAGGCAGGGGGGAAACTACGAGCGGTGATGAAAGGGTTTGGAATGGAAAGGGAGCAAGGGAAATCCCTCACCCCAGAGACATTCCCAGCACTGAGCCGGAGTTCAAGGCAACACAGGAGAGGGAATTCCTCGCGGCAGCAGAACACGGAGTTACTGGAACTAATTTGCTGGTGACAGCAATAAATCAACTTTACACCAGGACCTGAGACTGAAAGTAGGAAGGGATTGCGATGGGATGAAAAGCAGGGCCTGTAGGTTCTCAGAGCAGCTCCTGCAGGTTCCCAGTTCCCAGTTCTGTGCCTGCAGCTTTAGACAACTCTCGGATCCAACATGGTTTCACAGTTTTCCACCTTTCCCATATGATGTGTATTTGCATTTTTTGCAGCTCTGCAATGAAATCTCATTTTGCTTCCCTTTTCAACTTTGCAGTGTGAGGCATGTTTGGGTTTGGGGTTTTTTTTTTGCACTTCTGCAACTCTCCATCGCCCCAGCCCTTCCCCTGGGAGCTCTGCACCCTTTCCACTGCCTCCATCGCTCATGTTAAGCTTCCTGCAAAACTCAGCCTGGTACTTTTGAAATCCCAGGTGTGAGGGTCAGCACTGCCCTGTTGTGTGCACAAATGACTGTTCCCAGTGTTCTTTTTCCTAAACTAGGGGGGGATTCTGCCTAATTTAATTTCCCTTAAGCAAACAGGCCATGATCCCGCTGCATTTTGAGGGGAAAAAGCTCTGTTTTGGGTTATTTCCAGATCTTAGTGGGATGCTACGTCACACGCAGAAGAAAGAGCAAGGATTTACTTAACCAAGAGGTTCTTTCCTTTTGCAGCAACATCCCCCCATCAAAAAAAAACCTTATTTGGGGAAGAAACAAGCCTCTGTGCCAACAAAGAGTGATTTTCACCCAAATTCCTAGCCAGGACGTGAGGCCTGGCCACCTGCATGGCTCTGCCAAAAAAAACTAACCAATCACAGAATCATAGACTCATGGAATGGTTTGGGTTGGAAGGGACCTCAAAGCCCATCCTGTTCCACACCTGCCATGGGCAGGGACACCTCCCACTGGACCTCTGATCTAGATCCCCTCCTCAGCTTTTCTGGAGCCCCTTTCATTATTGGAAGCTGCTCTAAGGTCTCTCCAGAGCTTTGCCTTCTCCAGGATGAACAACCCCAACTCTCCCAGCCTGTCCTCATAGCAGAGGTTCTCCAGCCCCTGGATTACCCCCGTTTCCGTCTCCAGACCCGTTCCAGCAGTTCCTTCTTAAGTTTGGGATTCCAGAACTGGGCATAGGGCCCCAGGTGGGATCTCAAGAGAGAACCGATAAACCAAGGGAAACAAGGAAAAGCCAAAGAAAAGCAAGGAAAAAAAGGAAGGAAAATTAAAGAAAAGTCAAGGAAAAGCTAAATAAGAAAGCAAAAAAAGCAAGGAAAAGCAAAAAAAAGCAAGCTCATCAGAGCAGTTTGGGGTCAAAAAGGTTGAAATCAGCTTCCTCAAGCCCCTTTCGCGTCGCCCCACAATCCCTCGCTGTCCCCCAGTGGGTTTGTGCAAACAGCACCGCCCGGCAGCGCCAGAGAAGATCTGCTGCGGGTACGGGGCAGGGAGAGAGGCTGCGCCCGGGGCCCCACACCGGCAGTGATTCTGCAGTTTGGGGAAGCTGAGAGCTGGATTTGGGGACAATCTTTTACTTCTCTGTGTCTAAGAATATGATTTTCCTGGTGTCACAGGAAGGGAAAATCCTGCTGCTGAAACCAAAGCGAGTGTGGTGAATGGATTGGATGCGGTACGTGGTACAGCCAGAGTTAATTTGTCTTCTTTGTAGTGATGCAGCCAGAAAATTCAAGGTCTGGGTATGACAGAGAGCGAGGGGAGAGGCCACAACATCATCTAATTCCCGTATATATAGAGAGAGACACTATTTAGTTATATTTATATAGTCTATTAGTTATTATTCTAATAATATATTATATACTAATGCCATGTATGATGGCGTGGTGTGGTATGACATGACATGATATGATGTGACGTGACATGACATGACACAACACGACACGACACGACATGACATGACATATAGGAAAAATGAATATTTTACTGTCTATTTTTCCCCTATAAGATAATACGCATAATGTATTCTGTATTATTCCAATATATCATAAATTCTTCTGTTATGTTATGTTACATTATGTTATGTTGTAGTTCTGGAATCCCCAACATAAGAAGGAGGAGATGGAACTGTTGGAACAGGTCCAGAGGAGGCCATGGAGATGATCCAAGGGCTGGAGCACCTCTGCTATGAGGACAGGCTGAGAGAGTTGGGGTTGTTCAGCCTGGAGAAGAGAAGGCTCCAAGGTGATATTAGAGCTGCTTCCAGCATGGAAAAGGGGTCCAGAAAAGCTGGGGAGGGGCTTCTTATAAGGGCCTAGAGTGACAGGATGAGGGGGAACAGCTTTAAATTGGAGAGGGGAAAGGTTTAGATTGGACATTATGAAGAAATTCTCCACACTGAGGGTGGGGAGACACTGGCCCAGGTTGCCCAGAGCAGTGGTGGCTGCCCCATCCCTGAAGGTGTTCAAGGACAGGTCGGATGGGGCTTGGAGCAACTTGATCCATCCCACGGCAGGGGTGGAACTAGATGGGCTTTGAGGTCCCTTCCAACTCAAACCATTCTGTCATTCCATGATTCTGTGATTCTACATATAGCATGGCAGGTCATGATATGATATGATATGATATGATGTGATGTGATGCGAATTAATGTGATATGAAATGATAGCAATAAAGAGGATGGAATATCCCTGTATGTGGGTATATATATACTATAATGGGTATAATACAGAATATATTATGTATATTATGTATTTTAATATATGTCATATAGGTGTATTTATATATACATGAGCTTCATTATTTTTCTGGGGCGCTTAGAGGGTGAAAGGGTCTTTTCCCAGCACCACCTGATGAGAGACGGAGGCAGCATGCAAGGACCCAGGAGGCTCCTGTGGGATAGAGGGGAAAGAGCTGCTTTTGGGAAAAGACAGCTCTTGCACAAGAGGAAAACCTCAGTAGTTTGCAACCCCTGGCACCAAACCCACTTCTCTTTCCCCTCAGCAAACCCCACTGCCTCGCTCCAAGGATGTTTTCAGTGCTCTAAAATAGTTCAGATGCTCCTGATGGAAAAAAAAGGGGGGGATTTTCCTTATTGACCATCATCCTTGCAGACAAAATCAGGTGCCTTTCCCCACCCTGAGTTTTTCCTCATATGCCTTTTTTACCCCTTCCTTAATAAAATCCAAGCCAATAAAGTGAAGATGAAAATACATTCATTAGGATTGATAACGCTCATTAAAACTGGCTGGGGAGGAAAGCACGAGTCCACTTCAGAGAAGTAAGGGGGGGAAATGTAAATTCTCCTGCATGGAAAGAGGATATTTCCTTAATCGCCCCAATCAAACACCGGCACAATTATCTGTGGCCAACCCAACGGGTTAAAATTATCCTCTTCATCTCCGGACACAGTAAGGAGCCGAAAAATGTTTCATTTTAATAAAAATGAAATCTGGACCCTGCAGAAACCAGCTTCACTAATGATGTGTTTACACAGAAAAAGACAATTTCTATTTAATGGTGATTACTAGCAAGAAGAAATTAAACTTCCCGGAGTAGATGGGTTAGAGATAATGGGAAGAAAAGAAAGTTATTGAGGGGGTGTAAATCAGGGGGGCTGAATCTGCATGTGATGCTCACTGGGAACGCATCCCTGCCTCCCGAGGCTAGTGTGTGTGGCTTTGTGCGCAGAAAACATGGTTATTTTGCATTGAGGACCTTTGTGCACGTGTGTGCTTCTGCACTGAGGTAAATATGGGTGTGCACGCACGTGCAGGTACGCAAATGCAAAGGTGCATGCAAGCAAGCACTTCCAAACATGCATCTGCAAACACAGACTCCTAGAATCACGGCATGAGTTGGGTTGGAAGGGACCTCAAAGCCCATCCAGTTCCAACACTTGCATGGACACCTCCCGCTGGATCAGGGGCTCCAAGCCCCATCCAGCCTGGCCTTGAACCCCTCCAGGGATGGGGCAGCCACCCCTGCTCTGGGCAACCTGGGCCAGGCCCTCCCCACCCTCACAGTAAAACATTTCTCCCCAAGATCTCATCTTAATCTCCCTTCTTCCAGCTCAAAACCATTCCCCTTGTCCTCTCCCTGCCCTCCCTGATCAAGAGACCCTCCCCAGCTTTCCTGCATCCCCTTTACATACTGGAAGCTGCTCTAAGGTGTCCCCAGATCCTCCTCTTCTCCAGGCTGAACAACCTCAACATGCACGCACACACACAAACCCGCACACACGGACATGCACACACACAAATGCACATGTGAGCACGAACTCACACATGCAAACATGCACTTGCAGTCACGCGCATGCAAGTGCATGCACATGCCCAGGAGCCTTCGCAGTAAAATCCTGATGGGTTTCTGCACATGCACCTCGCCAGGTCCCAGAGCAATGCTCCCAGGTGTCTGGGGTAACTTTTTTACTCCCACAATAGAATAAAAGAGCAAAACAGTGTCTGAAGGGCAGAATTCCAGGCTCTGCCTCATCACGGTATGGGTGCTCTTCCTTCCAGTTAATTTTTTTTCAATTATTCTTTTCTTCCAGGGCAAAAATTATCACTTTTTTCTTCCCAAAAGGCCAAGCCAAGATAAGATCTTTTCCCATTTGGCTCCTGCACAGGATGAAACAAGTTTTTGGTTCCACTTTGTGCCACGGCCGTTCCCACACCAACCTGTGCAAACCCATCCTGGGGCAAAACCATTTTGACATCGGGCTTTAACGTCTGCTCTTTCATAAAGCAGACCAAACATCTGCAGAACAAGCCCAGATGTGAGTCGTTCCCCCCCCCAATTCAGGAATTTCAGCTCCCAGGCACATAATAAGGCAGCGTCTGGGATGGTTTAATAATAGTAAAATTAAAATTGTTAGCAAAGCATAATGAAGAATGTACTCACAAGGAGGTTTGCAAAGAAAAACCAACCCTGAGATGAAGTCTCCGGGGAACTGTTGGTTCAGAGGAACAGTAAACAACGTGCAGAAATGCAACTTAATTATCTTTACAACCAGTGTACGCAACCGGCTGCTGCAGCTTTCGAGGGATGCGGGAGCAGCAAGGTGCCTGCATCCCCGTGCTGAAACCCCTTCAAAATAGGGAGAAAAAGGCTTTTTGCACAGCGCAGCTTGAATGTCAAGTTAAATGATGAAGTGTGGCAGCTCTGGCTCAGCGTTGGTGATGCTCAGACAATCACAAAATCATGGAATGGTTTGGGTTGGAAGGGACCTTAAAGCCCATCCAGATCCACCCTCTGGAACCTCCCACTGGATCAGGGGTTCCACGCTCCATCCAACCTGGCCTTGAACCCCTCCAGGGATGGGGCAGCCACCACTGCTCTGGGCAACCTGGGCCAGGGTGTCCCCATCCTCACACAAAAACATTTCTCCCTAAGATCTCATCTCAATCTCCCCTCTTCCAGCTGAAAACGGTTCCCCTCATCTTGTCCCTGCCCGCCCTGGTCGAGAGCCCCTCCCCAGCTTTCCTGCAGTCCCTTTCAGAACTGGAAGGCTTCATCCCATTTTCTCATTCACCTGGGCAAAACACAGCTTGTTGGCAATTATTTTGCTCTGTTTGTTTTTTTACTCTCATTATGGGAAGAAAAGTAAACACTTGGCTTGAATCTGATCAGGTCTGACCGCACACATGACCACATCCCCCCCACATTAACACCAGCCGGGGATCTGCCACCCTGCATCACTCACACAGCCAGGATGTTCCACTGTGAAAAACTGCTGAAAAAAACGGGGAATGGGGCATAAGACCTCCTACATTCAGCTCTTCACCCTATGCTCGAGAAAATCCAGACGTAGATTGAGTCTTTTACGAAGCACAACCCCCCTGCACTTCACTTTTGCATCAGCGAATGCTAAAATATCCAGCCAGAAGTAGATAAAAGCAGCAAGATGCCACACGTGGTGGATCGGGGAGGACAAGGGTCTGGTTTTTGCAAAGACTTAGTCTAGGCTGGAGCAGCTCAGAGGAACCTATGGGCAGTGGGACGAGCCAGCCCCATCGTAGCCATCGGAAGCGTATTTCTATATATATATTTACCTGTATAAGTTGGAAAATATGTTACATTTAAACTGAGGATGCTGGTGGAGATGCCGGCTAGGAGCAAAGCAAGGTTTACAATTGAAGCATGAGGACTGACTAGGATCAGATCAAGCATGCTGGAGAGGACCAAACCAGAGATGTTGGCTAGGATCAAACCAAGGATGCTGGAGAACATCAAACCGAAGATGTTGGCTAGGATCAAACCAAGGATGTTGGAGACGATCAAAGCAAGGATGGCAGATAAATTCAAACTTGTTGGTTCAAGCTGAAGAAAAGACGCTGTGTAGAACTGTACCAAGGCCACCAGCTAAAATCAAAGCAAGGATGCTGGGTAGGATCAAAGCAAGGATGCTGGGCAGAATTAAGTTCAGGACACTAGAATCAAGCCATGGGTGCTGGCACTTATCTAACCAAGGCTGCTGGCTACATACAAACCAAAGATGCTCACAAGGGTCAAAGCGAGGACACTGGCTTAGGACAGTACCTAGGAGCAAACTGAAAATTATGGCTAGAACTGATGCAAGCTAGAAGCAAACCAACGACGCTGGCTGGGATTCAACTAAGGATGCTGGTCAAAATCAAACAGAGGATGCTAACTAAAACCAAACTAAGGATGCTGGGTCAGATCAATGCAAGGATGCTGGCTGGGACTGAACCAAGGACCATAGCTAAAATCGAGCCAAAGATGGTGGGTCGGACTAAGGCGAAGATGCTGTCTAGGACCAACTCACAGATGGGAGCTGACATCAAACCAGCAGTGCTGGCTGGCCTTGAACCAAGTCCACAAGCTAAACACAAAGTGAAGACGCTGGCTAAGACCAAAGCAAGGACACTGGCTAAAAGCAAAGCTTGGTGACTCTCCATTTTGATCCAACTTTAATAAAAATGCAACTTTTTTCATCTCCTCCAGCTGCCAGCAGCCCATCAAGGCTCCATGCCGCTCCACAGCCCCTCTGGCGAGGCAGTGATGGGGGTTTATTAACCTGACTGAACTAGCTGGGAAAAACAGAGATGCTTTCTGGAACAGCTCAGGTCCCAAAAGATCCCTCCTGCTCGTGGCTCCAGAGCTAAGGCAGCCTCGGGATATCTGCATCATGCTGCCTGCGTGGTGCAGGCACGACTGTGAGTCAGCTCTACTCAAAACCCCACAGGCTGTTCCTTGCTGGCACACGTTTTGTCAGCAACAAGTCATTTGCTGCCACTGTTGAACTCATCACACAGCCCCGGCGCATGAACCTGGCGAGATTTTATAGAATCATGGAATCATGGAATGGTTTGGGCTGGAAGGGACCTTAAAGCCCATCCAGTTCCACCCCTGCCATGGGCAGGGACACCTCCCACTGGATCAGGGGCTCCAAGCCCCATCCAACCTGGCCTTGAACACCTCCAGGGGTGGGGCAGCCACCCCTGCTCTGGGCAACCTGGGCCAGGGCCTCCCCACCCTCAGTGTGAAGAATTTCTTCCTAATGTGCAATCTAAATCTCCCCTCTTTCAGTTCAAAACCGTTCCCATCATTCTATCTCTGCACTCCCTGACCAAGAGCCCCTCCTCAGCTTTCCTGGAGCCCCTTTCAGCACTGGAAGTTGCTCTCAGGTCTCCCAGAAGCCTTCTCTTCTCTTCTGTAGACTGAACAACCCCATCTCTCTCAGGCTGGTCTCATACAGGAGGTTCTCCAGCCTTTGGATCATCTCCATGGCCTCCTCTGGACTCGCTCCAACAGCTGCATGTCCTTCCTGTGCTGAGGACTCCAGCACTGGACCCCAGGCTCCAGGTTGGGTCTCACCAGAGCAGAGCAGAGGGGCAGAACTCCCTCCCTCACCCTGCCGGTTCCACTGGTTTGGACGCAGCCCAGGACACGGTTTGGCTTTCTGGGCTGTGAGCACACATTGCTGGCTCAGTTTTGGTCAAACGGTGTTTTTTACCCCAAATGCCTTGCAAAACACACACTAATAATTCCTACCTCAAAATCAGGGTTTGGCTCTTCATTACTGATGCTCCTCATTGAGGGATTCAGCTTTTATCAGAGGCTTCTAGCAAGCCCAAATGTGTCCCAAGAGCTCGTTATCCTCACTTGCTCCCCAAAACCCAGCCTTTAGTTCCCGAGCTCATTAGAAAAGCTCAATGTCCAGGGTTTTGGGGAGGTTTGTGGGGGCTTTTGACACCCGTTTGTATTGGTAACCCACTATTTGCATGGCTGAGTAATTCAGTCCAGCCACGTCCTTTACCCACCCTCCAAAAAAATTAATACTTGTTATTTTAAATTCAATTAACTGCTTTTTTAACTCTGTATTTTTTTAAAAATTAATTCTTTTTCTCAGAAACAGCAGATTTTTCATCACTTCCTGGGCTAGATATAACACCAGAAGTAACTCCAGGACAGAGAAAGCTGCAAAATACGGTGTTTTCCCTGTAAATCTAATAGCAATGCAACAGCTGGAGGGGAAAATGGTCCCAAACCCCACACCCAGATGACACCCAGCTTGCAAACAGGACAGAAAATAATTCCTCTGCTGAGCTTTGAAGCCAATGAAGTCACTTTACAACAATTTTCTGCCCCAAGATGAAGATAAATTAAGCCCCAGGTGTCACTAAAGCCATGTTCAATGTTGCATCCTATAAAAATATTAATTGCAAAATGGTTTTATAATTATTCTAATAAGGCTGTAGCTGCGGTATGATGAGATGTGATGCTCTGCAACCAAACCAGGCGCTTTTTTTTCCCATGCATTTGAGCGCCGAAAAGCTGCGATCTGGAGCCAGGGAGTTTTGGACGTGCGGTTATACGAGCTCTGTGCTTAATGACGGGTGCCTAATCAAGGCTGGGGAGCACTGGCTTCGTCAGGAGCCCCTGTGCCAAGTCTGCCCTGTTTTTTTGGGGGGAGGTGAGCATCCCTGGCCGTCTGGTTGCTCAGCCCAGCAAGGTCAGGTCTGCAATAATGCAGGATTTTGGCTCATTGGGTTGCAGCATCCTCATCCCATCAGGGCTGCTTTGTGCTCCGCATCAAAATAATCCCTAATAATAATATCCCAAATCAATTTGCCAATCAAACTGGTGTTTGTGTTCCCAGGGAAGGAAAAACTCTCTTAAATTCCTTGGAAACAAGAAGGGATGAAACAGGGAGGAGCGCGAGCCCCAAGCAGAGATGTTAAATAGGATGAGGAGGATGCTTGCAAAACAGGGATGAAGGCGTCTGTCCTGGCTGGCTGCTGAATAGCAAAGCGCCCCAATAGGACAGGGCAAAAATTAGCAAGAGCCATCAACTTAACGAAGTGAAGGTCTGGTGTCATCCCAGCGCAGGGTTAATGGAGCTCTGCAGCAGCAGCTGGCAGCCGCCTTCACAAAACATGCAGGATTTTGCCCCAAATCAGAAGCCGAACCACGCTGGATGTGAGGTGAGGATGCAAACGGCTGCACATCATCGCAGCCAGGTGTTGGTCGTGGCTTTCCCCTCTGCTGGGTGTATGACCTCCACCAAAATCTATCAAAGGGAGAGATTTTTGCAGAGATGAGCCTGAATTTGCACACATCTTGGATGCTTGAGCATCATCCAGCGCAAAGTGCCACCCTTGCCATCACCCAAAATTTTGCCATCCCAATTTTAGAGGTTTTTCTGCTTTCTAAATCTAAAATCACAGTTCAGGTCAGATAAAGCCAATCTAAGGTTCCCCCAGAAACAGTGTCATCATAAGTTCCCCAGTTTTGCAAAGCTGTTTGGCACCTACATGCGTTTCAGAAGGCTGCATGCCTTAAAAATGCCATTTTTCTAGGAAAGATCCCACTGCACACACCTTGCTAGAAGGTCAGTCAGATCTGTAAAAAGAGAAATGTTCTTGAGACCTTTGAGATCATTGAGTCCAACCATCCAGGTCCACTGCTAAATTGTATCCCTGAGCACCTCATATGCCTGGCCTTCAAACCCCGCCAGGGATGGGGATGCCACCACGGTCTGAGAGCCCTTTCACTGAAGGTGTTTTTCCTGCTGTCCAACCTAAACCTGCCCTGGTGCAACCTGAGGCCGTTTCCTCTCGTCCTATCACCCATCACTCGGGAGAAGAGCCCAGCACCCACCTCACCACAATCTCCTTTCAGGAGCTTCAGAGAGTGACAAGGTCTCCCCTCAGCCTCCACTTCTCAACAGCCCCAGGTCCCTCGGCTTCTCCTCACAACCCTTGTTCTCCAGACCCTTCCCCAGCTCCATTCCCTTCTCCGGATGCGCTTCAGCCCCTCAAGGTCCTTCTTGGAGTGAGGATTTGAGGTGTGGTCTCACCTAATTGCAGAAGACCGGTGTTATAATAACGATCCAGTGGACAGATGCAATGTACCCACTATACCCAATACATATCCAGTACAAATATCCCACCTTCTGGTAGCATTAACCCTTTCAACTCCTGGGTTTTATCTGCTTTATCAAACTTCTGTACCTTTCTCAAAAATCCCTACTTTTCTTTAGTTTTTGGCTTTTTCCCCTCCACCACAACAGCGATAATTCACATATTTCTATGATGAGCAATCTCCAGAGTAAAGCATTTTCCCCTCCATTTTGAGGTGTCCCTTGTACCTTGCTTCCAAAAATAGCTATTTTTTGCAGATCTAGCAGGCGTGATGCTTACCAAAGTGATGTGGCCATTTCAACCTGAGTTTTACCCATTTTTCAACACCTACCCAAACTCCTGCTCACTCAAGTGGTGCCTCTGGCTCTGAGTATTTCCCTCAACTGGAAATTTTCCATTTTGGAAGCTTTTTCCATCAGTTCCCAGACGGATTTTGCTTTGCTGTGAAGCCTCACTCCTGTGCTAATGATGTCTGTGTTGGGGCGCTTCGGCCCCGAGCATCCTGCTATGGCCAAGGGTTCCAATTTGTCTTTTTTAGCCAAAAAAATAAAGTCCTAGTGGGAGTGAATGCTTTTTTTTTTTTTTTCCAAATAAAAAACCCGGAGTCTCAGCTTCCAACTCCACGTGGTACCAGGATGGATCCCACCTCCAGCCCAGCCCCTGGACCACAACTGCATCCAGCAAAAGAAAGGGAAAGGACGGGGAAAATGGAAAAAAAGGAAGGTTGGGGAAAATTGGAAAAAAAATTGAAAAGAAGTTTTTATAAATAAAAATAATGCTGAAATAGTATCTGTTTAAGGAGAGAAAATCCAGCAAGCCTTCAGGCTTCAAAGAAAAAACCAAAAAGCTTTCCCTCTGCCCCTGGCTGCTGGGCCAATAATACTGGTAGCAGAAACAGATATTTTCTGGCAATAAATCAATGATATTGCTATATATATCTGTATGAGTATTGCTATTATAAATAACCTACACTATATAATATATAGGGACATAAGGATTATATAATAATTATAATAACTATATAATAATAATAATAAAGGATGGGATGGCATACAGAGGCACCTGGACAGGCTGGAGAAGTGGGGCTGCACGAACCTTATGAGGTTCAGCAAGGCCAACTGCAAGGTCCTACATCCGGGTCAGGGAAATCCTCGATTTCAATACAGGATGGGAGATAATGTGATTGGGAGCAGCCCTGAGGAGAAGGACTTGGGGTGCTGGGGAACGAGAAGCTCCACATGAGGCAGCAACAGGCGCTCAGCCCAGAAACCAACCACGTCCCAGGCTGCAGCCACAGCAGTGGGAGCAGCAGGTCAACAGAAGGGATTCTGCCCCTCTATTCCTCTCTTGTAAGACCTCATCTGGAGTATTACATACCCTTCTGGAATCCTCAGCATGGAGAGGGAGCTGTTAGAATGGGTGCAGAGGGGGCCGTGAAGATGATTGGAGGGCTGGAGCACCTCCCATGCAAGGACAGGCTGAGAGAGTTGGGGTTCTCAGCCTGGAGAAGACAAGGCTCCAAGGAGACATTATAGTGACCTTCCAGTACCTGAAGGGGATACAAGAAAACTGGGAGGGTTCTGTTTACAAATGCATAGAGCGATAGGACTGGGGGCATAAACTGGAGAGGGGCAGATTTGGACTAGACATAAGGAAGAATTTCTTCACAACGACAGTGGGGAGGCCCTGGAACAGGTTACTCAGGGAAGCTGTGGCTGCCCCATCCCTGGAGGTGTTCAAGGCCAGGTTGGATGGGCCTTGAGCAGTCTGATCTAGCGGAAGGTGTCCCTGTCTACAGCGGGGGTGGAACTGGACGGGCTCTGAGGTCCCTTCCAACCCAATCTATTCCATGACTCTATGAATTCTTAGCAATACAACAAGGAGAAGCGTAAGGTCCTACACCTGGATCAGGGTAACCTGCTATTTCAATACAGGATGGGGGAGCCGCCCTGACGAGAAGGACTCAGGGTGATTGGGGATGAGAAGCTCCACATGAGCGGATGAAGTGCTCTTGCAGCCCAGAAACCACCTGTGTCCTGGGCTGCATCGCAAGAAGCATGGCCAGTGGGGTTGGGGAGGGGATTCTGCTGCTCTGCGCTGCTTTGCTCTGCTCTGGTGAGACCCCACCTGGAGTCCTGTGTCCAGTTCTGGAGTCCCCAGCATAAGAAGGACATGGAGCTGTTGGAACAGGTCCAGAGGAGACCACAGAGATGATCCAAAGCCTGTGAGGACAGGCTGAGAGAGTTGAGGTTGTTCAGCCTGGAGAAGAGAAAGCTATGGGGAGGCCTTAAAGCAGCTTCCAGTGCCTGAAGGGAGCTACACAAAAGCTGTGGAATTGTAGAATTCCAAGATTCTATGAATACGGACTCACTATTTATCAAGCATTGTTTATTGATACACTGCTTATGGAATGACAGAATCTTGGAATCATGCCATGCTTTGAGTTGGAAGGGACCTTAAAGCCCATCCAGTTCCACCCTCTGCCGTGGGCAGGGACACCTCCCACTGGATCAGGGGCCCAAGCCCCATCCAACCTGGCCTTGAACCCCTCCAGGGATGGGGCAGCCACCACTGCTCTGGGCAACCTGGGCCAGGGCCACCCTGTCCTCAGTGTGAAGAATTTCTTCCCAATGTCCAATCTAAATCTTCCCCCTCCCAATTTAAAGCCATTGCCCCTCATCCTATCCCTGCACTCCCTGATCACGAGCCTCCCTCCAGCTTTCTGGAGCCCCTTTCAGCACTGGAAGCTGCTCCAAGGTCCCTATGGGGCCTTCTCTTCTCCAGCCTGAACAACCCCAACTCTCTCAGCCTAACCTTATATCAAACACTAGATATTTCTATAACACAGAATTATGTAATGTAGTTAATTATAAATATGTGTATGTCATGCTAATATGTTATTACAGCAGCGTTATATCACAGATACATTATATATTATAGTAATGCATTATTATACAGCAACGTTATTATATTACTAGGTATCATATATTTTTATAATATATAAATATACACATTATATTTATAGCCATAAATAGAGCCTATCATTAGATATAGCAAAAGGAAAAGGGAAGGATGCCAGCTTTTGCAAGCCAGCAGGAATTTAGAGGGACAACACATGTAAAAAAATCAAATAAAGCCCAGGAAGGTTCTAGCTTGGATACGGGGACACTCCACGTGCATCACGGTGCTGCTGCAAATACCCTGGTCCCTACCACCCACCCAACACCAACCCAGAGCCAACCCCCTGTAACCTGAGGAAGGTTATCCCGTAAAATCAAAGAAGCTATTTAAACATCTTTTCTCTCCCCTTTTTTTTTTTCGCCCAGAGCCGGAGTTGGGAATCCATTAGCCTTTAATGAAGTGAAACCCTCATCTTGCCGGAGCCACCTCATTTAGCGCAATTGTTTCGCAGCCATTACGGAAAGACAATTACAAGGAAGCGGCGAGAGTAATTGGAAATGCTGGCGGGAGTTGGGCGAAATGATAATAAATAAAAATATTCCCCCTAATGAGCTTGCCAGGAGGGGGGTGGGCTGGAGAAAATCAACATAATTAGAACTGAACCTCAGCGAGGAAAAATAGACAGCAGGGTGGCGAGCACTCAGCACGCAGAAAAGGGGGAAAAGTGGAGAAAACTTCATTTTTTGTCCCAAAACCAGCAGGAAAAAAATACTTTTCCTACCTGTTCAAAGCTATCGGCTGCAAAAATGGGTTGGAAAGGTGGATGCTGCCCATGGGGATGCAGGTGATGCTCCTCTGCTACCCAGCCCAAGACGGGTTTGCTCTTCCATATTCTGCTCCAGGCTGAAATTAAAGCAAAAACAAGGCTTAAAAATGTGATGGTTTTGCTGGCGGGACAGCTTGGAGGAGCACCATCAGGTAACAGGGATTTCTCCACCACAGACGGGGGTTTTGGGGCAATTTGCAAAGAAATACCATTATTTTAGACAAAGGCTGTATTATTGCACTAGTCACTGAGAATAAATGAGCATTACGGATGGCATCTGGGGGTCTTTGCTTTGAAAAGGAAAGAAAAAGGGTAATTCTCATTCAAAACCCTGCACAAGCGGCCAGCAGTGGGTTCCTTGCTTGCTTCTAGAACCCCAGCTTCTTCCCCCAAAATAAGATCTGTTTCCTGCACAAGCATCCTGGCTCTGTCCCCATCCTCATCCCACCTTGATGTTGCTCTAACAGCTCCTCCAAAGTAGTGGGCAGCCAAAAAAATCCTTTCAATTGGGACTTCATACCCAAAAAAGCCAGTCAGATGGGGGCTTGGAGCAAAAAAAAGTCCAAACCTCACCATTTAGGCAGCAATTTGCAGCAAAAAAGATCTTTAAATTGCAGGTTTGCATCCAAAAAAGCCATTCAGGCAGGGAAATGCAACAAAACAGGGAACAGGAAAAAAAGTTCTTTAAACGGGGATTTGCAGCAAAAAAGTCCTTCAACAAAGTGTTTGCACCAAAAAGAGGAATTTGAACA
This sequence comes from Phaenicophaeus curvirostris, assembly GCF_032191515.1. NCBI lineage: Eukaryota > Metazoa > Chordata > Aves > Cuculiformes > Cuculidae > Phaenicophaeus > Phaenicophaeus curvirostris. Next base: position 376,389 of record NW_027206691.1, read on the forward strand.
GAGGTTTGCATCCCAAAAAGCCTATAAAACGGGATCTGCACCAAAAAGTGCCTTCAAACAGGGGTTTTATACCAAAACAGGGCTTTGCAACAAAAAAAAAGTCCTTCAAAAACTCTTTTCCTCCCAAAAAGCCTCCCCAGCACCTTCCCCCTTCGCTCCCATTCTCCATCCGTGCAGTATCTGCCCCAAAATTCAGCTCAGCTGTGGGGGAAAACCCCCTCAGGAATTCTGGTTCTTCCTATAATTTCTTTCCTGCTTGGAGTCTGCAATCCCGCCGGGGCGCACAGGGCGACCAACGGCGCGGTGAGCATCCCAAGCTCTGAGTTGGATGCTCCCAAACATAAAATACCTCCCAAAATAATAAAATACCCCCCAAAAATTAATAAAATAGCCTCCAAAATAGTAAAATATCCCAAATAAGTAACAAAATACCCCCCAATTAATAAAATACCCTCCAAAATATTTAAATACCTTGAATAAATAACAAAATATCCCCAAAATAATAAAATGTTCCAAATAAATGACAAAATCACCTCCCAAATAATAAAAGATCCAAATTCAATAAGAGAATACTGCCCAAAATAATAAAATAACCTGAATAAATAACAAAATAACCCCCCAAATAATAAAATACCCTGAGTAAATAACAAAATACCACCCAAAATAATAAAATATCCTGTGTAAATTACAAAATAACACCTCAAATAATAAAATATCCTGAATAAATAACAAAATAACCCCGCAAAACAATCAACCACCCCAAATCCCGGCTCCAGCCCTCAGGAGCGAAGGTGACTTTCATTTAAAAGCCACACACGCTTTTTTCCTCGCCAACCTCTGGCCGGATCGTTATCACAGAGCGCGATCGCAGATAAAACAGTTCCATTTCATTTTATTTTCCTTATAGCAGGACCTTTCCGCGGTGCGGGACCCCCTCCCCACTCCCATGGAAGTCGCCTCACGCTGAGAGTTAATGTTTCGATGATGTATATATTTTTCGCTAACGTATATCTTTTTTTAACGTTAATTTTCCATATTTCTCCTCGGTCACCAATTATTTTGCTCTCACAGGGGTGATCGCGATCCTTCCTTCGCCTTTCTGCCTTCCGTAAGGCACAGGTGACGCTCAGGCCACAATACCACGAATTAACATCATATTAAATCATATTAAATAGTATTATATTGTATGAAACATTACTAGATCTTATTAAATATCATTCATTATCATTGAATGTTACTTAATATCCTGCAAAGCTGCATGCACAAATTTAGGAGCTGCAAAAGACCTCTGCTGCCGAGCTGGGATGCCGCAGTGGATACCAGTGGGAGACGCCGGGTGAAGTTCCTGCAGAATAAGGGAAAATTGGTCGATTTTGGAGTTTTTTAGCTCATGGATGGTAGAGGAAGGGAGAGGGAGGCAGCCGTGGTGGCTGTAGGGCGCTGGAATGGGAATATGGATGGAGAAGAACTTGAGGCGTGCAGGGAGCGAGCAGGGGAACAGCAGAGAACCATAGAATTGTTTAGGTTGGAAAAGACCTTGAAGATCACAGAGCTCAACTAGAAACCCAGCACTGCCAAGCCACCACTCAACCACGGCCCTGAGTACCACATCTACACAGCTTTTAAACACCTCCAAGGATGGAGACTCCACCACTACCCTGGGCAGCCTCTGCCAGGGCTTCACCGCTCTGTCAACAAAGAAATTTTTCCTAATATCCAACGTAAACCTTCCCCGGTGCAACTTAAGGCCATTTCCTCTCATCCTACCTCTTGTTACTTGGGAGAAGAGACCAGCATCCACCTCACCACAACCTGCTTTCCAGGAGCTGCAAGAGCGATTAGGTCTTCCTTCAGCCTCCTCATCTCCAGACCAAACAGCTCCAGGTCCCTCACCAGTCTCCAAACGCCAGGGCTCCAGCTCCTTCCCCAGCTCCATTCCCTTCTCCAGACGTGCTCCAGTCTCTCAACGTCCTTCTTCTAGCTAGAGGCCCAAAACTGAACCCAGGATTCGAGGTGCAGCCTCAGCAGAGCCGAGTCCAGGGGGACGATCCCTGCCCTGCTCCTGCTGGCCACCCCATGGCTGATCCAAGCCAGGATGCTGTTGCCCTTCTTGCCCACCTGGGCCACTGCTGGCTCATGTTCAGCCGCTGTCAGCCAACAGCCCCAGCTTCTTTTCCATGGGGCAGCTTTCCAGCTGCTCTTCCCCAAGCCTGGAGCATTGCTTCAGGTTGTTGTGTCCCAAGTGCAAGACCCTGCACTTGGCCTTGTTGAATCTCATCCCACTGGTCTCAGCCCATGGATCCTGTCCCGATCCCTCTGCAGAGCCTCCCTGCCCTCCGGCTGATCAACTCTTCCACTCAACTTGGTGTCATCTGCAAACTGACTGAGGGAGCACTCAATCCTCTCATCCAGATCATGGATGAAGATGTTGAACAGAACCTGCCCCAGCTCAGATACCTGGCGACACCACTTGTGACCGGTCGCCGATGGGCTTCAGCTCTGTTCCCCACAATTCTCTGGGCTCAGTCTTCTTTTTACCCAGCAAGAGCACACCTGTCCAAGCCATGAGCAGATGGTTTCTCGAGAAGAATGCCATGAGAAACAGTGTCCAAGGCTTCACTGAAGTCCAGGCAGACATCATTCACAGCCTTTCCCTTGTCCACCAGGCGGGTCATCTGGTCATGGAAGAAGATCAGGTTGGTCAGGCTGGACCTGCTCTTCATGAACTGCCGGCTGTGCTTGATCCCTGGTTGGCCTGCACTTGCCTGGTGAGCCCCTCAAGATGAACCACTCCATGACCTTTCCCAGCATTATGAGGCCAGGCTGAGAAGCCTGCAGGTCTCCCGATCCCCCTTCCAGCCCTTCTTGTAGATTGGCGTCACATTGGCAGCCTCCAGTCTGGGACCTCCCTGGTCAGCCAGGACTGCGGATAAATGATGGAGAGAGGCTCGGCAAACTCCTTCACCAGCTCCCTCGGTGCTCTCAGATGGACCCCATTTGGTCCCACTGAGTGTCCAGGTGGTGTAACAGGTCACGAACTGCTTCCTCCTGGATTAGGGGCAGGGGGTTTATCCTCCTCCCCATCCCCGTCTTCCAGCTCAGAGGGCTGGGTGCTCAGAGAACAACCGGCCTGACTGCGAAAGACTGAGGTGAACAAGGCATTCAGCACCTCAGCCTCTTCCTCGTCCTCTGTCACTGGGTTTCCCCCCACATCCACACAAGGCTGGAGATTCTCCTCAGCCACCGTTTGCTGCTGATCTAATTATAGAAACATTTTTTATTGTCCTTCACCTCAGCAGCCAGATTAGCTTCTAGTAGGGCTTTGGCCCTTCTAATTATCTCCCTGCACAACATCACAACATCTTTGTAGCCCTCCTGAGTTCCCTGCTCCTGCTTCCAAAGACCGTAAACTCTCCCCAGAGGGTGGTGGAGCACGGGAACAGCTCCCAGGGAAGCAGTCACAGCACCAAGCCTGACAATATTCCAGAAGCCTTTGGCCAATGCTCTCAGACACATGGTGTGGATGTTGGGGTTGTCCTGCGTGGGGACAGGAGCTGGACTCCATGAGCCTTATGAGTCCCTTCTGACTCAGGACATTCTGTGATTCTATGATAAAGAGACCAAAGTCTACCCTCCAGCAGCCCAAGGTGGCCATTCTGCTGAACCCTCCTCACTTCTCCAAGAACTAAGAACTCCATCATTTCATGATCCCTGTGCCCAAGGTGGCCTCCAACCACCATGTGCGTGGGAGGATCATAGAATTGTTAAGGTTGGAAAAGACCTCTAAGCTCATCCAGTCCAATCATCAGCCCAGCCTCACCGTGCCCACTAAATCATATCTTCAAGTGCCACATCTACACATTTTTTGAACTCCTCCAGAAAAGGAGACTCCACCACTGCCCTGGGCAGCCTCTGCCAGGGCTTCACCACTCTGTCAATAGAAATATTTTCCTAATCTCCAGTCTAAACTTCCCCTGGCACAACCTGAGGCCATTTCCTCTCATCCTGTCCCTTCTCACTTGGGAGAAGAGACCTGCACCCACCTCACCACAAACTCCTCTCCTGGAGCTGGAGAGAGCAATGAGATCTCTCCCCAGCCTCCTCTTCTCCAGACTCAACAGCCTCAGGTCCCTCAGCTGTTCCTTGTAAGACTTGTCCTCCAGCCCCTTTCCCAGGCTCATTGCCCTAAGGATGGATGAACGGGAGGCTGAGGCAAGGAGGTGTGCAAGGGGGTGTGCAGGGATGGGTGGATGGGTGATCAGGATGGGTGATCAGGAGTGTGAAGTGTGGAGGGAAGCATCCATGGGAGCTGGGAATAGGATGGGAGTGGGAAAGGGGTTTACATGGGCGCATACATAGAGAACGCACATGGCACCTGGGACTGAGCATGGGTGGGAGCTCAAGGTGTGCAAGGAAGCGTGCATGGGAGCTGCGAGTAGTCGTGGATGGGAAAAGGATTGTGCGTAGGAGAACACAAGGAGAATGCACAGGAATGCACATGGGACCTAGAACTGTGCATGGAGGTCTGCAAGGAATTAGAATCAAAGAATAATAGAATCACTAGGTAGGAAAAGACCTTTGAGATCATCGAGTCCAACCATACCTGCCCACTACTGAACCAGATCCCTTTTAAACCCCTCCAGGGATGGTGACTCCATCACCTCCCTGGGCAGCCTCTGCCCATGCCCAAGAACCCTTTCAGTGAAGACATTTTCCCTGATGTCCAATCTGAACCTGCCCTGGTGCAAGTTGAGCCCATTTTGTCTCATCTTACAACCAGCACCCACCCCCCGACAACCTCCTTCCCTGGAGCTGGAGAGAGCAGTGAGGTCCCCCATCAGCCTCCTCTTCTCCAGGTTAAACAGCCCCAGGTCCCTCAGCTGCTCCTCATAACCCTTGTTCTCCAAACTGCACGTGGATGGGAGCTTGAGATGTGCAAGGAAGCAAGCACAGAAGGGAGCTGGAAGCGTGCACAGGAACGTGCCAAGGAACATGCCCAGGAGAAGAAGCACAAGGAGCAGGACAGGAGCTGGGAGCGCGCCCAGGGCAGTGGTGGGACTGCAGATGGGAGCATGTGTGTGTGGGGAGCCTGCAGGGAATGCACCCAGGAGGCTCTCCCAGCACGTAGCCACAAACAGGAATGACACAAAGAGAAAAAGAGGCTTGTAGGAAATGTGCAAAAAAGCTGATTTTCAACAAAATTTTCTTTCTTCTCCTTCCAGGAGAAGCAAAAGCCAAAGCCACGTTCAACAGTATAAAACTACATGTTTGGGTTTTATTCCCATTTAAGTGTACATCCGAGCCACCGCCAAACACTCCAGTGGCACCAAATTTTGCTGCCAAAATCTGAAATTTCACTCAACAGCACCCCTTTGCCCAAGGGGTCTCTCGGCGCCCACTCAAAATCCCATGGGATTTGCCAGATTTGGGAAAATCCACAGCACTCCTGCCGCCACCAACCGGCCAGTGATGCTTTGAGAAGGCACGGCATCACCTTTGCACAGATGCGACGCTGGGGCAGTGAGCAGCCCTGAACTACTACTACTACTACTACTACTACTACTACTACTACTACTACTACTACTACTACTACTGCTACTACTACTATTATTATTATTGTTGTTGTTGTTATTATTATTATTATGGGGTAATTTCTGTGTGAAAATGTAGAGTGAATCAACATCACAGCTGTTGGCACACTGGGCTATCAGTTCCAAGCAAAGTGCAAGAGAACTGGCTGTGCAGTAATATCTATATATAAAAAATATATATACAGTTATATATTATACAGAGAATTATATAAGTTTATGGTATAAATAGCATATAAATATACATAAACATATAGTTATGTATTCTATATCATGTATATATGTATTATCATGTATGTTATATATTATATATCATGTATATTTACATATATTTATATAACTGTATATTTATTGTACTTGTTAAACATATATTAGATATTATAAATAAATTATAAACAGATGGAGTTAATATAGTTTATTCTACATATTTACTATAAAATTATATATTATCTATCTTATGTATTACCTATGTTATCCATTATATACAATAAAAATTGGGTTAATATAGTTTATCATATAGTTAAGCTATATAGTTTATCATAAACTATAATAATATGATAACATATAATATAATGATATATAAGATACAATAACATATAAATAATATAATTGTTCATTTCTTAGAGTTTTATATATACTGTATTATATATGATACAGAGGCATAGATATCAAAGCATAGAGGCATAGAGCCCAATGGGATGAGGTTTAACAAGGCCAAATGCCGGGTCCTGCACTTGGGGCACAACAACCCTGAGCAGCTCCAGACTAGGAGAAGTCTGTCTAGAAAGCTGCCTGGAGGAGAGGGACCTGGGGGTGTTGGTTGACAGCGACTGAACATGAGCCAGAAGTGGCCCAGGTGGCCAAGAAGGCCAATGGCATCTTGGCTTGGATCAGAAACGGCGTGGCCAGCAGGTCCAGGGAGGTTCTTCTCCCTCTGGACTCGGCACTGGTGAGACCGCTCCTCGAATCCTGTGTTCAGTTCTGGGCCCCTCCCAACAAGAAGGATCTTGAGGCTCTGGAGCGAGTCCAGAGAAGAGCAACAAAGCTGGTGAGGGGGCTGGAGAACAGGCCTTATGAGGAACGGCTGAGAGAGCTGGGGGTGTTTAGCCTGGAGAAGAGGAGGCTGAGGGGAGACCTCATTGCTCTCTACAACTCCCTGAAAGGAGGTCGTGGAGAGGAGGGAGCTGGCCTCTTCTCCCAAGTGACAGGGGACAGGACAAGAGGGAATGGCCTCAAGCTCCACCAGGGGAGATTTAGGCTGGACATTAGGAAAAAATTCTTCACAGAAAGGGTCATTGGGCACTGGCAGAGGCTGCCCAGGGAGGGGGTTGAGTCACCTTCCCTGGAGGTGTTTAAGGGATGGGTGCACGAGGTGCTAAGGGGCATGGTGTAGTGTTTTATAGGAATGGTTGGACTGGATGATCCGGTGGGTCTCTTCCAACCTGGTTATTCTATGATTCTATGATATCCTATACACTATATTATATAGATTATGAATACATAATATGGGTGCTGTATCATCTATACGACTATAATACCTACATATCATACGAGGTCCAGCACAAAGCAAACCCTGAGGCTGCGCCTGTAACTCTTTAATTAACAAATTAAGGCCACCCGCTCCAACCACGCTCACAGCGCTCCCGCACACAGTGCCGCCAGTGTCCAGTGCCATCCCGCACAGTGTCTCCTGGAAGAGCGTTGAGGATCTCCATTGCTTTGGTTCTCACACCTCCTACCGACAGAGCATGGGCTCCTTGGAGCCCTGACGGGGTCTGTGGGCAGAGGTGGCCGGGATGGGGACCAGGGTGGGTGCTCAGCACCGCAATGTTGGTGTGAGATGCTTCTCAGGTGGCACAGGGTCTGGTGCAACCTCACTCACATACAAGGACATTTCCGACCGAGGGTACAGAAACATCTTCATTGAACACGCGCCCAACGGCATGGTGTGAAGTGATGGAGCTGAGCCCTGTCTGGCTGAGACAGGTCAGGTTGTGACCTATCTCTCTGTCTCTGCCCTCCCAGTCTAATGTCTAGTCTAAATCTGTCCCTCTCCAATTTAAAACCATTCCTCCTCATCCTATCACTCCAAGCCTTTACAAAAAAGCCTCTCCCCAGCTTTCCTGGAACCCCTTTCAGGGCAGGAAGCTGCTCAAGGTCTCCCTCCAACCTTCTCGAGCCTGGAACGATCTGATTGCATGCAACCCCCATAGACAAGTTTTTATGTGTTTTTATACAAATATATATATAATGCAAATATGTATGAAAATATATATATGGGCAGAAACATAGTTATTATTTATCTATTAGCTCTTACTCATTCTTATAGAGTACGCATCATACATCATATATTGTATATAGGACCATAGAATGGTTTGGATTGGAAGGGACCTCAAAGCCCACCCAGTTCCACCCTCTGGAACCTCCCACTGGATCAGGGGCTCCAAGCCTCATCCAACCTGGCCTTGAGCACCTCCAGGGACGGGGCAGCCACTCCTGCTCTGGGCAACCTGGGCCAGGGCCTCCCCACCCTCACAGCAGAACATTTCTTCCTGAGATTTCATCTCAATCTCCCCTCTTTCAGCTCAAACCTGCTCCCTCTCCTCCTATCCCTGAACACCCTGATCAAGAGTCCCTCCCCAGCTCTCCTGCAGCCCCTTTCAGTTCTGGAAGCTGCTCTAAGGTCTCCCCAAAGCCTTCTCTTCTCCAGGCTGAAGAACCCAAACTCTCAGCCTGTCCTCACAGCAGAGGTGCTTCAGCCCTCGCATCATCCTAGTTTCCTCCTCCGGACCCGTTCCAACAGTTCCATCTTCTTCTTATCTTGGGGATTCCAGAACCGGACACAGGACTCCAGGTTGGGTCTCACCAGAGCGGAGCAGGGAGCAGAATCCCCTCCCTCCCTGCTGGTCCCAGCTCATGTGGAGCTTCTCCCCCAGCATTCTGTTCTATATTCTGCTGTATACTGTACATCGACTATACGTATGATACGTATTTTATGCAAAATCTGTGGTTCAGCCCACAGGTTAAATAAAATTCATACGCTTTACGTCAAAACCTCTGCTTCAGCACTTAAAGATACTCCAGAAGCTGCAAAAAGACCCTAAATCTTTGCTCTCTGCAGCAAGACATCCCCACACGGGCAGTGCATCCCTCTCCCCATCTAAATTCACATTCTTTACACTCATTTTATGACACAGCTGAGATTTATTTCCAGGATCAGGATCTTGCACACGAGTCATTAATGGGGATCATTTTTCCTTTCACAGAAATATAGACTAATAACAGTATTTGAGATTTCAAGATATAATATCTCAGTCCCATTTCTCAATTCATATATCGTGAGGAATACTCATATTTGAGATATGTGAGAGCATCTCATTTATAGGATCGATTTTATTCCATCCTATTCTATTTAATCTGAAGCAAATTTGCTCAGAGATTCCACAGGGGCTGGTGGAAATGGGGATTCTTAGGATTAAAAAACAGCATTGCGATACAGATATAATATCCAACCTAACTGCACAATTTCCATCAAATGGGATTTGCCTGAATTTGTGAGAATTTCCTTCCTGAAACTCCTGAATCAATTTTCCTGAATTTCCTGAAATTAACGAATTCATTTTCCTAGATTTATTGAATTTACTGAATTTATTTTCCTGAATTTCCTTTCTTCATTTTCCTAAATTTCCTGATTTTGCAGGATTTTGCTCTCCCGGTGTTGTGGCTCTTTGAAGAAAATCCAGTTTATTCTGAAATAAATCCGCCTGTTGCTGAAACATCCTCAAACCCCAGTGAAAAATTCTGGAGCTATTTTAGAGCCTCAAAACCCCATTCTGATTTTTCCCAATCAACCAATCCTAGAGAAGCCAAAACCCTTCTGAATTTGGTACTTTGCAACCACAAACACATCAATTGTTTGATGCATGAGGATCCCAATGCACAGCTGCACTAGAGCAAAAAAGGGGATGGAGGGAGTGACTCCTCTGTATTTTGGGGGGATGGAAAAGCTTTTTTAGGGTTGCAAAAAATTAATTAATCTGCCAAGGCGATGTTTGTATCCCGTGTCCCCGTGGGCTTTTTTGCAAGCCGAGTGGAAAGGTTGATTTAGCCAGCAGCGGCAACGGCTTCACAAACATTTCCCCCTATCCTGCAGGGAGAACCACACCGACCAAAAGGAGATTTAATTAGCAAAAATCTCGTTAGCCAAACGAAATTATCCGTAAGACAATACTCCTCTGGACAGGGGGTATGATTAAACAAAGCCATTAATTGAGAACGGCGCTCCAGCAGTCAGCTCGTCTCAAGGCTGGGGGGGCGTTTTGGAGAGGGAGGGAGGTGTTAATGGTGAGACCCCTCCGTGCTCCTCGAAAAGCCCTTGAGCATCTCATCAGTGCCTTGATTGCATCATGCAAATTGCAAGCCAGCACGCGCCGACCCACCGCCTGTTTTTTAGTTTCACTGCCCCCCAAAATAGGAAAAAAACCCGTATTTTGGAGGCGCATGGGCAGGAATCCCCGAATTTAGGTTGGGGGCCAGATTGGTACCCACCAGACCAGCGCACCTGCTGAGCACTGTGATGCAAACTCTATTGTTTAAAGTTATTTTAAGATATTTTAGTATTAATTCCAGCTCTTACTCAAGGTTTTTCACCCTAAGGCTGCAGGCGTGTTCACACTGGTCCCTAATGATGCCTGGGAGTGCCGCAGCTTCCACATGTCGTAACGCTAACAGCGTTCGTTTAGACAGCACAGCACTACAGGGAAAGCTAAAATAGCTGATAGCACAAGCTGCCGTGCTTAATAATTCCCCGTGATTTAAAATCGGAGGTTATAACAACCGGTTGGAGGAGAGGAACGTCACTGTTCTCTTAACCTTTTGCTTTATTAGTGTATTACAGAGCCACCTATAAAAAGCATCAATTCAAGGCAAGAGGAGCCTTACCTTTTCCAGGAATTGCTCCAGAACCCCTTAAAATGGAGGAAAAAAAGGAAAAACCTCATAAAATAAGCACCCAGTGAGCACTCAGGGTTTATACACTCATATATATATGAATGGTCAGGGAACTCGTGCCTGTGCCGCCCCAGCAGTATCCTCCATCTCCAATTTGTAGCATTCCTAAAATGAAACTTTTTCTCCCCGCCATCCCAAGCAACGCCTGGAGGAAAGATGCAATATTGCCACCACCATCCCAAAACATCAGGAATTTGGGGTTTTTTTGGAGCAGTGTGAAGACGAACTCAGAGCAAACAGTTCAGGGAGGCATCGGGTACTGGGGCAGCGAGACAACGGAGTGGGCTGACAGCGGATGCTGAAGGAATGACTCACCTGTGCCGGCGGCAGGAGCAAGTAATTAAGAAATCCCAATTAAATCCAGGCCAGCAGAGCCTTGCGACCACAGAAGCGGGTATGCAAACACCCCTGCTAACAGCACCCTCTAATTCTGGACAAATCCACGGTTTCAATACAGGCTGGAGGATGATGTGATTGAGAGCAGCCCTGAGGAGAGGAACCTGGGATGCTGGGGATGAGAAGCTCCACTTGAGCTTTCAGGAAGAAATATTCTGCCGTGAGGGTGGGGAGGCCCTGGCCCAGGCTGCCCAGAGCAGGGGTGGCTGCCCCATCCCTGGAGGGTTCAAGGCCAGGTTGGATGGGGCTTGGAGCCCCTGATCCAGTGGGAGGTGTCCCTGCCCATGGGAGTGGTAGAACTGGATGGGCTTTAGATCCCTTCCAACCCAAACCATTCCATGATTCTGTATCATATTCCCCAAAATACACATATAGTTAATATTATACTATAAAACATTAATTTATATATATCAGCGACTATAATATTGTACAATATTTCCCCTATTTATTATATTCCCCAATACATTCACTCAACATATTCCTTAATACCATATATATATAAAATACATATTGTATTCCTCAATACAAATACATATGGGTAATGCAATATAATATGTATTTTATAAAAGTCCCCATAAACACACACATATATATATAATATATTATAATATATAACATTACCCAATCTATTCCCCCAATCTATTTATTGACATTATAGATAAATTAAAAATACATTTACTATTCCTCAATAAATACATGTTCCCTCTTCCTCATACAGGATAACCCTGCAACAAAGCAGGATGCCCATCAAAGCAAGGAGCCACCAGCACCAGGTGTTCCTAAGCCATAATATTCCCATTTTTTTGCCCAAGCACACACCCCAGCCACGTGTTGACAGCTGCTCACCGGGACGGATGTCACCCCAAACTCTCCTTCCTCACTCTCCACCAGCTGATCAGCGCAGCTGCAGTGGGGTTTCTAATTAAATTTATGCTTTTTTTAGCCTTACTTTTTTTTTTATTTAATTTATTTGATTTTTATATTATATTTAATATTTTTTTACTTTAGTTTTAATGGGGGATGACAGAGAGGGAGCAAAACTGGAGGTGGGACCCATGTCCCAGAGGTAATGCTCCAGCTTTGCACACCACCAAGGACCAAGATGCTTGCGGGATGCACTCAGAGCAGCATCTCCCTTCTTGCTGGTTTTCGCCTCAGTGCTTCATCGTCCACGCAACCTCACAGCAAAAAACCTCCCCATTTTCACTAAACGCCATGAAGACTCCCCAGTTTGCCCCACATTTAACAGAGAAGCAACTCAGCAGCTGCAATTAATGCAATTACTTGGAATTTTTCTTGCAATATCCATCAATTTTTCCACCTCCCAGGCTCAGCTTCGTGTTGCCCAATTTCTGTTTTCACTTTGCTACAAGTTTTGAACAAAACCCACTCAATTTTTTTGCAGGCCAGGGGGGTTTGTACTGGAATGATGTCCCCAAGATCCCACCCTCGGTACACAAAAAAAGCCTTGAAAATGTTTCTAGTTTCATCAGAAAATCAGATTTTGCCAAAACACTCTGTTCTTACAGAAAACCACTGATGGGCACAGAGGCAGGTGGGAATCGTGGATCCTGGGCATCAAATGTGATGAGAAATTCATTTTTGGAAGAGACAGGAGTGCCCGAGTCGGCAGCACAGGACGTGTTCCGCTTGCTTTGGGAACTGCAGCACTAAAAGTGAGATGGTGGCTGCTGGGGACTGGAATTTGGGTGCCCTGCAGGGACCACTGCTAGTCAGGGCGCCCTGCTTGGGACTTTAATTTTCTTTAATTCAGGTGCCCTGTGAGCATCTTTGCTGATTTGGGTACCACGCCACGGTCTTTGCTAATTCAGGTGCCAGCCCAGGGCTGTTTCTGATCTGGGTGCCCTACAAGGCTCATTGCTAATTCGAGTGCCCTGCTGGGAGTCTCTAATACGGGTGCCCTAAGAGCATCTTGGCTAATTAGAGCGCCTTGCAATGGTCTTTGCCAATTTGAGTGCCCCACCAGGGTTGTCGCTAATTTGAGGTCATTCATTTGGATGCCCTGCAAGCACCCTTGCTGATCTGGGTGCCTGCCTGGGGGCTTTATTTTGGGTGCCCTGCAAGGGTCTTTGCTAATTTGGGTGCCCTCTTGGGGTCTCTCATTTGACCCCCAAACCCCGTGAGAAGCAGACAATGAGCATCCTTGGAAGGGGTACCCAGACAGCTCCTGGGATGCCTCGCTGGCATCAGCGCATCCCGAAATCCCACCCGCAGCCCCGGCGCTGCATTAACAGCTCATATTTTGCTAATTGAACAAATCTAATGGGGGAAGGGGCTGGCGGGGAGGGGGGAAAAATGGGTAATGGCCATCAGGCCAGCAATAAACCAAAATTAATGGTCCGTGGGCAGAAATCATGTCCACTTAACACCGGCTTTGGAGCTCTAATAGGATAATGGAACACTGAGGGGGTCGCTCTGTATGGGGCTGCGTACAGCTCTGCCCAAGCCCCCGCACCCTCCAGAGCGAGAAGATTTTGGGAGGCGAGTGGAGAGAGCAGGAGCATCCTTCCTTCCCCTGGACAGAAGACCTGCCAGCATCCCACAGGAGTTGGGTGCTTTTCAGGTGCTCCAGCCTCCGGGAGCACAGCTCAGAGGGCAACACTGCTGGGATCACCTTGCTGGGGCTGTGCCCAGAGCTGGTGGGTATTCTCCTTTTATTTTCTTTTTTTTTATTTATTTCACCTTTTTTGGTTTATTTTCCTTCCTTAAAAATTATTTTTCATATTTCTTCTTTCTTTTCTTTTCTCTGTTTTTCCAATTCTTAGTTTCCTTTTTTTCCAATTTTCCTTTTATTCATTATCTCTTCTCTTTCTTTTTTTTATGAATTTTCTTTCCCCTTTTCTTTTTTCTTTTTTTTCCCTTGAGAAAGAAAAACTCAACAACACCCGTGCCACATCAGAGGGAAAAATACCACCCAAACCTCTAACACACCAGCATCCCCAGCAAGCTGGCAGCACTGCGGCCATGCTGCCAGGGAATTCCCAATCCCTATTTTCAGCACCTCCCATCCAACCCTTTTCCCAAGCCTGCTACGCTCCACTGAAAACATCATTATTTCAGGATTTTTGCTCACCCTGGGATGAAAAACCAAGTGTACAAACACCCCCATTCCTGGGAGAGAGGAATGGGGAGGAGGCACACACGCAACAGCCCCTTTGGATTAAGAAAAAACACACCACAAAAAACTTTTGCTGGGGAAGTTTGAGCAAAGCCCTAAATTCCAGGCAAACAAGGATTAAAAGCGGATATGGAGTATTTATATGATGTTGTGGAAAAACAGATGCAACAGTCCGGCAGACATCACCAGAACTTTTAAAACCTAAAATACACGATGGGGAAAATCCATGTTTTCCAATCCAGCCAGAAAAAACAGTGAAAACAGTGGGTAACTGGTAACACAACAGTGTTGGCCAGGTTTTTCTCTCCAATCATCCCAAAACCCATCTGTCATCCCCACCTCTGTCCGCAAGACAACTGCCCTCCAATGCCGAACCACCCATGGAGGATCGAGAGCTTTCTCCTATGAGAAAAACCCATTTTTTCTCCTAAAAAATGCCAGGAGGAGATAATTATTAAAAACTGCTCCTGCTGTTGAGGAGCCATTTAGGGTCAGAGGAGGATGAGGATTAGGGATCTTCCTGGGCTGGACCAAGGATAGAATCATAGAATCATAAAATCACCAGGCTGGAAAAGACCCACCGGATCATCGAGTCCAACCATTCCCATCAATCACTAACCCATGTCCCTCAGCACCTCGTCCACCCATCCCTTAAACACCTCCAGGGAAGGTGACCCAATCCCCTCCCTGGACAGCCTGTTTCAGTGCCCAATGACCCTTGCTGTGAAGAATTTTTTCCTAATGTCCAGCCTAAATCTCCCCTGGCGGAGCCTGAGGCCATTCCCTCTCGTCCTGTCCCCTGTCACTTGGGAGAAGAGCCCAGCACCCTCCTCTCCACAACCTCCTTTCAGGTAGTTGGAGAGAGCAATGAGGTCTCCCCTCAGCCTCCTCTTCTCCAGGCTAAACACCCCCAGCTCTCTCAGCCGCTCCTCATAAGGCCTGTTCTCCAGCCCCCTCACCAGCTTTGTTGCTCTTCTCTTGACTCGCTCCAGAGCCTCAACATCCTTCTTGTGGGGAGGGGCCCAGAACTGAACACAGGATTCGAGGAGCGGTCTCACCAGTGCCGAGTCCAGAGGGAGAAGAACCTCCCTGGACCTGCTGGTCACACCGTTTCTGATCCAAGCCAAGATGCCACTGGCCTTCTTGGCCACCTGGGCCACTGCTGGCTCATGTTCAGTCGCTGTCAACCAACACCCCCAGGTCCTTCTCCTCCAGGCAGTTTCCAGCCAGACTTCTCCTAGTCTGGAGCTGCTCAGGGTTGTTGTGCCCCAAGTGCAGGACCTGGCATTTGGCCTTGGTAAACCTCATGCCAATGGACTCAGCCCAGCGGTCCAGCCTGTTCAGATCCCTTTGGAGCCTCCCGACCCTCCAGCAGATCAACACTTCCACCCAGCTTAGTGTCGTCCGCAAACTTGCTAAGGGTGCACTCGATGCCTTCATCCAGGTCATTGATAAAGACATTGAACAGGGCTGGACCCAGCACTGAGCCCTGGGGACCCCACTTGTCACTGGCCTCCAGCTGGAGTTAACTCCATTTCCCACCACTCTCTGGGCCCTCCAGCCAACCAGTTTTCCACCCAGGAGAGTGTGCGCCTGTCCAGGCCAGAGGTGACAGTTTCTCAAGCAGAATGCTGGGAGAAACTGTGTCAAAGGCTTTGCTGAAGTCCAGGAAGATCCATCCACAGCCTTTCCCTCATCCAGTCGTCGAGTGACTTGTACTTGTCACAGAAGGCGACCAGGTTAGTTTGGAAAGACCTGCCTTTTGTGAACCCGTGTTGACTGGGCCTGATCACCTGGTTTTCTTGCATGTGCTTCATGATGGCACTCAAGATCACCTGTTGCATGACCCATTCATGTCCCATGATGCTCAGGGATGCTCCAGTTCCCTGTGCACAGAGGAAAAAGTAAGCACCAAGCATGGATAGACTCAAATCCCAGACCTTTCCCACAAGGATTCAGGCTATCCATACGGAAACCTCAACCAGGATTGCAGACACAAGCTGTTTTCATCCCCCCCAAAGCAAAACGAGGAGTGAGTAGCCACTCATCTAAATAAAACTGGGATATAAGCAAGGGATGCGCTGGTTTGGCTGCACCATGCACACACCAAGGCTTGTGCTACCTCGCTGAGGAATGGCAGGGCTGCACCACAGCGCAGTTATTTTGGGATGGGATAGCGTTTCACCAACCGTCCCCCTTGGTTTCATGTGACACTGACCTAGCATCCCAAAAATAAACAAGCAACCGCTCCCCTGTCTTAAAGGGAATAGAAGCATAAATGTTAAATACAATAACAAGCACTCAAATAATTCATATCAACGATTTCACTTATTTTAGGTTATTAATAGGAAGAAGAATAAAGTACAATAAGGTCAAAAAGAACTTTGGATTTCAGCAAATAGTTGGATGTCCCATAAATGAAAGATGCAGTGGACACAGTGATGCTGCTGAGATCTGGAGCTGGAGGTCACGGAGGGATTTTGGGGGGAGTTTACCCTCTATTTGGGGAGTTATCCCATGTAAATAAATAAATAAATAAAAAGCATCGCTATCCGGGCAGGACTGGCTCCCACCAGTCACGTATTCAGGATTTTCTTACCCAAAGCAGAGGCAAAAACGAGATGCTCCATGTGCCAAAACAGGAAAAACTGTTGGGAAAATCATTGTTCCCTGTTTTTTTTTTCTTGTTTGCTGTCTGCAACGAGCCCAATGGGGATTGCTGCTATTTGGGGCCAAAAATCTTTAATTTAGGATTATCTCCTCCTCCAGCTCCCTAGAGCTGCTTATTATTAAGCGTTAACATAATTTCCTATTATATATGTTATATTACATATTAAAAGAATTTTGCTAAAATAGCCCAATTTCTCCATTGAAAACGATCATTTATCTGCTAGAAAATAGTTTGCGGCTCTCGTGGGAGACACACATCAAATCTTGCAGCTAAAACCTGCTCAGCAGCAACACTCAGAGTTATTTTTTACTCTGTTTCTGCAGCTTTAGAGACCTCACCTCTTCTTTATTTACTTCCCTTGCTTCCAAACAGGACATAAAGTTCAAAATTTGTGTTGTAACAAAAAAACATAACAGCACGAGGGCAAAGATAGTCCCAGGAATGTGAGCATCCGTGATGCTCGCATGCTTGAATGCTCGCGGGAAGCCTGCTGGGAGCGCATGCGTGCATCCAAGCGGTGCTTGTCCCAGGAAATCGCTGTCAGACCGAGCACTGGGATGCTTAACTCGCATTGGAAAAGTTATTTTTATTTATGAGTATCCGAGTGGGTCAAGCGCCATCTCGCAGCTCGCTGGTGGAGGATGTTGAGATGCTCTTCCTCCCCTGGAGCTGCGATGGGGAATACGACACACCCCCAGCGCTTGCTCCTGCATGGTGGTTGCCCGTTATAGACCAACCACTCCATAATTTCCTATTATAAACCAATCGGTCCATAGTTTTCCATTATAAATCACTCCATAATTTCCTATTATAAACCAATCAATCAACAATTTCCTATTGTCGATTGATAATTTCCTATTATAAACCAACCAATCAATAATTTCCTATTATAAACCAATCAATCAACAATCTGCTATTAGAAATCAATCTATAATTTCCTATTACAGACCAATCAATCAATAATTTCCTATTATAAACCAATCAATCAGCAATCTTCTTTCATAAATCAACCTATAATTTCCTGTTACAGACCAATCAATAATTTCCTATTATGAACACACCAATCAATAATTCCCTATTATAAATCAATCAATCAACAATTTTATATTATAAATCAATCAATCAACAATTTTATATTATAAATCAATCAAAAATTTCCTATTGTGAACCAGTCCATCAATGATTTCCTATTATAAACCAATCAAGCTGTGATTTTCTGTTATAAATCAATCCACCGATAGTTTTTTATCGCAAGTCAATTAGAATTAACGCAAATTTAATTGGATTTAGGCTCAATCACTGCCAGGCTAAGTGACCCCACGCACGCCCCGTCCAAAAAGGCGGCATTTATAGCCATCCCATCTCATCCCCTCCGCCCTCAGCCCCGGCGATTAATTAAATTAGCACAAAGAGGGGCTTGTTGAGCGTCCCGGCCTCGCGAAGTCGGCTGTCGGACAGGAAACAAAGGGTGGAATTCTGTCTGGTTGGCTGCGGGGCGCTGCGTGTCCCGGGGGTCTCCAGCCCCACAAGCGGCAGCGATGCCAGAGGGTGGGAAACCAGCCAGGGCGCGATGTGGGGCTGCGGCCGTGGGGCACGGGGGGGCCCGCAGAGGGGCTTCACCACAGGGGCTTTGCTGAGGGGTCTCCTCTGAGGGACCTCTGGTGAGAGGGTTTTGCCAAAGGGGTGTCTGCTGAGGGAGCTTTGCCGAAGGGGTCTCTGCTGAGGGATGTCTTCTTGAGGGGTCTCATCTGAGGGGGCTTTGATGAGGGCTCTCAGATGAGGGATTTTGGCTGAGGGGTCTCCTCTGAGGGGTCTCTGCTGAGGGAGCTTTGCTGAAGGGGTCTTTGCTGAGGGATGTCTTCTGAGGGGTCTCTGCTGAGAGGGCTTTGCTGACAGGTCTTGGCTGAGGGGGCTCCTTTGAGGGGGTCTTGGGCTGAGGGGTCTCTGCTGAGAGGGCTCTGATGAGCGATCTCTCCTGAGGAGGCTTCACAATGGGGGCTTGGCTGAGGGGCCTCTGCCGAGCAGTGTCCTCTGAGAGGTCTTGGCTGAGGGGGCTTCACAATGGGGGGTCTGCTGAAGGGTCTCTGCGGAGTGGTCTCGTCTGAGAGAGCTTTGCTGAGGGGTCTCCTCTGAGAGGTCTCTGCTGAGGGGTCTCCTATGAAGGGTCCCGGCTGAAGGGTCTCAGCTGAAGGGGCACTGCAAACCCCACTTTAGGGTTGCAGTGCTGATTCAGGTGCCTTTCTTTTGCTGCCAGCCTCCATCCTAACATGGGTTGAACTAGTAAAGGCAGCGGGCAGGGAAAGGGGAACCCAAACAGCCGAGCTCTCCCCAAGCGATCACAGGAGTGTGAGAGCGCTTCTGCATTGAGCCCCTCTACAAGCACAATTAATTCAGGGCAAAAAAAGCTTCCAGTAATTCCCGCAGGGATAACAGCGCCGGGAATTTCACTAGCTTTCCCCTGCCGAGCGAAATCCCAACATAAATGGTTGCAGGGAAAATAACCCCCTCCACGATGTCTCTACCTTGAGATAACCTTGGCTACTTTCCAGCTGTTCTGCTATTAAAGATGGTACTAAAGCACTTTATTTGGTGCTTTCAGCATCAAAATTCTCACCAGCTCCTTCAGCCATGCTGTTTAGGACAGGAACTTCAAAAGGAGAGGAAATGGAAGAAAACCAAACAATGGTTTTGGAGGTTGTTTAGGTAAGGAGGAATGATTTAGAGTGGCATTGGGTGGGATTAATGTGTAACAGGTTATATTAACCAGAAGGAAAAGCTAGGATAGCTCTCAGGATGAGGACAAAAT
The DNA here is from genome assembly GCF_032191515.1 of Phaenicophaeus curvirostris. NCBI lineage: Eukaryota > Metazoa > Chordata > Aves > Cuculiformes > Cuculidae > Phaenicophaeus > Phaenicophaeus curvirostris. The sequence goes on from NW_027206691.1 coordinate 395,999, forward strand.
GCCAAAATGGTCATAAAGAGTGAAACACAACTCAATAAAAAGCAGTGGGTGCAACAGCAGGGCTTGAAGGGGTCAGGTTTGCATAGGGGAAAAGAGTGGGGATGGGGAATATGTTGATGATGAGGATGGGTTTGGGGTGAGTCACACACAAAAGCTGCAGGAGCATCACTAAAGATGTATGAGCACCCGTAACACTGCGCCAGCACTCCTACAATGTGATGAGCATCCCTAAAATTCCCCCAGCATCCTCAAAATTGGAATGAGCATCTCTACAATTGCACCAGCATACATAAAAATTGCATCAGCATCCCTAAAACTGCACCAGCATCCATAAAAATCACATCTGTGTCCCTGAAATTAAGCCTCCTCAAAAGTGGGACGAGCATCACCAAAATTACCATAGCGTCCCTAAAACTCACATGAGCATCCCTAAAACTGGCCCAGTATCCTTAAAACCATACCAGCATCACTGAAATTGGATAAGTAAACTTAAAATAAATGAGCATCCCTAAAACTGCACCGGCATCCCTAAAAGTCACACCAGTACCCCTGATATTGCAGCCTCCTCAGAAGTGGGAATAGCATCACCAAAATTACCCCAGCACCCCTAAAATTTGCATGAGCATCCATAAAACTGCACCGGTACCCCTATAATTTGATGAGCATCCCTAAAATTGCATCATCGTCAAAACTGGAATGAGCACCCCTGTAACTGCACCAGCGTCACTAAAAATGCATCAGCATCCCTAAAATTGCACCAGCCTTCATAAACCCATACCAGCATCACTAAAATTGGTTAAGCAACACTAAAAATGGACGAGCATCCCTATAACTGCACCAGCATCCCTAGAAATCACATTTCAAGGGTACTTTCCAGTATCCCTGAAATTGAGCCTTCTCAGAAGTGGGATGAGCAACACCAAAAATTGTCCCAGCATCCCTAAAAATCACATAAGCATCCCTAAAAATCACATAAGCATCCCTAAAACTGCAGCAGCATCCCCAGTACGAGGTGGGAAGGTGGGGAGAGCCGCGGTGAGGCTGCCTTGCCAGCACTGATAGGGGTTTTAATTATGGGCTCATTACGAGCATCACAGTTATCAGATGAAGCCTCCTCCAGCCGAGCATCCCCGGGGAGCGAGCAGAACCCCGAACCCAGCGGGACCTGGCTCTGCTAATGAAGGGGAGAAGGGAAGGCGACTGCCAGCCAAGGGCCTCCTAGCTCCTATCCCGGGAAAAGCAATGGATGGGGCAGGAAGTCATGCATCTCCTGGAATATAACAAATCTTTTCTATAGAAGTATTTATTTAGGAGGACAAATACAGCAGGCACTGCGTCCTGTTCTTCCCCATCAGCTTCAAAACCCATGGAGAGACAAGGTGGAGGATGCTCCAGCCTGAGCCTGGGAAATAAAGCCGGAACTAAAATTTGAGCTGGATTAAATCGGTTAAGACTCTGCCTGGAATCTGCTCTTAAACCTGGTTTATCAAAGACAGCTCATTACGTGTCAGACCTTGACTATTTATTATTGATTGCTTCTTACTATTTATTTTATTTCTTCTTACTTAATTCTTACTATTTATTAATTGTCTGCTATGTATTATTTATTTATTACTTAATTATTATTACTAAGTCCTTTGCCATCCTGCTGACACAGCCCCCTGGTTTACAGAACGATTTGCTGGAAGCCAAACAGCGCTGGTGGGCTCAATATTGGCCAAAAGGACCATTTCCATCTACTGAACAACTCCCAAATGCATTTAAAACGCTGGTTTTAGAGGTTACAACGTGCTCCAGAAACCAAGGGGTGGCCATGGCAGATCAGCGCCTGACAAAATGTCCCACTTAATTTTTTTTATGGTGATTAATTAATTGCCGGAGTTAAGAGATGCTGGATCTGGCACTGAGATATAAAGAAACCAATTTCTGCACATAAATGCACTAAAAGACCTTTCCAGACACTTTGTATAAATGGGATTTTCTTGGGATTGAGATAATAAATAATAATAATTTTTAACTCCTCAAGCAAAGTCCATGGGCTTGGAATCCAGACGCGGGGTTTAATCATTTTATCTCAAGAAGTGAGTCCTGAGGAGAAGCAAGGTCAGGGAGAGGATGCGAAAGGAGGGACCATGAACGCAGGATGCAGGATGCTCCAGAGGGGACCCCCACCCGCCACCTCTGCGATGATTATTTGTAATTATTGATTACGAGCAGATCCAGGGGCTGATACAATGGAAGACCTGAAGGGAGTTTGGCTTATCAGCCTCGCTCGTAGAGGGTCTTCCCTTTGGTAAGAGGTAGCAGAAAGTGCCTGGAAAATAGGGAATAAACCAGAAAATAGAGGGGGGGGATGAGAAAAATCAAGCAAGTCAAAGCGTCTTTTTCTGGGAAAGGCACCAAACACCCAAATCTCACCAGGCGACAGTGGCCGGACGGAGAAACCAGCAGCACACAACAATAAATTCCCTTTAAGTATATTGCTGGGGAGCATTAAAAATGTCCCAAGCGGTTTCCATCCCCCAGGGCAGGGGGAACTGGCTGCAGGAGCAGGGAGCTGGCAATCACGGCTCTAAAACTCGCTGGAGACGCTGCGAGTTGTGTTCGAAACCATTGTAAGAGTTTTATAAACTGCACGGTGCCTCTTGCATACAGGGAGCGATGCGGCGGCTCCTGCCTCCGCTAGAGAATCACAGGGATAACGCGCTGATCTGATCAGGGGGAACGGAACCAGAGACATGAAATAATGAGCGGGAGTTTAATTCCTTGGAGAAGTTGTGAGTGGGGGGGATTCCAGCAGCCTCCGCAGCATGGGATGGGGGCTGCTGGCCAGGGCAGCCAGGGTGCAGCCAGGGAGGGGGTGAGGGAAGAGGGAAAAGGTAAAAATGAAAGAAAAAAGGGCAAACAAAGAATGGAAAAGGGGGAAAAAAGGGGGGGATGAAAATGGAAAAAAAAAAAAAAAAAGGCTGAAGCAAATAGGCCAAAAATAAAAGAAAAAAAGGAAAAGAGAAAAAGAAAAAAAAGGGGAGAAGGAAAAAGGGGGGAAAGTAAAAAAAATGGGGCAAAGAGGGGAAAGGAAAGAGGGAATGGGGAGGGGAGATGGGGGAATGGGAGGAGGAAAGGGAGAGGAAAGGGAAGGGAGGAGAAAAGAGTGATGGGGAAAAAGGGGGGGAAGGAGGAAAAAAGGAAGAAGAGGGAAAGGAAGGGAAGGGTAAGAGGGAAAATGAAGGAAAAGGGGCAGACTGAAAGGGGAAAGGAAAAAAATTGAAAAGGGGAGGAAAGAGGGGGAAAGGATAGGGAAAAGTGCAGGAAAGGGGAGGAATAAAAGGGCCGCAGGGAGGACCCAGGAAACTACAGGCCTGTCAGTCTGACCTCAGTGCCAGGGAAAGTCATGGAACAGGTGATCTTGAGTGCTATCATGAAGCACATGCAAGAGAACCGGGTGATCAGGCCCAGTCAACATGGGTTCACTAAAGGCAGGTCTTGCCAGACTAACCTGATCGCCTTCTATGACAAAGTGACCCGGCTACTGGATGAGGGAAAGGCTGTGGATGGATCTTCCTGGACTTCAGCAAAGCCTTTGACACAGTTTCTCACAGCATTCTGCTTGAGAAACTGTCAGCCTCTGGCCTGGACAGGCGCACACTCTCCTGGGTGGAAAACTGGTTGGATGGCCGGGCCCAGAGAGTGGTGGTAAATGGTGTGAAATCCAGCTGGAGGCCAGTGACAAGTGGGGTTCCCCAGGGCTCAGTGCTGGGTCCAGCCCTGTTCAATGTCTTCATCAATGACCTGGATGAAGGCATCGAATGCACCCTTAGCAAGTTTGCGGATGACACTAAGCTGGGTGGAAGTGTCGATCTGCTGGAGGGTCGGGAGGCTCTGCAAAGGGATCTGAACAGGCTGGACCGCTGGGCAGAGTCCAATGGCATGAGGTTTAACAAGGCCAAATGCCGGGTCCTGCACTTGGGGCACAACAACCCTATGCAGTGCTACAGACTGGGAGAAGTCTGTCTAGAAAGCTGCCTGGAGGAGAGGGACCTGGGGGTGTTGGTTGACAGCCAACTGAATATGAGCCAGCAGTGTGCCCAGGTGGCCAAGAAGGCCAATGGCATCTTGGCTTGTATCAGAAACGGCGTGACCAGCAGGTCCAGGGAGGTTATCCTCCCTCTGTACTCGGCACTGGTGAGACCGCTCCTCGAATACTGTGTTCAGTTCTGGGCCCCTCACCACAAGAAGGATGTTGAGGCTCTGGAGAGAGTCCAGAGAAGAGCAACAAAGCTGGTGAAAGGGCTGGAGAACAGGCCTTATGAGGAGCGGCTGAGAGAGCTGGGGTTGTTTAGCCTGGAGAAGAGGAGGCTGAGGGGTGACCTCATTGCTCTCTACAACTACCTGAAAGGACGTTGTAGAGAGGAGGGTGCTGGCCTCTTCTCCCAAGTGACAGGGGACAGGACAAGAGGGAATGGCCTCAAGCTCCGACAGGGGAGGTTTAGGCTAGACGTTAGGAAAAAATTCTTTACGGAGAGGGTCATTGGGCACTGGAACAGGCTGCCCAGGGAGGTGGTTGAGTCACCTTCCCTGGAGGTGTTTAAGGCACGGGTGGATGAGGTGCTGAGGGATATGGTTTAGTGTTTGGTAGGAACGGTTGGACTCGGTGATCCGGTGGGTCTCTTCCAACCTGGTTATTCTGTGATTCTGTGATTCTGTGAATGGGAGGGGGAAGCGGAGGGAAAAGGGGCACAGGGTCAGTGCTCGGCTCCCAGCCAGGGCCCCCCAGATTCCCGGGTCCAACCCTGCTTTCCAGAGCCATCCTTGACCAAATATAAATTTGGGATGAAATCAAACAGGAATCACTCCCCGCGGTCGGGGCTGTTGTTGGTTGGTTTTAGGGGATACGTGGACAGGAGGAAGCAGCGAAAGGGAGAACCGACCCCAAAACATGGGGGGTTGCTTGCAAATTTCTCATGGTTTTGGCAATCTGTTATTAAAGGCAAACGCTCCCCTGAGCATCCCGGGGCGAGGAGCTCGCAAAGCTCTCCTCCTGTGCGCCCCTGCGCTCGGGGCTCCTGGAGAACAGCAGCAGCGCTGCCTCCGTGCTGGAATTGCCGGAGCCTTTGGGGGTGCCGGGAGATTTGGGGTTCTGCTGCCTGGATTATCCTAGGGTGGGACGGGGCGCACAGTGTGCGATGCTGGAAGGCTGCCGGAGCACTAGATGGAAAAGAAAATTCAATAGGAAAACATAAGATAAAATAATAAATATTTTTTTAAAAAAAGAAATAAAAAGTTTAAAAAATAAAATGCAAAATAAAAAAAAAATAAAAAATAAATGCTTTGACGTGGTGCTTAAGGACCTGGTTGAGTGGTGGACTTGGGAAAGGGAGGTTTATGGTTGGACTCGATGATCGTAAAGGTCTTTTCCAACCTGAGTGATTCCGTGATTCCATGGAAATAAAATAAAATAAAATAAAATAAAATAAAATAAAATAAAATAAAATAAAATAAAATAAAATAAAATAAAATAAAATAAAATAAAATAAAATAAAATCTAAACAAACAAAGAAGTAAATAAATGGAACTTTGAGGGTGACGGAAAATGCTTTCGAGCTGGAACAGCCCTGAGCTGGAGCTCCCAGCCAGCCGCAGCCTCTCCCCAAGCCTCAGCTCCCCCCACTCAGTTCCCCAGGAGCAGCTGCATCGCCTCAGCCGCGCAGAGCATCTCATCCCACTGGAGCAGCCCTGACCCAAACCCAGCCCTTTGTGGCCTCTCCACCAAGAAGAAAAAAGCCAAAATAACCCGCCAGGAGCTCGCAGATGTTTCCCAACGGCAGATTTAACCAGAGGCGCGGACAAAGGAGGGGCATTTCGCCCTTCGGGAGAGGGAAGGCCACAAAAATACGAGATAATCAGGCACGGAGGAGAGGCGAGGCCAAATTCCCACCTTATTTACACAGCTGCCACACACAGCTGGGCAAAGGCAACCTCATCCCAACGGGATCACGGCTGCATCCCAACCAGATCGTGGCTCCATTCCGTCCCAGAGGGCTTGTGTTTCCCCTAGGGATCACCTGGAGCATCAACTGGGTCCTTGCAAGACTGGGGATGGGGACAAACCTGGGTCTGAATTTAATCGGGAATTAATTCTCGTCCCTCCAAATTATTACTTTGAGCTGATGTCTTAACAATATGATTAATTCATACGAAATAATTCATTTTTCTTCTAATTAGAGAGAAGTTGTTAACACTTTCTTTGGTGGCAGTGAAAATTATTTGGGAATCAAGTCATTTGATGGCGACTAGGATACTAAATTCCAGTGAGAGTTGTGTGGATCCAGCAAATTATCCCACTAAGACCCTGAAAACAAGCAGCTTTTCCATGTCCCGGTGAGATCAGGATGGAGAATCCCTGGGATGGGGTGCTAGGATGCGTCGAGGGTACCCGCAAACTGGAACAGAGGATGTTGACGCTCACTCCACTGGGGTCAGGAAGGCCCAGTCTCCCCTCACTTATCCCTAACCGTGGCAAAAGTTTCCGCTCGACTTCAGGAGTTTGTTGCTCAAATCTGATATTTCCACAGGGAAAAAAGCCAGACATCAGAAAGAAGGATTTATCCAGAGCCAGGGGAGGGAGCTCAGCACCACAAAATTCTCCGGGCAGTGTTTGAATCAATCCTCGCCCGCTCTGTGCCACGCTTGCCACCAGCATCCCTGCCCATCGCCCCCCAGCCCATCGCCATCACTAATTGCACTAATTATTTTAAGGCAGAGCAGCTCCCAGGAAAAACAAATTCGGCCAAACTGGGGGGGTCCCGGCATGCCAGGCTGTTGTTCTCCACGTCCTCAGGAAACATCCCTGGGGATCCATCGCACATCTCTAACCTGACGACGCAGGAAGCGGGATGCGGGTGGGACCCGGAGGCGCAATCCGGCCCCCCGACTCCCTCAGGGTGGGGATGGGCGAGTGAAGGATGCTCTTCCCAATGAGACTGCGCCGCTGCCTAAGTTTTCTGGGAGGAAACAAACCCAAACCCTATTATCGCCCGGGGACTGATGGATGCTGCTGGTCAACTAGAAAAACAACATTAAGTAATCTGAAAGTTCACCAGAAAAGCAAAACTCAACCAAGATCCAAAGCTGCCTCATGTCCAGGACTCCTTTTATCCGGGAGTTGGGAGAAAAGGTTATTCCCAGGTGATCCAGTGGAATAAAACTCTCCCCCCACAATACAACTTTCTGTATCTACTTAAAATAAAAAGAGATTTCCTTAAAGCAAAGGAGATTTCCTTTAAAATAAGGTATTTCCTTAAAAGGGGAATTCCTTTAAAAAATATATTTCCTTAGGCAAAAAAGAGATCACCTTAAAAACAATTTCCTTAAGAAGAAAAAAATATTTCCTTAAAAAAGAGGGAGATTTCCTTTCCCTGCCAGAAATGACGGAGAGAGAGAAAGGAAGCTGTTCCCGCACGCCCCACACTGATGCGGGAGAGCACTTTCATCCTCTTCTCCCCCACCCCATGGAGCCGGGGGTGTTTGGGGTCAGATCCACAGGACACGCTATCGCTCTCGTGCTCACATGAAGCATGAAGGGGTCACAGACCCCCCGATACTGTTACAGGGTCGGGGGGAAGGCTGCAAATTGCCCTAAACTCCCTCATTTTGGGATGCTGGGGAGCGCAACATCTCCTTCCCTGCCTGATGCTGCCAGCTCCCCTATTAACCTTGCCTGTAACTAGCCTCAAGCAATTAACTTTTGCCCCTAATGGAGGGATCTTAGCACAGGGAGTGAAATAAAATGGGAGGGAGGGGGGAAAAAAAGAAGCAGGAATCCCAATCCCATCATCCGGCTGCTCGGTATGGGCTAAACTCCCCAAAACGGTGTTGTTTTTTGACCCAAATCACCTAAAAATCCAATTTGTAGACCCAAATCCCTCTCCCCATCCACGCAGGGCTGCAAACAGCCCCTGAACCATCAGGCCCTAGAGGTTTTGGAGTAGGGCTTCTTCCTGCACCCCCTTTTTCCGCCATGGGGAAAGATGCCAAAAACACCGAGTCAGCGCTTTGGGAGGCACAACGCCCGAAAGTTTCACCGGAGCTGGATCTGCAGAGCCGCACGCCACTTCTTCCACAACTTTGTAGGATTTAAAGGTAAAATAAGTCTAAAAAAAGCAAATTGAAGCGGTTTCTCCTCCCGTTCTCTGCCTCGCCCCGGCAGACGGCTGCCCCCGCATCCCAGCCAAAAATAATCCATCCCCCCCTTTCCCTTAATCCCATCGCCCGGCTGGGAGTTTGGAAATATCCTGCCAGGTTTAGGGTTTCCCGTTACCCGGCGGGCGGTGAGATAGAGGGAAAAAAGATCCTTGGGAGCAAGAAAAACTGGGAAGAATCCAAACAAAGAGCAGGAGCCAGAGTGCAGGTTGAGCTTCAGTGCCCGCCAAGGACTGCGACGGAGCAGAGGGACACGGATCCCTCAGCAAAACTTCCCCAGCCGCACAGTGCTGCCGGCAGAGCCACCCTCTTGCAGATGGAAACACACTCCAGAATTCAAAGGCCGTTCAAACTTATCCGAATTAGTCCCCAAAAGCGCCCCCAGCATCACTGCGCAGCTCCCTACGCGGAATGCTGCGGCATTTGTCCAGCGCCACCGGCACGGGAGGGATGGGACAGGGGGCACAGAGGCGTCCGGGGAAAATGGGGGGCACTGGGAGAACTGGGTGCAACGGGGAGAAGGGAGCAGGAGGGGAACTGGAGGACACCGGGAGAACTGGGTGCAGTGGGGAACTGGGGGGCACTGGGAGAACTGGGGGGCAGGAGGGAGAACTGGGGACAGTGAGGAACAGGGGAGCAGGAGGGGAACTGGGGAGCACTGGGAGAATGGGGTGCAGCTGGGGAGCTGGGGGAACAGGGATAAATGGGTGCAGCAGGGGAAGGAGCACAAGGGGAACTGGGTGTAGTGGGACACGGGAGCAGGAGGAGAACTGGGAGAACTGGGTGCAGTGGGAGACAGGGGAGCAGGAGGAGAACTGGGAGAAGTGGGTGCAGTGGGAGACAGGGGAGCACAAGAATTGGTAGCGCTGGGTGCAGTGGGGGACAGGGGAGAAGCAGAAATGGGAGACACTGGGAGAACTGGGAGGAGTGTGGACAGGGGAGCAGGAGGGAACTGGGAGGCACTGGGAGAACTGGGTGCCACAGAGGACAAGGGAGCACAGGGGCTCCCCTGGGAGAAGCGGGCACTGCGGGTGCTCGGGGGGGTGGCCAGGGGGCCCCCAGCCAAGCCGGTGGCTGCGGACAAACCCCCCAGCCGGGGCCGGGGGGAGGGAGGGCAACTTTCCAGCTGGGAAAAGCAAGGTGGGGGGCTGAAGGGGGACGACCCCCTTAGGGAGGGCTGGGGCAGCGACTCTAGTGGGGTGCAGACCCAGCTGGGGGGCTGGAACCCGAGGCCTCTGCAGGCATAGGAGGGGGCACAACCGGCCAGGGGGCTCCGAACCGGCTGGGGGCTCCAACCCCAGGGGTCTCGGTAACCGGTCATAGGGGCTTCAGAGGGCTCTGCAAGCGGTCGGGGGTGGGGGCTGCAACCTGGCTTGGGGGTCTGCGGGCACTGGAGGGGGACGGCAGCCGGCCAGAGGGGCTGCAGAGGGGACTGGTCGGTAGAGCACGAGACTCCCCGAGGGCTCTGCAACCGGCCCGGGGATGGGGGCGAACCGGCTGGGGGGCTGCGACCGCCAGGGACTCCGCAAGGCCCGGGGCAGGGGGGCTGCAAGCCTCCCGCGGGCACCGGAGCCGGCCGGGGGCGGGGGTCACCGCAGCTCCCCGGGAACCTCCGCAACCGACCGGGGCTGGGGGGGGGAACGGGGCACCCGCGAGGGAGGGAGGGAGGGAGGGAGGGAGGGAGGGAGAGGAGGCAGGCGGCGCGGTGCTGCCCGCACCGGGGAGGTGAAGCCCGGGGGGGATGTCCCGGTCCCCGCCGCACGTGCCCCGGCGCCCGGGCCGCTTTGTCCGCGGCGCACGGCGCGGCTCCGCCCGCCCCCGCGCGGCGGCCGCCGGTGAGTGACAGCCCTACCTGCCCGCCAATCTTCATCACACCGACACCGGCCTGACAGCGCGGCCGCCGCTCGCCGCCCGCCCGGCCCCGCCGCGCCGCCGCGGGAACCGCCCCGCGCCCGCCCCGCCCCCCGCCGGCCATGACCCGTCCCCATTGGACGCGCCCCGTCTGGCCACGCCCCCTCCTCCGCCATAGGCCACGCCCCCTCCGCTCCGCGCCCCTCGCTGCCCACGGCGCGTTCCCATTGGCCTCGCCTGGCCACGCCCCCGACGCGGAGTGTGACCACGCCCCCTCCCGCAGGCCACGCCCCCTCCGGGCCGAGTCCCGCGGTGCTCCCGCTGGCCACGCCCCCGGCCGCCCTCCGCCGCGATTGGAAACGGCCCCGACCAACCGCGCCTCCTGCGGCCTCTCGCCCGGGTAAGGACCCCCCTGGCCGCGCCTCCACCGCCGCGACCGGACACGCCCCCGTGGCCACGCCCCCTGCTTCCCGCGGCCCGTCCCCCCCTCTGTGCCCTTAGCCCCGCCCCCTCACCCGGACCCCTCAGCCGTAGCCACGCCCCCTCATCGCTCGGCTCCCTTTAGCCACGCCCCTCAGCCAGTCAAGCCCCTCGCTCAGCCCCCGGCGTCTGGCCACGCCCCCGGCCACGCCCCCTGCCGGCCGGCGCCTCTTCCCCGCCCTCTACCCCCGAGCGGCCCCTGACCAGTAGGCTCCCCCCCCCCAACATCTGGGGACCCCCCAGGACATCCTGAGAGCGGCCCCGGCTGCCTTTGCCCCCAAACCTACTTCCCCCCATCTCATTTTCCCCTCTGCTGCATTTGCCTCCCCCCAGTCTGCCCCCCCAGCGCCGATTGGCACTGACAACTGCCACAACCACAGCCCCCTCTGAAGGTGCCTCCCCGCCATCCAGGTCACCAACAGCCCTGGGAGTCACCACAACCCCAGCACCATTTTTAAACCAGAGAGGGGCAGATGTAGAGTGGACATAAAGAAGAAATTCTTCACGCTGAGGGTGGGGAGGCCCTGGCCCAGGCTGCCCAGAGCAGGGGTGGCTGCCCCATCCCTGGAGGGGTTCAAGGCCAGGCTGGATGGGGCTTGGAGGCCCTGATCCAGTGGGAGGTGTCCCTGCCTATGGTAGGGGGTGGGACTGGATGGGCTTTGAGGGCCCTTCCAACCCAAACTATTCTGTGATTCTATGATCTTTACAGTCAGGGCACCCCAAAAGCCCCTTCCTTGAGGAAAACACTCCAGTGGTGGGAGCATCCCTCAATCACTGTTAATTGTGGGGGGATTTCAGATGGAGTTCTCCCCAGTTTTCGTCCACACCTCCCCCTTCTTCTCCCAAGGACCTGGGGGTGGAATTACGGAATTATGAAATGGTTTGCACTGGAAAGGACCTTAAGCCCATCCAGTCCCACCCCCTGCATTGGGCAGGGACACCTCCCACTGGATCAGGGGCTCCAAGCCCCATCCAACCTGGCCTTGAGCACCTCCAGGGATGGGGCAGCCACCACTGCTCTGGGCAACCTGGGCCAGGGCCTCCCCACCCTCACAGCAAAACATTTCTTCCTAAGATCTCATCTCAATCTCCCCTCTTTCAGCTCAAAACCATTGCCTCTTGCCCTGTCCCTGCACTCCCTGATCCAGAGCCCCTCCTCAGCTTCCCTGCAGCCCCTTTCAGGACTGGAAGCTGCTCTAAGATGTCCGTGCACCCTTCTCTTCTCCAGGCTGAACAACCACAGCTCTTTCAGTCTGTCCTCATAGCAGAGGTGCTCCAGCCCTCAGGTCATCTCTGCGACCTCCTCTGGACCTGTTCCAACAGCTCCATCTCATCCTTTTACCTGGAGTCCCTTTCACTGGGAGCACTGAGAGCACTGGGTTCTGCAGCCAAATTTCCACACGCTCTATTCCAGCAGGCACAGGGATAGGTATTTTTCATCTCAGTCCTGGCCACAGTTTGGTTTCTCCCAATTTTCCATCCCCTTCCCCAATAAAAACTGCTGTCAAAGCTGTGTTTGATACAAAATGCTGAGTTTCTGCCCATTTCCTAAGGAATATTGCGTGGGAAAGAGAATCCCTTGAAACAGCCCTGGAATTCTTCTGGGATTGGGTTAAAATCTGCTCCAGGGAGTTACAGCGAGATGCACGACCCAGCGGCAAGAAATGATGCGCAAGGGATGGCTGTGGGGTCAAGATGTGATGGGAAAGGTGAAAAAGGAGGTTGTGGTGAGGTGGGTGCTGGTCTGTTCTCCCAAGTGATGGGTGATAGGATGAAATAAAATGGCCTCAAGCTGCACCTGGACAGGTTGAGACTGGATATTAGGAAATGTTTCTTCCCGGAAAGCATTCTCGGGCACTGGCAGAGGCTGCCAGGGAGGTGGTGGAGTCCCCATCTCTGAAGGGGTTTAAAAGCCTGGTAGATGAGGTGCTCAGGGATGATTCAGTAGAGGACAGGGATGGGTGGACTCAATGATCACAAAGGTCTTTTCCAACCAAGAGGGCAGGTGCACACGGGGCGTAGTTTAAGCCCCATCAGTGCTGATAATGCCCAAGTGCTCAATATTTTGGTGTTCTCCTGATCCTTCCAGTGCCAGCAGCAACAAGCAGCCCATGTTTGCTCCTCAAGCATACCACATTTGCTCTGCAAGCAACCTAAGGGAATTCCTCAAGCATCCTGTGTTTGTTTCTCAAGCATCCCAAGTTCGCTTCTCAAGCATCCCAAGTTAATTCCTCCAGCAGCCCACGTTCACTCCTCGAGCATCCCAAGAGAATTCCTTGAGCATCCCATGTTTGCTCCTCAAGCACCCCATGTTCACTCCTCAAGCACCCCATGTTCACTCCTCCAACACCCCTCTTTCTTCTTCCCAAGCTTTGGTTGCCAAACACCAAAGTGATTCTTCCACTGGTTTCAGAAACTCATGTTCATCCTCCAGGAAAAGTAGCCTGCTCTGGATTATTCCTCCACAAGTGCAAAAGCTGCTTCTTCCCTGGAGAGTTTTTTTTCCAGAGGTTAATTAACATCCCTGGTTTAAAACAATGGCACCTGATTTCCCAGTGGAATTGGCTCCACTCCAGCATCTGGCCAGGGGATCTCACTGTAGCTTTTTTTGGTGGTAAGTTGAAAGTCCCCTGCACTCAGTCTGGGGGGTTTCGCTCCAAAAAAGGCATCTTTCTGCTGTACCAGGTCACCCCTAGATGGTTCCTTATTTTTGGTCCGATCTTGTCCCACCAGCCCTGAGCTCCCCCCACACCTGCCTGGTGGGAGAGTGGATTTTTGGCAGCATCCCTGCTGGAATCAGAGAATCAGAGAATTGTTAAGGTTAGAAAAGCCCTCCAAGCTCATCCAGTCCAACCGTCATCCTAACCCCAACGTGCCTGCCCAACTATGTCCTGAGGTGTCACGACCACGTGGTTTTTGAACACCTCCAGGGATGGCGACTCCACCACTGCCCTGGGCAGCCTCTGCCAGGGCTTCACTGCTCTGTCAGCACACTCAGAGTTGGTGCCTTACGTATCTAATTACCACAAACTAATCAGTGCTTATTGAACAGCCCCCGGACGGTTCCTTCTCCAAAGTGACAAGCACTTGGAGCAAGTTTACTAAAATATTAAACACTTGGCAAGAGCGGAAACATCGAAAAGCAGCGATATTTACATTTTTACATAATGGGCTTTAGGAGGAAACAAATTACATAAAATACAGTGGTTTCTTCTCCATCGTTTGACTGCTCCTCCATAAATAATTCAATTCTCTTTCCAAGATTGCATTATTGCTCGTGTCGGGTTTCTCTGAGAAAACTGTGATGGGATACTCTGAAAAATACATAAGAGTGAAGCCGAGTGAATTATTAAAGGACAGATCTTAAAGCCAGGACAGAGTTTTCGGATGCAGCCCCAGCCGGAGCACCTACAGCTGAGCCTGGCTCACACAGACCAATGGGCTGGAGGGAGAAGAGATCCCCTCCAACGGCAAGTTGGCTGCGTGGGAGGATATCTGACCTCCTCGGGAGTTAAAGGATGCTCAAAAGAGATCCCTAAGGAAAATTGAGGGCTTGTTTTGGAGGAGATGCTGCTCCAGACAGTCCTAGCTTGGAGGGTGGTGTTACCCACCAGCCCTGCATCCCTGCAGCTCGGGCGCTGTGTTGCAGTCATAGAATCATAGAATCACCTGGTTGGAAAACACCCACCGGATCGTCGAGTCCAACCATTCCCATCAAACACTAAACCATGTCCCTCAGCACCTCGTCCACCCATCTTTTAAACCCCTCCAGGGAAGGTGACTCAACCCCCTCCCTGGGCAGCCTCTGCCAGTGCCTAATGACCCTTTCTGTGAAAAATTTTTTCCTAATCTTCAGCCTGACCCTCCCCGGCGGAGCTTGAGGCCATTCCCTCTCGTCCTGTCCCCTGTCCCTTGGGAGAAGAGCCCAGCTCCCCCGTCTCCACAACCTCCTTTCAGGTAGTTGTAGAGAGCAATGAGAGCAACGAGTCACAGAACCATGAAATAGTTTGGGTTGGAAGGGACCTCAAAGCCCATCCATTTCCAACCCCTGCCACGGGCAGGGACACTTGCCCACTGAATCAGGGGCTCCATGCCCCACCCAACCTGGCCTTAAATAATAAGAGAATGAACCCAAAAGATTTACAGAACCAAGGCAACAGCATCATTTTTGAAGCCACCATACATCCTGAATAGTCTCAGACACACAAACAAGAGCAAGTATCACTACACAGGTTTGACAACTATTAATAGATAAATCCACAGGAGAATATAATTAAAGGCTTTATCCAATGGCACAAGGAGGATGTATTAAGAATAACTGATCGATGCTGGGATGGTTTGATATTCCCGGAGGTTTCCCCATGCAAGATTAAATAAAATCAAAGCTTTTTTCTTGTGCGGGACTGATGGATCAATAATAAAGGAAACCAGAGCCAAAGGAAAGACATTTTCCTTGTTGTTGGCTCTGCCAAGCAGCCAGGCTTGAGCAGAAAACACCGTAAAAAAAGAGATTACTCAAGCCTGGTGCTGGCTGAGCTGGGGTTAATGATGGCTCGCTAACAATGACATTTTGGGATCCTTCTGGAGGGAAATGCTGGACAAATGACAAGTTACACAGATTTTATAGGAACCCCTCCACTGCCAGCTCCCTCCTTTTTAATGTTGAATTTCAAGGTGCAAGAAGCTCAGGGCTGGCTCTTGCTGCTCCTGCACACTCTCCCACGCAAAGTTACTGCAAGCATCCCACTGATGGATCCTTTCTCAAGCATTTCCAAGAACAAAAACAACAACAAAAAAGGAAGATCTGGATGTTTAAAGCATCTTACCTCCAGCACTTGGAGTCTGCTGCCTGAAGAGAATACTGGTCAGTTGAAATGGGCTGGAGGGATACGCACCAGGGGGATAAACAAACCTAAAGGATCATAAAATTACACCTTGTACAAACACTGGTAAAACAAAACCTAGAGCTGGTGAATGAGCTGAGTCATGTGAAGCAATAATCACCACCCCACATGTTATTTTGCACTTGGATCTCGGTGGTGGCTGGGTACCAGCCAACAGAAGTGACATTCAAATTCTGGCTCCACCTGAGATGTTCCCTCACCTTGGCTGGGGTTCAGCATCCCTTCCCCACCTCCGCTGTGGTTCGGTCCCTATGGGAGTTCAGTCACAGCATCTCTTTCCCAAGCAATGCTGCGCAGCACCACGCACTGGCCCAGCTTTGGAGGAGCCAGTGGAGGGGGAAGCAGCGAGATGGTCACAACTCTTTAAAGATGCAAATTGAGAAGCAGCCATCATAACCAGAGAGCTCTGTTAATTCTCTTATGAGTATGCAGATTTCGACACTGACTTTTCCTAGGCTTATTTGTTTTATTTAGCAATAAATTTAATGCTGGCTGCCTGAAGCAAGGAGACAGATGGACTATAAACTTGGAATTTTGAGTAGCTTTTCTCCCTCAGGTTGGTGTCATCTTTGATCTCTCCTGAAATTACATCTAGGAGAGTTTGCAGGAATTGAATTCAACTTTTTTTACAGCCCCCAAAGCCATTTGATCAGCCACCTTTTCATTTTTTTGTTTTGTACGAGTTACCCAGAAGGATCTTAAATGCCAGGGAAATGATTCCTGCCCTGGGCTGCTGGAGTTTCCTCAGGGACTTCTGGCGGACTTGTGTCCTGGTTCAGCTCGGACCTGGCCCCACCGGCAGCGAAACACGAGCGGCTGTGATCCTGATCGCCCACATCCAGGGAAAGAGAAATGAGAGAGAGACTTGTTGGCTGGAAACTAAAACAACTTTAACGGAACAACAAGAAGAATGAAAATACTGAATAAGAAAATAATAAAAGATATACAAATGTACAAAATCTACGCCCCTGATGACTACATCGGTTTGGGGTCCCTGCTCCTGTCTGCCCCTCCCTGCAGGTGCAACCCTTTCCCACCCCTTTCACTTAGGACATTCCACCAACCTGAGGATGGCCTTCGCCTCTGTAGGGGCAGCCGTAAGCAATGGCTTTTCTGCATCCCAATGTTACTGTGGTGATAATCATAAACTTTAAGTGTTATGACTTCTAGAGACAGACACTGCCTGAAAACTGTGCAGCTGAAGTGAAAAATGTGCAGTTGAAGTGGTGGAGCCTCCTTCCCTGGAGGAGTTCAAAAACCATGTGTTCAGGGCGCTTCGGGTCATGGTTTAGTCAGCACGGTGGGGTTGGTTTGGCAGTTGAACTGGATGAGCTTAGAGGTCTTTTCCAACCTTAATGATTCCATGATTTTATGATTCTGTGATTAAGTTTCAGAAAATGGAGTTACTTACACAGACGAGGCTGAGCTGAGAAGTTAAAAAATTGGTTCTGCTTTAGCTCAAACCAGAACAACATGAGGAAATCAAAGCACCACATAACATCTCATCTGCAGGCAAAAGCAATTAAAATAAGTTTTATGCACCCATTGGGTCACAAAGATCCCCCCCGCCCGAGGATAAAAGAAAATGGTGTCCTTGGAGAACATTGGCATGTGGTGCTGGAAGGATCACAGAGTCACGATGCAGCAGAAAGGACTAGCCTTCTATTTTTTTTTTTTTGTCATCCACCAGCAATTAAAAACTCAGGATGGAGGAGAGGGGAAACACCTGGGAGGTCAGTGCAGACCTGGGAATTCCCCAGGAGCTGGGTCACCTCCACCTTGGGGTTGTCCACACATGGTAGGACGAAGCCATGTGTTGATTGAGCGCTGTTCTGGCCAGATCCAGAACATCCTTTCTGCCAATGACCCTGAGCTGTGTGAAAATCCAAAATGTCATTTTGGGGTGTAAAAGCCACATCCCTCATACTCAGGACTCGGAGAGAGGAGAGCTTAAGGGCAACCCTGTGACTTTTGAAGGAAGCTCCCAGGAGCCAGGCAGGGCTTTGACCTTGCTGCTCCAAGCCCAGCCTGTTCCCACCAGGACTCATTTCCCTGCCGCCACACACAAATACGGAAAGGAATTCAATTTTTGAAAGAAACCCCAACAACAGCAGCAGCCGCATCGTTGCCACGCTGCCGCCTGGGAACTGCAGAAAAATCGATCTACGTCAAATGAAAAGGGGTGAGAGCAAGGTGTTGCAAGGAGCGGAGGATAAAACTGTAATTAAAACTGCCAACACGGTTGGCTGCCAAAAGAAATCAGAGTCTTGGGAACAGCAGCCACTGCCAGGCACGTGGCCCACAGGTCTGGGCCATTTTAGCAGCTGTTGGTTGCTCACGGCCACCCAACGCCCCGTGGACAGACAGCGCCCGTCAGTGTCGCCAATCCTTTCCAATAAGGAGACATTATTGACCGCTTAATTGCGATGGAATTACTACAGATGAACATATTATGGGCACATTAAAGTCTAATGAGTGGCCGGTGATTAATGCCATTACGAGGAATACCAAAAGAACTAATGGTGATGAGCCACTTAAAGTGAAGTGTCAAGAGTTCCATTATCAATGACTGCATGGTTTCTCAGCTAAAAACTCCTGGGTTGGAAGGAGGAAGAGGTGGAAATGGGTAAAGGCAAGAGGTTTCCAGAAGCAATGACACAAGGAGGTCCCCTGTTGATGATCTTTTAAGGATAAGATTGATGGGCAATAGCGTTTCTTGGAGAAACGTATGAGAAGTACAGTTTTCTTGGAAAAGCATCTCAGCGTGGGCTTTAGCACCTTTAAGAATGCCATTATAAAACCAAATTATATCATTTAGCATCTCCCCAGACCCTGTTCTCGCCTTCCTTTCTCTCCTCAACCTTGTATAAATTTTCCATCAGTCCTTTAACTCCTGCCTTTAGCTTTGCCTCTGCTCCATCACTTGCAGCACCCAGAGAGGGTTCTACAACCCAATTTAAATCTCTCTGGTAGTTTCTCTCCTCCTTCCTCTACTTGGCTGGATCTGATTTTGTCACGATATCACTGAGCAGTTTGGATCCCACAGGGAAATGTCCTTCCATGTGGGCACGGTGACATTTCAGTAACCCCAGAATAGAGGACAAATACAGGACCTTTTTCTGTAGGGTTTTTAGGGAAATCACTGTGCACTTGCTTTAACTCCGGAGAGCCAAGTATCAAAAAGCCTGATATACAAACTGACTGGACCGAATTTAAATTGCATTTATTTTTAAAAGTCACTAAACCAAAAAAAGGACCAATTTCCTCACACTTGGGAGTCTTCTGAACCATAACGAGTGATGACTGGGACCTCTTCTCTTCCTCCATCCGCCTTCCCCAAGCGCTTCTTGGTATGAGTCAGACTTGTCCCGACATGGGAAACGCTTTCATTCTTTCACCTCCCACCACCCGGGGCCTCTTTTGGGGCTTTTAGAGTCATTGCCTCTTGCTGGGATGGGATTTATTTTTATTTTAAAAGTGACTTCCTATCCCATTTTATTATTTTTCAAACATGGCAGGATTTGTTCTGTTTGAAGTCTTCCATCCTCATTTCCCGTCAGGACGATTAAAATTGATTTCTGCCATCAGCAGGAGAAAGATAATCCAAAGCGGGAGAGCGCCGGATCCCCACCGGAGCCATTACAAACTCTCTCCTAGCGTTTTAACTTTCTTTTCTTGGGTATTTCTCTTCGGAAAAGGGCAATTTAGTGCTTCTCAGCCACACGTCTCCTCCAAGAAGTTGGGGAGATGTGTTTAACCTCATGTGTTTCCACAGCAGAGAGCGGATAAGGGGATTTAAATAGCTCTTGTTTACCACTGCTGCCCTCCCGGAGGTTTATTTAGAGGGGTAATTGGACCCTCTCGACGCCTTCACTTTGCTTTCTCGGGCTCCGCATCCTCTGAGCCCATCCCTGCACCTGTCCCAGTTTGTATCTGGGCAAACTGAAACGGGATGTGTTTTCCCCAGTGCGTTAAGCTGGGTGGTTCCCAGCACAGCCGGGGGCTTTGCAGAAGGAGGACGAAGGTATTGGGGCTGGAAAACCATCTCCAAAGTACAAAACCTCCAGCTGCTGAGGGAGATGTGGAAATAAAGGGCACAGAGGGCAGGTCGCATGTCGGGATGTAGCTGTGCCCGCACTTGCACACCTCTTGAGTCTGTTAAACCCAGAACAGCCTAAATAAAAAAAAAAATCAATTAAAATAATTAAAATAAATTAAATAAGTTTTAAAAATCAATTAAATAAAAATTTTAAAATCAATTGAATAAATTTAAAAATCAATTAAATCACTTAAACTTTGAATATCCTAAATAAATTTTGAAATACGCCAAAACACCCTAAAATATAAAGAGCATCTTTTCAGGCCGGAGGATCCCGGGGCCCCACAACTACCTTGTTCCTGCACAAGTCTGTAGCAAACCTCTGTAAGCAAATATATGCAAATGAGAGGGGTTGGTGGTTCCTATTGCTCCTTGGGGGGAGATGATGGGTTTGCACCAACACCACAAAAGCCTGGCTTTCCCTGGTTGCTCTCCCTGGGCTCCCAGCCCACAAGAAGCCACCCCAAAGAGGGGTCCCCAGCCAGGTCCCCACCATCCACCGGCCTCCCCACCACGAGACTTAAACACCTTTACAAGAGAGCAATTTAACGCCATCCCCGGCTTAAGCTCCATATCTACCGGGCGTGAAATTAGTTCCAGCAAGCTGCAAATTTGCCGCTAATAAAAATATTTAGCAATTCACTAGTCTTTAAATCAGGAGCAGAGTATTTTCCTGCTTGCATCAACGCCTGTTTCTTTTTAATTCTAATATGGGAGCGTCAGGGAGCTCCAGCTGTAAAACTGCAAGTCTGACAACTGCGCAAAGAGCTTTAAATCAATTCCTCCAGCACTTCCAAACTCTGCTGCCGAGGGTTTGATCACAACAGCATTTGATATGAGATCACTTTGGTAATTTTTGTCCATGAGGATGAGCCAGGCAGGGTGGATTTGCAGGTTTTAACCCAAAAAAGACCATCTTGACCCAACCCCACCCCGTTTCCGGAGGCTGCTCCTTGAGTGGCATCTTACAGAAGAGCTTTGATCCATCTGATCCTGCTTTGCAGCCCTTGAAGGAAAGTGACCTCTCTAACCCCACCAGGCCAAGTGTTTAATTAGCCCTGGTGCTAATTGCATCTCTCCGTCCAGCCCATTTTGTCTGATTCCAACACAAGGATCTTGTTCATACCTTTGCCAGGAAATCTTATCTTTCTCTTGAGCAAGGATATCTGTGGTGATGCTGCACCCTTTGAATCATTCCCAGGCAGCATCTCCCACCCACCGGCCACCACCTGAACTCTTTGTGTCCAACTAAACCCTTTGCGCTGGGTTTTGCTGGGCTGTGAGCATCCAGTAGCACCAAGATAACTCTGCTTCTCCTTATTTATAGCTCAGCATCACTTTGAGGCTGGATGGCACCTCGATTATCCATATATGTTGGACCAAACAGATTGGATTAATTGTTAACACGCTGTTTGTCACCAGTTTGAGGTGTCCTGTCCATAGCAAGGGTGTGGGTGCAAATCAAAAGTCTTGGAGGAACTCAATGTGCTGACAACCCCAACACCAGCCGGAATCCTGTAAAGAAACACCACAGAGATAAAGATTCTCCCAGAGTCAGGGAATCGCTGCAAACAGCGTGAAAATCCTCAATTCCTGTTGCTTCCCTGAACGTTCTATGGTCAGCGTTGCTTTTCCCCTCCTTTTTTCCCCAGGTGCAACACAGCTCTGACACAAAGCAGGAACCAACACCAAATCCTAGCACAGAAAAGCAGGGAAAAAAGCTTGGTTTAGGACAACAATGACTTATTCTTTGGCCATAAAACCTAAGCTTTGCATTCAACTGCCCCGGTACGACCAACCGCTGCGCAAGCATCTCTGGTGCCGGCGGAGGCTGAGCTAAAGAAGAGGGCATTTACGATGATGTGGGTCATTGCACATAGGTTGAAGTCTTTTCTAAGGAAGGTCACACCAATGAGGTTGATTTTCCCAGTTACCTTCTCCTAATTTGTTGTGGAGAGGAGGGTGCTGGGCTCTTCTCCCAAGTGACAGGGGACAGGATGAGAGGGAATGGCCTCAAGCTCCAACAGGGGAGGTTTAGGCTGAACATTAGGAAAAAATTTTTCACAGAAAGGGTCATTGGGCACTGGAACAGGCTGCCCAGGGAGGGGGTTGAGTCACCTCCCCTGGAGGGGTTTAAAAGACGGGTTGATGAGGTGCTGGGGGGCATGGTTTAGCGATTGATGGGGATGGTTGGACTCGAAGATCCGGTGGGTCCTTTCCAACCTAGTGATTCTATGATTCTATGATTCTATATCAAGACAAGAGGGATTTCCATTTTAAACCCACTTTTTCTGCCTGCTTTTACATCCTGTTTCTTCCTCATCTCTCTCGCCCATCAGATTCTGACTGGCATGGTCGGAGCGGTGACTCCACGCTGGTGCTTGCGGCTCACCCACCAGTTAACCTGAAAAAAGTAAATGCCTAGATATATTCAGTTTTCCTCTCAACTACTTGGAGTCTGATGATATTTTGACTGCATGAAATGTCACGTAACCGCTGTTTCCCTTCTGTCATTTCTTGCAATGGGAGGAATAAAACAGCGATTAATTACGCTGTGTGGCACCGACCTGCCTTCTGCTGTGCTGGAATCAAAGGTGCCAGTGTGACACCAACCGGTTCGGCAACCAGGGTGCACGCTGTCTGCGACACGTGCTTTGCTTGGCATCGCATAGGATCTGCCTGCCAACACAGCAAAAGGGTATGTTTGGTAGCAAACTCCTTCCCGCACCACCTCGAGCCATTAATCCCACCAGAGAGGGCTTTTTTCCCTCTGTAAAGCCCCCACTGGCAATGTCCATCTTCACCGTCATCTCCCCAGCCCTTCCCTTCCATGATTCCCCAATGGCAATCCAAAATAAATTTCCTCCTGCTGCTTGAGAAATTCCCTTTGCTTTTCTCTGTTCTCCCATTTCTTTGCAGTTTTGGACCCCAGTAGTTTGTAAAACCCCAAATTTCATCTTCAAGGCCCTGTTTTCATAGAAACCCTTGTCCTTCTGCCGGTCCTTTTCCATCTGTTGTTTTGCCATCTAAAAATTATATTTTTTGGCCATCAACCAATGAGACCTTTCCTTTATCGAATGTCCTCTTCTACCTTTTGTCTGCAGCTTTTACAACAGCATCTTTGACCTTTTCCCATTTTTATTGGCTTTTTTCAGTATTTAGACTCCTTCATCTCCTCTTGGTTCTGCTTCATAGTCTCTTGATGCCATCAATGACAATGTAAAGCAAGTCCAAAAGCTGGAATCATCCAGCTATTTAAACCACTTCTGGACCATTCTATGGCCCAGATATTTGTTCAGATGTTGAATAATATATCTGACCTATGCTTCAGCAGCTGGGCTTCTAGCCATGCGGCTTGTTGGTTTTAATCCTACCTGTTGTATCCATCAGAGCTGGGTTGATGGCAATTCAAGCACTAAGATTGTGAGATGAAAATCTCAGCAGCCCAAGAGACTCCCAAATCAGAGAATCGTGGAATGGTTTAGGTTGGAAGGGACCTCAAAGCCCATCCAGTTCCAACCCACTGGATCAGGGGATCCAAGTCCCATCGAACCTGTCCTTGAACACCTCCAGGGATGGGGCAGCCACCACTGCTCTGGGCAACCTGGGCCAGGGCCTCCCCACCCTCACAGGAAAACATTTCTCCCTAACATCTCATCTCAATCTCCCCTCTTTCAGCTCAAAACCATTCCCATCATCCTCTCCCTGCACTCTCTGATCTGGAGTCCCTCCCCAGCTTTCCTGGAGCCCCTTTCAGTACTGGAAGCTGTTCTAAGTTCTCCTGGAACCTTCTGTTCTCCAGGCTGAACAACCTCAACTCTCTCAGCCTGTCCTCATAGCAGAGGTGCTCCAGCTCTTGGACCATCTCCGTGGCCTCCCCTGGACTCCATGTCCTTGCTGTGCTGAGGACTCCAGAACTGTACACAAGACTCCAGGTTGAGTCTCACCAGGGCAGAGCAGAGGGGCAGAATCCCCTCCCTGGCCCTGCTGGTCCCATGGCTTTGGGTGCAGCCCAGGACACAGTTTGACTTTCTGGGCTGTGAGTGCACGTTGCTGGTTCATGTGGAGATTCTCCTCCCCCAGCACCCCAGGTCCTTCTCCTCAGGGCTGCTCCCAGTCCATTCTCAGCTCAGCCTGGATTTGTGCTTGGGGTTGCTCTGACCCCAGTGCAGGACCTTGGCCTCATTGAACTCCACGAGATTCGCACAGCCCTGCCTTTCCAGCCTGTCCAGGTCCCTCTCGATGCCATCCCTGCCCTCCAGTGTGTTGGCAATACCACACAACTTGGTGTCATTGGCCAACCTGATAAGTGTGCCCTCAATCTCACCATCCGTGTCTGGGACAAAGATGTTAACACCGTTATTTGTTTCTTTACTGGGCACACGTGGTGTTGCAGCTGGGCTGTGCCTTTCTTTGAGACAAAAGATGAATCCACGGGTAAGGAATTAGAATCATAGAATCATAGAATAACCAGGTTGGAAAAGACCCACCGGATCGTCGAGTCCAACCATTCCTATCAAACACTAACCCATATCCCTCAGCATCTTGTCCACCCGTCCCTTAAACACCTCCAGGGAAGGTGACTCAACCACCTCCCTGGGCAGCCTGTTCCAGTGCCCAATGACCCTTCCCGTGAAATACTTTTTCCTAATGTTCAGACTGAACCTCCCCTGGCAGAGCTTGAGGCCATTCCCTCTTGTCCTGTCCCCTGTCACTTGGGAGAAGAGGCCAGCTCCCTCCTCTCCACAACCTCCTTTCAGGTAGTTGGAGAGAGCAATGAGGTCTCCCCTCAGCCTCCTCTTCTCCAGGCTAAACATCCCCAGCTCTCTCAGCCGTTCCTCAGAAGGCCTGTTCTCCAGCCCCCTCACCAGCTTTGTTGCTCTTCTCTGGACTCGCTCCAGAGCCTCAACATCCTTCTTGTGGTGAGGGGCCCAGAACTGAACACAGGATACGAGGAGCGGTCTCACCAGTGCTGAGTCCAGAGGGAGAAGAACCTCCCTGGACCTGCTGGTCACACCGTTTCTGATCCAAGCCAAGATGCCATTGGCCTTCTTGGCCACCTGGGCCACTGCTGGCTCGTGTTCAGTCGCTGTCAACCAACACCCCCAGGTCCCTCTCCTCCAGGCAGTTTCCAGCCAGACTTCTCCTAGTCTGGAGCTGCTCAGGGTTGTTGTGCCCCAAGTGCAGGACCCGGCATTTGGCCTTGTTAAACCTCATCCCATTGGTCTCAGCCCACGGATCCAGCCTGTTCAGATCCTTTTGGAGCCTCCCGACCCTCCAGCAGATCCAGCTTCCACCCAGCTTAGTGTTGTCCGCAAACTTTATGCAGAGACGCTGAGTGCATCGACAAAGCTCAGCCGTGAAGCCCCCAGCGTGCCCGTCTCACAGCAGCACAAAGCTCGGCCACGTCCCGCCGTGTTTGCATTAACCAAATTGGCCCAGTTTTGTCCCTAAATAGCAAAACTCCTTGGATTTGGGGGGTTGAAGCCTGTCTCGAGCAGAGATGCTCCTGGCAGCAGGGTGGACAGGAGCTAGCAGCGATGGCAACGAGCAACGCGGGGTTCGTAAAACACAGACCAGTCTGACACGGGGGGCAGGAGGGTGGGGAATTGCCATTCCATGGGGAGCACCTTCCAGGAGCAGGACAGGGACACTGGCACGAGGGGCTGGTGAGCTCCGTGCTGCCGGGAGACATGGGATCAGGTTCAGGAACGGGATCGGCATTAGGACTGACACCAGGATCAGGACCAGAACCTGGATGGGGATTGGGCCCAGGATGGGATGGGGAATGGGACCAGGATGGGGACTGGGACTGGAGAGACATAGGGATGGGGATGGGGATAGGAACAGGGACCAGGAGCGGGATGGGGACTGGGAGGGAGATAGGGATTGGGACTGGGATAGGAATCAGGACCGGGATAAGGATTGGGATCAGGACCAGAACAGGGATTGGGATGGGGATCAGGATGGAGATCGGGACAGGACTGAGATCTTGATGAAGACCTGGATGGGGACCGGGATAGGGACTGCGATGGGGTCCAGGATGGTGATGGGGCTGGGGCTTGGGCTGGGGCTGGAGATGGGACCCAGGATGGGGCTGGGGTCCAGGATAGGGATGGGGATGTGGTCCGGGATGGGGATGGGGGGATGCGGATGCGGGATGGGGTCCGGGATGGGGTCCGGGATGGGGTCCAGGCTGGCGCTGGGGCTGGGGCTGAGGTCCGGCTCCGCTCCGCGCGCCGCCCGTGTCCCCAATGGGGAGCGCCGGGCAGGCGCAGGGCGGCGCTGATTGGCTGCGGGAGGGCGAAGCCGTGGCCGGGGCAGCGGAGAGCGGCGCTGATTGGCTGCGGCGGGCGGGGCGGTTGCTAGGGGGAGCGGCGGGCGGCGCTGATTGGCTGCGGCGGGCGGGGCGGTTGCTAGGGGGAGCGGCGGGCGGCGCTGATTGGCTGCGGCGGGCGGGGCGGAAGCGGCGGGCGGCATGGCGGGCGGCGCGGCGGGGCCGGCGCTGGGCCCGGGGGTGCTGGCGCTGCAGCTGCTGTGGGCGCTGGCGCTGCTGCTGGCGCTGTCGCTGTTCCGGGCGGCCGGGCGGGCGCGGTGAGCGGGGCGCGGTGAGCGGGGCGGGGGCCGGAGCCGGGGCCGCCCCGAGCCCGCCCCGAGCCCCGTGCCGCCCGCCCGCCCGCAGGTCGGTGGCGGCGGGGGCGGCGCTGGGGGCCTCGGCGGTGACGGCCGCGCTGCTGCTCTGGCCCCGTGGGCAGGAGGGGCCCGTGCCGAGCGGAGCTCGGGAGGTGAGAGCGGGGCTGGGGCTGCCCTGGAACGGGGGGGACAGCAGAGCCCGGGGAAGGGACACCTCCCGCTGGGTCAGGGGCTCCGAGCCCCATCCAGCCCGGCCTTGGGACACCCTAAGGGATGGGGCAGCCACAGCTTCCCTGGGCAACCTGGGCCAGGGCCTCCCCACCCTCACAGCAAAACATCTGAGGTTTAACAAGGCCAAATGCCGGGTCCTGCACTTGGGGCACAACAACCCTGAGCAGCTCCAGACTAGGAGAAGTCTGGCTGGAAACTGCCTGGAGGAGAGGGACCTGGGGGTGTTGGTTGACAGCGACTGAACATGAGCCAGCAGTGGCCCAGGTGGCCAAGAAGGCCAATGGCATCTTGGCTTGGATCAGAAACTGGTGAGACCGCTCCTCGAATCCTGTGTTCAGTTCTGGGCCCCTCACCACAAGAAGGATGTTGAGGCTCTGGAGCGAGTCCAGAGAAGAGCAATGAAGCTGGTGAGGGGGCTGGAGAACAGGCCTTATGAGGAACGGCTGAGAGAGCTGGGGGTGTTTAGCCTGGAGAAGAGGAGGCTGAGGGGAGACCTCATTGCTCTCTCCAACTACCTGAAAGGAGGTTGTGGAGAGGAGGGAGCTGGGCTCTTCTCCCAAGTGACAGGGGACAGGACAAGAGGGAATGGCCTCAAGCTCCACCAGGGGAGGTTCAGGCTGGACATTAGGAAAAAAAATTTCACGGAAAGGGTCATTGGGCACTGGCAGAGGCTGCCCAGGGAGGGGGTTGAGTCACCTTCCATAGAGGTGTTTAAAAGACAGGTGGATGAGGTGCTGACGGACATGGTTTAGTGTTTGATAGGAATGGTTGGACTCGATGATCCGGTGGGTCTCTTCCAACCTGGTTATTCTATGATTCTATGATTTCTCCCTTAACATCTCATCTCAATTTCCCCTCTTTGAGCTCAAAACCGTTCCCCTCATCCTCTCCCTGTACTCCCTGATCAAGAGCCCCTCCCCAGCTTTTCCCTTTCAGCCCTAGAAGCTCTCCCAGAGCCTTCTCTTCTCCAAGCAGAACCCCAGCTCTCTCGGCCTGTCGTCATAGCAGAGGTGCTCCAGACCTCATATCACATCTGTGAAAAAATTTTTCACAGAAAATGTCATTAGCACTGGAACAAGCTGCCCAAGGTGGGGGTTGAGTCACCGTCCCTGGAGGTATTTAAAAGACTGGTAGAAGAGGTACTCAAGGACACGATTTAGTGTCAGATAGGAATGGTTGGACTCGATGATCTAAGAGGTCTTTTCCAACCTAGTGATTCTATGATTCTATGATCATCTCTGTGAGCTGCTCTGGACTTGCTCCAACCCCTCGATGTCCTTCTTGTACTGGGGATTTCAGAATTGGGTCCAACAGCAACATGTCCTTCTTGTGTTGAGGACTCCAGAATTGGGTCCTGGTGAGGTTTCATAGAAGCAGAACAGAAGAGGAGAATCATCTCCCTGAGCAGGCTGGCAGGGACCCTCAAGGATGCCCTGGGGATGGCCCTTTTCCTCGGGACGCCTTGCATCCCAGGGGATGATTAGTTTGGCCCTGGTTCTGTCTGCTGCTGCCTGCCTCCATCTCCAACCACACCTTGGCCCACGCCAGTAGCCCCGTGCCAGGTAGTTTTGATAATTTTCCTCCTAACTTGGCAGCTTTTCACTTCCCTCAGCTCTTTTTTCTGCTTTAAAGGCCAGTAACAGCAGATCATCTCTTCCATAGGTCACTACAGCACCCAAGCACAGATCCTGCTTTGTTTTTATCCAGCCCCTTGCCCGCACTGTCAGGCGCAGGATCTCCCCCAGTTGTGGGTCGTATTGGGCTGGCTGTGCCCCCGCTGCCTGTGCTGCCATCCTGAGCTTTCCCGGAGCTCATGAAGTTTTGTGGCGTTTTAGGTGCTGTTTCCTCTGTTCTATTATTAATGCACATTAATTATTGCTCTTCTCGGTCCTGATCTGTGTAAATCCCTACTAAAGAGACTTGAAAGTTTTTCCTTTTCCCTGCTTTCATGGGATCTCCTCATGCAAAGGTTGGGAGCAAGATGAAGGGTGCCTGAGCACGTGTTTGTGCCTGGGAGGCCAACAGAAATTGAAAGGTTTTTTTTTTTTTGGCTCTTCAATTGGAGTGGACCTGCCCTGCCTATCAATAATACATGATCTGGGCTTTCTGCACCAAAAGTCTGCTAACTGGCTAATTAAAAAGCAAAACGTGCAGCAGGAGCCAACGCGTCGGTCGCAAGAGAGTCTTTCTGCAGCAACACCAAGGCTGAGCGTGCGCTAATGTGACTGAGACAGCTGAGCTGGGGGTGGGTGAGGCTCTGGGGCAGCCTCAGGAGCGAAGAGGGTGATTTCATAACCAGCCACCTCCTGGCTGCCTTCTCATTGTGTCTCACGTTGCTACTGTATCTTCTTTTTTTTTTTAATCTTTTGCGTTTTTTTTCTCCCATTTCCCTTCTAAAAGGGGTGAACTGCGCAGTTCCGTGTAGTGCTGGGAGATTTGTGGCTGGGGAGAGCTGCTGCAGGTTTTTACTCTTCTTCCCTGTGTTGCTTCTTTCCTCCGCGTTCACTGTTCCATGAGTGGCTTTTTTTTTCAGAGGAAAGAGATTCTTCTTCCAGTCATTTGTCACACACCCCGCTTCCCACAGAAAGCACCTGCATCAGGAGTGAAAAGTGATGGGGGAAAACTGGGGAACCCTAAAGATTTTCCTCCTGGGGTAGGTGATTCTCTTTTCCAGGACGTGGCGTGCTCCCTCTAGGCTCCCAGAGCAGACTGAGACTTAGTGCTCTGCACCTTCCTCACATGGGGAGAAGGAGGAGGAGCAGGCACTGAGCTCTTCTCTCTGGACCCGAGGGAATGGCAAGAAGATGCCAGGGGAGGGTTAGATTGGACATTAGGAAAAGGTTCTTTCCCCAGAGGCTGGTGGAGCACTGGAACAGCTCCCAGGGAAACAGTCTCAAGCCTGACAATAGTCCAGAAGCGTTTTGCCACTGCCCTCAGCCCCACGGTGTGAATCGTGGGGTTGTCCTGTGCAGTGACAGGAGTTGGACTCAGTCAACTTTGTGAGTCCCTTCCACCTCAGGACATTCCATGATTCTATGAGGTTGTAATGTGTGTTGTGGTCTTTATTTTTTTTCCCACTCTCTGCAGATCGTGGACACTTTCTTGATTGGCCGCTTCGTTCTCCTGGCCGTGATGAGCCTGGTCTTTCTTGGGTCCCTGTTCCTGCTCCTCATTTACTACCTCATGGAGCCAGTCTATGCCAAACCGCTGCACAGCAGGTAGCAGCAGCTGGAGGCAGCAAGCCCTGGGAAGAGGAAATCCCAATTTCACGGTAATAAACCAGGAAGGGAGGCCAGGAAACTCTTCTGGAGGTGAACACATTGTTTTTTCCTGAGCTCAGAAAGAGCCAGCAAAGTGGCAAAGTGTGTTGCTAGCACCCAGCACTGCGTCTTTCTTCTTCAGAAGCAGAGTTTGGACTGAGCATGAGCGCCTTCCTCTCCAGAGACTCTGCAGACTGCAAAGGTGCTTTTAACCTCTCTCTTTTCTCTTTTACAGGAGAGTTGAAATCCGTGCACTTTGCAGTAGGTTTGATTCAGTGAACTGAACTGAGCTGAGATGGTTTGTTATTACCTACGCGAGATGTCTTGTTATCGTTCCTTTTCCACCTTTGTTTAATAAAACTCTCTGAGAAACTCCTAACTCAGTCTTTTTTCTCCCAGAATGTCACCTTTCAGTGACCATGTCTCTGTGTGGGGCTGTGGATTGCTGGGGACAGTCCCTTTGGCCGTTTCTCCTCTGTTGTCTCTGTAATTGGCCCTGTTCAGGCTTCCTGCAGTATTCCCAGGAACAAGCTGAGTGTTCCGGCTTCATGTGATGGGGGAATTGAAACAGGGAATTATTCCCTGTTACTTGCAGCTGGAGGGTCAAAGGGAGGTATTTCCAGGCTGTCTGGAAACCTGAGGCTTTGGAGTGGGGACAGAACAATATGCAAAATAATGCCAAAATGGGCAAATTAAAATTCCCCCCTCCATAAGGACCCAGGGGAAAGCCAGGTCCTGCCTCACTGCACTAAACAATCCTGCCAGCCCACAAAAAAAACCCTCTTGCCCCTCAGGGACTGTGCTGATAGCTGGGTCTCCTGTGTGTTTCAGGAGCCCAAGGTGTTATCCTGGAGCAGGGAGCCAAAGGATCTTGGTTGCTGCTGCCCTAAAATAGAAAACTATTGCTCATGCTAGCGCTGAAGGCAGTAGTTGACTCCAATACCTTTCTGCTCGAGGGGGGTGAAATGTTTTTCATGTTGTTCAGCAGCAGCAATGGAGTCAAATCTCACTTTCCCCCTGCTTTGCCCTGCCTGAGCCATCCCTTAATAGCCACGGTTTATTTTCTTGCATGAACTCTCAAGGCTTTTAACTTGCTTGCAGGAAGAAAGCATTTCGCTGTCCCAGGGTGTCGTGCAACAGTTTCAGAGCAGGGAAGGAGCCTTCACCATCCACACTGCGCCAACAAGTGGTTCCCCAGGTGCCCGTGGTAGCTGGGTGAGGTCAGTTGTACTACAGCTTGTGTTTCTCAGCTCCGGAGGGATGAAGCGGCTCGGCCTTTCACGGTTGAGCAGGCAGCAGCTATTGCTGTGAGGTTGAAGCCAAGCGTGAGACGGTGCGGCATCCCTGAGCTGCGTTTGGGGCCAATACAGCTAAAAAGCCAAGGGCAAGGCACTCCACTCTCACAGAGTTTTATTTCTTCCCATTTTAGAGATTATTTTGCTTTTTTTTCATTTTGAACTGAAGTAAACAAAAGAACCAGTCCTGTCCTGCTGGCTGTCAGTGACAAAATATTGCTATCGGAACATGAAAAATGAATAAGGCAGAGCTAGTGGGCTCGGAGATGACACTTGCCCTGCAGAAAATGCCCCAGCACTCAGGAGCACCTGGCTCAGTCAGCCAAAACCATGTAAGTACATCTCAAACAAAAGCAGAGGAGAGATGTCTCTGCTTTTTTGAGCTCCATAAACTCTCAATCCTTTCCTATCCCAAAGCCTATGTCCAAGGGAGTCAAACTATCGTGTTAAGGAACATGCTGAGCATTTATGCAACACAAGCGCATCAGGTCTCCTGGTGATTTTGAAGTTATGCCTGAAACAAAATTCATATTTAATTCATCATCTTAATAACACTGATGAACACGAGGCAGGTCTTGCAGCTTGCTCCAGCTCTGCCGTGCCTCTATTCTGTGTTTGTGTGGATTCAGAGAGCCTCGGTGAGGCTACGACACCAAACCATGCTGGCCAGAGACAGCGGCGTTTTGCCAGGCTTCGAGTCCCACAAATGGAGAAACCATGGCAAAAGCAGCTGGGGCACTAAAGAAAACAGCCCTAAAAGTAGAGGTGTAAATCTTCTTCTAGTTTCACGCTGTAAATTAACCCACGATATTTGCTTTTTCCATCCCCTTAACCTGTTTGTGACTAAAATCACTCACAAGGCTGATCGTGCTGCGGTGGAATACGGGAAGAGCGAAATGCTGTGCTGCAGAAGGACGTGGGAGCTCTGGCAAGAGGAGGCTGTTTCGACACTTCACCCAAAATCCTATTGATGGGGGAAAGAGCCCCATGTGCTCTCGCCCCCCAAGGACATTTCCAGCTCCATCTTCATCCTTCACCATCCTCGGCAGTGCCTGGATGAACGCAGCAGCCTGGCTCTCTCTGTGTATTTATTTATTCTGGGCCATTCTGCTCCTCCCCATGCAGGGGCTTTCCAGACAGTTCCTGTTTATTTTTGGGAAAGGAAAGACCACGTCAAGGAATTGGTATGAGCTGGAGCTGCTCTCCAACCAGCCCCAAACGGTGATGTTTTTGCTGCCGGCCCCCACCCAACCTTTCAGCTCCTTTGCTTACACATCCGCCTCCGTCTATGTTGCCTTCGGAGGGCGTTGCCTTCGGAGGCGTGGCGACCTGGTTCAGGAACGGCACGGTGACCAGACCCAGGTCACTCGGTCCATGAGCTCACAGACACCAATGTGGTGGATGGCAAATGGCGTTTATTGATACGTAACACAGCCTTATATAGCCTGGGCGTACGACGTCACTTCCGTCCGCTTACATCATGAACTAATACGCAATTGGCTCTCCGGAGCGGGTCCTACCTTTCCGTACATCGTGAGATCTTCCGACCGCCGGGCCTTAGCTACCCCCATTTCCCCCTTCCCTATGCTTAACAAAATAGCCAAAAAATTATAAAATATAAAAATCTTAGCAAATATAAAATCTTAACAATATATAATCTTACCAAATTTAAATAAATTAACAAATATAAAAATCTTAACAAGTCTCAAATATAACATCAAAAGTCTAAATTTAAAATATAAAGTCTAAAATGTGTAAACAACAGTTTCATAGTAACAAACACTTGGCACACTTGGGCCAATGGTAACTTAAATGTAACTGGGTGTAGCGCTAACCCAATACCTTCTTAAAGCAGCTGCTGGTGTTCTACAAACATAATGTTAACCTTCGCTGGCCAGCTCTTAACAAATGACGCAAGCTTACTCAATATACAGGGTCTAAAGACCAATACCAATATGATTATTACAATCAGCCCTAAAATCAAAATTACACAAACAGATAGCAGCCCCTTCCCATAGAGGCTACGTCGCTGTTGTTTGGATTCTGCCGGTGCGGAACTCCCAGGCGCGGACAGGATGCTTGTCGACTTGTCCCCTCCTGCCACCGGGGCATACGGGTTACAAGGGCATCTGATAATCTGATCCTGTGGACAGAAACTCGCAGTTTTCGTTAGCTTTATCGTGTAAGTCCGGTTTAATAGACTTAAGCGGGCACCACTTACTTTTACCATCTTTCTTGATAGCAGCATACCCTCGCCCTGTCAGGACTAGCCTCCACCCTTGTTCCCATTCTCCCAGCTCATTTCTAATTGTGACCAACGGGCCTTCCTCTAACGCTCGGGTGGCCCAATGTTTTTGGGTGGGGCTATTCACCTCTTCCCCCCGGGGGAACTGATTTAGTGCTAGCAGAGCAGTCGCTAGCAGGCGTGCTTGGTCTCCCAGGGGAACGGCATTAACAAAACCTTCCGGTTTTGCTAATACCTCTAATTTAGATTTCAGCGTTTGATTTGCTCGTTCGACTATGGCTTGTCCTGTGATATTATACGGGATGCCGTGTATTAAGGTGATACCCCACTTCCAAGCAAATGCCTGGACTGATTTGGAGACAAAGTTCGGACCATTGTCCGTTTTGATCTGATTAGGGATGCCAAGCCATGCCACAGCCGTCAGCCAATGTTGGATGGTCGCTTTGGAGTCGGTCTTAAGGTGTTGCGTAGCTACAATGACTGCGCTATATGTGTCTACGGTTACTGCCAGCCATGCTCGAGGTTTCAGCAACTGACAGAGCGTGAAATCCGTCTGCCACACCTCGGAGGCCTTAAGGCCTCTGGGGTTGACTCCACTGGACCACAATGGTGCTTTCTGACAGTGGGGACACGTGGCTACTATGTGTTTCACGTCAGTAACTGAAATCCCACACCTCTTTGCTAGCGCTTTAGCTCCAATATGGAGAGACTCATGCAGCTGACGGGCATCTCTTAGCGTCCACAGTCCTTTCGCTGCGGCGTCTGCTTTGTCATTACCAGTTTGGAAGAACCCTTTGATTGGGTTATGGCTATTGACGTGGATGACCGATATGGTACCCTTTCGGGAAAGAAGTGCTTCTTCTAACATTAAAGCTGCTGTGGATGTTGACACGCCAGGCCCCGACATGGCTAAGCAAAGCTTGGCCACGAACATCGAGTCAGTCACTATGTTGAGGTGTTCCATTGGGAACAGTCCGCACGCTAGTACTACGGCCGTCACTTCTAGCTGCTGGACTGAAAGCGCACGATCGGTCATTTTAATGCAGTGCCATTCTCCTTCCGATTGCCATACTGCTGCGACACTAGCTGGTCCACCTGACTTTCTGACGGCGCTGCGATCAAAATATCGTCCATGTATTGAATGATTGTCGCGGTCGGGTCACTGCGCCGAACCGGTGCTAACGCTCGATCCACCGTAATTTGGCAAATAGTAGGCGAGTTGATCATTCCTTGAGGCAGCACTTTCCACTGAAAGCGCAAGTTGGGGCGTTGGCTATTTGGGAACACGACAGAAAAAGCAAACCGCTCCTTATCTGCCTCATGTAGAGGTATTGAGAAAAAACAGTCCTTAATATCAAGGACAGCACAAGGTTGTCCTTCCGGTATCATAGAGTTCATGGGCAACAGCGTTTGGACAGGACCCATTGGTTGAATTTTCTTGTTTACCTCACGCAGGTCATGGAGGAGACGAAACCCCTCGCCGGTTCGTTTGGGTATTACGAAAACTGGGGTGTTCCATGGGCTAGTGGAAGGCTCTATATGACCTCGTTGTAGTTCACGGTCAATTAGCTCAAGAAGAGCATCCATTCGAGGCTTCGACAGGGGCCACTGCTCGACCCATACTGGGTCGGATGATTTCCACTTCAGTTTAATTGGTGGAAGTGGGTATGCGGCAGTGGCCCTTATGGTAAATTTGTCACTCTGGCTTTTAATAGGGCTAGAGCGTCCCTTCCCAGCAGGGGTGGGACTCCCGACACAACATATGGGAAGAGGGTAATAGTTTTCTCCGGCCCCTTTTCGGTGTGAAGCGTTATTGCTGTCGGTTTAGCGCTCTTCCGAGCTCGGGTTAATCCCCCAACTCCACCCACCATAGGGGCGTCTTCCAATTTCCAACGTGGGGGCCAACTCGTCTCGGGAATAACTGTAACGTCTGCTCCGGTATCGATCAAAAACGGGACACTAATGGTGGTGCCATTTAGGGTATTATAAAGGGAACAAGTCCCCCACACCACTGGTGGGTTATCACACTTCACTGCCAGGGCCACCCTGGGGTCTCGCCCCCAGAGGGTGGTCCTTGCTGTCCCTGAGATAAGGGCAGGTTCGAATGGACCGCTGGTTGAGCCATAAAGTTGGTTGCTTCTCGGGGGGGGCTGCAGGTTCGGGGGCGCTTCGCCCCATTCGGGGTTGGCAAGTTGGGCCGCCTGGTGTCCCAAGTGGGAGAGAGCCGTGCGCGGCCCAGGTGCCCTCTCTCCCTCCCGTTTCCCTGAGTTTTAGAGCTGCATTCCCTGTCAAAATGCCCTTTATCCGCAATTGCTTCAACAATCGCTTGTACGTCCTTAGGGTTTATTGGCGAGTGGACCCTCTGTCCCCTCCGTCACCCGGACCGGGAACGCCAGCGTGGCCCATGGGGCCCAATCGGCACATGCCATCTTTATTTTTCTCCAATCCGTGAGAGGGATTTGTCCCCCTCTCGGCTTTTCTTTAATTCGAGTGGGGATGTGTCGGCTTTTAACTCTATGCACCCCCACCTCCTCCTCTGAGCTCGAGTCGGTTGTGACCCCCCCGCCCCGACTAGTGTCCGAGCCGGACCTCGCCTGACCGGCCACTGCCGGGCCCCGAGCTCTTTTTGTCGGGCCCCGGCCCCGCCCACCTCCCTTGCGGAGGGGCCGCTCCCTCCCCCCGGCCCGCCCCGCCTGCTGCTCGGAGCAGACGGACGCTCTGACTGGCTCCCCGCCCCTCGCGCGCACCACCCTTCTCTCTCACGTTCTCCTCCCCCTCACGCTCGCACGCGCCATTCAATTCCAGCGCCTCCTCCCTGTTCCCGCCGGGAACATTCCCGCCCCGCCTTTCCCTTTCCCGCTCGGCGCCATCTTGGGCCGCAGGAGGTGGCGTCTCTCCGAGATTTCCTCGGGCTCCGCTTTTCCAGCGGCGCCCCTGGCCTCCTCGGCCAACCCCCCGCAGAAGGATTCCGCTCGTTTCTGTCGCTGCCGCCGCCGGCGATGAGTGACCCTAAGATGTTGCCAACGGAGGTGTGCGAGTTCCAGATGCCCATGATGAAACAGGGACCAGGACCAGGGTGCAATACGCCGGAGAATCACTCACTTTCCCTTCCCGAACCAATTCTTGACGCACGCCACGACAGAAGGCCAGCCGGTCGTTTGCACCAGCCCATTGCAGACCTAGCAAGAGACGAGCAGCATCACACGGCACTGTTGGCACCCGGCGAGCACCGACTGGATCCATGGAGCGCAGCCCTTCCGCTGCTTCGGGCAACTGGGCTCAAAACCAGCCCCCCCATCCCAAAGCTGGCCAGAAAATGCTTGGTTTGGGTATTTTTTGGGCAGTAAAATCCAGAGCCTGGGCATCTCTGGCACAAAGAGACCTGCATGATGATGAAGTACCGAAGGACGTGGACATTCCAGAAGTAGCTGAGGCCGAAGACAGCGGTGAAGAGCCCGCTCAGCACCATCCCCTCCAACAGGTAGTACCGCAGCGGGAGGCGCTCCCCAAAAATGCCGCTGCGGAGAGAGGGAAGAGTGCCGACAGGGGCCGTCACGGGCGATGCTGCCGATGGGCGGCACCACACCACGTCAGTGCCCGAATCCCAAGGGGATCCCAGCACCTAGCTGCTTTCCCGTTAGCACGACCTGACGGAAACCAGTTTGGGACTGCAAACTGGTGTGCAGAGGAGAAGGGGTGCAAAGGCCTTGGGTACCTGATAAACATCCCAATGGCATAGGCCACCTGGAAGGCATTATCCAGCGCCCCAAAAAGCTCATTGTAGTTGTCCCCATCTGCAGAAGAAATATCAGGGCCACATCAGCCAGGCTGCCATCCTGTTTCCCTCGCCGTGGCCACTGGCTGGTCCTCATCCCCCATGCCCAAAACTCTTCTCCCCGGAGAGGGGCAGCTCTTGGGCCGTGGCCAGGCGCCAGCGGCTTTGGCACCCGGTCCCGATTTCACCACTCCCTGCTGCCCTTTGGCCCGGGGACACAGGGCACATTAATTACCTCCGGGTGCCTAATGAGCAGCCGGCCCCCTGCCAAAACCTCTGACCGTGACCCGGCTCGGGGTGACGGGGGCGCTCAGCCTTACCGAAGGGTGCCCAGCTGCTATCAACATGTAGAAGATATTATTCCAGCCGGTGGGGGAGATGAGCCCTGCAAGCAGCGGCCATG
Organism: Phaenicophaeus curvirostris; assembly: GCF_032191515.1. NCBI lineage: Eukaryota > Metazoa > Chordata > Aves > Cuculiformes > Cuculidae > Phaenicophaeus > Phaenicophaeus curvirostris. Next base: position 433,374 of record NW_027206691.1, read on the forward strand.
GGAGCGGCGACGACCAGCATCACACAGCATGTGGTGGCTCTGCCGCCGGTGTAGTCAGAGACGAGGCCGGCAAAGATCCCACCTGCAAGAAGGAGTCACAGGGAGCAATTTCCATCAAAGCCAGGGTTGTCCCCAAGCCATCCCCGATGCACCCCAACCACCCAGGCACAAACCTAAAATGCCCCCGACGTCAAAATGAGTCGACAAGTACCCAGCTTCCTTGGCCCCAAAATGAGCTGCAAGGGAGAGAAGAGGGGTGAGAAGATGCTGTCCTTGCCACGCTTGCTCCTGCCTCACCCTCCCCAAGAGCTCACCGACATTCACGATGTAGAGGGGCAGCCAGTAGAGGAAGGTGTAGCTCACCAGTTTGGCGAAGAGCAGGCAAAGGGAGAACTCCACCACACCCTGCGAGGACAGCAGGAGACATCAGAGGAGCTTCTTTCTCCCACTGTTGATGGGGTGAGCTGCCCTGACTTTGGTCTTCCCTCCGTCCCCATCACAACACAAGCAGCATCCCATGACTCACAGGTATCCGGAGCGCCCCGAGGAAGCTGATGGCTTCAGGCTCCTCAGCTGGTTCCTTGGGGCTGTTGGAGTGATCCCCGCTGCTTTGGCCTGAGACTTTCAGTGGCCCCTCGTGGGAGGTGACTGCTTCAGGGTCCTTCTCTTTGGAGAGAAAAACCTCTGGCCGTGACCCGGCTCGGGGTGACGGGGGCGCTCAGCCTTACCGAAGGCTGCCCAGCTGCACCACGAGCTGCTGTTGGAGTCATTGTTGGGGTTCGGACCCAAGGCTGGGCAGTTGGGGTGCAGCTGGCTCTGCGGGGAGAGAGAAGGGGTGAATCTCAAGACCCCCCCATCCCCATGTCTCCTCTCCCCGTGCCTGGGGTGAGGTGGGAGCGAACCTTGACGATGCTGATGGGTTTTCGGGAGAGGTGGTAGCTGGTGGTAGCTAGTTTTCTCCGGCCCCTTTTCGGTGTGAAGTGTTATTGCTATCGGTTGAGTGCTCTTCCGAGCTCGGGTTAATCCCCCAACTCCACCCACCATAGGGGCGTCTTCCAATTTCCAACGTGGGGGCCAACTCGTCTCGGGAATAACTGTAACGTCTGCTCCGGTATCGATCAAAAAGGGGACACTAATGGTGGTGCCATTTAGGGTATTATAAAGGGAACAAGTCCCCCACACCACTGGTGGGTTATCACACTTCACTGCCAGGGCCACCCTGGGGTCTCGCCCCCAGAGGGCGGTCCTTGCTGTCCCTGAGATAAGGGCAGGTTCGACTGGACCGCTGGTTGAGCCATAAAGTTGGTTGCTTCTTGGGGGGGCTGCAGGTTCGGGGGCGCTTTGCCCCATTCGGGGTTGGCAAGTTGGGCCGCCTGGTGTCCCAAGTGGGAGAGAGCCGTGCGCGGCCCAGGTGCCCTCTCCCCGCCCCATTTCCCTGAGTTTTAGAGCTGCATTCCTTGTCAAAATGCCCTTTATCCGCAATTGCTTCAACAATTGCTTGTACGTCCTTAGGGTTTATTGGCGAGTGGACCCCCTGTCCCCTCTGTCACCCGGACCGGGAACGCCAGCGTGGCCCATGGGGCCCAATCGGCACATGCCATCTTTATTTTTCTCCAATCCGTGAGAGGGATTTGTCCCCCTCTCGGCTTTTCTTTAATTCGAGTGGGGATGTGTCGGCTTTTAACTCTATGCACCCCCTCCTCCTCCTCTGAGCTCGAGTCGGTTGTGACCCCCCCGCCCCGACTAGTGTCCGAGCCGGACCTCGCCTGACCGGCCACTGCCGGGCCCCGAGCTCTTTTTGTCGGGCCCCGGCCCCGCCCACCTCCCTTGCGGAGGGGCCGCTCCCTCCCCCCGGCCCGCCCCGCCTGCTGCTCGGAGCAGACGGACGCTCTGACTGGCTCCCCGCCCCTCGCGCGCACCACCCTTCTCTCTCACGTTCTCCTCCCCCTCACGCTCGCACGCGCCATTCAATTCCAGCGCCTCCTCCCTGTTCCCGCCGGGAACATTCCCGCCCCGCCTTTCCCTTTCCCGCTCGGCGCCATCTTGGGCCGCAGGAGGTGGCGTCTCTCCGAGATTTCCTCGGGCTCCGCTTTTCCAGCGGCGCCCCTGGCCTCCTCGGCCAACCCCCCGCAGAAGGATTCCGCTCGTTTCTGTCGCTGCCGCCGCCGGCGATGAGTGACCCTAAGATGTTGCCAACGGAGGTGTGCGAGTTCCAGATGCCCATGATGAAACAGGGACCAGGACCAGGGTGCAATACGCCGGAGAATCACTCACTTTCCCTTCCCGAACCAATTCTTGACGCACGCCACGACAGAAGGCCAGCCGGTCGTTTGCACCAGCCCATTGCAGACCTAGCAAGAGACGAGCAGCATCACACGGCACTGTTGGCACCCGGCGAGCACCGACTGGATCCATGGAGCGCAGCCCTTCCGCTGCTTCGGGCAACTGGGCTCAAAACCAGCCCCCCCATCCCAAAGCTGGCCAGAAAATGCTTGGTTTGGGTATTTTTTGGGCAGTAAAATCCAGAGCCTGGGCATCTCTGGCACAAAGAGACCTGCATGATGATGAAGTACCGAAGGACGTGGACATTCCAGAAGTAGCTGAGGCCGAAGACAGCGGTGAAGAGCCCGCTCAGCACCATCCCCTCCAACAGGTAGTACCGCAGCGGGAGGCGCTCCCCAAAAATGCCGCTGCGGAGAGAGGGAAGAGTGCCGACAGGGGCCGTCACGGGCGATGCTGCCGATGGGCGGCACCACACCACGTCAGTGCCCGAATCCCAAGGGGATCCCAGCACCTAGCTGCTTTCCCGTTAGCACGACCTGACGGAAACCAGTTTGGGACTGCAAACTGGTGTGCAGAGGAGAAGGGGTGCAAAGGCCTTGGGTACCTGATAAACATCCCAATGGCATAGGCCACCTGGAAGGCATTATCCAGCGCCCCAAAAAGCTCATTGTAGTTGTCCCCATCTGCAGAAGAAATATCAGGGCCACATCAGCCAGGCTGCCATCCTGTTTCCCTCGCCGTGGCCACTGGCTGGTCCTCATCCCCCATGCCCAAAACTCTTCTCCCCGGAGAGGGGCAGCTCTTGGGCCGTGGCCAGGCGCCAGCGGCTTTGGCACCCGGTCCCGATTTCACCACTCCCTGCTGCCCTTTGGCCCGGGGACACAGGGCACATTAATTACCTCCGGGTGCCTAATGAGCAGCCGGCCCCCTGCCAAAACCTCTGACCGTGACCCGGCTCGGGGTGACGGGGGCGCTCAGCCTTACCGAAGGGTGCCCAGCTGCTATCAACATGTAGAAGATATTATTCCAGCCGGTGGGGGAGATGAGCCCTGCAAGCAGCGGCCATGGGAGCGGCGACGACCAGCATCACACAGCATGTGGTGGCTCTGCCGCCGGTGTAGTCAGAGACGAGGCCGGCAAAGATCCCACCTGCAAGAAGGAGTCACAGGGAGCAATTTCCATCAAAGCCAGGGTTGTCCCCAAGCCATCCCCGATGCACCCCAACCACCCAGGCACAAACCTAAAATGCCCCCGACGTCAAAATGAGTCGACAAGTACCCAGCTTCCTTGGCCCCAAAATGAGCTGCAAGGGAGAGAAGAGGGGTGAGAAGATGCTGTCCTTGCCACGCTTGCTCCTGCCTCACCCTCCCCAAGAGCTCACCGACATTCACGATGTAGAGGGGCAGCCAGTAGAGGAAGGTGTAGCTCACCAGTTTGGCGAAGAGCAGGCAAAGGGAGAACTCCACCACACCCTGCGAGGACAGCAGGAGACATCAGAGGAGCTTCTTTCTCCCACTGTTGATGGGGTGAGCTGCCCTGACTTTGGTCTTCCCTCCGTCCCCATCACAACACAAGCAGCATCCCATGACTCACAGGTATCCGGAGCGCCCCGAGGAAGCTGATGGCTTCAGGCTCCTCAGCTGGTTCCTTGGGGCTGTTGGAGTGATCCCCGCTGCTTTGGCCTGAGACTTTCAGTGGCCCCTCGTGGGAGGTGACTGCTTCAGGGTCCTTCTCTTTGGAGAGAAAAACCTCTGGCCGTGACCCGGCTCGGGGTGACGGGGGCGCTCAGCCTTACCGAAGGCTGCCCAGCTGCACCACGAGCTGCTGTTGGAGTCATTGTTGGGGTTCGGACCCAAGGCTGGGCAGTTGGGGTGCAGCTGGCTCTGCGGGGAGAGAGAAGGGGTGAATCTCAAGACCCCCCCATCCCCATGTCTCCTCTCCCCGTGCCTGGGGTGAGGTGGGAGCGAACCTTGACGATGCTGATGGGTTTTCGGGAGAGGTGGTAGCTGGTGGTAGCTAGTTTTCTCCGGCCCCTTTTCGGTGTGAAGTGTTATTGCTATCGGTTGAGTGCTCTTCCGAGCTCGGGTTAATCCCCCAACTCCACCCACCATAGGGGCGTCTTCCAATTTCCAACGTGGGGGCCAACTCGTCTCGGGAATAACTGTAACGTCTGCTCCGGTATCGATCAAAAAGGGGACACTAATGGTGGTGCCATTTAGGGTATTATAAAGGGAACAAGTCCCCCACACCACTGGTGGGTTATCACACTTCACTGCCAGGGCCACCCTGGGGTCTCGCCCCCAGAGGGCGGTCCTTGCTGTCCCTGAGATAAGGGCAGGTTCGACTGGACCGCTGGTTGAGCCATAAAGTTGGTTGCTTCTTGGGGGGGCTGCAGGTTCGGGGGCGCTTCGCCCCATTCGGGGTTGGCAAGTTGGGCCGCCTGGTGTCCCAAGTGGGAGAGAGCCGTGCGCGGCCCAGGTGCCCTCTCCCCGCCCCATTTCCCTGAGTTTTAGAGCTGCATTCCTTGTCAAAATGCCCTTTATCCGCAATTGCTTCAACAATTGCTTGTACGTCCTTAGGGTTTATTGGCGAGTGGACCCCCTGTCCCCTCTGTCACCCGGACCGGGAACGCCAGCGTGGCCCATGGGGCCCAATCGGCACATGCCATCTTTATTTTTCTCCAATCCGTGAGAGGGATTTGTCCCCCTCTCGGCTTTTCTTTAATTCGAGTGGGGATGTGTCGGCTTTTAACTCTATGCACCCCCACCTCCTCCTCTGAGCTCGAGTCGGTTGTGACCCCCCCGCCCCGACTAGTGTCCGAGCCGGACCTCGCCTGACCGGCCACTGCCGGGCCCCGAGCTCTTTTTGTCGGGCCCCGGCCCCCACCTCCCTTGCGGAGGGGCCGCTCCCTCCCCCCGGCCCGCCCCGCCTGCTGCTCGGAGCAGACGGACGCTCTGACTGGCTCCCCGCCCCTCGCGCGCACCACCCTTCTCTCTCACGTTCTCCTCCCCCTCACGCTCGCACGCGCCATTCAATTCCAGCGCCTCCTCCCTGTTCCCGCCGGGAACATTCCCGCCCCGCCTTTCCCTTTCCCGCTCGGCGCCATCTTGGGCCGCAGGAGGTGGCGTCTCTCCGAGATTTCCTCGGGCTCCGCTTTTCCAGCGGCGCCCCTGGCCTCCTCGGCCAACCCCCCGCAGAAGGATTCCGCTCGTTTCTGTCGCTGCCGCCGCCGGCGATGAGTGACCCTAAGATGTTGCCAACGGAGGTGTGCGAGTTCCAGATGCCCATGATGAAACAGGGACCAGGACCAGGGTGCAATACGCCGGAGAATCACTCACTTTCCCTTCCCGAACCAATTCTTGACGCACGCCACGACAGAAGGCCAGCCGGTCGTTTGCACCAGCCCATTGCAGACCTAGCAAGAGACGAGCAGCATCACACGGCACTGTTGGCACCCGGCGAGCACCGACTGGATCCATGGAGCGCAGCCCTTCCGCTGCTTCGGGCAACTGGGCTCAAAACCAGCCCCCCCATCCCAAAGCTGGCCAGAAAATGCTTGGTTTGGGTATTTTTGGGGCAGTAAAATCCAGAGCCTGGGCATCTCTGGCACAGAGAGACCTGCATGATGATGAAGTACCAGAAGACGTGGACATTCCAGAAGTAGCTGAGGCCGAAGACAGCGGTGAAGAGCCCGCTCAGCACCATCCCCGCCGACAGGTGGTACCGCAGCGGGAGGCGCTCCCCGAAAATGCCGCTGCGGAGAGAGGGAAGAGTGCCGACAGGGGCTGTCACGGGCGATGCTGCCGATGGGCGGCACCACACCACGTCAGTGCCCGAATCCCAAGGGGATCCCAGCACCTAGCTGCTTTCCCGTTAGCACGACCTGACGGAAACCAGTTTGGGACTGCAAACTGGTGTGCAGAGGAGAAGGGGTGCAAAGGCCTTGGGTACCTGATAAACATCCCAATGGCATAGGCCACCCGGAAGGCATTATCCAGCGCCCCAAAAAGCTCATTGTAGTTGTCCCCATCTGCAAAAGAAATACCAGGGCCACATCAGCCAGGCTGCCATCCTGTTTCCCTCGCTGTGGCCACTGGCTGGTCCTCATCCCCCATCCCCAAAACTCTTCTCCCCGGGGAGGGGCAGCTCTTGGGCCGTGGCCAGGCGCCAGCGGCTTTGGCACCCGGTCCCGATTTCACCACTCGCTGCTGCCCTTTGGCCCGGGGACACAGGGCACATTAATTACCTCCGGGTGCCTAATGAGCAGCCGGCCCCCTGCCAAAACCTCTGGCCGTGACCCGGCTCGGGGTGACGGGGGCGCTCAGCCTTACCGAAGGGTGCCCAGCTGCTATCAACATGTAGAAGACATTATTCCAGCCGGTGGGGGAGATGAGCCCTGCAAGCAGCGGCCATGGGAGCGGCGACGACCAGCATCACACAGCATGTGGTGGCTCTGCCGCCGGTGTAGTCAGAGACGAGGCCGGCAAAGATCCCACCTGCAAGAAGGAGTCACAGGGAGCAATTTCCATCAAAGCCAGGGTTGTCCCCAAGCCATCCCCGATGCACCCCAACCACCCAGGCACAAACCTAAAATGCCCCCGACGTCAAAATGAGTCGACAAGTCCCCAGCTTCCTTGGCCCCAAAATGAGCTGCAAGGGAGAGAAGAGGGGTGAGAAGATGCTGTCCTTGCCACGCTTGCTCCTGCCTCACCCTCCCCAAGAGCTCACCGACATTCACGATGTAGAGGGGCAGCCAGTAGAGGAAGGTCTAGCTCACCAGCTTGGCGAAGAGCAGGCAAAGGGAGAACTCCACCACACCCTGCGAGGACAGCAGGAGACATCAGAGGAGCTTCTTTCTCCCACTGTTGATGGGGTGAGCTGCCCTGGCTTTGCTCTTCCCTCCGTCCCCATCACAACACAAGCAGCATCCCATGACTCACAGGTATCCGGAGCGCCCCGAGGAAGCTGATGGCTTCAGGCTCCTCAGCTGGTTCCTTGGGGCTGTTGGAGTGATCCCCGCTGCTTTGGCCTGAGACTTTCAGTGGCCCCTCGTGGGAGGTGACTGCTTCAGGGTCCTTCTCTTTGGAGAGAAAAACCCCTGGCCGTGACCCGGCTCGGGGTGACGGGGGCGCTCAGCCTTACCGAAGGGTGCCCAGCTGCACCACGAGCTGCTGTTGGAGTCATTGTGGGGGTTCGGACCCAAGGCTGAGCAGTTGGGGTGCAGCTGGCTCTGCGGGGAGAGAGAATGGGTGAATCTCAAGACCCCCCCATCCCCATGTCTCCTCTCCCCGTGCCTGGGGTGAGGTGGGAGCGAACCTTGACGATGCTGATGGGTTTTCGGGAGAGGTGGTAGCTGGTGGTAGCTAGTTTTCTCCGGCCCCTTTTCAGTGTGAAGCGTTATTGCTATCGGTTGAGTGCTCTTCCGAGCTCGGGTTAATCCCCCAACTCCACCCACCATAGGGGCGTCTTCCAATTTCCAACGTGGAGGCCAACTCGTCTCGGGAATAACTGTAACGTCTGCTCCGGTATCGATCAAAAAGGGGACACTAATGGTGGTGCCATTTAGGGTATTATAAAGGGAACAAGTCCCCCACACCACTGGTGGGTTATCACACTTCACTGCCAGGGCCACCCTGGGGTCTCGCCCCCAGAGGGCGGTCCTTGCTGTCCCTGAGATAAGGGCAGGTTCGACTGGACCGCTGGTTGAGCCATAAAGTTGGTTGCTTCTCGGGGGGGCTGCAGGTTCGGGGGCGCTTTGCCCCATTCGGGGTTGGCAAGTTGGGCCGCCTGGTGTCCCAAGTGGGAGAGAGCCGTGCGCGGCCCAGGTGCCCTCTCCCCACCCCATTTCCCTGAGTTTTAGAGCTGCATTCCTTGGCAAAATGCCCTTTATCCGCAATTGCTTCAACAATTGCTTGTACGTCCTTAGGGTTTATTGGCGAGTGGACCCTCTGTCCCCTCTGTCACCCGGACCGGGAACGCCAGCGTGGCCCATGGGGCCCAATCGGCACATGCCATCTTTATTTTTCTCCAATCCGTGAGAGGGATTTGTCCCCCTCTCGGCTTTTCTTCAATTCGAGTGGGGATGTGTCGGCTTTTAACTCTATGCACCCCCACCTCCTCCTCTGAGCTCGAGTCGGTTGTGACCCCCCCGCCCCGACTAGTGTCCGAGCCGGACCTCGCCTGACTGGCCACTGCCGGGCCCCGAGCTCTTTTTGTCGGGCCCCGGCCCCCACCTCCCTTGCGGAGGGGCCGCTCCCTCCCCCCGGCTCGCCCCGCCTGCTGCTCGGAGCAGACGGACGCTCTGACTGGCTCCCCGCCCCTCGCGCGCACCACCCTTCTCTCTCACGTTCTCCTCCCCCTCACGCTCGCACGCGCCATTCAATTCCAGCGCCTCCTCCCTGTTCCCGCCGGGAACATTCCCGCCCCGCCTTTCCCTTTCCCGCTCGGCGCCATCTTGGGCCGCAGGAGGTGGCGTCTCTCCGAGATTTCCTTGGGCTCCGCTTTTCCAGCGGCGCCCCTGGCCTCCTTGGCCAACCCCCCGCAGAAGGATTCCGCTCGTTTCTGTCGCTGCCGCCGCCGGCGATGAGTGACCCTAAGATGTTGCCAACGGAGGTGTGCGAGTTCCAGATGCCCATGATGAAACAGGGACCAGGACCAGGGTGCAATACGCCGGAGAATCACTCACTTTCCCTTCCCGAACCAATTCTTGACGCACGCCACGACAGAAGGCCAGCCGGTCGTTTGCACCAGCCCATTGCAGACCTAGCAAGAGACGAGCAGCATCACACGGCACTGTTGGCACCCGGCGAGCACCGACTGGATCCATGGAGCGCAGCCCTTCCGCTGCTTCGGGCAACTGGGCTCAAAACCAGCCCCCCCATCCCAAAGCTGGCCAGAAAATGCTTGGTTTGGGTATTTTTTGGGCAGTAAAATCCAGAGCCTGGGCATCTCTGGCACAAAGAGACCTGCATGATGATGAAGTACCGAAGGACGTGGACATTCCAGAAGTAGCTGAGGCCGAAGACAGCGGTGAAGAGCCCGCTCAGCACCATCCCCTCCAACAGGTAGTACCGCAGCGGGAGGCGCTCCCCAAAAATGCCGCTGCGGAGAGAGGGAAGAGTGCCGACAGGGGCCGTCACGGGCGATGCTGCCGATGGGCGGCACCACACCACGTCAGTGCCCGAATCCCAAGGGGATCCCAGCACCTAGCTGCTTTCCCGTTAGCACGACCTGACGGAAACCAGTTTGGGACTGCAAACTGGTGTGCAGAGGAGAAGGGGTGCAAAGGCCTTGGGTACCTGATAAACATCCCAATGGCATAGGCCACCTGGAAGGCATTATCCAGCGCCCCAAAAAGCTCATTGTAGTTGTCCCCATCTGCAGAAGAAATATCAGGGCCACATCAGCCAGGCTGCCATCCTGTTTCCCTCGCCGTGGCCACTGGCTGGTCCTCATCCCCCATGCCCAAAACTCTTCTCCCCGGAGAGGGGCAGCTCTTGGGCCGTGGCCAGGCGCCAGCGGCTTTGGCACCCGGTCCCGATTTCACCACTCCCTGCTGCCCTTTGGCCCGGGGACACAGGGCACATTAATTACCTCCGGGTGCCTAATGAGCAGCCGGCCCCCTGCCAAAACCTCTGACCGTGACCCGGCTCGGGGTGACGGGGGCGCTCAGCCTTACCGAAGGGTGCCCAGCTGCTATCAACATGTAGAAGATATTATTCCAGCCGGTGGGGGAGATGAGCCCTGCAAGCAGCGGCCATGGGAGCGGCGACGACCAGCATCACACAGCATGTGGTGGCTCTGCCGCCGGTGTAGTCAGAGACGAGGCCGGCAAAGATCCCACCTGCAAGAAGGAGTCACAGGGAGCAATTTCCATCAAAGCCAGGGTTGTCCCCAAGCCATCCCCGATGCACCCCAACCACCCAGGCACAAACCTAAAATGCCCCCGACGTCAAAATGAGTCGACAAGTACCCAGCTTCCTTGGCCCCAAAATGAGCTGCAAGGGAGAGAAGAGGGGTGAGAAGATGCTGTCCTTGCCACGCTTGCTCCTGCCTCACCCTCCCCAAGAGCTCACCGACATTCACGATGTAGAGGGGCAGCCAGTAGAGGAAGGTGTAGCTCACCAGTTTGGCGAAGAGCAGGCAAAGGGAGAACTCCACCACACCCTGCGAGGACAGCAGGAGACATCAGAGGAGCTTCTTTCTCCCACTGTTGATGGGGTGAGCTGCCCTGACTTTGGTCTTCCCTCCGTCCCCATCACAACACAAGCAGCATCCCATGACTCACAGGTATCCGGAGCGCCCCGAGGAAGCTGATGGCTTCAGGCTCCTCAGCTGGTTCCTTGGGGCTGTTGGAGTGATCCCCGCTGCTTTGGCCTGAGACTTTCAGTGGCCCCTCGTGGGAGGTGACTGCTTCAGGGTCCTTCTCTTTGGAGAGAAAAACCTCTGGCCGTGACCCGGCTCGGGGTGACGGGGGCGCTCAGCCTTACCGAAGGGTGCCCAGCTGCACCACGAGCTGCTGTTGGAGTCATTGTGGGGGTTCGGACCCAAGGCTGAGCAGTTGGGGTGCAGCTGGCTCTGCGGGGAGAGAGAATGGGTGAATCTCAAGACCCCCCCATCCCCATGTCTCCTCTCCCCGTGCCTGGGGTGAGGTGGGAGCGAACCTTGACGATGCTGATGGGTTTTCGGGAGAGGTGGTAGCTGGTGGTAGCTAGTTTTCTCCGGCCCCTTTTCAGTGTGAAGCGTTATTGCTATCGGTTGAGTGCTCTTCCGAGCTCGGGTTAATCCCCCAACTCCACCCACCATAGGGGCGTCTTCCAATTTCCAACGTGGAGGCCAACTCGTCTCGGGAATAACTGTAACGTCTGCTCCGGTATCGATCAAAAAGGGGACACTAATGGTGGTGCCATTTAGGGTATTATAAAGGGAACAAGTCCCCCACACCACTGGTGGGTTATCACACTTCACTGCCAGGGCCACCCTGGGGTCTCGCCCCCAGAGGGCGGTCCTTGCTGTCCCTGAGATAAGGGCAGGTTCGACTGGACCGCTGGTTGAGCCATAAAGTTGGTTGCTTCTCGGGGGGGCTGCAGGTTCGGGGGCGCTTTGCCCCATTCGGGGTTGGCAAGTTGGGCCGCCTGGTGTCCCAAGTGGGAGAGAGCCGTGCGCGGCCCAGGTGCCCTCTCCCCGCCCCATTTCCCTGAGTTTTAGAGCTGCATTCCTTGGCAAAATGCCCTTTATCCGCAATTGCTTCAACAATTGCTTGTACGTCCTTAGGGTTTATTGGCGAGTGGACCCTCTGTCCCCTCTGTCACCCGGACCGGGAACGCCAGCGTGGCCCATGGGGCCCAATCGGCACATGCCATCTTTATTTTTCTCCAATCCGTGAGAGGGATTTGTCCCCCTCTCGGCTTTTCTTTAATTCGAGTGGGGATGTGTCGGCTTTTAACTCTATGCACCCCCACCTCCTCCTCTGAGCTCGAGTCGGTTGTGACCCCCCCGCCCCGACTAGTGTCCGAGCCGGACCTCGCCTGACTGGCCACTGCCGGGCCCCGAGCTCTTTTTGTCGGGCCCCGGCCCCCACCTCCCTTGCGGAGGGGCCGCTCCCTCCCCCCGGCCCGCCCCGCCTGCTGCTCGGAGCAGACGGACGCTCTGACTGGCTCCCCGCCCCTCGCGCGCACCACCCTTCTCTCTCACGTTCTCCTCCCCCTCACGCTCGCACGCGCCATTCAATTCCAGCGCCTCCTCCCTGTTCCCGCCGGGAACATTCCCGCCCCGCCTTTCCCTTTCCCGCTCGGCGCCATCTTGGGCCGCAGGAGGTGGCGTCTCTCCGAGATTTCCTCGGGCTCCGCTTTTCCAGCGGCGCCCCTGGCCTCCTCGGCCAACCCCCCGCAGAAGGATTCCGCTCGTTTCTGTCGCTGCCGCCGCCGGCGATGAGTGACCCTAAGATGTTGCCAACGGAGGTGTGCGAGTTCCAGATGCCCATGATGAAACAGGGACCAGGACCAGGGTGCAATACGCCGGAGAATCACTCACTTTCCCTTCCCGAACCAATTCTTGACGCACGCCACGACAGAAGGCCAGCCGGTCGTTTGCACCAGCCCATTGCAGACCTAGCAAGAGACGAGCAGCATCACACGGCACTGTTGGCACCCGGCGAGCACCGACTGGATCCATGGAGCGCAGCCCTTCCGCTGCTTCGGGCAACTGGGCTCAAAACCAGCCCCCCCATCCCAAAGCTGGCCAGAAAATGCTTGGTTTGGGTATTTTTGGGGCAGTAAAATCCAGAGCCTGGGCATCTCTGGCACAGAGAGACCTGCATGATGATGAAGTACCAGAAGACGTGGACATTCCAGAAGTAGCTGAGGCCGAAGACAGCGGTGAAGAGCCCGCTCAGCACCATCCCCGCCGACAGGTGGTACCGCAGCGGGAGGCGCTCCCCGAAAATGCCGCTGCGGAGAGAGGGAAGAGTGCCGACAGGGGCTGTCACGGGCGATGCTGCCGATGGGCGGCACCACACCACGTCAGTGCCCGAATCCCAAGGGGATCCCAGCACCTAGCTGCTTTCCCGTTAGCACGACCTGACGGAAACCAGTTTGGGACTGCAAACTGGTGTGCAGAGGAGAAGGGGTGCAAAGGCCTTGGGTACCTGATAAACATCCCAATGGCATAGGCCACCCGGAAGGCATTATCCAGCGCCCCAAAAAGCTCATTGTAGTTGTCCCCATCTGCAAAAGAAATACCAGGGCCACATCAGCCAGGCTGCCATCCTGTTTCCCTCGCTGTGGCCACTGGCTGGTCCTCATCCCCCATCCCCAAAACTCTTCTCCCCGGGGAGGGGCAGCTCTTGGGCCGTGGCCAGGCGCCAGCGGCTTTGGCACCCGGTCCCGATTTCACCACTCGCTGCTGCCCTTTGGCCCGGGGACACAGGGCACATTAATTACCTCCGGGTGCCTAATGAGCAGCCGGCCCCCTGCCAAAACCTCTGGCCGTGACCCGGCTCGGGGTGACGGGGGCGCTCAGCCTTACCGAAGGGTGCCCAGCTGCTATCAACATGTAGAAGACATTATTCCAGCCGGTGGGGGAGATGAGCCCTGCAAGCAGCGGCCATGGGAGCGGCGACGACCAGCATCACACAGCATGTGGTGGCTCTGCCGCCGGTGTAGTCAGAGACGAGGCCGGCAAAGATCCCACCTGCAAGAAGGAGTCACAGGGAGCAATTTCCATCAAAGCCAGGGTTGTCCCCAAGCCATCCCCGATGCACCCCAACCACCCAGGCACAAACCTAAAATGCCCCCGACGTCAAAATGAGTCGACAAGTCCCCAGCTTCCTTGGCCCCAAAATGAGCTGCAAGGGAGAGAAGAGGGGTGAGAAGATGCTGTCCTTGCCACGCTTGCTCCTGCCTCACCCTCCCCAAGAGCTCACCGACATTCACGATGTAGAGGGGCAGCCAGTAGAGGAAGGTCTAGCTCACCAGCTTGGCGAAGAGCAGGCAAAGGGAGAACTCCACCACACCCTGCGAGGACAGCAGGAGACATCAGAGGAGCTTCTTTCTCCCACTGTTGATGGGGTGAGCTGCCCTGGCTTTGCTCTTCCCTCCGTCCCCATCACAACACAAGCAGCATCCCATGACTCACAGGTATCCGGAGCGCCCCGAGGAAGCTGATGGCTTCAGGCTCCTCAGCTGGTTCCTTGGGGCTGTTGGAGTGATCCCCGCTGCTTTGGCCTGAGACTTTCAGTGGCCCCTCGTGGGAGGTGACTGCTTCAGGGTCCTTCTCTTTGGAGAGAAAAACCTCTGGCCGTGACCCGGCTCGGGGTGACGGGGGCGCTCAGCCTTACCGAAGGGTGCCCAGCTGCACCACGAGCTGCTGTTGGAGTCATTGTGGGGGTTCGGACCCAAGGCTGAGCAGTTGGGGTGCAGCTGGCTCTGCGGGGAGAGAGAATGGGTGAATCTCAAGACCCCCCCATCCCCATGTCTCCTCTCCCCGTGCCTGGGGTGAGGTGGGAGCGAACCTTGACGATGCTGATGGGTTTTCGGGAGAGGTGGTAGCTGGTGGTAGCTAGTTTTCTCCGGCCCCTTTTCAGTGTGAAGCGTTATTGCTATCGGTTGAGTGCTCTTCCGAGCTCGGGTTAATCCCCCAACTCCACCCACCATAGGGGCGTCTTCCAATTTCCAACGTGGAGGCCAACTCGTCTCGGGAATAACTGTAACGTCTGCTCCGGTATCGATCAAAAAGGGGACACTAATGGTGGTGCCATTTAGGGTATTATAAAGGGAACAAGTCCCCCACACCACTGGTGGGTTATCACACTTCACTGCCAGGGCCACCCTGGGGTCTCGCCCCCAGAGGGCGGTCCTTGCTGTCCCTGAGATAAGGGCAGGTTCGACTGGACCGCTGGTTGAGCCATAAAGTTGGTTGCTTCTCGGGGGGGCTGCAGGTTCGGGGGCGCTTTGCCCCATTCGGGGTTGGCAAGTTGGGCCGCCTGGTGTCCCAAGTGGGAGAGAGCCGTGCGCGGCCCAGGTGCCCTCTCCCCACCCCATTTCCCTGAGTTTTAGAGCTGCATTCCTTGGCAAAATGCCCTTTATCCGCAATTGCTTCAACAATTGCTTGTACGTCCTTAGGGTTTATTGGCGAGTGGACCCTCTGTCCCCTCTGTCACCCGGACCGGGAACGCCAGCGTGGCCCATGGGGCCCAATCGGCACATGCCATCTTTATTTTTCTCCAATCCGTGAGAGGGATTTGTCCCCCTCTCGGCTTTTCTTCAATTCGAGTGGGGATGTGTCGGCTTTTAACTCTATGCACCCCCACCTCCTCCTCTGAGCTCGAGTCGGTTGTGACCCCCCCGCCCCGACTAGTGTCCGAGCCGGACCTCGCCTGACTGGCCACTGCCGGGCCCCGAGCTCTTTTTGTCGGGCCCCGGCCCCCACCTCCCTTGCGGAGGGGCCGCTCCCTCCCCCCGGCTCGCCCCGCCTGCTGCTCGGAGCAGACGGACGCTCTGACTGGCTCCCCGCCCCTCGCGCGCACCACCCTTCTCTCTCACGTTCTCCTCCCCCTCACGCTCGCACGCGCCATTCAATTCCAGCGCCTCCTCCCTGTTCCCGCCGGGAACATTCCCGCCCCGCCTTTCCCTTTCCCGCTCGGCGCCATCTTGGGCCGCAGGAGGTGGCGTCTCTCCGAGATTTCCTTGGGCTCCGCTTTTCCAGCGGCGCCCCTGGCCTCCTTGGCCAACCCCCCGCAGAAGGATTCCGCTCGTTTCTGTCGCTGCCGCCGCCGGCGATGAGTGACCCTAAGATGTTGCCAACGGAGGTGTGCGAGTTCCAGATGCCCATGATGAAACAGGGACCAGGACCAGGGTGCAATACGCCGGAGAATCACTCACTTTCCCTTCCCGAACCAATTCTTGACGCACGCCACGACAGAAGGCCAGCCGGTCGTTTGCACCAGCCCATTGCAGACCTAGCAAGAGACGAGCAGCATCACACGGCACTGTTGGCACCCGGCGAGCACCGACTGGATCCATGGAGCGCAGCCCTTCCGCTGCTTCGGGCAACTGGGCTCAAAACCAGCCCCCCCATCCCAAAGCTGGCCAGAAAATGCTTGGTTTGGGTATTTTTTGGGCAGTAAAATCCAGAGCCTGGGCATCTCTGGCACAGAGAGACCTGCATGATGATGAAGTACCAGAAGACGTGGACATTCCAGAAGTAGCTGAGGCCGAAGACAGCGGTGAAGAGCCCGCTCAGCACCATCCCCGCCGACAGGTGGTACCGCAGCAGGAGGCGCTCCCCGAAAATGCCGCTGCGGAGAGAGGGAAGAGTGCCGACAGGGGCTGTCACGGGCGATGCTGCCGATGGGCGGCACCACACCACGTCAGTGCCCGAATCCCAAGGGGATCCCAGCACCTAGCTGCTTTCCCGTTAGCACGACCTGACGGAAACCAGTTTGGGACTGCAAACTGGTGGGCAGAGGAGAAGGGGTGCAAAGGCCTTGGGTACCTGATAAACATCCCAATGGCATAGGCCACCTGGAAGGCATTATCCAGCGCCCCAAAAAGCTCATTGTAGTTGTCCCCATCTGCAGAAGAAATACCAGGGCCACATCAGCCAGGCTGCCATCCTGTTTCCCTCGCCGTGGCCACTGGCTGGTCCTCATCCCTCATCCCCGAAACTCTTCTCCCCGGGGAGGGGCAGATCTTGGGCCGTGGCCAGGCGCCAGCGGCTTTGGCACCCGGTCCCGATTTCACCACTCGCTGCTGCCCTTTGGCCCGGGGACACAGGGCACATTAATTACCTCCGGGTGCCTAATGAGCAGCCGGCCCCCTGCCAAAACCTCTGGCCGTGACCCGGCTCGGGGTGACGGGGGCGCTCAGCCTTACCGAAGGGTGCCCAGCTGCTATCAACATGTAGAAGACATTCTTCCAGCCGGTGGGGGAGATGAGCCCTGCAAGCAGCGGCCATGGGAGCGGCGATGACCAGCATCACACAGCATGTGGTGGCTCTGCCGCCGGTGTAGTCAGAGACGAGGCCGGCAAAGATCCCACCTGCAAGAAGGAGTCACAGGGAGCAATTCCCATCAAAGCCAGGGTTGTCCCCAAGCCATCCCCGATGCACCCCAACCACCCAGGCACAAACCTAAAATGCCCCCGACGTCAAAATGAGTCGACAAGTCCCCAGCTTCCTTGGCCCCAAAATGAGCTGCAAGGGAGAGAAGAGGGGTGAGAAGATGCTGTCCTTGCCACGCTTGCTCCTGCCTCACCCTCCCCAAGAGCTCACCGACATTCACGATGTAGAGGGGCAGCCAGTAGAGGAAGGTGTAGCTCACCAGCTTGGCGAAGAGGAGGCAAAGGGAGAACTCCACCACACCCTGCGAGGACAGCAGGAGACATCAGAGGAGCTTCTTTCTCCCACTGTTGATGGGGTGAGCTGCCCTGACTTTGCTCTTCCCTCCGTCCCCATCACAACACAAGCAGCATCCCATGACTCACAGGTATCCAGAGCGCCCCGAGGAAGCTGATGGCTTCAGGCTCCTCAGCTGGTTCCTTGGGGCTGTTGGAGTGATCCCCGCTGCTTTGGCCTGAGACTTTCAGTGGCCCCTCGTGGGAGGTGACTGCTTCAGGGTCCTTCTCTTTGGAGAGAAAAACCTCTGGCCGTGACCCGGCTCGGGGTGACGGGGGCGCTCAGCCTTACCGAAGGGTGCCCAACTGCACCACGAGCTGCTGTTGGAGTCATTGTGGGGGTTCGGACCCAAGGCTGAGCAGTTGGGGTGCAGCTGGCTCTGCGGGGAGAGAGAAGGGGTGAATCTCAAGACCCCCCCATCCCCACGTCTCCTCTCCCCGTGCCTGGGGTGAGGTGGGAGCGAACCTTGACGATGCTGATGGGTTTTCGGGAGAGGTGGTTGCTGGTGTAGCAGAGGAAGGTCAGCACGAGCGTCAGGCCCCGATACCTGTGGGATGGAGAGACCAGAGGGGTCAGGGTTGAGGGATGGGGATGGGTGGCAAAGCCCAGCCCAGTGGGGATGTCTCAGCTCCAGCCTTGAATTATTCATGCTTTTCGTTCCCAGATCTAAAATCCATGCTTTTTGGAGAAAATTATCCAGTGAGGGGGATGAGAGGCAATGCTCCCATTAATCTCAGCCAGGATGAATCTGCTCGGGGTGCGGATGCAGATTTAGGGTGCACACAGGGCCCCATCACTGTTTAACCTGCAGGGTCTTAGAAACACATTGGAAAAAAACACATAGAATCGTGGAATGATTTGGGTTGGAAGGGACCTCAAACCCATCCAGTTCCACCCCTGCCATGGGCAGGGACACCTCCCACTGCATCAGGGGCTCCAAGCCCCATCCAACCTGACCTTGAACCAGGGATGGGAAAGCCACAACTTCTTCTGGACAACCTGGGCCAGGGCCTCCCCACCCTCAGCGTGAAGAATTTCTTCCTAATGTCTAATCTAAATCTTCCCCCTTCCAATTTAAAGCCATTCCCCCTCATCCTATCATTCCAGATCTCTGTGAAAAGCCCCTCCCCAGCTTTCCTGGAGGCCCTTTCAGCACTGGAAGCTGCTCTAAGGTCTCCCCAGAGCCTTCTCTTCTCCAGGCTGAACAACCCCAACTCTCAGCCTGTCCTCACGGCAGAGAAGCTCCAGCTCTTGGATCATCTCCGTGGCCTCCTCTGGGCCTGTTCCAACAGTTCCATCTCCTTCTTATGTTGAGGATTCCAGAAGTGGACACAGCACCAGGGTCATTCTTGCTTGTTTCCCTGACAAGATCCCCCTGACACCGAAGGGGACTCTGGTGCCGATCAGGGAGCCGAACCCTCTCAGCCGAGCCGGGAGGGAGGTGCCCAGTGTGGCCAGAGGCCCAGGATGCGGTGTAAGGGCTGTTGGGTTTCTGTGGGGGCACCGAGTGGTGTTTCCACCTCCTCAAGCTGCCATCCCGGCAAACCACAGGGTGAGCAAGCGCTTTCCCAGCATCACGGGTGGAAACAGGGCACGAGCCGGTGGCTGATTCATCACTTCTGGTGTTAACCAAAAATAGCGTTGGGGGGAGGTATGGCCTGAGCAACATCCAGTTCCTCCACCTTGTCCTCTTTGCTTGAATAAAATGCAGGAAAATAGCGGGGAAACGGGGCCTGGGCTTGGGGCTGCTGCTCCCAGCAAAGCTGAGGGATAAAGCCTGGAGAATCCCAAATAGGATCCAGCACCTTCCAGAGCGGGATGAGCATCCCCGAGGGATTTAGGGCACTCCTGTGTTTAGGGAAGGGTTTGCAGAGGGTTTTACGGCAGCGCAAAGGATGTGAGCGGCCGGGGCAGCTGTGGCTCTGGGCGATGTCACGGGGTTGCTCCACGTTTAGGAAAAAAAACAAATAAAAGAAGGAAAAAAAAAGTTTTAGCCTGTCCTGCTCTTAACCACAGCTTCACAGCACTGCAGGGATTCAAGGTACCCAGTGCAGTGCCCGGCGACTGCGCCAAAGCCAAAGAATTCCTGGTTCTCAGTCCAGAGGGAGAAGAACCTCCCTGGACCTGCTGGTCACACCGTTTCTGATCCAAGCCAAGATGCCATTGGCCTTCTTGGCCACCTGGGCCCCTGCTGGCTCATGTTCAGTCGCTGTCAACCAACACCCCCAGGTCCCTCTCCTCCAGGCAGTTTCCAGCCAGACCTCCTAGTCTGGAGCTGCTCAGGGTTGTTGTGCCCCAAGTGCAGGACCCGGCATTTGGCCTTGTTAAACCTCATCCCATTGGTCTCAGCCCACGGATCCAGCCTGTTCAGATCCTTTTGGAGCCTCCCGACCCTCCAGCAGATCCAGCTTCCACCCAGCTTAGTGTTGTCCGCAAACTTTATGCAGAGACGCTGAGTGCATCGACAAAGCTCAGCCGTGAAGCCCCCAGCGTGCCCGTCTCACAGCAGCACAAAGCTCGGCCACGTCCCGCCGTGTTTGCATTAACCAAATTGGCCCAGTTTTGTCCCTAAATAGCAAAACTCCTTGGATTTGGGGGGTTGAAGCCTGTCTCGAGCAGAGATGCTCCTGGCAGCAGGGTGGACAGGAGCTAGCAGCGATGGCAACGAGCAACGCGGGGTTCGTAAAACACAGACCAGTCTGACACGGGGGGCAGGAGGGTGGGGAATTGCCATTCCATGGGGAGCACCTTCCAGGAGCAGGACAGGGACACTGGCACGAGGGGCTGGTGAGCTCCGTGCTGCCGGGAGACATGGGATCAGGTTCAGGAACGGGATCGGCATTAGGACTGACACCAGGATCAGGACCAGAACCTGGATGGGGATTGGGCCCAGGATGGGATGGGGAATGGGACCAGGATGGGGACTGGGACTGGACAGACATAGGGATGGGGATGGGGATAGGAACAGGGACCAGGAGCGGGATGGGGACTGGGAGGGAGATAGGGATTGGGACTGGGATAGGAATCAGGACCGGGATAAGGATTGGGATCAGGACCAGAACAGGGATTGGGATGGGGATCAGGATGGAGATCGGGACAGGACTGAGATCTTGATGAAGACCTGGATGGGGACCGGGATAGGGACTGCGATGGGGTCCAGGATGGTGATGGGGCTGGGGCTTGGGCTGGGGCTGGAGATGGGACCCAGGATGGGGCTGGGGTCCAGGATAGGGATGGGGATGTGGTCCGGGATGGGGATGGGGGGATGCGGATGCGGGATGGGGTCCGGGATGGGGTCCGGGATGGGGTCCAGGCTGGCGCTGGGGCTGGGGCTGAGGTCCGGCTCCGCTCCGCGCGCCGCCCGTGTCCCCAATGGGGAGCGCCGGGCAGGCGCAGGGCGGCGCTGATTGGCTGCGGGAGGGCGAAGCCGTGGCCGGGGCAGCGGAGAGCGGCGCTGATTGGCTGCGGCGGGCGGGGCGGTTGCTAGGGGGAGCGGCGGGCGGCGCTGATTGGCTGCGGCGGGCGGGGCGGTTGCTAGGGGGAGCGGCGGGCGGCGCTGATTGGCTGCGGCGGGCGGGGCGGTTGCTAGGGGGAGGGGCGGGCGGCGCTGATTGGCTGCGGCGGGCGGGGCGGTTGCTAGGGGGAGCGGCGGGCGGCGCTGATTGGCTGCGGCGGGCGGGGCGGAAGCGGCGGGCGGCATGGCGGGCGGCGCGGCGGGGCCGGCGCTGGGCCCGGGGGTGCTGGCGCTGCAGCTGCTGTGGGCGCTGGCGCTGCTGCTGGCGCTGTCGCTGTTCCGGGCGGCCGGGCGGGCGCGGTGAGCGGGGCGCGGTGAGCGGGGCGGGGGCCGGAGCCGGGGCCGCCCCGAGCCCGCCCCGAGCCCCGTGCCGCCCGCCCGCCCGCAGGTCGGTGGCGGCGGGGGCGGCGCTGGGGGCCTCGGCGGTGACGGCCGCGCTGCTGCTCTGGCCCCGTGGGCAGGAGGGGCCCGTGCCGAGCGGAGCTCGGGAGGTGAGAGCGGGGCTGGGGCTGCCCTGGAACGGGGGGGACAGCAGAGCCCGGGGAAGGGACACCTCCCGCTGGGTCAGGGGCTCCGAGCCCCATCCAGCCCGGCCTTGGGACACCCTAAGGGATGGGGCAGCCACAGCTTCCCTGGGCAACCTGGGCCAGGGCCTCCCCACCCTCACAGCAAAACATCTGAGGTTTAACAAGGCCCCGTGCCAGGTAGTTTTGATAATTTTCCTCCTAACTTGGCAGCTTTTCACTTCCCTCAGCTCTTTTTTCTGCTTTAAAGGCCAGTAACAGCAGATCATCTCTTCCATAGGTCACTACAGCACCCAAGCACAGATCCTGCTTTGTTTTTATCCAGCCCCTTGCCCGCACTGTCAGGCGCAGGATCTCCCCCAGTTGTGGGTCGTATTGGGCTGGCTGTGCACCCGCTGCCTGTGCTGCCATCCTGAGCTTTCCCGGAGCTCATGAAGTTTTGTGGCGTTTTAGGTGCTGTTTCCTCTGTTCTATTATTAATGCACATTAATTATTGCTCTTCTCGGTCTTGATCTGTGTAAATCCCTACTAAAGAGACTTGAAAGTTTTTCCTTTTCCCTGCTTTCATGGGATCTCCTCATGCAAAGGTTGGGAGCAAGATGAAGGGTGCCTGAGCATGTGTTTGTGCCTGGGAAGCCAACAGAAATTGAAAGGTTTTTTTTTTTTTGGCTCTTCAATTGGAGTGGACCTGCCCTGCCTATCAATAATACATGACCTGGGCTTTCTGCACCAAAAGTCTGCTAATTGGCTAATTAAAAAGCAAAACGTGCAGCAGGAGCCAGCGCGTCGGTCGCAAGAGAGTCTTTCTGCAGCAACACCAAGGCTGAGCGTGCGCTAATGTGACTGAGACAGCTGAGCTGGGGGTGGGTGAGGCTCTGGGGCAGCCTCAGGAGCGAAGAGGGTGATTTCATAACCAGCCACCTCCTGGCTGCC
Source organism: Phaenicophaeus curvirostris (assembly GCF_032191515.1). NCBI lineage: Eukaryota > Metazoa > Chordata > Aves > Cuculiformes > Cuculidae > Phaenicophaeus > Phaenicophaeus curvirostris. The sequence goes on from NW_027206691.1 coordinate 455,520, forward strand.
TTCTCATTGTGTCTCACGTTGCTACTGTATCTTCTTTTTTTTTTAATCTTTTGCGTTTTTTTTCTCCCATTTCCCTTCTAAAAGGGGTGAACTGCGCAGTTCCGTGTAGTGCTGGGAGATTTGTGGCTGGGAAGAGCTGCTGCAGGTTTTTACTCTTCTTCCCTGTGTTGCTTCTTTCCTCCACGTTCACTGTTCCATGAGTGGCTTTTTTTTTCAGAGGAAAGAGATTCTTCTTCCAGTCATTTGTCACACACCCCGCTTCCCACAGAAAGCACCTGCATCAGGAGTGAAAAGTGATGGGGGAAAACTGGGGAACCCTAAAGATTTTCCTCCTGGGGTAGGTGATTCTCTTTTCCAGGACGTGGCGTGCTCCCTCTAGGCTCCCAGAGCAGACTGAGACTTAGTGCTCTGCACCTTCCTCACATGGGGAGAAGGAGGAGGAGCAGGCACTGAGCTCTTCTCTCTGGACCCGAGGGAATGGCAAGAAGATGCCAGGGGAGGGTTAGATTGGACCTTAGGAAAAGGTTCTTTCCCCAGAGGCTGGTGGAGCACTGGAACAGCTCCCAGGGAAACAGTCTCAAGCCTGACAATAGTCCAGAAGCGTTTTGCCACTGCCCTCAGCCCCACGGTGTGAATCGTGGGGTTGTCCTGTGCAGTGACAGGAGTTGGACTCAATCAACTTTGTGAGTCCCTTCCACCTCAGGACATTCCATGATTCTATGAGGTTGTAATGTGTGTTGTGGTCTTTATTTTTTTTCCCACTCTCTGCAGATCGTGGACACTTTCTTGATTGGCCGCTTCGTTCTCCTGGCCGTGATGAGCCTGGTCTTTCTTGGGTCCCTGTTCCTGCTCCTCATTTACTACCTCATGGAGCCAGTCTATGCCAAACCGCTGCACAGCAGGTAGCAGCAGCTGGAGGCAGCAAGCCCTGGGAAGAGGAAATCCCAATTTCACGGTAATAAACCAGGAAGGGAGGCCAGGAAACTCTTCTGGAGGTGAACACGTTGTTTTTTTCTGAGCTCAGAAAGAGCCAGCAAAGTGGCAAAGTGTGTTGCTAGCACCCAGCACTGCGTCTTTCTTCTTCAGAAGCAGAGTTTGGACTGAGCATGAGCGCCTTCCTCTCCAGAGACTCTGCAGACTGCAAAGGTGCTTTTAACCTCTCTCTTTTCTCTTTTACAGGAGAGTTGAAATCCGTGCACTTTGCAGTAGGTTTGATTCAGTGAACTGAACTGAGCTGAGATGGTTTGTTATTACCTACGCGAGATGTCTTGTTATCGTTCCTTTTCCACCTTTGTTTAATAAAACTCTCTGAGAAACTCCTAACTCAGTCTTTTTTCTCCCAGAATGTCACCTTTCAGTGACCATGTCTCTGTGTGGGGCTGTGGATTGCTGGGGACAGTCCCTTTGGCCGTTTCTCCTCTGTTGTCTCTGTAATTGGCCCTGTTCAGGCTTCCTGCAGTATTCCCAGGAACAAGCTGAGTGTTCCGGCTTCATGTGATGGGGGAATTGAAACAGGGAATTATTCCCTGTTACTTGCAGCTGGAGGGTCAAAGGGAGGTATTTCCAGGCTGTCTGGAAACCTGAGGCTTTGGAGTGGGGACAGAACAATATGCAAAATAATGCCAAAATGGGCAAATTAAAATTCCCCCCTCCATAAGGACCCAGGGGAAAGCCAGGTCCTGCCTCACTGCACTAAACAATCCTGCCAGCCCACAAAAAAAACCCTCTTGCCCCTCAGGGACTGTGCTGATAGCTGGGTCTCCTGTGTGTTTCAGGAGCCCAAGGTGTTATCGTGGAGCAGGGAGCCAAAGGATCTTGGTTGCTGCTGCCCTAAAATAGAAAACTATTGCTCATGCTAGCGCTGAAGGCAGTAGTTGACTCCAATACCTTTCTGCTCGAGGGGGGTGAAATGTTTTTCATGTTGTTCAGCAGCAGCAATGGAGTCAAATCTCACTTTCCCCCTGCTTTGCCCTGCCTGAGCCATCCCTTAATAGCCACGGTTTATTTTCTTGCATGAACTCTCAAGGCTTTTAACTTGCTTGCAGGAAGAAAGCATTTCGCTGTCCCAGGGTGTCGTGCAACAGTTTCAGAGCAGGGAAGGAGCCTTCACCATCCACACTGCGCCAACAAGCGGTTCCCCAGGTGCCCGTGGTAGCTGGGTGAGGTCAGTTGTACTACAGCTTGTGTTTCTCAGCTCCGGAGGGATGAAGCGGCTCGGCCTTTCACGGTTGAGCAGGCAGCAGCTATTGCTGTGAGGTTGAAGCCAAGCGTGAGACGGTGCGGCATCCCTGAGCTGCGTTTGGGGCCAATACAGCTAAAAAGCCAAGGGCAAGGCACTCCACTCTCACAGAGTTTTATTTCTTCCCATTTTAGAGATTATTTTGCTTTTTTTTCATTTTGAACTGAAGTAAACAAAAGAACCAGTCCTGTCCTGCTGGCTGTCAGTGACAAAATATTGCTATCGGAACATGAAAAATGAATAAGGCAGAGCTAGTGGGCTCGGAGATGACACTTGCCCTGCAGAAAATGCCCCAGCACTCAGGAGCCCTGGCTCAGTCAGCCAAAACCATGTAAGTACATCTCAAACAAAAGCAGAGGAGAGATGTCTCTGCTTTTTTGAGCTCCATAAACTCTCAATCCTTTCCTATCCCAAAGCCTATGTCCAAGGGAGTCAAACTATGGTGTTAAGGAACATGCTGAGCATTTATGCAACACAAGCGCATCAGGTCTCCTGGTGATTTTGAAGTTATGCCTGAAACAAAATTCATATTTAATTCATCATCTTAATAACACTGATGAACACGAGGCAGGTCTTGCAGCTTGCTCCAGCTCTGCCGTGCCTCTATTCTGTGTTTGTGTGGATTCAGAGAGCCTCGGTGAGGCTACGACACCAAACCATGCTGGCCAGAGACAGCGGCGTTTTGCCAGGCTTCGAGTCCCACAAATGGAGAAACCATGGCAAAAGCAGCTGGGGCACTAAAGAAAACAGCCCTAAAAGTAGAGGTGTGAATCTTCTTCTAGTTTCACGCTGTAAATTAACCCACGATATTTGCTTTTTCCATCCCCTTAACCTGTTTGTGACTAAAATCACTCACAAGGCTGATCGTGCTGCGGGGGAATACGGGAAGAGCGAAATGCTGTGCTGCAGAAGGACGTGGGAGCTCTGGCAAGAGGAGGCTGTTTCGACACTTCACCCAAAATCCTATTGATGGGGGAAAGAGCCCCATGTGCTCTCGCCCCCCAAGGACATTTCCAGCTCCATCTTCATCCTTCACCATCCTCGGCAGTGCCTGGATGAACGCAGCAGCCTGGCTCTCTCTGTGTATTTATTTATTCTGGGCCATTCTGCTCCTCCCCATGCAGGGGCTTTCCAGACAGTTCCTGTTTATTTTTGGGAAAGGAAAGACCACGTCAAGGAATTGGTATGAGCTGGAGCTGCTCTCCAACCAGCCCCAAACGGTGATGTTTTTGCTGCCGGCCCCCACCCAACCTTTCAGCTCCTTTGCTTACACATCCGCCTCCGTCTAGCACCCTGATTTCTCTTTTCTTTGCAATTAATGTGGAGCAGGAGGGTGGGCTTGGCTGAAATCCCAGCCTCTCAGTCACTGGTGAAGTTGTTGGGAGGTAGAGAGATGTGATAGCCAAGGTGCCCCACTCTGGTCCGGCTGCAAGCAAATAATCCCAGCTTTCCTCTTGCAGCGTGGGAATGCTGGGCGCTCCATATCGCACAGAGCCAGCCCTGTGGAGGGAAAAAAGCCTGCTAAATCCCACTGAGAGAAACCTTGTTGTGCCAAAGGGAGGTGTGTGCAAGATACCATGTGTGCCAGGAGGAGGGCGGCCAGGCTGCTTTCAAGTCAGGTGGGGAAACAGCCCTTTTCCCCTCCTAATTCCCTACCTGGCTCGTTAGAAAGAGGTAGGGATGCTCCTGCACTGGGATGCCAGGACCCAGCTTGTCACAGGCTTGAGAACAGCCCTTTCTCCCTGCTAAATTCCCTGTGTGGCTCATTAGAAACAAGCAGGGATGCTCCCATGCTAGGTTGCCCATCCCGGCCCCAAGCGATCCCAGGACAGCTGCTCCCTCCTGCTGGAGGCCAGGCAGTGAGTGGTGCTGGAGTGGAGATGGAGAGCAAGGGTCTGCAGGAGAAACTCCTCTCTGTGATTTAAGGTCCTTGAATGACAGCAATTCCTCACGCCTTGTGCTGCGCTCTGCCAGCGCTTAATTACCCTCACTGGTAAAAGCTGGCCTCTTATTTCCACCTTGACTTTGCTGACTTCAGCTTCCCTGCTGCTGAGCCCCGCTTTGCCTTTGGCTGCTAATTAAAAAGCCCTTCAGCGTTCGCTGGCTGCTCCTTGCATAGGTAATTACGGACCATGCCCCAGCCACCTCTTCACCTTCACGGCAGCCCAGCGCACCAGCCGTGTTCCTCCATAGCGTATGTAACCCCTTCCCAGGCTGCTTCTCGGCAAAACTCAGTTGAAACAGCATCACCCGGGTGTTCATTATGGAAAAACAGCCAGGGATGTGTGCCGAAATGCCCACAGGAGAGCTGAGTGTGGGCATTGGGGAATAGGGATGTGTAGGAATCTCCTCGCATATGTCGTTGCCTGTGGAGAAGAGCCCTGGAGGTGGAAAATCACAGAATCATGGAATGGTTTGGCTTGGAAGGGACCTTAAAACCCATCCAGTTCCACCCCCTGCCATGGGCAGGGACACCTCCCGCTGGATCAGGGCCTCCAAGCCCCATCCAACCTGGCCTTGAACCCCTCCAGGGACGGGGCACCCACCACTGCTTCCCTGGAGAACCTGGGCCAGGGCCTGATGACCCTCACTGGAAAGCATTTCTTCCTCAGATCTCATCTCTTTCAGCTTAAAAATCCAGGTTTCCTGGGCAGCATGCTAGGAGAGCGGGGTCCATGGTTACCAAGGGAGCTCCCAATGAGATCATTTGGGGCATGAAATGAAGTTTTCCCACCCCCCAGGACAGCAGCAGACACGTGTTGGTGCTCTCCTGGCTCGCCCAGCCCCCTCGCCGTGATCCGTGGCAGCAGGATAGGCAGCAGGATAAGCAGCAGCCCCTTCTCCAGCAGAGGATGAATGAGACGAGGTGAGGCTCGCAGCCTTCTCCTGGAGGAGCTTGGCTCCATTTCAACAGCCCTTTGGCTGGGGCAACCCCAAGGGATCCCCCCCTGCCTTCCTGCCCGCCCCTCGCTCTCCAAAATCACAGCGAATCCGGGTTTTCTTTGGCATTTGGCTCCTTATTTGTTTCATGTTTCCAACCGCCGTGGGCTGTCTGCCCTTTCTCCTCGCTCCCGGCAACGCGGCCAAGGCTGCTCAGACTTTCCAAACATGAGCAGAGCATGGCCCAGGCCTAAATTTATCCTGGAAAAACTATGAGCAGCTGAATGAGCAGACAGCAGCGACGGTGGGAAAGAGGAAGAATAGGGGAAAAAAAGAGGAAGAAAGGGGGACAAAAAAAGCTAAACCAACTTGGTGTTGCAACGAGCTCCTCTACATGTCATGGGTCGTGGCATTTTTTGCTTGAAAATGTATTTCGATCCCTCTCTCCTCCTCCACAGTTGAGCAAAGTGAAAGCTCGGTCACACATGCACTAAAATAAGCGTTCTCAGCCCAGTGCTTGGGGCAGGGTGGCATCTTGGCCGGCACCATCGACCCTGGTGCCACCAGAGGCTGTATTTGCTGGTGATGCCATGGTGCCAGCCCCAGGGTGGGGATTATTTTGCTGAAAACAAGGGCAGTTGGGGAGTTTGCTTCTCTCTGCCTGCCCCATCATTTCTCCTGCATCTCCCCAGGGACCCGTGCACCACCAGCAAGTTTTCAAGCCCCACTGAGCATCTCCAGCCAGCGTGGAGGGAACCGAAGGCCATCACCATCCTCGCCAAGTTGCCTGTGCCCTGCGAGCCGATCCGTCACTGTGCAGGATTTCCAGGGAGCAGCTCCAACTGCTGCAGGTTTTCTTTTCGTTTTTTTTTTTTTATTTTCCCCCCTACCTTTGCCCCTTCGCTGATGAAATCAGCACTTAATAAAATTACATCGGGCCCAGATGTTTTCTCCTCGGGTTAAGATCCAAGGAGGTGAAGTTAAGGGTTCAGAGTCAGACCGGGCATAAACGCTGCTCTGCCCTGGGTGCAGAGCCGGAGCCTGCATGGCACAACCTCTCCATGGCAAACAGGTTGGGAAGCACACCCCATGGCTCAGGAATGCCCCGTGTGCCCTGGCTCCTCGCACATCAAAGCGGAGTCGCCTTGTGAGAGCACAGCTGGCCCCTGCCTTAATCCCAAACCACCTCGGCTCAGAGGAGCCTGCGTGGCCGGCAGGTTTAACCTCCCAGGGGCTCCTCAACATCTGTCCAACGGCTCCTCATAATTAGGACACAGCTAATGAAGATTATCAGCCACCCGCGCTGCACTGAACTTTAAGGCCCCTTCCAACCCAACCCATTACATCATTCTATGAAATTACGAAACGCAGTAGTCGGGAAAAATGCCACTTTGGGGTTTGGGTTTTTGTCAGTGGGATGAGACAAGGAGCAAAACTATCTTGGTTTGGGCTCCATGGGATCTTCTCTATGTAGAATAAGTGGCACTTTGTTGGTGAGGCTGTGCCTTTAAGTGTTCTCTCAACTGAGAGAGCTGGGCTTGTTCAGCCTGGAGAAGAGAAGGCTCTGGGGAGACCTTAGAGCAGCTTCCAGTAATGAAAGGGGCTCCAAGAAAGCTGGGGAGGGGCTCTGGATCAGGGAGGGCAGGGAGAGGATGAGGGGGAACAGTTTTCAGCTGAAAGAGGGGAGATTGAGATGAAGAAATGTTTTCCTGTGAGGGTGGGGAGGTCCTGGCCCAGGTTGCCCAGAGCAGGGGTGGCTGCCCCATCCCTGGAGGGGTTCAAGGCCAGGTTGGATGGGGCTTGGAGCCCCTGATCCAGTGGGAGGTGTCCCTGCCCATGGCAGGGGTGGGACTGGATGGGCTTTGAGGTCCCTTCCAACCCAAACCATTCCGTGATTCGGCGCCGTTCTCCTGATCCAATATCCTGAAATACCAATTGCTGGGATGGTGCAGGCTTGCAAACAAGAGGCTCCATGTGAAGACAAGCAAGAAGAAGGGAGTGATCACCACCCCCAGGTTCACGCAGGCCTGGCCGAGCCCCACTAGGAAAGGGCACGGAGTGGCAACACAGTTTTTGCATGTTTTTATTAATAAACCGGCTGACGGTGAAGAATCGGCCCAGAAAACCGGCCAGCCGGGGCCCTCGGACGGCTCCTCACCGCTGCCCTCCTCCAAAGCAAACCCATGTTGGCTGTACAAGCCCATGGGGCCGTGCTTGAGGTTGTGCCTCGGCTCTGCCGAGACGAACACGCTCCTGCATGCCCCAGCCTCTCTCCTCCCTCCAGGCCTTTCAGCTCAGGGCAGCTCGCAGGGGGAATGTCAAAACTCCTTAAACCTGCGGGGAGAGAAGCGGGCGGCTGAGTGCAGCAGGCGCCTTTTGTTGGCATCGGGATCGACGATGGGTGCAGCGCAGCTGCCAGAGGGATGGAAAGGAAGAACGGCTCTGCCGAGAAACCCCATCTGAACCACAAGCCCAGAGGAAAAGAAAGTTGCAAGGAGAAGACCGGGCCACCAATTTGTTTCTGGCCAAAGCTGAAGTGTCCCTCAAACCCCTCAGTGTTTGCGCCTTCTATCCACAGGCTGCTCCAGAGAAAACGCGCTCCCCAAAGCCCTCTGAGGTGCTGCAGTATTGCTGTAAATGGAACCAGCTGCTTCCCCCAGCACAGGGTTTTGGTGCAGACGAGGACAGTGCCAACCCAGCCAGGACAGTCCTGGCCCCAACCAGCCCCAGCGCAGGGGAGCGGAGCACCACAGCCCTCCACCGGCGGCCGGCAAAGGAGGTTTGGGCCGCACTTACCACAGCGCGAGGCCCAGATTATTGGTCTTTCACCTGCAAACACAAGACACAAAGGACCAAATGTTCCTGGGGGTCCAACACCCCATTGCCAGGGCTGGTGGTGGCCTCGTCCCCTTGGTGCTCCCAGGGGTTTGGTGGCGACTGGAGCTGGGCCAGTGCTGATTAACTGGTTGATCTTTAAGGTCCCTTCCAACCTAAACCATTCGACCATTCTGTAATTCACGTTATTCACACCCTTGGTGCAGTGATTTGGCCCACGCATTTGATTAGCGAGCCCACACTCTGCGTAATCAAGCTCATTAGCATGGATGGGCAAAATGCTCAGCCTATACATTTGGCTGTTTCAAGTGCGTTAATCAATGTTTTGCTAATTGGCCATCCAGGCTTATGTCTTGTAAGTCACTCGGAGACAGGGATGTGCTGCCCACCCGCACATCTGCAGTCTCTCCCCCAGCCATCATGATTGCATCCTTTGATTCCCAAATCTTGATCTCAGCCCTTAAATTATCAGCAGAGCAGCCATTTCTAGGCTGAGCCTGCCAAGCGAAACTTGAAATCACAGTGAATCAGGCTTGCGTTTGCATTTAATCCTCAGGGCTCAAGTAGGGATACTCACATCAAGCTACTTCCCATCCAGCACTGACTCTGTTAGCTGCACGCTAGAGCTACAAAGACACAAGGATGGCTTGTTTAGCATCAAGAGAGTTTCATGGGGTGTGGATGGCTAAAATCCCCCAGGTACTGCCCTGGCCAGAGGTGGGAATGTCTTTGTGCCCACAGGAGGGAGATGTTGGGCAGGCGGTGACACGAAGCCCAGTGTGACGCCCACACGGAGATGCAGCAATGACAGCAAGGGATAACAAACATCTTTCTGGAGTTGCAGCAGTGCCGTGTTTTGGCATCGCGGGGCCAGAGGCCACCACGGGGCAGTACGTACGTACCCTCTCTTCCTCACCATGCAGCCACACCACCCGCGAACCTCTTTGACCACCACACGAACGAGGAGCTGCAGGAGGAAAAGTGGAGGATCATGATGGGACCGATGGCTCTGTAGCCACCAGCCTCGGCATGAGTGTCTGTATTGCTGGGAGATAAGTTTTAAGGCTCTTCCCAGGGAAGACCATAGAATCATAGAATAACCAGGTTGGAAAAGACCCAACCATTCCTATCAAACACTAAACCATGTCCCTCAACACCTTGTCCACCCGTCCCTTAAACACCTCTATGGAAGGTGACTCAACCCCCTCCCTGGGCAGCCTGTTCCAGTGCCCAATGACCCTTTCCGTGAAAATTTTTTTCCTGATGTCCAGCCTAAACCTCCCCTGTTGGAGCTTGAGGCCATTCCCTCTTGTCCTGTCCCCTGTCACTTGGGAGAAGAGCCCAGCTCCCTCCTCTCCACAACCTCCTTTCAGGTAGTTGGAGAGAGCAATGAGGTCTCCCCTCAGCCTCCTCTTCTCCAGGCTAAACACCCCCAGCTCTCTCAGCCGCTCCTCATAAGGCCTGTTCTCCAGCCCTTTCACCAGCTTTGTTGCTCTTCTCTGGACTCGCTCCAGAGCCTCAACATCCTTCTTGTGGTGAGGGGCCCAGAACTGAACACAGGATTCGAGGAGCGGTCTCACCAGTGCCGAGTCCAGAGGGAGAAGAACCTCCCTGGACCTGCTGGTCACGCCGTGTCTGATCCAAGCCAAGATGCCATTGGCCTTCTTGGCCACCTGGGCCCCTGCTGGCTCATGTTCAGTCGCTGTCAACCAACACCCCCAGGTCCCTCTCCTCCAGGCAGTTTCCAGCCAGACTTCTCCTAGTCTGGAGCTGCTCAGGGTTGTTGTGCCCCAAGTGCAGGACCTGGCATTTGGCCTTGTTAAACCTCATCCCATTGGACTCAGCCCAGCGGTCCAGCCTGTTCAGATCCCTTTGGAGCCTCCCGACCCTCCAGCAGATCCAGCTTCCACCCAGCTTAGTATCATCTGCAAACCTGCTCAGGGTGCACTCGATGCCTTCATCCAGGTCATTGATAAAGACATTGAACAGGGCTGGACCCAGCACTGAGCCCTGGGGACACCACTTGGAACTGGATCTAAACCCATGTGTGAAAGCGGTCGTTGGGAAAAGCCAAGTGGGTGGTGGCAAAGGTTTGGAGTCCATACGGGGCTTTGCAATTTGTCCTGTGCCTGGCTGTCTCCCAAGGGCTATCCCTGCCCTCTGCCAGCAAGCAGGCGGCTAAAATGGAGCCCTCGAGTGTGCAGGGTAGCAAAACAAATCCTGCTGGGAAAGGACGTACCAGGCAAGCCAAGACATCAGCTGCTATCAACATGTAGAAGACATTATTCCAGCCGGTGGGGGAGATGAGCCCTGCAAGCAGCGGCCCTAGTGCTGCACCTGCAAGGGCACATGAGGCAAGTTAGGCGACAGGGGAGAAGGGACCGGGACCCCCAGCACCATGGCACCAGGGGAAGTCAGTGCTCAGCATCCTTTGGGCGTACAGACCTACAGATCCTGTGCCATCGATGATGGCTGTGACGGTAGAAAGTGCTTTGGCGTTCCCTTTGAGAGACTCATGGGTTCCCTGTTGGGATGAAGGACTAAAATGTAAGGAGGAAAAGTGGCTTTGGGGTCCGGCAGCTGGCAAGTCCTAGTGTGAGGCCATTCCCGATAGCAATTCCCAAGTATCGGACCCAGCTGTGGATGGGAAGATCAAACTTGGATGCTGCCTGCAGCCAAACCATGACAAAACCCAGACTGCCACCACTGGGCAGCAATCACAGGTCACGTCCCAGTCCATTTTCCCACCAGGATTGTGCATGGAGGGAGATGCAGTGGGGCCAAAGCAGAGTCATGCAGCCAAGGTGGAAAAGTAATAGGAGAAAAGCCATGTTTAAAGGAGGGTGTGGACCACAGCCCAGGGTGTGACAGCCCGGCCTTTCTCTGCTGGGCTTTGCAGGTGCTGGAGAACAAAGCTGGAAAGCAGAAACCACAGCAAACACTCCTCCAGGAAAGAGGGAGTGGGCTTTGGGTGGGTACAAGACACGCTTCTTACCAAATCTGCTGAGACCGCTGTTGTGATGAGAGCATAAGGCCCGTTAACCAGAGCACCGCAGACGATCAGCATCGCTGCGAGGAACAAGATGGCCAGAGAGATTAAGTGCAGGGGGCAAAAGGACGTCGGTCCCTCACCCCTGGTCTGTGTGCAGATGTTGCCATCGCACACATCTGCCACCTGCTCATCTCTGTTTTCCCCAGGAGCTCCCACCTGGCAGGCAGCGAATGCTCAACCAGCACCACCCGCCCCCTCATTCTAGACTGAGAGCCCAGCTTGAGAGAAGAAATAAAGGCAGGTGAGTCTGCAGCATCTCCCACCGCCCCTTCAGAGACGGCTGCGCTGAGGAGCCACTTACCTACTGACGTGCCGATGCCATTCTGGCCAACATGGTTATACAGGAACAGCTGGAAGAGACACGAGATGTACCGGTTATGGCTATCCCAGCTGTTTTCCCAGCTGTTTTCCTTGGACCGGCACCCTGGGGACAGGATGCACAAGCTGGGGACCTGAACTATTGTTGGTGCCAAGGTTTGCGGCCCCCCTCACCTATGCGGGGTTTGGAAAGAAGAGCACCAGCCAGCATGGGAGCCGAGCCCCTGGCTCCGCATCCTGCTGTCTGCCTGCCAGATTAAATACCTGGCAAACAGAGGTGCTGCTGAGATTTATGGCCCGGCAAGGCTCACGCGCTGGCAGGAGCCAGATGGTAATTTGCCCCCCTGGTGCTGTTGGGGGATGTGGAGGCGATGTGGCCTCTCTGCTTTTCAGTGTGCTCCTACTTCAGGTGGTAGAGGTCTGCAACCCAGAGCCAGCCAGGTTTGGATTACAGGTAATTAGCTGTGGGTTTGTGGCAGCAAAGCCAAATGAGCTCCGTGCGGGTGCTCAAGAAGGATGTCCTGGCCAAAGAAAGTGGAGCACAAGGCTGTCAGCATGAGGGCTTTGGGGATGCAGAGCAAAGAGATGAAAGCTGGGCTGCTCAGTGGGACACCCAAGGCTTTAAGACAAGACAGGGTTATGGCAGGACGGAGGGAAAAAACCCTAAGGGGTTTTACTTTAGCTGTCAGGGACTAAACAAGCCCCTCCGAGCCCCCAGATCTGGAGATCCACCCTGGGAACATCTAGGCACGTGGATTATCCCAGCTCTTATCTCAGCCGAGTGTGTGACCAGCTCATCCCAGGCGCTTGGGAAGAGGAAGGCGGCCGTGACTCAAAGGAACTGGAGGAGAAGAAACCCTTGTGACTGTTTTTTCCCCACATGACAACGCACCATGGGAGCGGCGACGACCAGCATCACACAGCATGTGGTGGCTCTGCCGCCGGTGTAGTCAGAGACGAGGCCGGCAAAGATCCCACCTGCAAGAAGGAGTCACAGGTGTTGCTCAAGCTGCACCAACAGCAAAGCTTTGCCCTGGTTTACTCAAAAATTCTATGGGATGCTGTGCTGTGGTGCTGTTTCACCCCACAGCTTTTGAGCGAGACACCCCCAAGGTTAAAAATAACAATATCAGAGTGAGGAGCTTTGGTTTATTCACACCGCTTTCTCCCTGCAGATGTTTCTATACACCTGCACACAGCTCTCATCCCTTCCACGCTTCTGAGGTATTATTTAGGAGAAAGCTGAGCCTGAGCAAGCAAGATCCAAGGAAAGCTGTTGTGATGGTCAACGGGATGGCAAAGGTGAGGGGCATTTTATGCCTGCAGAATGCTGAGAACACTGAATAAACCTCACTGCAGTGCTTCATGGAGAGCAATTCCCATCAAAGCCAGGGTTGTCCCCAAGCCATCCCCGATCCACCCCAACCACCCAGGCACAAACCTAAAATGCCCCCGACGTCAAAAAGAGTCGACAAGTCCCCAGCTTCCTTGGCCCCAAAATGAGCTGCAAGGGAGAGAAGAGGGGTGAGAAGATGCTGTCCTTGCCACGCTTGCTCCTGCCTCACCCTCCCCAAGAGCTCACCGGCATTCACGATGTAGAGGGGCAGCCAGTAGAGGAAGGTGTAGCTCACCAGCTTGGCGAAGAGCAGGCAAAGGGAGAACTCCACCACACCCTGCGAGGACAGCAGGAGACATCAGAGGAGCTTCTTTCTCCCTCTGTTGATGGGGTGAGCTGCCCTGGCTTTGCTCTTCCCTCCGTCCCCATCACAACACAAGCAGCATCCCATGACTCACAGGTATCCGGAGCGCCCCGAGGAAGCTGATGGCTTCAGGCTCCTCAGCTGGTTCCTTGGGGCTGTTGGAGTGATCCCCGCTGCTTTGGCCTGAGACTTTCAGTGGCCTCTCGTGGGAGGTGACTGCTTCAGGGTCCTTCTCTTTGGAGGCCACCCCTCCAACATCCTCCTCATCGGAGGCCATCTAAAAGCAAGGCGAAAGCGGGAGATGTGGCTCTCGTTGCTGCAAGGGGCTGAACCATTAGAGAGGCCAGCAGGTGACCCTGAGGATGCTCAGACCGCAGTAGCAGTGAGCATCCTGTGCAATAACTGAACACCACTCCAATTTCTGACATTATAGAATCGTAGAATCATAGAATAACCAGGTTGGAAGAGACCCACCGGATCATCGAGTCCAACCATTCCTATCAAACACTAAACCATGTCCCTCAGCACCTCATCCACCTGCACCTTAAACACCTCCAGGGAAGGCGAGTCAACCCCCTCCCTGGGCAGACGGTTCCGTTGTCTAATGACCCTTTCAGTGAAGAATTTTTTCCTAATGTCCAACCTAAATCTCCCCTGGTGGAGCTTGAGGCCATTCCCTCTTGTCCTGTCCCCTGTCACTTGGGAGAAGAGCCCAGCTCCCTCCTCTCCACAACCTCCTTTCAGGTAGTTGGAGAGAGCAATGAGGTCTCCCCTCAGCCTCCTCTTCTCCAGGCTAAACACCCCCAGCTCTCTCAGCCGTTCCTCAGAAGGCCTGTTCTCCAGCCCCCTCACCAGCTTTGCTGCTCTTCTCTGGACTCGCTCCAGAGCCTCAACATCCTTCTTGTGGGGAGGGGCCCAGAACTGAACACCGGTTTCGAGGAGCGGTCTCACCAGTGCCGAGTCCAGAGGGAGAAGAACCTCCCTGGACCTGCTGGTCACACCGTTTCTGATACAAGCCAAGATGACATTGGCCTTCTTGGCCACCTGGGCACACTGCTGGCTCACGTTCAGTCACTGTGACACTCGGGTTGCTTTGCTCTAAACTGAGCAACCCGGCCCAGTACGAGCCCGTTGGGAATCAAAGGAACTCACGTGATGCATAGGTGGGTTGCAGCCAACATCCTCGGGATCTGCAGGGAGAAAGGAGATCCTGTGAGAGCCTGGACCAGCCCTGCTCCAGCACCTCATGCGCTGCAAGGGAGAAATATGGGGCTGCAATCCCCCCAGGGCTGGGCTGTGTCTCTGGCGCCCGCTTCCTGGCAGCGAAAAGTCCTGGTCAGATCCCAAAGGGCTTCCCAAATGCTTCCTACAAAGACAGGCCAAGAGGAGCGTGTGGCACAGGGGGCTGGGCCTGCCTGGGTGATCCCAAAGGATACTGAGCATCTCTGTGGTGGCCGGCTCCACATCCCTGCTTGTCACAAGCTGCAAAGTATTTGGGTTGCCCAAAACACTCAGAGCTCGGTCAGGAGAAAAATTATAGCCCTGCCTGCTGATCTTGCTGTTCCACCAGGCATCTGCTGTGCCCCACATTGTGCCACTCACACTCCACAAGGAAGAAGAAGGAGATGATGCCCATGATAGCGATGACGATGCCAGGCACAACGAAGGAGAAACCCCAGGCAGAGGAAACCCAGATGCCGGCGATGAGTGACCCTAAGATGTTGCCAACGGAGGTGTGCGAGTTCCAGATGCCCATGATGAAACCTCTCCTGGCAGGGACAGAGCTGGGGTTGGCATCGCCAGGGCCAACAGGGACCAGGACCAGGGTGCAATACGCCGGAGAATCACTCACTTTCCCTTCCCGAACCAATTCCCGACGCACGCCACGACAGAAGGCCAGCCGGTCGTTTGCACCAGCCCATTGCAGACCTAGCAAGAGACAAGCAGCATCACACGGCACTGTCGGCACCCGGCGAGCACCCACTGGATCCATGGAGCGCAGCCCTTCCGCTGCTTCGGGCAACTGCGCTCAAAACCAGCCCCCCCATCCCAAAGCTGGCCAGAAAATGCTTGGTTTGGGTATTTTTTTTCCTGCTGGGGCAACCCCGGAGCCTTTTGCATTGTTCCCATGGCTAAATCGGGAGCGGCTGCTGTTGCCAAACCGGCCGCCCGCCCTGCTCGGCTGGACCGGCGCGCCCGGTGGTTTCAGCGCCCACGCTACTCGTAACCGGGTTTTGCGGGGAGTGGAAATGCCCGTCGTGCTCCCGCATGAAACTGGGCCACCCTGATCCCTAAGAGCCACCAGAAAACTGGGATACGGCCAGGACAGTAAAATCCAGAGCCTGGGCATCTCTGGCACAGACAGACCTGCATGATGATGAAGTACCAGAGGACGTGGACATTCCAGAAGTAGCCGAGGCCGAAGAGCGCGGTGAAGAGCCCGCTCAGCACCATCCCCGCCGACAGGTAGTACCGCAGCGGGAGGCGCTCCCCAAAAATGCCGCTGCGGAGAGAGGGAAGAGTGCCGACAGGGGCCGTCACGGGCGATGCTGCCGATGGGCGGCACCACACCACGTCAGTGCCCGAATCCCAAGGGGATCCCAGCACCTAGCTGCTTTCCCGTTAGCACGACCTGATGGAAACCAGTTTGGGACTGCAAACTGGTGGGCAGAGGAGAAGGGGTGCAAAGGCCTTGGGTACCTGATAAACATCCCAATGGCATAGGCCACCAGGAAGGCATTATCCAGCGCCCCAAAAAGCTCATTGTAGTTGTCCCCATCTGCAAAAGAAATATCAGGGCCACATCAGCCAGGCTGCCATCCTGTTTCCCTCGCCGTGGCCACTGGCTGGTCCTCATCCCCCATCCCCAAAACTCTTCTCCCCGGAGAGGGGCAGCTCTTGGGCCGTGGCCAGGCGCCAGCGGCTTTGGCACCCGGTCCCGATTTCACCACTCGCTGCTGCCCTTTGGCCCGGGGACACAGGGCACATTAATTACCTCCGGGTGCCTAATGAGCAGCCGGCCCCCTGCCAAAACCTCTGGCCGTGACCCGGCTCGGGGTGACGGGGGCGCTCAGCCTTACCGAAGGGTGCCCAACTGCACCACGAGCTGCTGTTGGAGTCATTGTGGGGGTTTGGACCCAAGGCTGAGCAGTTGGGGTGCAGCTGGCTCTGCGGGGAGAGAGAAGGGGTGAATCTCAAGACCCCCCCATCCCCATGTCTCCTCTCCCCGTGCCTGGGGTGAGGTGGGAGCGAACCTTGACGATGCTGATGGGTTTTCGGGAGAGGTGGTAGCTGGTGTAGCAGAGGAAGGTCAGCACGAGCGTCAGGCCCCGATACCTGTGGGATGGAGAGACCAGAGGGGTCAGGGTTGAGGGATGGGGATGGGTGGCAAAGCCCAGCCCAGTGGGGATGTCTCAGCTCCAGCCTTGAATTATTCATGCTTTTCGTTCCCAGATCTAAAATCCATGCTTTTTGGAGAAAATTATCCAGTGAGGGGGATGAGAGGCAATGCTCCCATTAATCTCAGCCAGGATGAATCTGCTCGGGGTGCGGATGCAGATTTAGGGTGCACACAGGGCCCCATCACTGTTTACCCTGCAGGGTCTTAGAAACACATTGGAAAAAAACACATAGAATCGTGGAATGTTTTGGGTTGGAAGGGACCTCAAACCCATCCAGTTCCACCCCTGCCATGGGCAGGGACACCTCCCACTGCATCAGGGGCTCCAAGCCCCATCCAACCTGACCTTGAACCAGGGATGGGAAAGCCACAACTTCTTCTGGACAACCTGGGCCAGGGCCTCCCCACCCTCAGCGTGAAGAATTTCTTCCTAATGTCTAATCTAAATCTTCCCCCTTCCAATTTAAAGCCGTTCCCCCTCATCCTATCATTCCAGATCTCTGTGAAAAGCCCCTCCCCAGCTTTCCTGGAGGCCCTTTCAGCACTGGAAGCTGCTCTAAGGTCTCCCCAGAGCCTTCTCTTCTCCAGGCTGAACAACCCCAACTCTCAGCCTGTCCTCACGGCAGAGAAGCTCCAGCTCTTGGATCATCTCCATGGCCTCCTCTGGGCCTGTTCCAACAGTTCCATCTCCTTCTTATGTTGAGGATTCCAGAAGTGGACACAGCACCAGGGTCATTCTTGCTTGTTTCCCTGACAAGATCCCCCTGACACCGAAGGGGACTCTGGTGCCGATCAGGGAGCCGAACCCTCTCAGCCGAGCCGGGAGGGAGGTGCCCAGTGCGGCCAGAGGCCCAGGATGCGGTGTAAGGGCTGTTGGGTTTCTGTGGGGGCACCGAGTGGTGTTTCCACCTCCTCAAGCTGCCATCCCGGCAAACCACAGGGTGAGCAAGCGCTTTCCCAGCGTCACGGGTGGAAACAGGGCACGAGCCGGTGGCTGATTCATCACGTCTGGTGTTAACCAAAAATAGCGTTGGGGGGAGGTATGGCCTGAGCAACATCCAGTTCCTCCACCTTGTCCTCTTTGCTTGAATAAAATGCAGGAAAATAGCGGGGAAACGGGGCCTGGGCTTGGGGCTGCTGCTCCCAGCAAAGCTGAGGGATAAAGCCTGGAGAATCCCAAATAGGATCCAGCACCTTCCAGAGCGGGATGAGCATCCCCGAGGGATTTAGGGCACTCCTGTGTTTAGGGAAGGGTTTGCAGAGGGTTTTACGGCAGCGCAAAGGATGTGAGCGGCCGGGGCAGCTGTGGCTCTGGGCGATGTCACGGGGTTGCTCCACGTTTAGAAAAAAAAAAAATAAAAGAAGGAAAAAAATAGTTTTAGCCTGTCCTGCTCTTAACCGCAGCTTCACTTCACAGCACTGCAGGGATTCAAGGTACCCAGCGCAGTGCCCGGCGACTGCACCACAGCCAAAGAATTCCTGGTTCCCAACCTCAAGAAACCAAAACCGCCTCAAAATCCTGCAGGGCCGATCCGAGAGGAACAGAGAGGCCGTGGGGAGGAAGGGGAAGAGAAACTCCATGTGTGGTATCCAGCTTAGCCAGAGGCTTGGGTTTCTTTTATACCCCATGGGTTCTGGCAGGGGAAAAAAATCACAGGAGGGACAAACACGGGGTTGTTTGGACATCGGCTGTGAAAAATAAATATATTGGATAAAACTGGATGGGCACGGGGCTCATCGCCTCACCACAAGGGAGGAGAACCGCCGGGATTCCACAATCCCACCGAGCTGTGAGGGCAATGGCCTGGCACACGTGGGAGGGGCAGCTTGAGGCTCCCGTCGGGGGGTGCCCGCATCCCCCTGCCCAGCATCGCAGACCCTGGTCCAGCATCAGTCCCCAAGCAAGCAGCTGAGGGCCAGTGGCCGTCCCCGGGCTGGAGCCCAGCCTGGCTGCCCCTGCCCAGTCTCCCCATCCCGGTGCCCGTCCCAGTGTCCCCCGTGCTCCCCTGTGCCCATCCTGGTCCCGCCGTGTCCCCCGTCACCCCCTGGCGCCCAGGGGCCTGGCCGGTGCCCCCATCCCGCTGCCAATCCCGCTGCACTGTCCCGGGGCCTCCCGGTGCCCATCCCTGTCCTGGTGCCCGTGTTCCAGATCACCGGCTGTCCCTGCCCGATCCCCTGTATCCCGGTGCCAGTGCCCCCATCCCACTCCTGGTTCCCATCCCAGCCCCCCCTGCTCAATGGCTGTCCCTGCCCGATTCCGATCCCCCAATCCCGGTGCCCATCCTGGTCCCCGCTCACTGGCGGCCCCAGTCCCCCTATCCCAGTGCCTCTATCCTGGTCCCCTCTCCTGGTCCTCCTATCCTGGTTCTTCTATCCCGGTTTCCCTATCCCGGTCCCCGCTCGCTGGCTGTCCTGGTTCCCATCCCAGTTCCCCTCTCCCGGTTCCCCTATCCCAGTTCCCTTATCCCGGTGTCTCTATCCCGGTTCCCGTCTCCTGGTCTCGCTCCCCCTATCCCAGTTCCCTTATCCCGCTGTCTCTGTCCCGTCTCCTGGTCCCGGTTCCCTCCTCCCCGTCCCCGGTCCCGGTGCCCCTCACCGGCTGTCCCGGGGCAGGGCTCGCAGCAGCCGCACCCCGGGGGCGAGCGGTGCCCTCATGCCGCCGCTGCCGGGGCCTCCGCCGCCCCCGGGGCCCCCGCCGCCCCTTTTCAGGGCTCCGGCCCCGCCTCCCCTCGCGGCCCCGGGGCGGGTCCCGCGGGAACCGCCGGCTCTCGCCCCTCCGCTCCCCAGAAAGGCTCGGCCTGAGCTGCCTGCAGCCCGGGGCTTTGGGGAGCCCCGCTCCCCTTCTCCCTGGGGTCTCACACCGGGAGGGAGAAATCCCCGCTCTCCAACAAGGATCCCGAGGATGTCAAGCGAGGGACAGACCGTGGGCTCGAGGCTCAGCGATGGTTTGATTTTAGCAGTTCCTCTGGACCGAGATGCGGTGCAGGAGCCGCTCGGGCAAGGTGGAAAGTGGGGGGTCCCCAGGACGCGAGCGAGGCCTTGGGGTCCTGCCAAGGAAACGCTTAGACTCACAGAATCACCAGGTTGGAAAGGACCCACCGGATCATCGAGCCCAACCGTTCCCATCAACCGCTAACCCATGTCCCTCAGCACCTCATCCACCCATCCCTCAAACCCCTCCAGGGAAGGGGACTCCCCCCTCTCCCAGGAACAGCTGCCCCAGCAGAGCCCTGCCCTGAAATCAGCTCAAAAACGCATTTGCAGCTTCAGCCTTTCGCTTCCCTGGCCCTGCCGCGTGCAAAAAACCTCCCAGGCCGGATCCTGCCCTGCACGATTCCGCCTCGACGCCCCCGATTCAGTCTGCGGTGCCTTCCCCTGACGCACACGCTGGTTAATAAATAGCACCAGCCACCGCAAATGGGCCGGTGACTAATGATTGTCCAGCGTGAGCGGGGAACAGAGGAGCATCCCTCGCCACGGCTCAGCGCCTCCGCTACCTCTGGACCGGGGTCGCGGGTTTGCTTCGCACCAGGCGGCATCGGAAGAGGGAAAAGAAATCAGGCGGCACACTCAGCCCCCCATCCTTCCTGCCATGGTTAATACTGGAGAGGTGGCAGGAGGGGGCCAAAGAGCAGCAAATATTAATGCTGGGCTAGGGTGCAACTTCCATCCAGGAACACGTTACCCGCACGTGTCATTCTTCCAGGGAGAAATGGGTGGATTTTAAACATGGAGAGAAACAGCAGCATCCCCAGCGCTTGGTAAAAATGACTGTGCTCCAGCAGCGTGCGCCGAGGGGCGGGGGCAGCACAGCAGAGCCCCGCTCACCCCCAGAGCAAACACCTTTTTCCTAGGAAAAAGCTTCTTTCCCTAGTTAAATAGAGGCTGGAGGAGTGCAAGCTGGGTGGAGGGGAGTGGAGGAGAGGTCCTCGCCAGGAAGAAAGGGAAGGAGCAATAAAGAGCCAGCTCTGGAGCGTGACTGGAGCGGCACGGGCTGGTAGGAGCCATAGGGAAATGGAGAAAAGGGAGTGGGAAGGAAGAGTCACCTTCCCTAGAGGTGTTAAAAAAGGGTGTAGATGTGGCACTTCAGGACGTGGTTTAATAGGCACGGTGGGGCTGGGCTGACACTTGGACTGGAGGAGCTTAAAGGATTTTTCCAACCTTAACCATTCCATGATTCTAAGAGGTTAGAAACTAGGAGGGTCTCTAGGAGCTGTTCACCCCCTCTACCTCATCTCTTCTCCTTTCACACTCCTGCTGAGACAAACAACCCTTGAAAAGAGTTTATTCCACAAAATTCAAGTGCTGGCCTCTAAACCAGCCCCACAATCGGCTCCTTCACACCAACCCTCACCCATGCGTCTGGTCCGGCCAAGCACACGTGGATCAGAGCAGGAGAGGTGCAGCTCAAACCTGAGCAAAGGAGCAGAAACACAAAGGTGCCATTGTGGATGGAGTGGAGGGAGCAGGCAGGACCGGGCTCTCTGCCTCCAGCAGCCCCGAAACCCAGGGGGCTGGGTACTACAGCTGCTCCCCTCACCGAGGCTGCCCCAGGCGAGCGCAGAGCACGGCCAGGTCTCGGAAGGGAAGCCTTGCTGACGGGGTCCTGTCCATGGGGGCGCAGGACGAGATGAGGGACTGCAGAGCACGGCTGTAAGCTGAGGGACACAGAGGCAGCATTAGCAGATCAGCATTTCACTTACGACCTGTGACTGGGGCCAGCTTCAGCCTTTTACCATAGAGCAGCTGTTCTTTTAAGATAAATCAACATTGTTTTAGCTTTCCACAGGCTTGTTTGCACATTCTGCACAGCCCTGATCACAAAGCAGTATGCCAACCAAAGCTGGAAAGCCAAAGATTTTTATAAAGCCCCAATTTCTCTATTACTTTCCCTCTAAAAGACAAGTCCCAGTTGCTCAGCCAGGTATTTTTCCAGGCTGTGCTCAAGATCAGAATCCTCAGCACAGATAGGACACGGATCTGGCCAGAGGAACCCACAGAGATCTGAGGGCTGGAGCATCTCCCATACGAGGACAGGCTGGGAGAGTTGGGGTTGTTGAGCTTGGGGAGAGAAGGCTCTAGGGAGACCTTAAGAGCAGCTTCCAGTCCTGAAAGGGGCTCCAGGAAAGCTGGGGTGGGGCTCTTGATCAGGGAGGGCAGGGAGAGGATGAGGGCAACGCTTTTGAGCTGAAAGAGGGGAGATTGAGATGCGATCTTAGGAAGAAATGTTTTGCTGTGAGGGTGGGGAGGCCCTGGCCCAGGCTGCCCAGAGCAGTGGTGGCTGCCCCATCCCTGGAGGGGTTCAAGGCCAGGTTGGACGGGGCTTGGAGCCCCTGATCCAGTGGGAGGTGTCCCTGCCCATGACAGGGGGTGGGACGGGATGGGCTTTGTGGTCCCTTCCAACCCAACCCTTTCCATGACCAGTGCCTCTTCCTCCTCAAAAGCAGGAGCTCCTACCTTTGTGGTTTTTATAGAAGACACAGTTGTTAGCACAGGTATCCGGGTGGGAGTCCCAGAAATCAGACCCGCAGAAGCACAGTGGGGGCAAGTCGATGTTACAGAGTTTTATCTTCTCCCTTATCTGAGCTCTTAGAGCTTCAATGTACCTGCCAGGGATAAAATGTTCACACTCTGCAAGTAACGCCCAGCTCTGCGCAAGGAGGGGGGATCCAGCCATACCTCACGTGCTCCTTATTCCGCTGCTGGTTTTCCTTAGTCTTTTTCCCTCTCCTCTCCTCCAGTTTGAGCCGGGCCAGGGTTTCGCAGGCTCCCATTCCCAGGGTGGGCTCTGGCTGCTCAGTCATCTCCTGCATCCTCTTCTCTTCCACTCGGCGCTCATTTTCCTTCTTGCTCTTAATCCTGTGGGCACACACATGCTTAGGGAAGAAGCTTCCCCACCCCAAACCTCCATTCCTCACTAGTCCCCATCTGTAAGATCAGGGCAAGGAGATGGAGATGCTGCTTTTGCCCAAACAACCCCCAGCAGGCAAAATGAACTCTGCACCAATTGCAGCATTGACTTCCTAACAACTTGAAATATAAAATGGTCAAAAATACTTCCCAAGCCTCCTTTTCCTGATATGGAAATATGAGCCTGTGAACGCTCTCCTGCCCTTGACCTCCTCCCACCTGCTACTTTTTTCATCACCCTGGACTTCTCCTTCCAGCTCCCTGCTGCATCACATGCACACATGCTTCTGTTATGAAGTGCCCACTGCAAGTCCCCAAAAGAGCTGCTCCTTCCAAAACCAAGAGCCATGTCTAGACTTTCAATAAACACCAGGAAGGACCAACAGCTCAGCTTCCCCACTTCTAATTTCTCCTGATTTTGGGGCACCCGGGATCCCGCTGTAAGCTGTCCTTGCAGCTTCTGGGATGGGGGCACAACAGAAGAGCGCTGGGTACAACAGAGAAGCTCCAAGGATCCCGCATCTACTCCAAAACAGGATTTAAGAGGCATTTTTAACCAAATCTTCCTCTGTTTCCTCCACCTGCCTTGCACCTACACGGCACTCCAGCCCTGGGGGAGGCAGCTGGGCTGTACAAGCCACGCCAAAGGCACAGCCCATTCCCTTGACAAGCGGCAATTACAGAGCACAAAGGCTTTAAGCTGAAGCATCTGCCATTTCATTCCCTCTAACAAGTACCAAATGCAATAACACATTACAGTCAAACACTGCCAAAGGCATTAAAATAAAAAAATCCAGGCTGGGTAGGAGCCAGAGGGAGGACACGCAATCGAATGAGGCATTGGGATGGTCCTCCGTTTATGGGGTCAAATCTTGACATCAAGAAGGAAAGTGCTTAAGCCAAACACCTCCAGTCAAGTTATAAACTCAAAAATGTTTTTTAAATGAAGTGGTAATAGAGCCTTAACTACTCCCCCATAAATCTTCTGCTACAGAAACCAAGGCCAAGGCCAACTTAAGGCTTTACACTAAGTAATTACAAAACCAGCTCTTTTCCATGTACTCTCCAAGCAGCTTTCGGCTCGAGCAGTGCCCCTGCAACCAAGACAACACATGCAATGAATGGTATCGCACTAACTCGGAACTCCCTGGTGTCTCGCCAGCACTTGCAGGGCAGGAGAAGGTCTCTGTAGCTCCCCAGTGCCAATTTAAATGTCAAGAATGCAGCAGGAGGAGCCTTTCTTTAGCCCTGCAATTCCTCTCCAAAAAGTGACCATGAAAATCCTGCCCCTGGGTGCCTGCCCTGCTCCCACAGAGCCTGGAGAGGACGCGGTCAGACCTCCATCGTTTTATTTTATGGCAAGGCAGAGACAAAAAAAACCCAAAACAAGCAATCAAACCAACCCACCCCTAAAGTGTCTTTCCTATTTTGGTGTGAGCTTGCAGAGCTCCTCCTTAAGGAGGTCCCGGAAAGGGAGATGACTGAACACCAAAACAAGGGCTGATACTTTTACACAGATAACGTTCTCAACTCTGGAACAAACGCTGGGAAATCTTTTTATTACACTATATACGTTTATAGCTGTGAGGGTGAAGGGTCTGGCATTAAAGGACCCAGAGATAAAGACCAGCTTAATGATGTGACCTCGCCTCAAAGTTTCTAAACACAGACTGTAGCATGGAGCAGGAACTGGCTGCCCAGGGAGGTGGCAGAGTCCCCATCCCCAGAGGTGTTTAAAAAGCAGATAGATGAGGTGCCTGGGGACATGATTTAGTAGTGGACAGGTACAGTTAGAGTTGGTGATCTTTAAGGTCTTTTCCAACCTATTGATTCTACAACTCTTTGATAGTAGCTTGGGGTCAGTTCCCAGGGGTCACAGTTTGGTAAGCTAGGACTCTCCCAGCCCAGTGGTTCAGCTCCTAACTCCTATCCACAATGCACTGGGACACAAAGTAAAGAGAGAAGCCCTGAGCACCTCTGAAGGGCTCGACACATCCCAAGGGTTACCCTTGGGCTGCTGGTTGAATAAATCCCACCCCAGGGCTCACAGACTGGGCACTGAAATAAACCCAGGGGACGAGGCAGGCTTTCCACCTGGCATTTGTATGGTGGACCTTCTCTCAACATACTCCCTGATTTCTAAAAAGCTGATAAAAGTGGTGGTTTTAACCCATTGGGGGCAGCTTGCAGCCAGAGGCAGAATGCTGCCCATGATATAGCAGGGTCCTATGAAGCTGGATAGTCTTCTCAGAGCCTCTGCATTTCATAGAATCATGGAAAGGGTTGGGTTGGAAGGAACCTAAAAGCCCATCCGGTTCCACCCCCTGCCACAAGCAGGGACACCTCCCACTGAACCAGGTTGCTCCAAGCCCCATCCAACCTGGCCTTGAACCCCTCCAGGGATGGGGCAGCCACCACTGCTCTGGGCAGCCTGGGCCAGGGCCTCCCCACTCTCACAGCAAAACATTTCTTCCTAACGTTTCTCTCATTCAATCTCTCTTCTCACAGCTGAAAACTGTCCTCCCTCATCCTGCCCCTGCACTCCCTGACCAAGAGCCCTTGCCCAGCTGCCCTGTAGCCCCCTTTGGGTGCAGAAGTGCTTTCCAAAACATCACTGCCTGTTCCCACCAGCCAAGCACACAAGACCTTTCCAGCTGCAAGAATGGCCCTGCCAGCAATGACGAAGCCGATACCAAGGGGTTGGTGCTCAGCCACATGTACTCACTCAGCGATTCTCTTCTGCCTCTCCCTCTGCCTCTGCTGTTCCCTCACTTGCTCTCGCTCGATGCTCATGAAGAGGCGCCTGTAACTCAGGTACTCGTTCTTGCGCTGCAGGAAAGAAGAGGCACCTTAGAGAAGGAGGCTGCGATTGATGTCAAGTGACATCAGCCCTCAGCTTGATTTCTGGAGCACATCTGTCAGGACAGAAACCTCGCTCCTTCCCCAGATCCTCAAATGTCTCCTACTGCATGTGCCCTGGGACAGAGAAGCTGAAGAGATGGCAGTTAGCTAGGAGAGGACTAAGACATCTTGGAGTATTAGAGGGCATTGTACCAGCATCCCTCAACTGAACCTTCGTATGGATGGAAGCTCTGCCACCTGAGAAATTTCTGAACACTCACTTTACTGTTGGTAGAAGAGCCAATTCCCACTTGAACCCTCTTTACCAGAGCGCTAAAAGCTACAGGCCAAGGATTTTGACCCACCTTGGGACTGGTGGTCCTCTGCGCTTCACTGGAAGCCTGTACCTCCAAAAAAACCAAACGTACAACACCGAGCTGGACCCACTGCGAGCAGAAGAACCACAGAGGTGGCAGGGTTGCTGAGACAAATCCACAAGCCCTGCAGGGAACAACTCCTATACAGACACTTGAACATGAAGAGGTTTAACGTCTGGGCTTCTACTTAATCCCACAGATGCACAAGGGCAGGGAAACCTCCTGGCTGACACTCACACCTCAAGTCCTCCCATGGGAATCAGTGGGTACGCAGCAAGCCTGAACTCCACAAGGCCAGAAAGCCTAAAGCACAGATTTTTCCTCATCAACACCAAGAGTTTTGGGCTGCATTCATCCATCTCGCTCAGCGGAGAGAGCCCTGCACACCTGGAGATAAAGGAGCAGGAGGGATTGCCAGGCTGAAAGGGGAGAGAGCTGGGTGGAAAAACCCAATGCGGAAGAGAGAACTGCAAAACCAGTTATCTCAGTGTGGATCAGAGCCAAGGAGATAAAAAGCAAGGGGCAGAGGGAGCCGCTCAGTGAAGGAACAGCTTGACAGGCCCCAGCTGCTGTCACGCTGTCCAGAAACCACAACCGGATTGCAGATCAGCTGGTTGGAAAAATGCATGTAAGGAACAAAAAAAACAGGCAGTTCCTACAAAGTCCTATGGAGTTTTACAGCGTGAGCTGCAGGAAAGCCGACTAGGGAAGAGGGAAGTGTTCTTCTTCACATCAGAAAGCAAGAGGAAAATAAAAGTCACTTCCTTTACGCATCCAAAAGAAACATCTTCTCTTTCATCACCTACATTAGCACGAGGCAAACAGTCCCTGACACAGGCTGGAAAGCCCTGGTCACTCTCTGTGCTGGAAAGCAACCAGCCTGGTGCCTGCTTGGTGCCGATATGGCAGAAAGCTTTGTATTCTCTGCCTTACACCCAAATAAGATAAAGGGAGGTTTGTTCTTCCCTTTTTTAAGCATTTTTGGCAGCTTACAACTTTCTCCATGCAACTTTCTCCAAGAAAGCAATACTTTTGGTTTGCCAGGCAAATTAAATGAAGCCTGTTTCTCCTCCAGCCCTTCCGTGTTATTCAGACCCCGGATTCGGCAGCAGGAGCACGTGATGGTCACTCTTACAGTCACAGCAGACCTTTAGAAAAGAACTCCGTAGCTTTGCCCGTGACCTGAGACACCATCAGCCCCAGCAAACTCATGAACCTAGCAAATGCTTCATACATTAAGGCTGCTCTTGAGGCTTCTTATCTGAGCTGGCAGCTACCACTGTTCTCAACACCTTCCAGTCCTGAAACAGAGACAAAACAAAGAGGACTTGGCTCCAGCAGACAAACCTGTTTCTTGGTTTCCTCTTGGTCTACACCATCCCAGAGTAGGAGGGGAGGCGGGTAATTGGTGTGAGGCCTCTGGGGAGGCTCGGGCGAGCTCGGGTCCTTCACTGATCCATCGCAGAACTGGAAGACAATGTAAAAGAGTAGAATCAGCATCCTCACAAACAAGTTTCTCATCTTCCCCCAGCAAAACACTTCTCCACGCACAACCCCTACAGTCATCAACAGGGTAACTCACCCCCTTTTTCGGGATATAGGTTGGCTACAGAAAGGAGAGAAACGTGTGACACCTCCATGTCAAAGCTTGAGCACCAAAGCTTTATCAAAACACGCCCAAAGGTATCCCTGGAGGAGGTTCCCTGTTTAGTTTAAAACTGGATTCATACCTCCCCTCCTCAAACTTTCATTCTGAACTTTGTGAAGCGAAACAAAAATGACAGTAACAGAAGTGTCAAGAGAGCCATGCCCCAAAAGCTCAGTGTAAACCTCTGCCTTCTTCCGTCTGCTCGGTATTTGTGAAGCCAGTATTTCTGCTCCTGGCTGAAATCCCTAGCAAGCCCTACAGGATTTGCCAACTACTCCAGGTAATCAGAGCAAAGCATTTCCACACCTCAGATGTTAACAAAAGAGGAATCAATAAATACATGAGCTCAGTCCTCACAAACAGACAGAATGGGGCTGCCTCAAAGGGAGGTGTTTCCCCAGCCCCTGAGGCACAGGAATCACCACAGCAGTGATTCCCCAGTTTCCCCCTTCTGATGCAGAGCTTTTTGCTCTCTTTTCTAGGAGGTTTCTGGCTGATAGACGCAGCACCCCCAGCTCTCCCACCCGCTGCTGCCTGCAAGCGGGGCAGCCGGAGCAGAGGTGCTGCAGGCCCTGCTGGCTGCACTTCGCGGTTCACAGTTACGCACACAATGCAATTGCACCCTCACTTTCAGATTTCCGCTGAGTGCCAGCCAACTGGCACCAGGAGGCAGGCACAAATAAAACCCCTTTGGAAGCCAAAGCTGAAAGACGAAAGCAGTGAAACAGAAGCCATCAATCTTGCTTAGCTCCAACATCGCTCTCAAACCTGTTTGGATGACAGTAGGCTCAAGAGTTAACCAGGCCTGAGGGAGGAACTGCTCTACTCCTGCAGCAGCCTCGCCACCTCTGCTGAAATAAACCAAATGATTTAAACCCTTTAAGACCAACTGGCCCAGCCCTGTACAAGTCTTACCTTTTCAAATTCAGTTTTGATGTAGAAGTCATCATCGTGCTCAGCCCGATGCGGGTCTGTCCTCTGGTCCTGCAGTTCAGCTGGAAGATCGTGGTGTCCTGTGAGAAGCAGTTCCTCATTCTCATCTGCTGCGGGCATTGTGGAAGTCTTGCAAGACTCTGGTTTCTGGAGAAGGGAGGAGACGAGTGTAAATATGGAACTGAACTGCAGCTGCTTTGGTGCCTAGGGCAAACTCAACACCCTCGCACACGGGTAAGAGGTAGCTTTAACCCAAGGGCGGCTTGTTCTGCAGAACAGCTGAGATCTGGCAAGCAGCAACACAACGTGTTTGAGTATCACTGCAGGGCACAAGAGCCAGAAAATCACAGTTTAGCAGGGCAACTTGTGATTACGTTCTCATCAACCGCACAAACAGAAGGAGGGATGTGTGGGGCAAAGGAAAGACAAGGAGAAAACCTCTTCAGTTTTGCAACTGCAAGGAGCTGGGGTGTGATGGGATCTCCGGAGCGACGCTCGGGTGGGTAACACACTCCTTCAGATGGTGAGTGGGCAGGCTCCCCACTGGCAGTTAACAATGTTTTGAGATGCAGCAGATTGTTTCCTACAAACTAAAAAACTGAAATGCCAGAAGCAAGCTTGGAGCCAGAATGGTTTTTTTCCTTGCCTGCGTCTGTTCAGGAAGAAAAGAACAGGACTGCAGAGAGAGGGAGAGGATGGATCAAGGGAGGAGAGCAGGTCACGCCAGGGATCCCTCGAGATGGCTCTGACGCCACCAGATGATGATGGAAGGATGGAGGAGAGCCCAGAGTTAGTCTGAACATGAAATTATTTGACAGGCTTAGAAGAATTCCCATCAACCCTGTTTTGATGGAAACAACACAAAAAGAACTTCTTTGGTGAGGAAAAGGGAATAGAAAAGAACCGTTACTGCTTTGTAAGGATGCGCTGAAGTCCTGAATGTAGAAGGAAATGAAACTGTGGGGAAAAAAAAAAAAACAACTTTGGTGAGTGATTAGTAAAAGAAAACAATTTGGGACCTACAGCAGTCTGCCAGCCCCAAAAGGCAAAGCAGCTGAAGACCTGGTGAACAGGATCATCTGAAAAACAGGTCAGGTCATTTCCATGCAATTACCACCTACATATCTGCTTGGGAAAGGGGGGAGAAACTTGAAATGGTTTTGACCTGAAAAGTCTCTGGGAGAGAGGAAGAGCAATGATTTGGGGAACATGGATCACCAGCTGCAGGGAATGCAACTCTGGAGAAGGGAGGAGGAAAAAGAGGAAGGCAGAAGCTAGGCCTGAAGGAGAAGTAGCAGCTCCTTTACACTAAGCAAGGGAAAACGGCCTGGCCAGAGGGAAGAGACAAGCGGTGCAGTGTGAGACAGCCCTGGCCGAGCCCCGGGCTCCTTCTGTGCCCATGATTCACGCGAGAACGGAGGAAGTGGAACACAGGTTAGATTATTGAAGGAATCATGCAGGAGAAAACACAAGCACGTGGGGACAAAACAACAAAACAAGTGTCAGAAAGGCCAAAGCTCTAAGTAGAATATGAAAGATCAAGGTAACAAGTCAGCTTTAGTAAGAGAGACTAAAGGACACACTCCTCAAGGAGGGTAGCTATCAGAGGACACGAGCAGCAGCAGCATTTTATCCTTCTGGGCACCAGCAGTCAGCCCAGGGCACACTCTGAGCTCACAACAGCAGCCAGAACAACATTGGATTATCATTGGGAAGGAGAAGTCCAACTATTCTGCGGAGCTGAGGTTTTTCAGCAGGCAGGACCTGCCCTCGGTTACTGCCAGGAGAGGCAGACAAGCTGCTGAGAGGACCCACCTGCCCCACAGGAAGCCCAGTTCATCACAAA
Organism: Phaenicophaeus curvirostris; assembly: GCF_032191515.1. NCBI lineage: Eukaryota > Metazoa > Chordata > Aves > Cuculiformes > Cuculidae > Phaenicophaeus > Phaenicophaeus curvirostris. The sequence continues at coordinate 485,499 of NW_027206691.1, forward strand.
AGGGCACAAGGAGTGTCTGTGTTTAAACAGAGGAAACACCAAAGATAAGCTCTTGAGACTAAAATCTTAGCTGGAAAAACAAGAGGAAATCACTTTGCAAACTGCCTGTAAGGTGCTAGAAAAAGAGATAAGCAGCAGCCAGCATAAATGCATCAAGGGCCAGTCATGGCTAGCTGGTCTGAATTTCTCCCGTACCCAAAGAGGCCTCAGGCAAAGTCCAGCAACAATCTTGATTTTAACTTCACTTTTGACTTCCAGCTCAGCTTTTGATGCAGCCTATTCAGCACTTGTGTAAGGAAATGCCTGTTAGATGGAGCTGTTACATCGGAGGTGCAATATTGACTAAAAACACCATCCAGATGCAGCCTCGGGAGTTCCCTGCACAAAAATAAAGACATAATTAAATGGGCCCTGCTTGATGATTTCAATACCAGCCTGGATGATGGCAGCACCTTGATTACATTTGCTGACTCCACCGAGCTTGAAGTTGCAGAATTATTTGAGAACAGGCTAAAAATGTTCGGGTTCAACCTAAAGAAATCAGTTGGAATGGACAGCACAAGGGAATTCCACAAGGACGAATGTGAAGGGCAAGACAGGGCACTCTGGAGCAATTATCAGGGCACTTAAGCCCCTGGCAGCCTTTTGCATCTGAAGAGAAGGGAATACGCTCCTGTCCCGCTGAGCTGCAAACACAGCCAACCTTCAGACCAGGAGAAAGAATCAGATTAATATTAGAGCTTTTTTATCTCTAGTATCTTAGAGTAATGAAAGAGTAACGCAATAAATCAATAAATTCTTTCTAGAATTAATTGCCTGGGGAAGCTGTTCAGTCCTCTTTCCCCAAGGTTTGAGAGCAGAGTTGAGCAGGCTCAGGCAGGAAAATGGCCCAGGATTCCTGCCAGCTGCGATGACTTGCCACTGGACTCTGGTTTGCACGGGCAGTGACTCTATTATCCATGTGAGGTTTTAGTGCTGCTAATAGCCAAGTAAGGAATCACTCCATCTTGCTGAGCAGTCTGAACACACTGAGGACAGGATGTATCTTTAGTGTCTGAGATAGACAGGAGGCTTTGGAACCCGTATTTACACTGTTTCTGTAAAGTTTGTTTGCAAAGCTGACTGCCTTGAACAGAAATCCAACAGCACGTGGAGGAGGAAGAGACAGGCTAGCCCTTACATAAAAGGTATTTTCTAGATAACAGCCAGCCAAGAGCTACTTCACCTTTGATGAACCCAAGAAAGAGACGGGAATGAAGAATTGCAAGATGGGCAGGAAACTGGCTCCAGAGAAGGCAATATGACAAAATATCAGGTTGGGTTGCTGCTGGTGTTCTCCAGGCTGGACAAAGGATGGCAGTTTAAGAAAGGTCTTGGCACAGAAAGCAAGATAATAGCTTGGGCGGGGGGCGGGGAAGCTGTACTTGAGAACTGGAGTGATAAAAGTAAGATGAAATTCAGCAGAATAAAAAGCGAGGCACTGGGGACTGACCTCCTCACATGGGTACTGGGTACTGCTTCAAGGAAAGCAGACGCCTGCCAACAATTCCCTACCAGAAACCAGCCCTGGATGCAGAAAACCCTCCAGATCTTTGCCACCCAGAGCAAACAAGGGATTGATGCGATGGGAAAATTTGTTGAGTTTCCTTTAAGAAATAAAGCCACCTAAGGGGAGGGCTGATCATCACATGCCTCCCAGATACCCAGATCATAATCTCAGCCTTTAAAGAGGTTTTTTTGCATTCTAGCTGCCTTATTTATTTCTTGTTAGTTTGCAAAGAGAGATGTTTTCACCCACTTCATTCTGCTGCCTTGTCTGAAAGGCAGCAGGAACACAGCCCTTGGGCCACCAAAATCCAGGGGCTGATCATCAGGTGGGTTAAGAAAGCCCAGTTTGTTTCACTTTTGCTGGAGATTCACTGGACTTTTCTTTGGATTTCCTACTTAGAGACAGATCTTCAACAGTCTGCAAGGTTAACTCCTCTCACCCTGCCCCAGGCACTCCCCCACTCACCTCTTGCCTCCAGACACCACCGGGGAGTCGAGGAGAACCCGTTCCTTGGGACACAGTTTTGCAAGACGCCAGCCTGCGCCGAACTTGCCTCATGGTTTTGCTAAGCTGCCATTCAAAGCGAAGGTTCAAAGACAAGACCAAAGAGGAGGTCACTGGCTGCTTTCTGGGAGGGCTATGCCGAGGTGAGCTGCACAGATGAAATCACCTGATGGACCCTGCTCCAATCAAGGTGCTTTCCCAAGGCAGCACAACAAAACACACAATCAGCCTCGCAGCTGGCTATAAGATAACCTGCAACCCCAGCTCTCTTTCAGAGCTACCCCAGTGCCTTGAAACCCTGGCCCAGGCACAGGAAAGGACTCGGTTACAGCTCATCCACTCCCAAATCGCCTTGCTGAGATGCCAAAAGTCCCCGATGGTCCTGCCCAGTGTCCAAACAAAAAGTGAATGCTCCAAGGGAAGCAGCGCTTGAACCAGAATAACTCCAGCTCCTAGGTGAACACACATGCTATCTAAAACACCAGGTGCACCACATAATCACTATTAAAACCAGCTTAAAAGAGTCCCCAAGGCAGGCTTTTCAAGATCTCGTGATCCCATATTCCTTTTCCACAGGACACAGGCTGCAAGGAGGTGGCACCACCTAGTGCCTCCTCTCCGACACAACCACCCTGCGTGCGGATGGAAAATACGCTGTATGGACAAGCAGCAGTGCAAGGACAACCACGGCATCCTCCAGGACAGCATTTACTCTCAGTTTTGAGGCTCTGATAAGAGCTACAGAGGAGTACAACAGGATGCACACAATCACCGTAAAGGTCTTCTCCATCCAAAACCATTCTATGAAGAAATCAGAGTGAAAGTGTAAGCCCACTCTTCATTCAGTACAAAAAAAAAAATAGGGATGTGTTGGAAAAGAGAATCACAGAATGGTTTGGGTTGGAAGGGAACTCAAAGCCCATCCAGTTGCACCCCTGCCACGGACAGGGACACCTCCCACTGGATCAGGAGCTCCAAGCCCCGTCCAACCTGGCCTTGAACCCCTCCAGGGATGGGGCAGCCACCACTGCTCTGGGCAACCTGGGCCAGGGCCTCCCCACCCTCACAACAAAACATTTCTCCCTAAGATCGCATCTCAATCTCCCCTCTTTCAGCTCAAAACCGTTCCCCTCGTCCTCTCTCTGCCCTCCCTGATCCAGAGCCCCTCCCCAGCTTTCCTGGAGCCCCTTTCAGGATGGAAGCTGCTCTAAGGTCTCCCTGGTGCCTTCTCTTCTCCAGGCTGAACAACTTCTATTTCAAACCACAAGCATGATGAAGTTGGGATGAAGAATGCAGGAGGGGAGCGGCTCACCTGGGTGGCTTGCTGCAGAAACGGCTCGCTTGGCATCCCTTGCTGCTGTGCCAGGCTGGCACAAGCGCCGGGACCACAGATGGGGGGCACAGGGCAGCTCCGGAACAGGCATGTGTTCTTCCTGGGAGTCAAGCGCAGCGCAGAGTCCGAGTACTGCACAGCAATGCTGCTCTCCCTCTCTGCCTGCCCAGACACAGACCCCAGCGTTAGAAAGCCACGTGCAAATCCCTAACCATCGCCTAGCAGGACATGGCACGTGCTGCGTGAGAGCTGCTGGCTCAGTTTGGTGGCATTTCTTGGGATGGACATTTTTGTTTGCCATGCCGAGAGGGGCACGAAGGCACCTGTGGGCTTTCAGTCTGGGGCAGAGCTCGCAGAGTTACATGAGGACATCCTCACTCAGCCATGCCTCCCAAACCCTGAAAAGAGCCCAAACATCCCAGTGGGGCCAACACTGTTGCCATTTCAGTGCGCTCCCTTTTTGCTCCACAGTCAGCTTCTGGCAAGGGTTCCTGGCAGTTGTTTAAGAGTAGAAAGGATTAAATATATTCACAGGATAACCTAGAAAAAGCCCACAGGGAACCAGGAATGTGGAGACAGCCAGAACGTGTTGCTTGTGAAATATCTGATTATCCTGGAATACGGATAGCAGAAATGTGCTGTTACAACCCAGAAACATCCACATCACTCACAACTCTGGCCTGGCTGTTTTTTAACCCCACGCAATACTGCACAGGGCACTAAGATTCTGTTCTGCTGCCCAAGAGAGGCGGCGACCTTTCTGCAGGGAGGCAAAGGGCTTGTAAAACACTTTCAGCACCAGGGCGAGCCAAGGTGTCACGCTGACTTTGCCTGAAGAGACACACAGGCTCTGCCGTGGCCACGCATTGTCTCACCTTTCCACATTTACACCCTGACAGCAGGCTTTTTTTTTCCCTGATTTACACTGGTTTCAGAGAAGTTTCTCCTCCAAGACTCCGCGTGAGGCAGGGCCAAAGATCTGCTTACCGCTTCATAGGATTTCTGCAGCTGCTGCTTTCTTCGCATCCTGACCAGCTGATTTACCCGCTGCTTCACCTCCCCCTGGAAACGCCGCAGGCTGGCTGCCTTCTCCCGCTGCTGCTCCTTCAGCTCTGCCTCCACCCGAGACGCTGAATCCTGCAAGAGGTGAAAGCAGTCTTCACAAGATTTCTGCTACACAGCATCATTACAGCAGCTTGTATTCTATCTTCCCTTCCCACACCTGCATCTACAAGCCAGGCAACCAGCACCCAGAGCAAACTTCACCATGTTTCATTTCAAAATCTGTGCAGAAACAGCTTGGATAATGTCTTGGAGTTATTGTGAGCTTGGATCTAACCTAGCCAGCCAGATACAGCGTGCACACCTCCTCCTTTAACATGCTGCAATGCACACCGAAGGAAAAAAAGGAGGCAGCCTCACACAGCAGCTCCCAGCTCTTGCTGCCACAAAAGGATGCTCAAATCAAATGCTGAGTTGGGGTTGTTCAGCCTGGAGAAGAGAGGGCACCAGGGAGACCTTAGAGCAGCTTCCAGTCCTGAAAGGGGCTCCAGGAAAGCTGGGGAGGGGCTCTGGATCAGGGAGTGCAGGGATAGGATGAGGAGAACGGTTTTGAGCTGACAGAGGGGAGATTGAGATGAGATTCTAGGAAGAAATGTTTTGCTGTGAGGGTGGGGAGGCCCTGGTGCAGGTTGCCCAGAGCAGTGGTGGCTGCCCCCTCCCTGGAGGTGCTCAAGGCCAGGATGGATGGGGCTTGGAGCAACCACATCCAGTGGGAGCTATGTCCCTGCTCACGGCAAGGTGGAACTGCATGGACTTCTAGGTTCCTTGCAACTCAAACAATTCCATAATTCTATGAAACACCCAAAGCCCAGACTCTGATCCCATTAATGCTCCGCAAGGCTGGATGTGTATCAGGGCAGAAGTTTACAGAGCATGTAGCTGCTCCAAGAATGTTTTTATCTGAAGATTAGGAAAAAAAAAAAAAAATCAGAGTCTTGTACAGTTCTCGCGTTGAAGCCTTTCCAGGCAGTTCTGCTGCTACTACGACAGCGTAAAGCAAACCAGTATTGCTCTCCTGCTCTTACCACAGTGAGGGGAGAGGAAAGGAGCAAGTCTGAAAATCAACTTAGCAAATGCTGTGTCGGATGCTTCCTGCATCCCGCTGAATGCCAGGAACATCACTAGCAGCAAAGCCAGGGCAGTACAATCACCCAAAAGCAGAAGGTGGGGAGAAACCAGCACTGTTAACACTGAAACCAAGACAGAGCAGCACGAAACGAAGCTGGTGAAGGGGCTGGAGAACAGGCCTTATGAGGAATGGCTGAGAGAGCTGGGGGTGTTTAGCCTGGAGAAGAGGAGGCTGAGGGGAGACCTCATTGCTCTCCACAACTACCTGAAAGGCGGTTGTGGAGGGGAGGGTGATAACCTCTTCTCCCAAGTGACAGGGGACAGGACAAGAGGGAATGGCCACAAGCTCTGCCAGGGGAGATTTAGGCTGGACATTAGGAAAAAATTTTTCACAGAAAGGGTCATTGAGCACTGGCAGAGGCTGCCCAGGGAGGGGGTTGAGTCACCTTCCCTGGAGGTGTTTAAGGCACGGGTGGATGAGGTGCTAAGGGACATGGTTTAGTGTTTGACAGGAACGGTTGGACTCGATGATCCGGTGGGTCTCTTCCAACTGGGTTATTCTATGAGTCTATGAAACGGCACCACAGGCAACTTGCTTCTCTCCCTGGCATCTGTCTTACCAGCAGTTCCAATGGAAGAGATATGAATCATTGACTCATAGAACGGTTTGGGTTGGAAGGGACCCCAAAGCCCATCCAGTCCCACCCCCTGCCATGGGCAGAGACACCGCCCACTGGATCAGGGGCTCCAAGCCCCATCCAACCTGGCCTTGAACACCTCCAGGGAGGGGGCAGCCACCACTGCTCTGGGAAACCTGCACCAGGGCCTCCCCACCCTCACAGGACGCATTTCTTCCTATGGTTTCATCTCACTCTCCCCTCTTTCATCTTCAAAACGTTCCTCCTCATCCTATCCCTGCACTCCCTGATCAAGAGCCCCTCCCCAGCTTTCCTGGAATCCTTTTCAGGACTGGAAGCTGCTTTAAGGTCTCCCTTCTCTTCTCTTCTGTTCTCTTCTCCAGGCTTTGGAACATCAAATCCAGAGGTCCAGCTAAAATTCAGAGCACAGAGCACACAACATGGATAACGAAGCAATCAACAGCAGCTGATTAGAGCCCTGCCTGGACTCCCACCTGACGGATTCTTAAAACAGATGCATTTCTCCTAAAATAACGCAGATTATTTGAGGGGAATCAAACTCGGGGCCCATGTAAACACAACACAAAGCTACATGGGCACCACAGCCATTTCTGACTCTACTCAAAATCACAAAAATCATTTTTCTTTTTTGAAGCGTTATTCCCAGCTGCCTTCAGAAAATAAAACCCTTTTCAGCTCCAATTGCCCTCACGGAGTTTACTGGAGCAACTAGGGGCTTGGAGACATCGCTGGTCAGTGCTGAATGAGCCCAAGCCCCTGCAGCACTCACAAAGGCCGGGCTCTGCTGGGGCCCTGCTGGGGCACTCTCCACCCAGACACCGACAGGGACCACGCTCTGGTTCCGCTGGGCCAGCACCCGACAGCCCTGCCGCGGGGGTCTCGCCTGGTACCCCCCCAGCCGCTCCTTTGAGGGTGGCAGCATCCCAGCACCGCGGTGGCATCAGCCCTGGGGAACAGGAGAGGAGGGGAGCGTGACCTCAGGCCCCTCAACCTGTGCCCAGAGCCGACCCCCCGCCCCAATCTCCTGCAACCCAGAGCCACCTCCCTCCTCCATGGGGTGCCCTGCTGCTGCCCCCCAGTTATCCAGCCCCAGGGCACCCCACGGGAGCCCTACAGCCTCCCCCACCTCCCCAGCTGGTCTAGAGACCCCCCATTTACCCCCCTATCCCAATGCACCCCCTGATCCCTATCGGCCCACTCCCCCCAAAGCCCTCAGTGCTCCCCATCACCCACGAGCACCCCCAAACCCTGCAGACCCTCCTCTCACACCTCAGTACGCCCAAGCACTGCATCCCCTCCCCTCCCCGCTGGCTACCCACAGTTGCTGCCTCCCCTCCCTGCTAGGCACCCAAACCCCTGCACCCCCTCCCCTCACACCTGGACACCCCCCAAAACTCTGCCTCCCCTCTGCTCCTCACTCCTGGGCAGCCCTAAATCCCGCATCCCCTCCCCGCACCCCCTCTCTTCCCGCCCCTGGGCACCCGCAGCCCCTGCACGGCCTCCCCTGGGCACCCTGCAGCCCTCACCCCCAGGAACCCCCAGACCTCGCACCCCCCTCACACCCCCAGACCCCGACAACCGCCGCTTCCGCCAGCGCCTGGATCCCGCCGCCTCTTCCGTCCTGTTGGCCCCGCCCACATCCCCGCCCGCAGCCAATCACAGCCCCGACCCTGCCCCCACAGCCCCGCCTCAGCCAATCACAGCGCGGCACCGGCCCCGCCCGCAGCCAATCATAACCCGGCTCGCAGCCAATCACAGTCCTGGGGCCGCGGGTTCGCGTCCCGCCCCGGGCGGCCACGTTGGGAGTCTGTGTCTCCCCGAGCGCCCTGGAAGCGCCCCTCGAGCCCCCTGAATCACTGCCCGCAGCGTCCCAGAAGCTCCCCCGGCCCCGCGAGAACTGAAATGCCCCTCATTAATCCCTGTAGTGTTCCCCCTGGCAGCCTTGAATCATAGAATCACAGAATAACCAGGTTGGAAGAGACCCACCGGATCATCGAGTCCAACCATTCCTATCAAAATCCCCACAGTTCTCAGCCCCCAGCGTCCTCCCCAAGAGCCTCCCCATCGCATCGCCCCAAAGCATCTCCCCCACTCCCGCAGCACCCCCAAAACGTCTCTCAGAGCCTCTCCCCAGATGTCTGCTCACAGTGCCCACCTAAAATCCCCCCCCAACAGGTCCCTGTAGCAGCACCCCAAAACTTCTCCTCCAAAGCCTCTCCTGACAGGGAAAACGTCCTCAAATCCGCTCTCTCAGACCCATTTTGGAGCGAGCGCCCTTTCTCAGGCCTGGGCGCACAGGCAGGGTCTGCACCGCTCGTGTGCAGCCAGACGAGAGCTGGGACAGAAGAGATTTCCCTCTCACACACGCGTATCAATTCACCCAGAAATCTTATGCCCATTCTAGCACTTTCAAAACCTACACCTATCAAGAACTATAGATCACCTTTCAAAAACTGCAATTCCTGAGACGAAACCGAGCTCTACTTCAGCTTAAATCACCAATATTCCCCTTTTTTTTTGCACAGTAACGACGTCTTGTGGCAGAGCGGGGCTGCCAAAGGGGCCGAGTGTTGGCTAGCAAGGGCTGCGGTGGGGCGAGCAAGGGCTCGGAACGTGAGGGACCCCCTCCACCACAAATCCCCTCAGGTCCCAGGGCAGCCCCACACGGGTGGGTGGATCCCCCCACACCCTCGGCAAAGAGCCCCCCTCATCCCAAACCCAGCCCCGTGCAACCCCTGGGAGCTGGGCAGCAGCGATTCCCTCGGGAAGGAGCCCCCGCCGCGTTCAGCGTTGGGCCCCTCACTCCAAGAAGGACGTTGAGGGGCTGGAGCGCGTCTGGAGGAGGGAATGGAGCTGGGGACGGGGCTGGAGCCCCGGGGTTCGGGGAGCGGCTCTGGGGGCTGTTTAGCCTGGAGGAGGGGCGGCTGAGGGGAGACCTCATCGCTCTCTGCAGCTCCCGGAAAGGAGGTTGTGGTGAGGCGGGTGCTGGTCTCTTCTCCCAAGTAAGAAGGGACAGGAGGAGAGGAAATGGCCTCAAGTTGTGCCGGGGAGGATTAGGTTGGATATGGGAACAATTTCTTTATTGAAAGAAGGAGGAAGCACAGGCAGAGGCCGCCCAGGGAGGTGCTGGAGTCCCCATGCCTGGAGGTGTTCAGACAGCGTGTAGATCATGGGGTCATGGAATCGTTAAGCTTGCAAAGGAGGTCTTCAATGATTCCAGGATTCTAGGATTCCATGACCCCTTTCCCTGCAGGCACCTCCAGCGCCTCTGCCTGGCTCAGAGGCCCCAGCAGCGCAGCGCTTGCAGAATGCGCCTCGCTCTTGTCTGCTGCCTTGGACGGTTCATGATGAGGATGGTCTGTGTGGCCAGGGAACGGACTGCGATGTCGCTGTCTTCTCTCAAGGGCTCAAGAGCTGTGGTGGAAACAAACAGAGCTGAGATGAAGCCCCGTGACTACAGAGACCCCCGAGCATCCCCTGCCAAGCCCAGGCAGGAGAGAGCTGCTGTGCAGGAATGCCCCAACTGCCCCAGACAGGTTTCCTGGAGCAGGACCAGGCAAGGCAGCGCCCTGCTCAGTCACTGTCTCCTGTCCCACCAGCCCTGCCTAACCCAACCCTGTCACTCCTCACCAAAGCAGATCATTTCCATCTTCCCTGGGCTTTGGTCCTTCAGGTGTTGCACAGCACGCCCTAGGGACAGAGCTCCGTCAGATCCCCTTGCTCCCCCGTGCCGTGGTGGGAACTGGGGCCAGGGTGTCCCAACAGAGGGACCCGGGGGAGGTGGCTCACCAATGAACCTCACGGCTGCCAAGCGCAAGTCTTTCTGAGCGTCCTTCAGGTACGGCACACTCTGATCAAGGTAGTCCTCAGTCTTGCTCCTGCGCTGCGCCAGCTGGAGAGAGCAGAAGGGTATGGTCATGGAATCCTGGAACGGCTTGGGCTGGAAGGGACCTCAAATCCCATCCAGTTCCACCCCCCTGCCATGGGCACGGACACCTCCCACTGGATGGGGGGCTGTGGGCTCCAGGCTGGAGCAGGGCAGGCGAGACCCACACCCCCGACACGTGGGGCAGCTCTCGTCCAACCCTGAGGGGATGTCCTCACCAAGCATTCTGCAATACTCCACGTCTGCTGCATCTGGATGAGATGTTTGAGCTGCGCCCATCTGAGGAACTCTGCTGCAGCAAGGAGCGCTTCCGCGGATGCCTGTGGAGCAGTAGAAGCTGGGAGATGGCACCACAACCCCGTGTCCCCTTCCTCCTGGCTTTGTTCCGGTGGCCTTAGGAAGCTGGGACGTGCCCTGGCCCAAATGTCTTGGAGTCTCTTCTCTCCATACCTTGGCCACCCTCTCTGTTTCGTCGTTCAAATGCAAGAAGAGCGGGAGCAGGGCCATTTGGACATTGTTCTTCATCTGCTGCTTGTTCCTGCGCGCCACATTCTTTAACTGGTCTCTGAAGAGGGTGATGGAGGTCTCTCTCGCGTTGCTGGACTCCTGGTAGGGAGAAGGACAGCAGGACTTCAGCACCAGTATCTTTCTGCCCACGGTGAAGCACGGAATGAGAGTGTGTCCTCAGTTGGAAGGGACCCACAGGGGTCACGGAGCCCAACTCCTGTCCCTGCACAGGACAGCCCCAAAATCATAAAATCATAGAATTATTTGGGCTGGTGAGGAACTCAAAGCCCATCCAGTTGCAACCGCCTGCTACGGGCAGGGACACCTCCCACTGGATCAGGTTGCTCAAAGCCAACGTGACCTTGAACCTCTCCAGGGATGGGGCAGCCATGACTGCTCTGGGCAACCTGGGCCACGGCCACCCCACGCTCACAGGAATCTGTTTCTTCCTAAGATCTCATCTCAGTCTCCCACAGGAGCCTGGGGGAGGAAGGGCAGTAGAAGCTCCTGCCTCGGGTGTGTCTGGCAGGTTTGAGCTGCAGGACCGGGCTCCATCCTCATGCTTACGTGATTAAAGACGGGCAGGAGCTGCTCTGTCAGCTGCACAGCGAAAGGGCTGGCCTCCTCCTTCTTCAGGTGACCCATCACTCTTAAAATGACCTGCAGGGCCTTCAACGCGATGTCGCTGTTGCTGTCACTCATGACTCCCATCAGGTACGGGAGGAGGCCCAGCATTTTTTGTGCCTGTATGTAAAAGCAAATTTCCTTGTAGTGAGAAGGTCACAGAATCATGGAACGTTTGGGTTTGAAAGGACGTTTACCGGTCATCCTTCCCAGGACAAGTGGTCAGGCTGACAGGTCCATGCCCAGAAATTCCCCAGGGATCTCACCCGCCCCATCAAGGCAAAGAGAGTGTTTGGAGTTTCACTCCTTCACTTGAATCCCACTGCCCGCACTGCCCCAACCCCTTCTTGCCACTGGGGCACCACATGCAGATGCCCTGAGGACAAGGGCACTTGAGCGTTTCCTGATAACTCACAGCTAGGAGAGGGATGCAGGAGTCCTCGGGGAGAGCATCAGAGTCCATTTCCTGTTTATCCTGCAAGAGCTGGGTCAGCCCCTGCAAAAGCCCCTCCAGTGTCTCGGGCATGGAGAAGATGAGGTCCCAGAGTGGCAGGGCAGAGCTGCAAGGCAGAGCGCTCCATCAGCAGGGCAGCCTCGGCCACCACAGCCCGGCCTGGGGCAGCCCTGCAGGACATGGCCCTGGCCCTCGGCTGGGCTGGCCTGGGCAGCAGGACAGGAGCAAGGAGGTGTTCGTTGTTGGGCTGGCAGAAGCCTGCTGAATTATGGAATGTCCTGAGCGGGAAGGGACCCACAAGGACCATCGAGTCCAACTCCTGTCCCTGCACGGGACAACTCCACTGTTCACACCGTGGGCCTGAGGGTGTTGGCCAAAGGCTTCCTGACTATTATCAGGCTCAGTGCCGTGACTGCTTCCCTGGGGAGCTGTTCCAGTGCTCCACTGATCTCTGGGGGAAGAACTTTTTCCCAACATCCAACCTAACACTGTCGTGGCATCTTCCTGCCATGCCCTCACAGCCAGAGGCAAGAGCTCAGAGCCTGCTGCTCCTGTTCCCCGTGTGAAGAAGATGCAGAGCCCAGTGAGGTCTCCCCTCAGTCTCTTCTTCTCCAGGCTGAACCAACCAAGGGACTTCAGCCTCTCCTCTTATTGCTTCCCCTCTAAAGCTTAGAGACCTTCGACTCTTGGCTGGCTTTTCCAGCCTTGCCCTCTGCAGGGCTTTCGTGGGGCTGGATAGCGTGGTGGGAAGGAGGGCCCTGCTCCCCAGGGCTGTCCTGCAGTTTTAGAGTCACAGAATCATGGAATGGTTTGGGCTTCAAGGGGTTTAAGCCCATCCAGTTCCAACCCCTTCCATGGGCAGGGACACCTGCCACTGGATCAGGGGGCTTCAACCCCAACTCTCTCTGCCTGTCCGTGTACAGGAGGTGCTCCAGCCTTTGGACCATCCTAGTGGCCTCCTTTGGACTTTCCTGGCTGTATCATCCAGATGGATTCTGGGCCCTTCTCCCCACTAGGATCAACCCTCAAGGCTGACGGAGCTCCTACCTGTCATTTGGTGGAAACATCCTCCACAACGTTGTGGCAACTGCAGTCGGGTAGCTGTTGGTCATCCTGAATAGCAGGGACCCCACCATCTCCCGGGCTGACCTCGAGTTGAGGTGTCCCAGGCTTTCATGGACATAGGCCATGAGGTTTGGCATCTGGAAGAGAGACCCAGGTGAGGATGTTGCTGCCCCTGGAGCCTCAGCTGCCCTTTCCATCCCTCCCTGCCCTATTCAGGTGTCTTCAGGAGCCCAAGAGCCCTGGAATTGGGAGGGAACGAGGGAGGAGCGGGTTCTTGCAGTTCTCAAGGGAAGGTCAACCTTGCCATGGGCCACCTACCTCCACCAGCCAGAAAGCAGGATTCTGAAAGAAGGCATCATGCATCAGTCTCATCACCTCTTTCTTAAAGATGCTGGAGTTGCTCATTGCCTCGATGGACGTGAGGATGATTTCTGTGTCCTCTGCTGGCAGGAGATACTGTCCAAGTACCTGTGGAGGAAGGAAGGGAGGATGGAGATGTCCCAACGGGAGCCGTGGTCGTGCTGTGCGGGTGGGCAGCACGAGCAGCCCTGGAGAGAGGCGCCCGTCAGTGCCCGCAGCAGAGGCGGCAGCAGGGGCTGCAGTCACTGCCCAGGGGAGGAGGAGAAGAGGGGCCCAGCGGGAGGGAAGAAGGTTGGGCTCATGGGCACCGTGTGCTGGCCCTCGAGCGAGCCAGGGCTGTCTGGGGGCCTGGGGGCTGGAGCTGCTGGAGGGACCTGGGAGTGCAGCCCTCACATCATCCCTGCTCAGGGACAGCAGGAACCCTCTAAGCAGGGACAGTGAGGCCATGCCAGCCCAATGACACACAGAATCCTGGAATGGATTGTGTTGGAAGGGACCTCAAACCCATCAAGTTCCAATCCCCTGCCATGGGCAGGGACACCTCCCACTGGATCAGGGGGCTCAAAGCCCCCTTATCCAGTCTGGCCTTGAACACCTCCCAGGATGGGGCAGCCACGACTTCTCTGGTCAACCTATGCCTGGGCCTCCCCGCCCTCACAGGAAAAGAGCAAATGGCTCCAGGGTGGCTCTCACCAGAGCAGAGCACAGGGGCAGAACCCCTCCCTCACCCTGCTGGCCCCACTGCCCACGACATGGTTTTACTTTCTGGGCTGTCAGCGCATGTGGCCGCCTCACGTGGATCTTCTCATCCCCCAGCACCCCAAGTCCTCCTCCTCAGGGCTGCTCCCAATTCATTCTGCACCCAATTGTGTTAGTGCCTGGGATTCCTCATTCACCAAACAGTCCACCCATCAAAGCCCCATCTCGCTCTCTACAGTTCAGAGAGAACGATGTGCTGAGGGACTGTCTCTGAGGCTTTACACAAGTCCAGGGAGATGACATCCACTGCATTTCCCGTCTGCACTCATGTGGTCACTCCATCGTACAAGGCCACTGGGATGCTCAGGCAGGACTCGCCCTTGGTGAAGCCGTGTTGGCTGCCTCCAATCACCTCCATGTGATCTAGCAAAGCTTTAGGTGGACCAGTTCCTTGACCTTCCCAGGCCCAGTGGTCAAGCTGACAGGTCCATGCCCAGAAATTCCCCAGGGATCTCACCCGCCCCATCAAGGCAAAGAGTGTTTGGAGTTTCACTCCATCACTTGAACCCCACTGCCCGCACTGCCCCAGCCCCTGCTTGCTAATGTGTGTCCCCTTGCCAATGCCCTGCTCACCATCTTGGCTCTCTCCGACAGGCTCAGAAGGGCGCTGAGCAGCCGCGAGAGCGTCGCTGGACTTGAATGCCTCAGACCCCACCAGATAGTGTACGTTGCTGCAGTGTCCTCATATTCCCAGTCCTTGCAGGCCATCACCTGGAAGAAAGGCAACACTGAGTGACCTGGCACCATGAAGCTCCTGGTTCCACCAGTAACTGAGGACAAGGGCCCTTGGGCTTTTCCTGATAACTCACAGCCAAGAGCAGGATGCAGGAGTCCTCAGGGAGAAGATCACAGCCCTCGTCCAGTTTGTCCCGCAGGAGCAGGGACAGCCCCTTCAAAAGCCCCTCCAGTGTCTGGGGCACGCAGAAGATGAGGTCCCAGAGTGGCAGGGCAGAGCTGCAAGGCAGAGCGCTCCATCAGCAGGGCAGCCTCGGCCACCACAGCCCGGCCTGGGGCAGCCCTGCAGGACATGGCCCTGGCCCTCGGCTGGGCTGGCCTGGGCAGCAGGACAGGAGCAAGGAGGTGTTCGTTGTTGGGCTGGCAGAAGCGTGCTGAATCCTGGCCTCTAAGGAGGGGGCAGCCAGGACTTCTCCGGGCTTCCTGAGTCATTACCTCCCCACCCTCACAGAAACATTTCTTCCTGAAATCTTGATCTCCCCTCTATCAGCTCAAGACCTTTCCCCTCGTCATCTCCCTCCGATCCCTGATCAAGAGCCCCTCCCCAGCTATCCTGGAGCCCATTTCAGGAGGGGAAGCTGCTCTAAATTCTCCTCAGATCCTCCTCTCCACCTGTCCGTGTATGGGAGGTGCTCCAGCCTTCAGAGAATCCTTGTGGCCTCCTTTGGACTTTCGTAGCTCTGTCATCCACATTGATTCTGGGCCCCTCTCCCCAAAAGGATCAACCCTCAAGGCTTTTGGAGCCAGTACCTGTCAGTTGGAGGAAACATCCTCCACAACGTTGTGGCAACTTCCATGGGGTAGTACTTGGTCATCCTGAACAGCAGGGACCCCACCGTCTCTCCAGCTGATCTCGAGTGGAGGTGTCCCAGGCTTTCATGGATGTAGGCCATGATGTTTGGTATCTGGAAGGGAGACGCAGGTGAGGATGTTGCTGCCCCTGGAGCCTCAGCTGCCCTTTCCATCCCTCCCCGCCCTATTCAGGTGGCTTCAGGAGTCCGAGTGGCCCGGATTTGGGAGGGACAGAGGGAGGAGCAGGTTCTTGCAGTTCTCAAGGGAAGGTCAACCTTGCCATGGGCCACCTACCTCTCCCAGCCAGAAGGCAGGGTTTTTTATAAACGCATCATGCATGAGTCTCATAAACTCCTTGCGAAAGATGCTGGAGTCCCTCATCACCGCAATGGACACGACAAGGTCTTCTGTGTCCTCTGGTGATGGGAGATACCATCCAAGTACCTGTGGAGGAAGGAAGGGAGGATGGAGATGTCCCAGCTGGAGTGGTGGTCATGCTGCGCGGGTGAGCAGCACGAGCAGCCCTGGCAAGAGAGGTCAGTTCCATGACCTTCCCTGGCACAGTGGTTGGGCTGAAAGGTCCGTGCCTGGAAACTGCCTGGGCAGCTTCCAGACCCCACCAGGGCAAGGAGGGCACTTGGAGCTGTCACTGCACCACTCGAATCCCACTGCCCACACAGTCCCAGCCCCTGCTTGCCAATGTGGGTCCCCTTGCCAACGCCCTGCTCACCATCTCGGCTCTCTCCGACAGCCTCAGAAGGGCCCTGAGCACCAGCGAGGGTGTCACTGGACTTGAACGCCTCAGGCTCCTCAAGATGGGGTGCGTAGCTGCAATACCCTCATTTTCCCAGTCCCTGCAGGCCATCACCTGGAAGAAAGGCAACAGTGAGTGACCTGGCACCATGAAGCTCCTGGTTCCACCAGAAGCTGAGAACAAGGGCCCTTGGGCTTTTCCTTAAAACTCACAGCCAAGAGCAGGATGCAGGAGTCCTCAGGGAGAACGTCGGTGCCTTCCACTTGTTTGTCCCGCAGGAGCAGGGTCAGCCCCTTCAAAAGCCCCTCCAGTGTCTCAGGCACGGAGAAGATGATCTCCCAGAATGGCAGGGCAGAGCTGCAAGGCAGAGCGCTCCATCAGCAGGGCAGCCTCGGCCACCACAGCCCGGCCTGGGGCAGCAGGAGAGGAGCAAGGAGGTGTTCGTTGTTGGGCTGGCTGAAGCCTGCTGAATTATGGAATGTCCTGAGCAGGAAGGGACCCACAAGGACCATTGAGTCCAACTCCTGTCCCTGCACGGGACAACTCCACCGTTCACACCGTGGGCCTGAGGGTGTTGGCCAAAGGCTTCCTGACTATTATCAGGCTCGGTGCCGTGACTGCTTCCCTGGGGAGCTGTTCCAGTGCTCCATTGATCTCTGGGGGAAGAACTTTTTCCCAACATCCAACCTAACCCTCTTGTGCCATCTTCCTGCCATGCTCTCACATCCAGAGGCAAGAGCTCAGAGCCTGCTCCTCCTGTTCCCCATGTGAAGAAGATGCAGAGTCCAGTGAGGTCTCCCCTCAGTCTCTTCTTCTCCAGGCTGAACCGACCAAGGGACTTCAGCCTCTCCTCTAAACCCTTCCTCAACTTGGGGACCTTCGACTCTTGGCTGGCTTTTCCAGCTTTGCCTTCTGCAGGGCTTTTGTGGGGCTGGATAGCGTGGTGGGAAGGAGGGCCCTGCTCCCCAGGGCTGTCCTGCAGTTTTAGAGTCACAGAATCATGGAATGGTTTGGGCTTCAAGGGGTTTAAGCCCATCCAGTTCCAACCCCTTCCATGGGCAGGGACACCTGCCACTGAATCAGGGGGCTCCAACCCCAACTCTCTCTGCCTGTCCGTGTACAGGAGGTGCTCCAGCCTTTGGACCATCCTAGTGGCCTCCTTTGGACATTCTTGGCTCTTTCATCCAGGGAGACTCTGGGTCCCTCTCCCCACAGGGATCAACCCTCAAGGCTGACGAAGCTCCTACCTTTCATTTGGTGGAAACATCCTCCACAACATTGTGGAGACTTCATTGGGATAGTACTTTGTCATCAGTACAAGAAGTGACTCCATGATCTCCCGGGCTGGCTGTGCGTTGAGCTCTGTCATATTTCCATAGATGCAGGGCATGATCTCAGGTACCTGAAGGAGACCCAAGTGAAGATGGTTCTGCCCCGGAGCCTCAGCTGCCCTTTCCATCCCTCTGCGGGATTCAGGTGCTGGAGACTGCTGGATTTGGGAGGGCTGGAGGGAGGAGCAGGGTCTGGGAGAGCTCAAGCGCAGGGCAACCTTGCTATGGGCCACCTACCTCCACCAGCCAGAAGGCAGGAGCTTTCAGGATTGCCTTCTGCATGAGTAGTATTGCTTCCACGTTATAGAGGCTTGCGTCTGTCAACTCCTCAATGGCCAGGAGCACAAAATCTGTCTTCTCTAATGGCAGGAGATGCCGTGCAAGTACCTATTGGGGAAGAAAGGGAGGGTAGAGATGTCCCAACGGGAGCCGTGGTCGTGCTGTGCGGGTGGGCAGCACGAGCAGCCCTGGAGAGAGGCGCCCGTCAGTGCCCGCAGCAGAGCCGGCAGCAGGGGCTGCAGTCACTGCCCAGGGGAGGAGGAGAAGAGGGGCCCAGCGGGAGGGAAGAAGGTTGGGCTCATGGGCACCGTGTGCTGGCCCTCGAGCGAGCCAGGGCTGTCTGGGGGCCTGGGGGCTGGAGCTGCTGGAGGGACCTGGGAGTGCAGCCCTCACATCATCCCTGCTCAGGGACAGCAGGAACCCTCTAAGCAGGGACAGTGAGGCCATGCCAGCCCAAAGACACACAGAATCCTGGAATGATTTGCGTTGGAAGGGACCTCAAATGCATCCATTTTGAACCCACGCACTGATTCATTTTTGACACCTCCCGCTCAATCAGGGTGCTCAAAGACCCATCCAGCCTGGCCTTGAATGCCTCCCAGGGTGGGGCAGACACGACTTCTCTGGGTCACCTGTGCTAGGGTCTCCCATACCTTACAGGACATCAGAGCGCTGGGTTCCATGTGGGTTCCCACCAGAGCGGAGTAGAGGGGTAGAATCCCCTCCCAGGCCCAGCTCGTCCCACTGCTTGGATGCAGCCCAGGGCACAGTTTGGCTTTCTGGGCTGCAAGCACACATCTCTGGCTCAAGTAGATCTTCTCATCCCCCAGCACCCCAAGTCCTTCTCCTCAGGGCTGCTCCCAATTCATTCTCCACCAAGCCTGTGTTAGTGCCTGGGATTCCTCATTCACCCAACACTCCACCCATCAAAGCCCCATCTCGCTCTCTCCAGTTCAGAGAGAACGATGTGCTGAGGGACTGTCTCCGAGGCTTTACACAAGTCCAGGGAGATGACATCCACTGCATTTCCCGTCTGCACTGATGTGGTCACTCCATCGTACAAGGCCACTGGGTTGGTCAGGCAGGACTTGCCCATGGTGAAGCCGTGTTGGCTGTCTCCAATCACCTCTATATTCTTTAGCAAAGCTTCTAAGAGGACCTCGTCCATGACCTTCCCAGGCCCAGTGGTCAAGCTGACAGGTCCATGCCTGGAAACTCCCCAGGCAGCCCCCAGGCCCCACCAGGGCAGGGAGAGCGTTTGGAGCTGCCACTTCACCAACTGAATCCCACCTTCCCCACTGTCCTGGCCCCTGGCTGCCAATGGGGCTCCCCTTCCCAACACCTCTCTCACCATCTCGGCTCTCTCCGACAGCCTCAGAAGGGCCCTGAGCACCAGCGAGAGCGTCACCAGGCTGGAGTGCCTCAGAATCCTCCAGATATTGTATTTTCCTCCCAGATCCTCATTTTTCCAATCCTTGCAGGCCAGCATCTGGAAGAAAGGCAGCAGTGAGTGACCTGGCACCTTGAAGCTCCTGGTTCAACCAGGAGCTGAGAACAAGGACATTGGAGCTTTCCTGTAAACTCACAGCCAGGAAAAGGATGCAGGTGTCCTGAGGGAGAGCATCACAGTCCTTCTCCTCTTCGTCTTGCAACAGCAGGAACATCTCCTTCAAAAGCTCCTGCACCGTCCGGGGCATGAAGGACATGAGGCCCCAGAGAGGCAGGGCAGAGCTGCAAGGCAGAGCGCTCCGTCAGCAGGGCAGCCTCGGCCACTGCAACCCTGCCTGGGGCAGCCCTGCAGGACATGGACCTTGCCCTCAGCTGGGCTGGCTTGACTCTTGACTCTGGCTTCTAGAGAGTCTCCGGGTCCCTCTCCCCACTAGGATCAACCCTCAAGGCTGACGGAGCTCGTACCTGTCATCTGGTGGAAACATCCCCCACAACGTTGTGGCAACTTCATTGGGGTAGAGCTTTGTCATCAGGAAAAGAAGTGACTCCATGATCTCCCGGGCTGGCTCTGAGCTGAGTTGTGTCATATTTTCGTGGATGCAGGTCATGATCTTGGGTACCTGAAGGAGACCCAAGTGAAGATGGTTCTGCCCCTGGAGCCTCAGCTGCCCTTTCCATCCCTCTGCGGGATTCAGGTGCTGGAGACTGCTGGATTTGGGAGGGCTGGAGGGAGGAGCAGGGTCTGGGAGGGCTCAAGGGAAGGGCAACCTTGCTATGGGCCACCTACCTCCGCCAGCCAGAAGGCAGAGTCGTGCATGACCACATCCTGCATGAGTTGTGTTGCCTCCCTCTGAAAGCGGCTTGAGTCTCTCATGGCCTCAATGGCCACGAGGACAATGTCTGTCTTCTCTGCTCTTTCCAGATACTTTTCAACCACCTATGGAGGAAGGAAGGGAGGGTAGAGACGTCCCAACGGGAGCCGTGGTCGTGCTGTGCGGGTGGGCAGCACGAGCAGCCCTGGACAGAGGCGCCCGTCAGCGCCCGCAGCAGAGCCGGCAGCAGGGGCTGCAGTCACTGCCCAGGGGAGGAGGAGAAGAGGGGCCCAGCGGGAGGGAAGAAGGTTGGGCTCATGGGCACCGTGTGCTGGCCCTCGAGCGAGCCAGGGCTGTCTGGGGGCCTGGGGGCTGGAGCTGCTGCGGGGACCCTGGAGTGCAGCCCTCACATCATCCCTGCTCAGGGACAGCAGGAACCCTCTAAGCAGGGACAGTGAGGCCATGCCAGCCCAATGATCCACAGAATCCTGGAATGCTTTGTGTTGGAAGGGACCTCAAAGCCATCCATTTCCACCCAATGCCATGGGCAAGGACACCTCCCACTGGATCAGGGTGTCCCAAAGACCATCCCACCTGACCTTGAACACCTCCAGGGATGGGGCAGCGCCACGACTTCTCTGGTCAACCTATGCCAGGGCCTCCCCATCCTCCCAGGAAAATATTTCTTCCTAAGATATCACCTGAATCTTGCCTCTTTCAGTTCGAAACCATTCCCCTCATCTTATCCCTGCCCCTCCCCAGCATTCCTGGAGCCCCTTTCAGGACTGGAAGCTGCTCTAAGGTCTCCCTGGGACCTTCTCTTCTCCAGGCTGAACAGCCCCAACTCCCTCAGCCTGTCCTCGTGCGGGAGGTTCTCCAGCCCTTGGGTCCTCCTCGTGGCCTCCTCTGGACCCGTCCCAACAGCTCCATGTCCTTCCTGTGCTGAGGACTCCAGAACTGGACACAGGGCTCCAGATGGGGTTGCACAAGAGCGGAGCAGAGGGACTGATGTTGAGTCCTGCCCAGCCCACCAGGGCCCCTCACCCACTGATCTTTAGGGGCTGCTCCATATGCCCCTCATGGGGCTGCGGGGCAGAGCTGCTCACCTGGGGAGACACGTCCTCCCACAGGGACACCCCAGGTTGGCTGGGAGGTCTCGCTGCCATCCTTGGGGTCAGGGTAAGGACCGATCGAGGGAGGCGCTTCGGCACCACGGGGTGAGGCGTGAGCTCTGCTCGGGAGCTGTGAGCTCTGCTGCCTGTCCCGGCGCTGTCCTGGCGGACACTGAGGGCTGGGGGCTGCACCCGCGGTCACCACACGCGGTGCAGGGTGGGGTCCCAAAGTGAGGTCACAGAGGGTCCCCCTGTGACTTGGCCCCGTGGCAGGGAGGGTCGGGTGGCCCTGGAAGGGCGTGAGAGACGTGGAAGTGGAG
The DNA here is from genome assembly GCF_032191515.1 of Phaenicophaeus curvirostris. NCBI lineage: Eukaryota > Metazoa > Chordata > Aves > Cuculiformes > Cuculidae > Phaenicophaeus > Phaenicophaeus curvirostris. The sequence goes on from NW_027206691.1 coordinate 506,913, forward strand.
CATGAGGAGGAAGGGTGGGAGAGAGAAGAGAAGGGCCCAGCACAGCAGCCCTGAACCTGCCCAATGCAGCAGGATGAGAAATCATCGAACCATGGCGTGTCCTGACTTGGAAGGGCCCCTTCCAGAAAATACAGTTACTGGGATGAAACTGAACCTGACTTTAGCTTAAATAAAGCATATTCCACTTTTTGGAATAGTGACTGCTCGTTATGTCCCTCCATTCCTCTGGAATGGGATCCTGGGAGGCCTTGATTCCCTCTCAGGCCAGGGATGCCCTTTGGGGCAGGGGTCTCACTGGGGTGCTGAGCGGGGCAGTTCTCAGCGCGGGGGGGGCGGTGCTGGGCATGCGGCCCTGCATCCCACTGTCCTATTCAGCGATGCCTGGGGAACCAGTGCTAATTGGCATCAGAGCTGGAACGAAGCCTGGATACGGCTGTGGCTTCTTTTTAAAGCCGGGAAAGGGGAAAAAAAAAATAAAAAGGAGGAATTTTAAAAATGGTTTGAAAAATGTCCCCACCACCCGCATTTATGGGATGCTCAGAGCCCTAAATCGTGTGGGATTATCCTGGAGGGCTGGCAAACCTTAGTTGGGCTCGGTGGGGTGACACCCACAGCCTCAAGCATCACCCCAGGGTGGGGCAATTGTGGAGCTGGAGGGCTGCAATGGGGGGAAAACTGCAAATCAGAGTGTTTTCTACCCAAAAAAATGTCAGCTCAAGGCCGCCAGGGAGGCGAAGCCGCCTGGACACAGGGCTCTATTGAGAAAGGAGAGAACAAAAACAAAAAAAAAAAAAAAAGAGAGAAAAAATAAATGAGCTGGGCTGAATGCCAGACCGGGAGCGCTGAGGGACGTGCCCAGAGTGGGGAAGCGGAGCGACTCGGGGGGCGAGCCTGCCTGAAATGTGGGGAGCGCTGGCCGCCCCGCGGGGCCACCCCGCTCCCCCCTGCTTGCTGCCGGTGACCTGGCTCCTGGTGCTGCACACAGGTAAGGAGCTTGCCCAGTTTTCCATGGGTTTTCATCCTTTTCCATGGGTTTTCCTTGTTTTCCCTGGTGTGGGGTTTTTGCAGATGGAGGATTCGGTGGGGAGCGAGGAGGGTGCTGGTACCCAGTGATGGGGGTGGGAGGGTGTGCTGCGCCGTTGGGCTGCCCCTTCGCTTGGGAGAGGGAAAAGAGGAGGGGGAAACTGGGAATAAAAACTGGGAAAAACAGTTTTCCAGACAGTTTTCTTGCTGGGGAGTGGACCCAGCAGTGCCCCCCGTCAAGCTTCTCACTAGTTTTTCATTTTCACCTCAAAGCCCTTCTTTGCTCATTTTTCCAGCATTCCCAACTCCATTTTCTTTCCCATCCTTCAGCTTTCCCCAAAAGCCCTTTTCCACCCCATTTCTAGGTTTTCTGCCATTTGCTATCCCTAGGACATGGACACTGTAGGAGATGGGGATAGTGCCTGATTTATTAATTAATTCCCTTATTTAGTAATGAACTCCAGAATTTATTACCCAGAGCAGAGAAGAAATAGCTATTGGGTTAAAAAAGGGAAGGAATGGTTAAAAACCAGTGATTTGGGGATGCGCAAGGTGCAAGGATGCATTACAAAAGACATGCTCATCCCATGCCAAGGTTTTCCCTAGGGGAGGTCCCCTAAATTTTTTGGATCAGGACAAGTTTCCAGGGCCAAGCTCCGAGCTGCCAGTGGGGACGGACGGACGCTGCATATCAATAGGTCCCATGACTTTTCGGGTTTGTTTAAAGCCTTTCTTGCTCCCGCTTCACCCTCCCCAGATGGTTTTCCCACTCTCCCCCCCTCTTCAATCTGAGGTTTGTTGGCTGTCGGATGACGGCATCCGGATGGGGCTTCATGGATGGGACTCCTGGACTGGGGGAATGAAGCTGCAGTGTTTCAGTGAGAGAGGCTCTTTTTGGGGTCCGTCCCTCCAAAAAAATCAGTCTTATCCACTTTTCCCTGCCTTTTTTGTCTTAAAACCAGCAGCAAGGAGCATTGTCCGTGCACCATCATGCAGTTCTGCAACTAGAGAGGGGTTTGGCTGAACTGGAATTGTGGGGCTGGAGAGAAGGGGGATGCAAAGATACCCGCCGTGCAATTTTTGGGATGATAGATGCACCTTTTCAAAGGGTGACATCACCCTGGATGCAGAGTACTCCCACCCGCAGCTGCAGGTTTTGGGGTGATGCATGCACCTTTGCAAGGCATCACATTGACCTGGGTGAGGGGCGTGCACCCTTGTTCATTTTCGGGGTGAGCTGCTGACACCCCGGAGAGCAGAGAGGCCCCACAGAGGGATCGGACAAACGGGAGAGATGGGCAATCACGACCGCAGGGAGTTTAACTGGGGCGAGGGCCTTGTTCTGCCCCTGGGACACGGATGGACGGACAGCCCGGGGAGCGCGAGGCTGGAGAGCAGCCCTGCAGAAAGGGATCAGGGGGTTCTGGTCCATGGCAAGTCGGCCACGAGGTAGCAGTGACCTGGCAGCCAACCACGTCCTGGGTGCATCCAGCACGGCATCGCTCGCCAAGCGAGGGAGGGGATTGTCCCGCTCTGCTCCGCACTGGGGCCCCACCTTGAGCACGGGGGACAGTTTGGGAGCCACAGGATAAAAAGGATCTAAAGCTGCTGGAGTGTCCAGAGGAGGGCACAGAGTTTAAGAGTTTAGAGGGGAAGTGTATGAGAAGTGGCTGAAGTCCCTTGGTCTGATCAGCCTGGAAAAGATGAGACTGAGGGGAAACCTCATCATGCTCTGCATCTTCTTCACACAGGGAGCAGGAGGAGCAGGCACTGAGCTCTTCCCTCTGGACATGAGGGCATGGCATGAAGATGCCAGGGCAGGGTTAGGTTGGACATTGGGAAAAGGTTCTTCCCCCAGAGGGTGGTGGAGCGCAGGAACAGCTCCCAGGGAAGCAGTCTCAAGGCTGACAATATTCCAGAAGCTTTTGGCCAACGCCCTCAGCCCCACAGTGTGAATTGAGGGGTTGTCCTGTGCAGGGACAGGAGTTGGACTTGATGGTCCTTGTGGTTCCCTTCCCTCTCGGGAGATTCTGTGATTCTATGACACATCTTTGCAGAAAGTTGCATCTACACAGCTGCAGCAGCACTCCCACCCTCCCATGCATTTTGGGGGGTTGATGCGTGCATTTTTGCAGAAGATTGGTTGCATCATCCTGGGTGCAGAAGCACCCCCACCCCCTATGCAGTTTTGGGGGTGACGCCTGTACCTTTGCAAAGGGTTGCACTGCTCTCCTGTGCCCAATGCACTTTTTGGGGTGATGGATGCATTTTTCAAAGGGTTGCGTCAGCCTGGATGCAGGAGTGCTCCCACCCCCCATGCACTTTAGGGGCAATGGAGCCATCTCTGCAAAGCCCTGCAGTGACCCTGATGAAGGAGGCCTCCCGCATCAATGGGCTTTTCAGGTTCATAGGATCCTCAAATCATGGAATTGTTTGAGTTGGAAGGGACCTCAAAGCCCACCCAGATCCACCCCCTGCCATGGGCAGGGACACCCCCCACTGGATCAGGGGCTCCAAGCCCCATCCAACCTGGCCTTGAACCCCTCCAGGGATGGGGCCGCCACCCCTGCTCTGGGCAACCTGGGCCAGGGCCTCCCCAGCCTCATTGAGAGGAATTTCCTCCTTATGTCCTGTCTAAATCTTCCCGTCTCCAACTGAAAGCCGTTCCTCCTCTTCCTATCACTCCACGTCTTTGTAAAGAGTTCCTCCCCAGCTTTCCCGGGAGCCCCTTTCAGTACTGGAATCTTCTCTAAGATCTCCCTGGAGCCTTCTCTTCTCAAGGCTGAACAACCCCAACTCTCTCAGCCTGTCCTCATATGGGAGGTGCTCCAGCCCTCAGACAACCCTTGTAAGCCCTTCTGTGGGCCCATTCCAACAGTTCCGTATACTTCTTATGTTGAGGATTCCAGAACTGGACATGAAAGGGTTGGGCCAACCACCCACTCGCATGGTAGTTTGGTGTCCTGGCACAGGTGAAGTATTCTGGGGGCACTCAGCACTTCTCTGGGAGGGGGTTCCTGTAGAGTGCTCTCCTCCCATGCATTCTTGGGTTGCGATGTGTACATCTTTGCGGAGAGTTGCATCTGCCTGGCTGCAGCAGCACTCCCACCCCTTGGTGCAGTTTTGCAGCAATGCAGGAATTCTTGCAAAGCTCTGCAGTGACCTGGGTGCACTACCAATGCATCTTTTCAAGATAAAAGTGTTGGCCAAACCACTCACACGCGCAGTGGTTCAGTGTCCCAGTATGGTTGAAGCATTTCTAGGCCGCTCATCTCTTCTCTGGGAGGGGATTCCCCATTTTTGATGAAGGCATCGAGTGCACCCTTAGCAAGTTTGCGGATGACACTAAGCTGGGTGGAAGTGTCGATCTGCTGGAGGGTCGGGAGGCTCCAAAGGGATCTGAACAGGCTGGATCCATGGGCTGAGACCAATGGGATGAGGTTTAACAAGGCCAAATGCCGGGTCCTGCACTTGGGGCACAACAACCCTGAGCAGCTCCAGACTAGGAGAAGTCTGGCTGGAAACTGCCTGGAGGAGAGGGACCTGGGGGTGTTGGTTGACAGCGACTGAACATGAGCCAGCAGGGGCCCAGGTGGCCAAGAAGGCCAATGGCATCTTGGCTTGTATCAGACACGGCGTGACCAGCAGGTCCAGGGAGGTTCTTCTCCCTCTGGACTTGGCACTGGTGAGACCGCTCCTCGAATCCTGTGTTCAGTTCTGGGCCCCTCCCCACAAGAAGGATGTTGAGGCTCTGGAGTGAGTCCAGAGAAGAGCAACAAAGCTGGTGAGGGGGCTGGAGAACAGGCCTTATGAGGAACGGCTGAGAGAGCTGGGGTTGTTTAGCCTGGAGAAGAGGAGGCTGAGGGGAGACCTCGTTGCTCTCTACAATTGCCTGAAAGGAGGTTGTGGAGAGGAGGGAGCTGGGCTCTTCTCCCAAGGGACAGGGGACAGGACAAGAGGGAATGGCCTCAAGCTCCGCCAGGGGAGGTTCAGGCTGGACATCAGGAAAAAATATTTCACAGAAAGGGTCATTGGGCACTGGCAGAGGCTGCCCAGGGAGGTGGTTGAATCACTTTCCCTGGTGGGGTTTAAGAGACGGCTGGAAGAGGCACTGAGGGGCATGGTTTAGCAATTGATGGGAATGGTTGGACTCGATGATCCAGTGGGTCTTTTCTAAGCTAGTCATTCTATCATTCTATTATTTTTTTCTGAGCTTGGAGGACCAGGCAGCCTGCCTGGACTTGCCACCCCACTGTCTCTCCCCACCCCAAGGTCTCCTGGCAGGAGTGAACATCACCAGCCCCACACCGTTGGTGCGTGGCACAGCGGGCAAAGCAGCGCTGCTGTCGGTGCGCTACACCAGTGCCAGCGCTGACAAACCGGTGGTCAAGTGGCAGTTGAAGCGTGACAAGCCTGTCACTGTCGTCCAGTCCATTGGCACCGAGATCATTGGCAATCTACGACCCGATTACCGTGACCGCATCCAGGTGCTGGAGAACGGCTCATTGCTCATCAGCCCCTTGCAGCTGGCCGATGAAGGTGCTTATGAGGTGGAGGTGTCCATCACCGACGACACCTTCACTGGTGAAAAGACCATCAACCTCACCGTGGATAGTAAGTGCAGGAAAGATGTTCAGTGGAGATTGGATTCTTCATGGAATGTCTACCCTGCTGGCTTTTTGGGAGGGTTTTCTCCAGCTGGGAGGTGGTTTGGGGGGTTCAGCTACCCCATGCAGCCAAGCTATGGCCCTGGTGGGGTTTTGAGTTGCTTTATCCCATTCCCTGGGCCCATCTGTCCTCTGTGGTGTGCCATCAGTCTGGTTGCTCTGCTTGCCCACAGTCCCCATCTCGAAGCCGCAAGTGCTGGTGGCCTCCTCAACGGTGCTGGAGCTCAGCGAGTTCTTCACTCTCAACTGCTCACACGAGAATGGCACCAAACCCACCTATACCTGGTTGAAGGATGGGCGGCCACTGAGCAATGACTCCCGCCTGCTCCTCTCTCCTGACCAGAAGATCCTCACTATTACCCGTGTCCTCATGGCTGATGATGATGTCTACAGCTGCCTGGTGGAGAACCCCATCAGTCACAGCCGCAGTGTCCCTGTGAAGATCACTGTCTACCGTAAGCCACCCATTCCTCCATCCTGCACCCCTGGGGCTGCCCATCACTTGCAGATGTCCCCTGCTAAAATCTGGGGGGACTGTTGTGTCCCCTCATTCCTCTCCCCCAGGCCGGAGCTCCCTCTACATCATCCTCTCCACGGGCGGCATCTTCCTCCTTGTCACCCTGGTGACAGTTTGTGCCTGCTGGAAACCCTCCAAGAGGTACGGCTGTGGGTAAAGTGGGAGACAAAGCGGGTTCCTCTTACCCTGTTCAAGCTTCTTCCATCCCAACTTGTCCCAGTCCATCCTGCCTTGATCTCTCTCTCCTGATCCCTCCCATTCAATCTCAACTCATCTTGTCCCAACCTATTCCACTCATTCCATCCCATCCCATCTTGTCCCATCCCATCCCATCCCACCCCATCCCATCCCATCCCATCCCATCCCATCCCATCCCATCCCATCCCATCCCATCCCATCCCATACCATACCATACCATACCATACCATACCATACCATACCATACCATACCATACCATACCATACCATACAGAATGGCTTGAGGGAATGGCCTCAAGCTCTGCCAGGGGAGGTTCAGGCTTGACATTAGGAAAAAATTCTTCACAGAAAGGCTCATTGGGCACTGGCAGAGGCTGCCCAGGGAGGTGGTTGAGTCACCTTCCCTGGAGGTGTTTAAAAGATGGGTGGACAAGGTGCTGAGGGACATGGTTTAGTGGTTGATGGGAATGGTTGGACTTGATGATCCGGTAGGTCTTTTCCAACCAGGTGATTCTGTGATTCTGTGATACCATACCATACCATACCACCTCATGCCATGCCATGTCATGCCATCCAGTCCTGTCTCGTCTCGTCTCGTCTCGTCTCGTCTCGTCTCGTCTCGTCTCGTCTCGTCTCGTCTCTCCCATCCCATCCCATCCCATCCCATCCCATCCCATCCCATCCCATCCCATCCCATCCCATCCCATCCCATCCCATCCCATCCCATCCCACTCTGTCCATCTCTCCCTCTCTGCAGCACTGAGCCCTTTCCCTGTTGAACTGCAGGCCATTCCCCACCCCATGGTGCTGCCCCATCCCCTTTCCCTTCCACAGGGAGAAGCACCAAGCAGAGCCGCAACCGGCCTCCGAGTACCCCGAGCAGGACGAGGAGCGCATGAAGCATGAGGGTGAGTGTCGGCCTCGCTGTGGCAGTGGCGGGTTGGGGATGCCAGCGCTGCTGGTGCGGTCAGCACCGCCTTGCCTCCCCACAGCCGAGGGCATCCCACGGAGCGGAGAGCACGAGCGCAAGAATCCAGTGGCCCTCTACATCCTCAAGGACAAGGTGAGCAGCTGGCAGCGCCCTGGCTTTGCGCCATAAGGCCAGATCCCTCACGCTTCGCCCACTCGTCCACCTTTGGCTCTTGGCAGGACTCACCAGAGGCCGAGGAGGATTCGCCACCTGAACCCCGTGCCGCGATCGAACCAGGTTACGCCAGCTCGCCCATCCCAGCTGCCGGTCGCTCACCGGGGCCCGTGGGGCGTTCCACTCGCCGCTATCATCGCTCACCGGCTCGTTCGCCTGCCTCAACGCGGACGCACAGGTCGCCACCGGGTTCACCGGCGCGTTCCCGGGGTGCCCCACGGCTGCTGCGGACTGCTGGTGTCCATGTCATCCGGGAGCAGGAGGAGGCCAATGCTGTGGAGATCAGCGCCTGACGGCCAGGACACGTGTGCACTTTGGCGGAGGCGAGCGAGCGGGGACACTGGCTCAGCCCCACTCCCACCACCGGGCGTCGCTCGGCTGGGCGTAAAGTCACTAATTTGCTATTGATCCCACCCGGAGCTCCCCTCTTCCATCCCCTGCCTTCCCGGGGCGCCGCTTGAATGGATTTCTCGCCGGGACGAGCACGCAGGGAGCACACAGGAGCACGCTTTCCAGGAGTGTGCACACAGTGCGTGGAGACGCTGTGCGAGAGGACATGTGTGGAGCATGCGGAGAGAGCCTGCACGCGCTGCACAGACAGCAGACGCAGACCATGTGAGAGGGCATGCGCACCATGCAGAGAAAGCATGTGCACCGCATGCAGGTGGGCATGCACGGAACGGGTGGATAGAGCGTGCAAGGAGAGCACACGAGGAGTGTGCAGCAGGGCTTTCAGAGAGCGTATGCATGGGGGATGCAGAGGGAGCATGCACAGAGGGTGCAGAGGGATACTCCCTGCGCGGGAGCAGGCAGAAAGCATGCACAGAGCAAACAGTGCACAGAGTGTGCAAGACGGCACGCATGCAACATGCAGAAAGAGCCTACCCAGCAGGCATGGGGGGGTCACGCGCAGCAGCGTGCGCAGAATATGTGGAGAGGACATGCACGAAGTGTGCAGAGAGAGCATGCACTGAACACGCAAGAAGATATGCAGAGGGCACGTGGCCAAAGGGTGCAAGAGGGCATGCAGAGGGTATGCATGCATAAAAGAGAGCGTGCACAGAGCATGCGAGAATCTAGGCATAAAGCACGGGGAGAGAGCGTTGCACGGAGCACGTGAGAGTGCATGTGGAGCACGCAGCAGGGACACGCACAGAGCTGGCCAAGAGAGCATCCACAGAGTGTGCAGCTAAGGCTGCATGGGGAATGTGCACATGGGGAGTGTGCAGCAAGCAAGGAGCACGCAGAACAGCCTGTGTGTGGCATTTCAGAGAGCGTGCCGACAGCGGGAATGCTTTCCGAGTGTATGTGGAGGGTGCAGAGAACACGAGTGCACAGAGCAGGCACAGAACTGTGGCAAGAGCGGGTGTGCGGCGTTTGCAGGGAGCATGCACACCATGTGGGGAGAGCGTGCATGCAGCATGAGAAACGAGCAGGCATGGAGCTGGCAAGAGGGCAGACACAGAGCATGCAGGAGTGTGCACAGAGTATGTGAAATGAGCACACACAGAGCATGCAGGTAAAACCACGTGCAAAGCATGCAGCACAGGCCATGCACAGTGCGTGCAGCTAAAATCATGCACAAAGCATACAGTGCAGCCCATGCACGGAGCATGCAGATAAGACCATGCGCAAAGCACATACATGCAGGCAAAACCGTGTGTAAAGCATGCAGTGCAGCCCATGCACACAGCATGCAGCAGTGCACAGGGAGCACATGCACCGCACACCAAGTGAGCCCCCCACGCATGCAGGAGCCACTGTGCCCACCCACCACAGCACAGACCCCTGCCCGAAGGCTCCCAGCCCCACATGGAGCAGGCTGCACCAGCACCTGCGCTCACCCAAGCTCACCCACACTCAGGCAGCCTAAGTGGGGGGCTCACTGTCCCCCCACAGGCTCCCTGGCTGCCCCATCCCCTAAACGTGGGCTCAAGCCCCTGTGTCGCACCTGGATTTTCTGTGCAACCCCCCCCCTCCCCCCCTCATTTCTCGGGTGCCTCTCCCCAAGGCCTTCCCAGGAAAAAAGGTTTAGGATGAGAAGCAGCGAGTGGCTGGCGACGTGAGCCGCCCCCCGGGGTGGGTGCCCGGGCACCCCGGGGTGCTCAGGGTGCGCTACTAACCAATAAACTAAACGTGCTACCCGGCGGCAGCGGCACCTGGCGGTGTCATTGTGGGATAGGGTGACACCCCCCCGGGAGGGGGGACCACGAGAGGCATGTGAGCTGAGAACAATGAGCTCAACACACCCATCTGGAGCACAAAGCTAAGCCAGCAGAGCCTGGGAGACCCTAAACCGTTCACTCTGGTCCCTACTGATGGCATCGCCATCTGAGAGCTCGTTTTGTCTCAGTTCATAGTCCTCTGTACGTGGTGGGGGAGAGTGGGGCAGGGGCAAAGTTCTTCTGGTTAATTAAATTTGTTAACAGTATCCCCAGCCTCTGGGTGCTGCTGGTGCCACTACAGCTGTGTGCACCCACCACTGCGGCTTGGCCAAGCTGTTCGTGTCCAGCTCTGCGCATTCCTCAGCCCCCGTGTCCGGCTATTGTCCCCCCCATCCGGAGCCAGATCCGGCCCCGGTGCTGGAGCGGGATTTGGAGAGGAAGCAGGAGGGCCAGTGGGGCCAGCATGGCGCACAGCTGGGTGATGGCTCTGGCCTTGGGGCTCTGCCTCACCACGCTGCGCCACGGAGGTGAGTTTGGGGTGAAAACACCCTAACACACCAAAAATTCTGCCCCTGCTGCCACCCAGTGGGGCTGAGACCGTGCCTGCTCGGTGCACCCATCCCATCCCCACCACATCTCTGCCACCCCACAGGCTGCCACCCCCCCGGCGCAGGCACAGCTCCGCAAAGCGCGGCAGGTAAGAACACGCCGTGAGGACAATGGAGGTGGGAGAACCCCAAAAATCCCATCCCCCCCTGCTGCCAACCCCCCTTGTCGCCTCCCCACTGCAGCCCTGCGGGACAATTTCCGCCTGCAGCCGGGGGATTTGGTGGCCACTGCGGGGCAAGCTTTGGAGCTGGATTGTGTGCCGCCTTTGGGGCACCCCGAACCCCACATCACCTGGAAAAAGGATGGGGTGACCTTGACTGGTGACCGGTACGTGGTCACCAACGGGAAGTTGCGGGTGGCACCAGCACGACGCAGTGACTCCGGACTCTATGTCTGCGTGGCAGCCAACACAGCGGGTGAGAGGGAGAGCCGCAGCGCCCACGTCTCTGTCCTTGGTAAGCCAAGGGTCTCCCGTGGGTGGTGGACACGTCACATGCAACCTTGGTGCCCCATCCTTGATGTCCTCCTGCAGAGAAGCCAGCCATCGTGCAGCACCCAGGTGATGCCGCAGTGGTGGCTGGCAGCACTGCAGAGTTGGGCTGCGGCGTCCAAGGTGACCCGGCACCACGGGTGCAGTGGCACAAGGAGCATGGGGACCTGCCCTGGGGCAGGTAGGTGGAGGCGAGGTGGAGGTGTCCATCACCAGGGTGGGGCACCGATGGGGCTGATGGAGACCTGATGACCCACAGGCACGAGGTGGACCGGGAGCACACGTTGCGCCTCTACGCTGTGACATCTGCCGATGCCGGCACCTACGTGTGCACGGCACAGAGCCCACTGGGCACCGCCGCCGCCACCATCCGCCTCCGCGTGGAGGGTCAGTGTTGGGACCTCTGTGGTCGTCACCCCCACAGGCAGCGAGGGCCATCTGGGGGTCCATGCAAGGGGAGCCATCTACAGGGTCCATCTAATGGAGTTCATCCAAGGGGAGTCTACCAAGGGGGTCCATCCAAGGGGTCTGTCCAATGGGGGTCTATCCAAGAAAAGTCCATTCAAAGAAGTCTATCCAATGGGATCCATCAGAGTCCATCCCACTGAGTAATCTCAGGGAGTTCATTCAAGGAGGTTCCATCAAAGGTGGGGCTCATCTCAGAAGGTCCATCTAAAGGGATCCATCCAAGCTTGTCCACCCAAGGGGATCTATCCAAGGGGATGCATCCAAGAGCATCCATTCAAATGAGGGTCAATCTAAGGCAGTCCATCCAAGGGGATCTGTCAAAGAAGGATCCATCCAAGGGGAATCCAGCCAAGAGAGTCTGTCTTAGGAGGATCTACCCAAGCGGGTTCATCCAAGCGCATCCATTTAAGGGGGTCTGTCTAGGGCAAGAGCCAATTAAAGGGGATCCAAGGAGAGGTTCCATCAAAAGGGCTTAGCCGAGAAGGTTGGTTGCATCAATGGGAGTCTATCATGGGGTCCATCAAAGGATGTCCATCAAAGAGGTGTACATCCAATGGTTCCATTTGAGTGAGTCCATCCAGGGATACATCAGGTTCTCTAGGCAAAGGTCTCTGAGTTGGGTTCCTGGATGTGTGCTGGGGGACCTGCTCCTGCCTGGTGCTGCCGTTATCCTCCCTCTGCCCCACAGACCGGCTGCCGACAGGCCGGCAGGAGGCCGTGCCATGGGACCTGCTGGCCGTGCGCCTGCACCTGGACAATGGCACCGTGCTGCCCACCGCCGCTGTCCTGCTCCGTTGGCGGGTTGGTGTGATGCTGGGGTGGGATGGGACACAGGGATGAAGCTGGAGCTCTATCCTCATGACCCATCTGCATCCAACCATGCTTGTAAACCTTCCCATCTACACCAGATGCTGATGCCGGCGCCGGTGCCAGAGGGCTACCTGGTGCTTTACCGCAGCCTGCTCCCGGTTAGCACCTCCTGGGTCCAACATAACGCCGGCAGGGAGCTCAGCACCATCATTCCCAGGCTCCGCAGGGGCTACAAGTACGAGTTCAAGGTCCGCCCCTATGCTGGGGTGACCCAGGGTGTGGACAGCAACAGCAGGCACCTCTGGGTACCTGAGGAAGGTGTGTTGGGTGTCTCTAGGGTTGCCTGGGTGGAGGATGGGGGGTGCAGGGGATCTCAGCACACCTGTCCCAGCAGTGCCGAGCGCAGCGCCTCAGCACATCACCGTGAGCCAAGCTGGGACAGGGAACAGCACCATGGTCGTGAGCTGGGAGCCACCTCCTCCTGAAGCCCACAATGGCATCATCCAGGGCTACAAGGTTTGGGGTGACGGGGCTTGGGGTGGTGCTGGGGGAATTCAGGCCGAGGAGGGTCTATCCAGGATGTCTGTCTAAAAGGGAGCAGTCCAAGAAGGGAGCGTATCAAAGGTGGGGACCTCTACAAGGGTGGCCATCCAAGGAGTGCCTGTCTAAGGGAGGATCATCCAAGGGGTCCATCCAAGCGGGATCTCAACAAGGGGGTTCATGCAAAGGGGCCAGCCAAGGTGGTTATCCATCCCAGGGAATCCATCCTAGCAGCATTCATCCAAGGGAGCTTATCCAAAGGGGTCCATCCTAGGGGATTGAACCAAGAGGGTCCATGCAAAGGGCTCCATCCAAGAGACATCCATAAGGGCGGGTCCATCAAAGAGATTTATTTCAGGGGTCCATCCAAGAGTGTCCATCCTAGGGGATTCATCCAAGAGGGTTCATGTGAAGGGTTCCATCCAAGTGGGATCCATCAATGGGGGCTCATCAAGGGGATTCATCTAAGGGGACCCATGCTCTTGGTGCTTGCCAGATATGGTCGATGAGTGAGGGCTGGGAGCACCCCACCAACAGGACAGTGGACGGAGACACCCGCCGCCTGGAAACCACCTTCTCAAGACCTGGGGCTGAATTCTGTGTCCAGGTGGCAGCTTTTAATGGTGCGGGGCTGGGGGTCCCCAGCAACGCCACCTGCAGCATCCTGGGTAGGGATGGGGAGCAAGGTGGGGTGTGGCTGGGGTCAGGGCAGTGACACAGCAGTGACATTACTGGGACCCTTGCAGGGCTGATGGTGGGGAGCAGCGGGGTGGCCCAGGCACTGCAGCAGCCTGCGGTCATCGCAGCCGCGGGCTCCCTGCTCTGGTTGGCTTTGCTCGCCCTCCTCCTCCTCATCTGCCAACGCCGTGCCAGCCAGGATGCTGCGGCCCGCCGGTGAGCAGCCGCGGGGTAGGGGGCACGAGGGGTCCCTGGGGGTGGCATGTTCTGACGACTCTCCTGGCCCTGCAGGCTGGTGTCCAGGGACTCGCCGTGGCTCGGAGGACCCTGGAAACCTGGCTGTGGCCCCCAGACTCTGAGCAGCAGCAGCAGCCTCAGCAGCCGGCTCCTGGGCAGTGACAGCCGAGATCCCCATCCCTCCTGTGAGACCCCTACCATGGGACCCCGTCGCTCCTGTGGGACCCCCACCATGGGACCCCATCGCTCCTGTGGGACCCCCACCATGGGACCCTATCCCTCCTGTGGGTTCCCCCCCATGAGAACCTATCCCTCCTGTGAGACCCCCACCATGGGACCTCATCCTTCCTGTGAGACCCCCACTGTTGGACCCCATCCCTCTTTTGAGACCCCCACCGTGGGTCCCCATCCCTCCTGTGAGACCTCCTCCATGGGACCCCGTCCCTCCTGTGAGACCCCCCATGATGCCATGGGACCCCCACCCAGTTCTCCAAGACCCCTCACCCCCTGCCATGGGACGCTCCCCCAGTGCATGAGACCCTCACAGAGTCCAGTAAAGGGTGATCGAGATCCCCCTCCCCATGCCCGGGACCCCCATGCAGAGCAACGGGACCCCCAAACCATCCCAGTGAGTCCCTGGACTGGGACCCCCACCCATCTGAGTGAGTCCCCCCCCCGATGCCATGGGACCCCCACCCGGATCCCCAGAAACCCCCGTCCAGCACACGGGACCCCCACAGGGCCCAGCCAAGGGTGCCCAAGCCCCCACCTTGTGCCTGGGACCCCCACCCAGAACCATGGGACCCCCAACTCTCCAGCAAGACCCTGCACGATGCCTTGGGACCCCCACCCTTCCCATGATCTTGTGGAGCTGGGACCCCCACCCAGAGCCATGGGATGCCCTAGATGGTGCCATGGGACCCTCACCTCTCCTGCAAACTCCCCACCCTGAGCCAGGTTCCCCCGCTCTGCGGGCACAGCCAGAGGGGAGGCAGGGGTCCCATGCCACCTGGCTCAGCACCCACAGGTGCTCCGGTTGCTCTCCCCGCTCCAGCCCTGTCCTTGGAGCCCCCGAGCCCCTGCGGAGACGGGGGGCACCCCGGGGTGCACTCCTCGCCCAGCACCCCCGGCCCCACGCCCTGGGACCGCGTCCACAAGCGAGGTGAGTACAGGGGACGTGGGGGGATGTGGGGACAGTGGGGCAGTGGCTCATGGCCCCATGTCCCCGCGCAGAGCTGCACCAGGCGCACAGCACCCCGCTGTCCCCGGGGGGTCCCGTCCCTATCCCTGTGAGCGGAGGCGAGTGGGGTGCAGATTTGGGGCTGGCGGTGAGGTGGCCTCAGCTAAGGGTCCGGGATGATGACACCACCACCGCCACCGTGGCCAGAGGGGACCCGTGGCAGCCGCCGGTCTTCAGTTCCCCAAAACTATGGCGGGACAGGGCCTCGTTGGGCTCTGGTGTCCCCAGGCCACCAGTGACACCTCCGCGACCGCCCCATGCATGGCACCGGCCGGTGACCCGGTAAGTGCGGGCATCCCCACTCTGGGGACGGTGGTGGGTGCCCTGCACCCCAGTCCCATGCAGCAACTCACCACGTCCCTTGCACTGCAGGTCCCCAGCCACAGCACTCCCCAGGGACACGTCCCCGGCCAGCAGGTGCCCCAAGGACACGTCCTCAGTCACTGAGATCTCCAGGGACATGTCCTCAGCCACCAGGTGCCCCAGGGACACGTCCCCAGTCAGTGGGATCCCCAGGGACATGTCCCCCATCATCAGGCATCCCAAGGACACATCCCCAGCCACTGGGATCCCCAAGAATATGTCCCCAGCCACCAGGCACCCCAAGGACTCAGGCCCAGTCACTGGGATCCCCAGGGATGTGTCACTGGTCACCAGGCACCTCCGGGAAATGTCTCTGGTGTCCGAGAACCTCAATGACATGTTCTTGGCCACCAGGCACCCCAAAGAGCCACCAGCAAACACCAGGTGCCCCAAGGACACATCCCTGGTCACTGACAGCCCCAGGGAAGTGTCACTGGTCACCAGGCAACGCAGGGACATGTCCCTGGTCTCTGAGAACCCCAAGGGCATGTTCCTGGCCATCAGGCACCCCAAGGACTCATCACCCACCACCAGGCACCCGAGGGACACAGTCTTGGCCACTAGGCAATCTGAGGGCACGTCCCTGGTCACCAAGTGCTCCAAGGACATGTCCCCAGCCACCATCCACCCCAGAGACACATCACCAGTGAGGAGACACCAGAGAGACATGTCGCCAGCCACCAGGCACCCCAAGGACATCTTCCTGGCCAGTGGACACCCAAGAGACACATCCCCAGTCACTAGGCTACCCAAGGAGAAGTCACCAGCCACCAGGTACCTCAATGTGTCCCTGGCCACCAAATACCCCAGGGACTCATCACCAGTGACCAGACACCCAATGGACACATTTCTGGCCACCAGGTACCTGAAAGACATGTCACCGTCCACCAGGTATGCAAAGGACATGTCCCCGGATACCAGGCACACCAGGGATTCACCCCCCATCATCAGGCACCCCGAGGAGATGGCCCCAGCCACCAGTCCCTGCAAGGACATGTTCTTGGTCACCAGGTACCCCAAGGATGTGTCCCTGGCCACCTGGTGTCCTAGGGACCTATCACCAATGATCAGGTACCCAAGGGACATGTTACTGATCACCAGGTACCCCGAAGACGTGTCAGCAGACACCAGGCATCCCAGGGACACATCCGCAGCCACTGGGCACCCAAGGGACACATCTCCAGTCACTAGGCACCCTGAAGAGATGTCCCCAGTCTCTGGTCACTGGAGAGACATGTTCTCAGGCGACAGGTACCCCAAGAATGTGTTCCTAGCTGCCAGCCACTCCAGGGACCCATCACTGGTGATCAGGCACCCCAGGTCCATGTTCCCGGCCAGCAGGTACCCCAAGGACACATCTCCAACCACCAGGCACCCAAGGGACAGGTCCCCAGTCACTGGGCGTCTCTCGCCAGTGTTCAGTGATGGGGTCCTCACACCGCAGCAAGTGGCCGAGGACCTTGAGATGGACCAAGACACCCCGTGCCCGAGGTACCTCCCACCCTCCTGGGACACCATGGTGGCAGCATCTCCTGGTGGCAGCATCTCCTGGTGCCAGTGGTGCCCGCACTGTGTTCCCCGCAGCCCCCCAGCGCTAACCACACCACGGTCCTTCTCGCCACCGCACACCTATGGCTACATCTATGGGCCACCAGCGTCCGAGCTGGGTGAGGAGGAGGAGGAAGAGGAGGAGGAAGAGCAACCAGTGACAAGGGGCTCGCCAGGGGGGTCATTGCTCAACGGCTGGGGCTCTGTCTCAGAGGACAACTTTGCCAGCACCCGCTGCAGCTTGGTGAGCTCCTGCGATGGCTCCTTTCTCCTGGACGCAAGCTTTGCCCGGGCGCTGGCCGTGGCTGTCGATGGCCTCTGCTTCAGCCTCGAGGACACCGACGGGGGCTACGGGGGTGAGCGAGGTATGTCTGCCCCCACCCTCTGCCCCTGAGCATGGTCAGCTCCATGGGGAGGTGGCCCTGTTGTGACACCACCGTGGCACCACCATCTCGTACCTTCCTGGCAGGTCTCTCACTGCCACCATCACCCTTGGACGAGGTTTTCTTGCCTGGCATCCCCAGCCCATCCTGGGACTGGGGGACAGCGGTGGGGATCACGCAGAGAGCTGGGACGGAGGCAGCTGCGGGCACCCCACAGCACGGTGAGCGGTGCCCCGACGCGGGGTGTTGGGCACCAGGGGCAGCACGGGGCGTCAGCCCTGGTCAAGGGGGCTGGAAAATGTCCCTTTTCTTTCTAGGTGGCCGCAGGTTGGCGAGTGGCAGCCCGTGGGCCAGAGGGGGCAGTGAGACAGGAGGGACAAGAGCACAGCAGTGCAGGACACGGCAAGGCCAGGGTCCTCTCAGCTCAGCTAAAACCCAGCTTTATTAAGTGGTTCCCCAAAAGGGGGGGTTCTGCTACCAAAAGCAGAAGGGTGGGAGGCACTAGGGTGGGTGAGTGGCCCTCCTTTCCTAGCGTCCTTGTCCTCCCCAAGTGTCCTGATGCTCCCCAGAGTCCTCATCCCTCTCCAGAATCCTCACCCCTCTCCAGCATCCTCATCCCCCAACAATCCTCATTCAGCTCAAGTACCATTGCACATCCCAGCTCTTCCCATCCTTGTCCTCCGCAAGTGTCCCCATCCCTCCCCAGTGTTCCCATCCCCCCCAGCATACCCATCCTCCCCCAGCATCCTCATCCCCCCAGCCATCCCTTGTCGAAACCAAGCACTGTTGTCCATCCCAAGTGTCCTTATCCTTCCAGAAGGACATTGTCCCCTGAACTGTGCTCTTCCCTGCTGACTGTTCTCATTCATTCTAACTCTCCTTGTCCTTCCTGACCACACACATCTTTCCTCAGTGTCTTTGTCCGCCCTCAATCATCCTTGGCCGTCTCAAGTGTCCTCATCCCTCCCAAGCCACCTTGTTCTTCTGGAATGTCCCTATGCCTCTTCTAAGTGTCCTCATCTCTATTGAGCATCTTCATCCCCCCCCTACCCCAGCTTCCTCATCCCTCCCAACTGTCCTTGCCCCCAGGGTTCTCATCCCTCCCAATTGTCCTTCTCCCCAGGGTTCTCATCCCTCCCAATAGTCCATGTCCCACCCTGCGCATCTTTGTCCCCACCTCTCACTGCTGCCCCCTTGAAAGCTGCCTCTGCACAACCCTCTTTACATGGTGCCACTCAGAAATTAAAGAAGATCCCCCCATCCTCCCCGTGTCCCCAGTCCCTTGTCCCCAGCCCTGCCACCAGCTCGCCCTCTGCTTCATCTCTTCTCCTGGGCTGGGCAGGGAAAGGGGGGTCCCGGGCAGCGGCGGTGCCCGGTCCCTTCGCTGGCATCCCCTGCCATCCGGCTGCGCCCTGAGCCGTGGCCGCGGGAGCTGGTGGATCCCCGGGATGAGACGCTGCCCATGGTGGAGCAGCTGCTGGACGCTGGACCCCAGGGCGGGCAGGAGGGTTTGCCGTACGGGATGAGCTCCTCTGCAAGGGAGGGGATGAGACTGGGGGCTGGCGGTGGTGCCCCCCAAGCCCTTGGGCACAGGGTGGCTGCTCCAGCTTACCCGCATGGGACGGGCAGTGCGAGACCTTGCGCTCGGCCCCGCTTGGCTCCCGCTGGGGACACAGGCCGGGTGTCTCTCCTGGTGGTGGCACTGGTGGCGGTGGCAGCTCTGGGGCAGAGGAGAGAGATGAGCTCCCCCCTGGCCCCCCCGGGCCCCCATTTCCCTCCCCACTCACCTCCCAGCTGCTTTTCCCGGCGATAGCGGCTGCATCTGGGCTTCGGGCGACTTTTCATGGTCCCCCCACGGGGTTTCCCTGCGGGTGGTGTCGGCGTCAGCCCCCTGGCCGGTGACCTTCCCCATCCCACCCACAGGGACCCCTGGGCTCACCGGTGGTGGCGGGGCAGCGGGCTCGGGGCACGGGGCACTCGTTGGTATCCGGGCTCGGCACGGGGCTGCGTGCGCGGGGAGGGGGGCTGGCTCCGCAGGGGGGGCTCCTGGCAGAGAGGCGTGAAGCTGGGCTGGGGGGGCTCGGCGGCCACCTCAGCGCTGGCACCACTGCCCTGGTGCCAGGCCGGGCTGGGGCAGGGAGAAGCTGGTTTGCAGATGCACAGCTGGATGGCAGTGGCATGGGCAGGCTGGGGTGGCACATCTGGATGAGTGGGGTGGCACAGCTGGATGGCAATGGCGTGGTTGGGCTGAAGCGCCACAGCTGGAGGAGTGCGGTGGAACAGCTGGCTTGCGGGGCTATGGCTGGATGGTAGGGCCACAGCTGGATCACAGCTGCGCCACAGGGTTGCAAAGGCACAGCCGCAGCACAGCTGGATCATAAGCATGTCGCTCGGTTGCAGCCACACAGTCTGATCACAGCACAACTGGATTGCCAGTGCAGCTGGGCGGCAACCCCACGACTAGTTTGCAACCACACAGCTGGGCTGCAGCTACGCAGCTGGATTGCCAATGTGCAGCTGGATAGCGATGGTACATCTGGCCCCTGATGGCACGGCTGCATCGCAGTGGCACGGCCAGGATTGCGGTGGCAATTGCTGGATCGTGGCAGAGCACAGCTGGATGGTGATGCCCCAGCCAGCTCATGGCAGCGTGTCCGTGTCATGACGGCACAGCTGGATCGCCACGGCATAGCTGGATCACCACAACACAGCTGGATTGCCACGGCACAGCCAGCCCACAACACCACACATGGTTCACGAGAGCACAGCTGGAGCACAGCTGGACAGCAGGGTGGTGTCAACATGGATGGATCTGGGCGTGGTGGGACATCCAGACCCCGGTGGAGCGTGGAGGCACAGAGGGACAGATCTTGACAATGTGGTTGGATTGCAGTGGAGCATCCAGACCCCGACGGGACATCTGGACCCCAATGACACGGCCAGACCACGATGGCATGGCAAGGTCAGATGGTGACAAGGTGGCTGGATCGCAATGGGACATGCAGACCATGGGGGGACATCTGGTCCCTGATGGGACCTCCAGACCCCACTGGCAGGGCCAAACCAAGCAAGGCCCATCTCCTACCAGGGCAGATGGGGGCTGTCGAAGTCGCGGAGGCGGGACACGTCCTCGGCAGTGCGGGGTGATGGCGTCAGGGTGGCAGTGGACCGACAGCCGGAGGGGCCGGCGGGCGAGGACGCGGCGGTGGCACAGGGGACGTCCTCGCCAGGGCACCACTCCTCCATCCCCAACCTGCTGGGTGGGGGCCACAGGTTGGGTGCTGAAGCCAGCACGACCCAGCCTCCCAGCTCCCACACTCACCCTTCAGCTGGCTCTTCCTCTTCATCCTCTTCCTTCTCATCCTCCTCCTCCTGCGTGCACCGGCTGAGCTCGCTGGCCGAGGGTGGTGGGGGCAGCAGTTCCATCCAGCTCACTGCCGGCAGTTTCACCGCTTGCCCCAGCTTCTTCCCTTTGGCTCCTGCAGTGAGGAAGGATCACAGAACCAGAGAAACATGGAATGGTTTGGGTTGAAGGGGACCTCAAAGCCCATCCAGTCACACCCCCTGCCATGGGCAGGGACACCTCCCACCGGATCAGGGGCTCCAAGCCCCATCCAACCTGACCTTGAACCCCTCCAGGGATGGGGCAGCCAGCCCTGCTCTGGGCAACCTGGGCCAGGGCCTCCCCAGCCTCAGCGTGAAGAATTTCTTCCTGATGTCTCATCTCAAACTCCCCTCTTTTAGCTGAAAACTCTTCCCTCTCCTCCTCTCCCTGCAATTCCTGGTCAAGATCCGCTCCCCAGCTTTCCTGGAGCCCTTTTCAGGACTGGAAGCTGCTCTAAGGTCTCCCTGGAGATGCTGGGGAAGGCTGTGGAGAGGGGACCGTGCCATCAGCACCAGCGTGTTCCCCCAACCCGTGCCACCATCCTACCATGCTCAGCCCGGACACGGGGTGCCTGCGGGGCCAGAGTTTCCAGGGGTTGTGTCCCCACCGCAGTGTAGGGCATCTCCTGCTGCGAGAACGGACGGGGAAAGGTGTGGAGCTCCTCGCCCTCTGCCTCGATGGTGCTGTACACCGGCCCCTCGCCAGCCCCTGCCCCAAACTGCTCCGTCTGGGCGATGTAACGGGTGATGCCAGCGTCTGTGGGAGGCGGCCGGTACCGTCAGCGCTGACTGTGACCCCTTGAATCCAAGCCGCCCACCCCCTCACCGCTCCCTCACCGTTATAGTATCTCTCAGAGGTTCCCAAGCAGCCGGCAGCACCGGCCACGCCACCGCTGCGCCAGGCGTCTGCCAGCCACAGGTAACCCCCGCCAGCGGCTGCCCTGCAAAGAAACGGGGTGAAGGGGTGCGGGCAGCTGGCGCTGGGGATCCCAGGGAGCGGGATGGACACCAGGGGCTCACCTGGGGCTGCTGCGCACGGGAGCCGGGAAGGCGACTGAGGAAAGAGGGGAGGGTGAAGGCGGCGAGGGGCCGCGCCGGGTCCCCAGGGCACCCATCGCCTTGCTAGTGGGGGTGTAGGTGAAGGACGCTGGAACGAGAGAGGCAGGGGGTGGCCAAGGAGGGGCATGGGGGCCCAGGGGGTCCCAGGGGCAGCAGAGAGAGAGAGAGAGAGAAAGGCTTTGAGGGGCTGGAGCGCATCTGGAGAAGGGAACAGTGCTGGGGAAGGGGTTGGAGAACAAGGGTTATGGGAGGCAGCTGAGGGACCTGGGGTTTTTGTGTCTGGAGGAGGCTGAGGGGAGACCTCATCACTGTCTGCAACCACCTGGCAGGAGGTCCTGGTGAGGTGGGTGCTGGGCTCTCCTCCCCAGTGACAGGTGGCAGGACAAGAGGAAACGGCCTCTGGTTGCACCAGGGCAGGTTTAGGTTGGACATCAGGGTCAACATCTTCACTGGAAAGGTTCTGGGGCACTGGCAGAGGCTGCCCAGGGAGGTGGTGCAGTCACCATCCCGGAAGGTGTTTAAAAGCAAGGCAGATGAGATGCTCAGGGATGGTTCAGTAGAGGACAGGGATGGTTGGACTTGATGATCTCAAAGTTCCCAAGCAAGTGTTTATGATTCTATGATTCCGTACCGGTGAAGTGGCTCAGCTCCTTCTTCCTCCGGCGGCGGCCGTAGACCCAGATGGCGAAGGCGGCGAGGATGACCCAGCAAGCACCACCGACGCCGGCAATGAAGGCCGGACGCCTGGCCACCTCAGCCAGGTGCTCCGTCACACTGCTCCCCCCCTCCGGCCCCGTGTCCCGCTCCACCAGGGGGGCTGCAGGTGACACGGGGAAGGGGGCAGACCAGGGGTGCGGAGGAGCCATCCCTAGCACCTGAGTGACCCCTGCCACCCTCCAACCCCCAGCACGGTGGCGGCAGCGAGGGACTCACCGATGCTGATGGGGACAGGGGCACTGGGGGCGCCGATGCCAGCACTGGTGGCGGCAGCGACTTCAGCGTGGTAAGGGATGCCGGGGACCAGACCCCGCAGCACCGTCGCCAGCACCGTCCCCTCGACGCTCTGGTTGATGTGGAAGCGGCTCTCGTTGCCCAAACACCAGATCTGGGGGGTGGGCGACAGTGGGGACACTGGTGTCATGATGCTGTGGGACACAGAGGGGACCTGCCGCCTCCCTGCCACCACCCACCCTTACCCGGTAGCTGCGGATGACGCCGTTCTGCTCAGCCAGCGGTGGCGGCTGCCATGAGATGCGGATGCTGGTGCCGTTACTGGCCACGCTGACAGCTCGTGGAGGAGCACTGGGGGCTGCCGGGAGGGGACACACAGGGTGTCACCTCCAGGGGGTACCCGGGGAGCCCTGGCCATCGCCTCCATCCCCTCACTCACCCGCCTCCGGGGTGCGCAGGGCACGCACGGCGCTGTCGGGCCCATGGAGGTGATGGAAGTAGGGTCGGACCTTGACCTCGTAGTCCTGTCCCCGGCGCAGGTCGGTGAGCAAGGCCCCGTGCTCCCCTGGCACCCGCGCCTCCTCCCAGCGCCCACCACGCAACCGGTACAGCACACGGTAGCCCTGAAGGAAGGGTGCTTGGCGCTCGACCTGGGGACCCAATGGGAGGGACGGGTGGGAAGGATGCTCAGCACTGGGAGCCCTGTACCGGGGACACGGTGCAACACTCACGGTCCAGGAGAGGCGAACAGCACCTGTCGGCAGCACCACAGGCTCCTGCAGGTGTACGGCCACTTGTGCCAGCTCCTGCTGTGCCTGCTCGGGATCCAGGCCTTCTTGTGTGAGGCTGGTGTCTGCTGAGAACATGAGAAGGTGGTGGGTCCATAAGGCACCTCCATTGGCATCTTTGGATGGGGATGCATGAAAGAGTGGCGGATCCTTGGGCAACTCCACTGGTGTCACCAAGTGGGGATGCACCTAAGGGTGGTGGGTCTGTGGGAAGCTCCATTGGCATCACTGGGTGATGATCATAGAATCATAAAATCATAGAATCATCAGGTTGGAAAAGACCCACCGGTTCATTCCTGTCAAATTCCAACCATTCCTATCAATCACTAAACCATGTCCCTCAGCACCTTGTCCACCCATCCCTTAAACACCTCCAGGGAAGGTGAATCAACCACCTCCCTGGGCAGCCTCTGCCAGAGCCCAATGACAATTTCCGTGAAATTTTTTTCCTAATGTCCAGCCTGAACCTCCCCGTCAGAGCTTGAGGCCATTCCCTCTCGTCCTGTCCCCTGCCACTTGGGAGAAGATGCACCCATCGGCATCATCAAGCAAGGATGAACCCAAGGGCGATGGGTGCATGGGCACCTCCATTAATGTCAACAAACGAAGATGCACCCAAGGATGGTGGGTTCATTGGAGCCTCCATGGGCATCACCAAACAGAGATGTACACAAGGGAGGTAGGTGCATGGATAGCTCCATTGGCATCACCAGGCAGAGATGGACTCAAGGGTGGGTTCATGAACACCTTGGCTGGCATCACCGATGGGTCTCACCTTGGGTGCGCACGGGCTCCGAGATGCCGCTGGGGTCGCTGAGGCCATAGGCATTGACCGCCCGCACCAAGAAGAGGTAGATGGTGTCGGGGACGAGGCCACTCACTGTGTGGGTCTCGCCTTCCACGTCGGCTGCCACTGTCTGCCATGGGCCACCTGCTGCCTGACTGCCAGGAGACAGGGGTGACCCGTGGCAGGGTGGCACTGTGCCACCGTGTCACCTCTGCAGCCAGAAAGGATGCTTGTGGGATACCTGAAAGCCTCCACAATGTAGGAGGTGACATCGGTGGCACCACTGTCCTCATTCCCTTTCCAGCTCAGGGTGACACTGCTTTTGGTAACATTGGTGACCACAGGGGTGGAGGGTGGCCTGGGGAGGATGCCGGGCTCAGGCGATGGTGAGGAGAGGCTGGATCCTTCATCTGTGGGGAGATGCATGGAGATCTGGGATGGCTTCATCGCCAGTGCCAGTGTCCCCAGTGTGGTGACACGCCTGTGACCCACCTTGCACCTCCAGGGAGCCACCCCAGCGCATCTCACCCGCTGAGCTGGTGGCCACACACTCATAGTGCCCGGAGTCTGTCACCTGTGAGGGGAAGAGCTCCTGCCCCATCACCCTGAGAACCCACCCCCTTTGCGCTCACCACCCTCAGCATCCACCACTTCTTCCACGCACCATCCTGAGCAGCCTCCAACCCTTGCACCCACCACCTTTTGCACCCGCTCTCATGAGCACCCACCCACCTGAGCACCGATGTCTTCTTCTATCTACCACCCCTTGCACCCCCGACCCTGAGCACCCACGTCCTCTTGTATCTACCACCTCTTGCACCCACCACCTCTTGCACCCACCGAACTGAGCACCCACCGCCCCTTGCACCCCGGCTCCCCTCGCAGCCCCTGGGTGCCACGGGTGCTGTGTTCCCGCTCCGTCCCGGCTCACCCGGAGCCCGCTGATCAGCAGAGTGCCGTTCTCCAACAGGCTGGCTCGGGGCTGGGCACCCACCACGGCACTGCCGTCTTTCCACCAGCCCACGCTGGCCGGGGGCTCCCCGTCCCCCACGTGGCAGGGCAGCCGCGCCGTGGCACCCACTGGCAGCAGCGTGCGGTTGGCGGGTCCCTGGTGGATCACAGGCGGGTGCTGCACAGCCGGCACTGCGGGAGAATCCAGCTCTTGCACCCTTGGGAGCGCTCGGTGCTGGCAGGGTCACTCGTGCACCGAGCGCACCGGGGCTTGGCAGCGCAGGACTTACCCCCTGCCACCTCCAGCCGGGCCCTGGCCAGGACGCTGCCGGCCACGCTGACCGCCTGGCACAGGTAACGCCCGGCATCAGCCGGCCGCACGTCAGCGATGGTGATGGCACCGCCGGGGCTCACCGAAAAGCGGGCAGTGGGGTGAGGGGGCTGGCCGGGAAACAGCAGGGTCTGGGGGAGGGAGGGTGCAGAGGGGCACTGAGCGGGGCGGAGGAGGGAATGGGGTGGGGCCAGGGATGGGGACAGGGAAAAGGATGGAGGTAGGATGGGTGGGTGGGACTGGGATGAGGACAGGGCTGGGACAAGGATGGGGCCAAGGATGGGACAGGAATGGGGACAGGGATGGAGATGGAATGGGTGGGATGTGGATGGGGACAGGGTTGGGGCAGGAATGGGGACAAGGATGGGGACAAGGACGGGGACAGGGACGGGGAAAGGGATGGAGATGGGGTGGGTGGGATGGGGATGGGGACAGGGTTGGGGCAGGAATGGGGACAAGGATGGGGCCAGGAATGGGGACAGACATGGAGACAGACACGGGTGGGATGAGGATAGGGACATGGTCGGGGCAGGAACAGGGACGAGGATGGGGACAAGGATGTGACGGAGACAGGGACAAGGGCCGGGACAGGATGGAGATAGAAACGGGGACAGGGACAGTGAAGGGGATGGAGACGGGGCTGGGGCAGACCTGGCTGCCCTCCTTCTGCCAAAACACAGCGGGTGTTGGGTTGCCCTTGCTCTGGCACTGGAAGGTGACGCTCTGGCCGGGGGTGACGGTCTGGTCGCGAGGCTCGGTGACAAGCTGGGGGGGCACTGCCGCAGCACGGCCAGAGAGAAGGGCTCACCCGGCCGCTTTGCCAGCACCCTCGGGCATTCCCTCAGGGATCGTCCCTTACCGTGCACAGTGAGGGTGCCCGAGGCCTCCGACCGACCCACGCTGTTGTCAGCCACGCAGGTGTAGGTGCCCTCGTCCTCCGGCCGCAGTTGGCTGATCCGCAAGGTGTTGTCGGGCAGCACCTCCCACCTGGGAAGGGGGAACCCAGAGAGGTCGTGGTGCCAGCAGACGGGGTGCTGCGAGGATGTGGGAGGCGATGGGGGCACAATGGGGACGTGGGATGCAGCCAGGATGCGGGATGTGATGGGGGTGTGGGATGTGATGGACACGTAGGTACAATGGGGATATGATGGAGACAGAGGGATGCAACAAAATGTGGGGTGTGATGGGGATGGGGGATACAGTCAGGATGTGGGATGCAATGGGAATACGGGACGTGACGTGGATGTGGGGTACAGGAGGTGTGGGGATGCATCAGGATCCGGGAGGCGATGGGGATGTGTTAAAGACATAAGATGTAACAGAGATGTGGGATTTCATGGTGTGATGGGGATATGATGGGGGTGCAGGAAGCAACGGAGATGCAGGATGCAGCGGGGATGTGGGGTGCAACATATGCATGTGATGGGATGGGACACAGGATGTGATGCGGATGCCACGGGAATGCGGGCTGCGCGGAGGATGGAAGATGCTCCAATCACACCATGCTGGCAAGCAACAATGCCACCTGGCTGTGCCACAGACACCACCCTGGCCCTGGCACCCACCGCATCAGCCCCCTCGCCCCCGCTTACCTTCCCGGTGGCAGCTCACCCTCCTCCTTGCGCCAGTGAGCCAACGGCTGGGGGTCTCCCAGTGCCTCGCAGGGAAATTCTGCTGTCCCCTCCACCAGCACCGCTTGGTTGAGGGGCCTCTTGCCAAACACCGGGCGCTCTGCGGGGCAGCCGTCAGCCCCGGGGTGATGGCACCCACCCCTTGACACCCGAAAATGAGCCGCCTGCCCCCACTCACCGAAGACCACCAGCTCGGCCGGCTCGCTGTACCGCTCCCCCACCACGTTGGTGGCCACGCAGACATAGATGCCGGCATCGCTCTTGCGAGTGCTGGCCAACATCAGCTTCCCACCGCGGATCTGCCAGGCAGCCCGGCTCAGCCACAGAGGGCTCAGCCCCCACCGTCAACCCTGTCTTTGAGGACCCCCTCAACATCTCTTACCGTCAGGCGCTCGTCCTTGTTGCTGAGCCAGGCACCGTTCTTCCTCCAGGAGACGCTGGGTTCGGGGTGGCCGCGGGGTGGGACGCACTCCAGGATGGCCGGTTCGCCTGCTGCCACCACCACGTCCCCAGGGGGCTGCCGGAAATCATCCCGCAGCACTGGAGCGGGAGCATGACATCAGCCCTGCCTCAGTTTCCCCAGCCCTATGTCACTTGTGCTGGGGACCCCTCCTCTTTCCCCGCGTGAGAAGATGAAGCCCATTGATGCTGCCCTTAGGGTCAGCAGGACCTGGATCCCACCCTGATTTTGGGCGTAACTCCCTCCTTCCCCCAAATCTAGCCCTGCTTCCCCAGTGATCCCAGGGATGGAGCTCCTGTAGTAGGACAGGCTGAGAGGGTTGGGGTTGTTCAGCCTGTAGAAGAGAAGGTTCCAGGGAGACCTTAGAGCAGCTTCCAGTCCTGAAAGGGGCTCCAGGAAAGCTGGGGAGGGGCTCTGGATCAGGGAGGGCAGGGAAAGGACGAGGGGAACAGTATTGAGCTGAAAGCGGGGAGATTGAGATGAGATCTTAGGAAGAAATGTTTTGCTGTGAGGGTGAGGAGGCCCTGGCCCAGGTTGCCCAGAGCAGTGGTGGCTGCCCCATCCCTGGAGGGGTTCAAAGCCAAGTTGGATGGGGCTTGGAGCCCCTGATCCAGTGGGAGGTGTCCCTGCCCTTGGCAGGGGGTGGGACGGGATGGGCTTTGAGGTCCCTTCCAGCCCAAATCATTTCATGATTCCATGACTCTGTGGTGACTGAACTAAATCCACATCTGAGCCAAAGCCCAGCTGCATTTAACTCCTGCATTGCCCTTGTCCTGAGTCTGACTATGAGCCTCGGTTCAGCTGGAACCATGGAGCTGGGGGTGGCACCAGGGACATTATTTTCACTTATTTTCACTTAGCAGTGCCAGGCCTGGAGTTTTGCAGCTGCCCACTCCAGCAGACACCACACCGGGCTGAGCTCAGGGGTGATGCCAGACCCCCCGGACCCCCCCAGGCTGCCCCCCAGCACCTCCCCACCATCCTGCCCCAGAGCACTCACCAGCCACCTCCAGGGAGGCGTTCCTGCTGGTGGCCTCCCCCAGGTAATTCCTGGCCACGCAGACGTAGACCCCCTCGTCGGGCTTCCCCCGGCGGCCGTGGAGGATGCGGAGGAAGAAGAGGGAGCCCCCCGGCAGGAGGGTGCGGTGGGAGCGAGGGTCTTCTTGGTCTGTTTCTACCTTCTCCCCATCCTTGTACCACTCCACCGCTGGGGACGGGCGCCCCTCAGCTTTGCAGCTCAGGGTGGCCGGTTCCCCCTTGGAGACCAGGAGATCCGTGGGGTGCTCCACGATACGGGGTGCCACGTCCTCCAGCTGAGGGTAGGACCCTGTGCACAAAGCAGGGAGGTGGTCCCCACTGCCCTCCCGGGGAGGTGGGCAGGGGATTTGTGGAGTTGAGCAGCCCCCATCGGCTTGCAGGGCACTTTCCCAGCACCATCGCCCTCTCTGCTCGGTGGCCAGGAGGAGGTGAAGTGTGGCCCAGGCTCAGGGGAAGGTAAGAAGCAGTGAGGCAGCTGGTGTGGTGGGTGCCGGGGTCAGGATGCATCCCAGCCCTGGCGCAGCCCGCATCCCCATGGCATCCCCATCACATCACACGTCCACATTGCATCCCGCATCCTGATGCATCCCACAACCCCATCGCATCCCACATCCCTCCTGATGGGGCGGGAGCAGCGGGAGGGGGTCAGACCTCGTACCCCCAGGAGTAGGGACAGGGGCACGTCCCTTTTCTGCCCAGTTTCCAGCTGGGGAGATGGGTTTGAGGCGGAGCAGAACTGGCACTGAATTCCCTCAGAAAGGGTTTTGTTCCATCAGCTGCCAGCAAGGATTTTTGGCAGCAGAGCTGGTAACTCCAGGATGCAGAAAATGTTTACTTTTAACCCCATATTGGGTCTGTGGGGCTGCTCCAGGGAAATCCCTGCCTTTAAGGCACAGGAATTAATGAATGCTCATTAATGGTGGTATAATTAATGCTCATCAATGCTGGGATGTAACTGGCTGGGTCTGGATGACTCAACACCCCCCTCCCCGTGTCCCCAGTGCCATCCCCAGCTGCCACTGCAATTCAGGCTGTGGTCACCGAGCATCACTGCTGACCCAGAGTCCAGCTGCGCACCCACACGCCATCGCACACCCAGGCGGCTACGTGCATGCACACGTATGGACACACGTGCCCGTGCCTCAGCACACGCTCGTCCTTAGCGCGTGGGTGCACTTACAGACACATGTGCACATGTGCGCACACACACATGTGGGTCCACACGGGCATGCGTGCACACGCAGACACATTTGCAGACACACACTCGTGTGCACATCTCTGCACGGCCACACACGTGTGCCAGCAAGGTGCACAAGCATGCACATGCATCCACAGGCATGAACACGCATCCACACGCATGAACACGCATCCACACGCATGAACATGCACATCCACATACATTCACACACATCCACATGCATGAACACGCACATCCACATGCATTTACACGTATCCACATGCACTAACACGCATATCCACATGCATGCACGCAGCCCCATGTGTGCACATCACACACAAGTGCCCTGCCATTTGCACACACACTTGCACATGCGCTCCTTCCCCAGCTTCCAAGCATCCGTGGGGAGCGGCTGTGATTTAGGGCACCCTGGGATGGGTTGCCATGGGGACGGGATGCAGCTGCCATGGGGATGTGGAAGGATGCTGCAGGGTACCGGGCACCCCGTGGGGCAGCTGCGGGGTGGGGTGGGCGCAGCAGGGGCCACGGGGGCCTCAGCTGGCACAGTGGCTAATTGGGACATGTGGGGGGTCAGGCCAGGCTCCCCCATGTGCCAGGCTGCCTGCACCAGGGCGGGGGCCCTGGGGGGGTATGGGGACCATCCCCCCCAGCCATGACCCCCGAGACAGCTGGAAGGGGAAGATCAGGCTAAAAAAGAGGGGAAACACTCAAAAAATGCATAACATTCAAAACAGACACCCCTTCCCTCAGCCCCGCTCTGCACTCCTCTCCATCCCAGCTCAGGGACACCAGGACAGTTTGAGGACATGGGGATGGGCTGGGGATGTGGGATCTCTCCCAGCTCAAATTCTAGAGCTTGGTTTGGGGTCACAGGGACAGTACAGGAACATCGAGCTCCCTCCTAACTTGGGGACTTGGGACTGGTTTGGGGACACAGGGCTTGTTTGGGGACACAGAGTTTTTTTGGAGATGGTGTGGGGATGCGGGGATGGTCTGGGGACATGGAGGTGGTTTGGAGATTTAGAGACAGTGTGGGGACATAGGGCTGTTTTGGGGGCATGGAATCTCTCCTGGCTCAGGGTTTAGGGGTTGATTTGAGGACACAGGGACAGCTTAGGAGCGCTGGGGACCCTCCTGGCTCAGGGACATGGGGACAGTTTGGGGGACACAGGGCTGACTCTGGCTCAGAGTCTGGGAATTGATGTGGGGACGTGGGGGCAGTTTGGGGGCACCAGGTCATTCCCGGTTCAGGTACGTAGGGTCAGCAAAGGGACACGGGGCAATTTAGGGACACTGGGTCAGTCTCATTTCGCAGTCTGGGGGTTGGTGTAGGGACACAGGACTGGTTTGGGAACAGGAGTTTTCTCCTGATCTGTGATTTGGGGACACCAGACTGGTCTGGGGACACCGGGTTGGAGTTGGTTTGGGGTCTAGGGGCCAATCTGGGGACACAGGGTCATTCCTGTTTTCGGGACATCAGGGCTGGTCCTGGTTTGGGATCACAGGAACCGTCTGGGGACGCGGCATCGCTCCCGATTCGTGGTCTGGGGATGTCCCAGCGCGGGGACACAGGGACAGTTCAGGGAGACGGGGCCAATCCTGGTTCGGGGACGGGGGGGACAGGTCCCGTTTTGGGGAGGTGGGGTAAGCCTGGGGACGCGGGGCAGGTCCCAGAGCGGTGACACGGGGCCGGTCCCGGTTCGGGGTCCCGGTTCGGGGGGAGCCGCTCACGTACCGTTGCCGGGGCCGCCCCCGGGCGGGGGGATCGCGGCGAGGCTGCGGTTGGTGCCGAGCAGGAGCTGCGAGGAGTTGGAGCCCTCGGCCGCCAGCGAGTCCGCGAACAGGTTCATCTGCAGCAGCGTCTTCAGCAGGTACCGCAGCATCCCGGCTCGGCTCGGATCTACCCAGCACAGCCCCCCTCAGTCCCCCTCGGCTCAGCCCCGCTCAGCCCAGCCCCGCTCAGCTCGGATCGGCTCAGCCTAGCCCAGCAAAGTCCCCCTCGGCTCAGGCCAGCTCGGTTCAGCCCAGCCCAGCTCGGTTCAGCCCAGCCCAGCCCAGCCCAGCCCGGCTCAGCTCGGTTCAGCCCAGCCCAGCCCAGCTCAGCCCAGCCCAGCCCAGCTCAGCCCAGCTCAGCCCGGTTCAGCCCAGCCCAGCCCAGCTCAGCTCTGTTCAGCCCAGCCCAGCCCGGCTCAGCTCTGTTCAGCTCTGTTCAGCTCAGCCCAGCCCAGCTCAGCCCAGCTCAGCTCTGTTCAGCCCAGCCCAGCCCAGCTCAGCCCGGCTCAGCTTGGTTCAGCCCAGCCCAGCTCGGTTCAGCCCAGCTCAGCCCAGCCCGGCTCAGCTCGGATCGGTTCAGCCCAGCCCAGCTCAGCCCAGCCCAGCTCAGCTCAGCTCGGTTCAGCCCAGCTCAGCCCAGTCCAGCCCAGCTCAGCTCGGTTCAGCTCAGCCCAGCCCAGCTCAGCCCAGCTCAGCCCGGTTCAGCCCAGCCCAGCCCGGTTCAGCCCAGCCCAGCCCGGCTCAGCTCGGTTCAGCTCAGCCCAGCCCCGCTCAGCTCGGATCGGTTCAGCCCAGCTCAGCCCAGCTCAGCTCTGTTCAGCCCAGCCCAGCCCGGCTCAGCTCGGTTCCGCTCGGTTCAGCTCGGTTCAGCTCGGCTCAGCTCAGCCGTCCCAGCTCGGCTCAGCTCGGTTCAGCCCAGCTCATCCCAGCCCGGCTCAGCTCATCCCAGCTCCTCTCAGCCCGCGGCGCCGCCCCCGTGTCCAGCAGGGAGGGGGGAGGGCGGGGAGAGGGGTGTCCCGGCCCCCCTGTTTGGGGGCTGCCCGGCAGGGAGGGGGTGACCCCGGGCTGGAGGGAGGAGGAGGAGGAAGGGGAGGAAGAGGCAGCAGCTGCCCAACATCATCCCGAGTGACCCCACGGGCTGTGTCCCCCCCGGGAAAGGCGGGGGGGGACGACCCCTGTGCGCACCCCGAAAGCAGCGGGGAGGGGGGCTGAGACCCCAATGTCCTTGATCTGGGAGGGAGCATCTGCCCCATTGCAAGATGCCTCCTGAATTCATAATTAGCAATTAGCTAATTGGCGGGGGCTGATATGTGAAGAAATGCAGCTTCTCCAGCAAGGCCCCCGTTATGGGGGGGTCGTTATGGAGGGGTTCGTTATGGGAGTTTCGTTATGGGGTGGTTGTTATGGAGGGGTTTGCTATGGAGGGGTTCGTTTGGGGGGATTAATTATGAAGGGGTTCATTACGAGGGTCATTACGGAGGCACCTTGCAAAGGTGGGTGAGATATTGGGGTAGGGGGAGATGGGGACTGCAGGGTACGGGGATCCCGGGGTGGGGGTTGGAGGTGGGGAGGGGAAGGGGCAATGGGGGGGGGGTGTGTGACACATCTGCAAACACATCTGGGGTGCAATGGGCAAAATCAGCAGAAGGACCCTCACATCTGGACGGTGAGAGGCCCGCGCATCTTTGCACATCTGCTTCCCCCCCCAAGAGGGGCCTTGGGGCACAGCTGGGATGAAGGGCAGAGTTTGGGGGCACATCTGGGTCACATCTGGGGGGGCGGGGGGGCTGGGGTATGCACACACATTCAGACAAACATCTGGAGGGTCAGGTCACTGCCAAAGAGGTCCTGGAGGTCACAGCTGGATGCGCACCGGAAGGCACAAAGATGCTTATGCACATCTGGAGAGCCGGGCACTTTGCAGCTGCACACATCTGGGGTCAAACGTAGGAGACAGGCAGGTGCACATCTGGATGCACATCTGGACAGCTTACACGACCGCCCCCTTCTTCAGAGCTGTGCCAGGGCCACAGACAGGTGCACATCTGGACCCTTGTGCACATCTGGGACTGCTCCACACCCTCCAGTCTGTATCGCACCAGCTCTGCCCAGTCCCGGTGCTCACAGCACGGGGGAGGACGCAGTTGTTATTCTCCCCGCTTCACCCCCCGAACACGTAACCAAGCCTGGAGAAAGCAAATAAATATGAATTTCATGGGACCACAAAGCTCCTTCGCTTCTCCTGCCAGGGAGGGTGGGGGGGTACAGCCCAGGGGGGGCCCAGTGGGATCCAAACAAAGGCAGAAATAAATTAACTGTCAAATAACGGGTTTATCCAACTCTTAACCAAATAATTCTCCGGGATG
Source organism: Phaenicophaeus curvirostris (assembly GCF_032191515.1). NCBI lineage: Eukaryota > Metazoa > Chordata > Aves > Cuculiformes > Cuculidae > Phaenicophaeus > Phaenicophaeus curvirostris. The sequence continues at coordinate 540,710 of NW_027206691.1, forward strand.
GGAATTGAAGGCGATGCTGGAATTAAATGCTGGAGAGTTTTCCCCCCCCCGCTCTCCTCTCGGGCATCCTTGGGGATGGACGGGCATCCCCAGCCCAGGAAGAGGAGGTGGAAGGAACTTAATCCTGGAAAGGGGATGGAACAGGACATTAATCCTGGGAAGAGGGGGCGAAAGGGGACGTTAAAGCTTTGAGGACTCTTTTCATGGAGTTGCTTTGGAAAGAGGGGAGTTTGTCTTGGGAATCTTGGAGGGTTTGGGGAGCCCCAGGGATTCCCCCTCGCTGTTAACCCCACTGAGGGGCCTGAGGCTGCGGTGATGGGTGCCCGGTGCTGGCACGTGTGTCCCTGATCCCCACTCTGAGAGGCCTTGGGGTGGGGAAAGAAGACAAAGGAGCTGCCTCATCCCAATGGATAATCATCCCCCCCCTCTCCGGATTCATCCCTGATAATCAGCTGGGCAAACAGCGGGCGCGGGGGCATCGCCTCCTTGTTAGCAGATTTATTATCGCTGCCGCGGCGTTTAATTGCCTTTGATTCGGCGATTAGTGGCTGTTTGCGCAGGCTTTGCCCAGACCCCTGGACTTTGTTATCCCTCCTTCTTTTCACTGTCTCCTTGTTCCTCCTCTGTTTTCTCAGCTCTCCCCCACCCCCCGGCTTATCGCTCTGCAGCACCAGAGTGGGGAAACTGAGGCACGAAGGACCTGGTGGTAATGGAGAGCAACAAGGTAGGGGCAAATGAGCCCCCACCACCCGCTGCTGGAGGGCAAAGCCCTGACAGCCCCACATCACCGACCCCCTCCCTGGGACCCCCACCCCAGCCAGGCTGGGATGTGTTCGAGTATTTATGGAGGTGGCGAAGCTCAGGGGGTTGGGGGCCAGACTGGAGAGAAGGGCTGGGAGCTGGAGAGGGGTGCTGGGATGCTTTAGGAGATGACCCTGGGGTGCTGCAGGGCAGGATGCATAAGGGATAATGCTGGGATGTTCTAGTGTATTGAGATGCTGTAGGGAACAATGGGTGGATGCTTTAGGGAATGGTGCCCACATGCCCTAAGGAATGATGTTGGAATGTTTTCAGGGATCATGCTGGAATGCGGGAGGGGATAATGGTTTCTTTAGGGAACGATACTGGGATGTTTTAGGGGAGCACGTGGAGACGCTCCAGTAGGTGCCACTGGCATGCCCTAGAGGTTCATGCTGGGATGGTTTAGTGTGGTTATGCCAGGAGGCTTCGGCAGATGGTGATGGGATGCGCAGAGAGATGCCAGAATGTCTTAGGGAATGGTAGAGAGATGCTTTAGGAGACAACGCTGGGGTGCTTCAGGTGAGCACACTGAGATACCTCGGATGACACTGGGATGCTTTACTGTGTGATACTGGGATGCTTTAGGGCATGACACCAGGGTGTGCTAAGGGGTAGTTCTGGGATGTTCCAGGGGAGAACATTGAGATGCTTTAGGGGATGGTGGAAGAGGATGGACACTAGGATGGTGTAGGGGCTGATGCCAGGATGCTTTAGGGGATGGTGCTGGATGCTTTAGGGCGTGACACTGGGAAGCTTTAGGGGAGCAGATTGAGCTGCTGTAGGGAATGACCCAGGGCTGCTCTGCGGGACAGCGTGGCGATGCCTCAGAGGACGGGTGTCAGGCTGCCTCCTCCACGCCTGGCAGACGCGGGAGGTCGGTGGGTTGAGGTCTCCTCACGGGGCGTCCCAGCCTGCCTCATTACCACCGTCTTTGGGAAGCCGGAGCCCATGTGTTCTTGAGACAAGCGACTCGGGGTATATTAACATCCCATTTCCACCTCTTTAATATAGAGTTTGTTGAGATCATTTATCAGCCAAGCCTCCCTTCAGGGCCAGGGGAAGACGGGCAGAGCTCGGCAGCTGGGTCACGGCAAGAGGCCAGGGCTGCTCGTCCCTGAAGGAAGCCGACTCCGGGTTTAACAGGTAGTGGCTCATGTGCGAATCGCTAGTTTGGGACCAGAGCATCATTGGGAAAGTCTCTATCAAAGCTGGGCTTAATTGGGTGGAAGGCTTGTTTGCATGGCTGTTAATGGGGGATCAGAGGACAGGGGACCCAACGCTGACGGCCCTACAAAGGCAAGCAATTACTTGCTTGTCTGCATTATGTATTAACCCATCTGGGGCCGGGATATTGACTTTGAAAGGGAGACAAAGGCGGAGGCGTGACAATATTCCCCACACCGTATTAGCCCGCCTGGGTCCCCTTTGTGCAGCAGGCTGGGCAGCTGGATGCGGGATGCAGCCCCTGAGGATGCTGCTGGGTACCGGGGCGTGGCAGCAGGGTGCTGCCTCCCCCAGCATCCCCACAGCCTCCTAAATATTGCATCGAGCACCTTTTCTCGCCTTTCATCAGGCACCACAGTTTCCTGCCCGCAGCCACACCTTGGGATAATTAGAGCTTGGGCCTTAATTAGCCACTATCACTGTTAATAAGTTTATACTTCTTTTCAGCGGCATATTTTGGCAATGGGCGGGTAATTATGAACAGGTCAGTGAAGTGCAGGAAACACTGGTCTGTGTCTACTGACTCGTCCGCTTGCCTGTGTGGCTGGTTGTTCATTATCGTCACTGAATTAGAAGGCTGGCTCGAGTGAGGCGGCAGGGGAGTGCTGGGGAGCAGGAGCGTGTTTCCCCACCGCTGCCCCAAGCTGTTTGGCCCACCAGCCACACATCTCTGGGGGTTGAGGACAGACAGAACTCACTGCACAGGTGAGCCCTGGCTGAGAACAGCCCTGGTTCATTGCATGGATGTGCCCTGATCTAGAACAGCCACAGCTCATTGTACAGGTGAGACCTGGCTGAGAAGAGCCACAACTTATTGTGCAGATGAGCCCTGACCAAGAACAGCCCCAGCTCATTGCATAGGTCATCTTGGTTAGGAACAGCCACAACTCATTGCATGGGTGATCCTGGCTGCAAACAGTCCCAGTTCATTGCATGGATCAGTCCTGGCTCAGAACGCCCACAACTTATTGAGCCCGGACCAAGATCAGCCACCGTTCATTGCATGGATAAACCCTGGCTGAGAACAGACACAGCTCATTGCACGGATGGGCCCCACTGATCCCAGCCCCGGCTCAGGGCTGGACGTGCCCTGTGCAGCTGCTAAGACCAGCCCCGCTCTCTCCAGGAATGATTCTCGGGGGCGCTGGTTGGGTTGGGGGGGACCCACAAGCCCTTCGACGCCGTGTCATTAGCAAGCGGTCAAATGGCCCTAATGGGGACACGGAGCTGCATTGCAATCAGCTGCTCTAGAGGAATAATGAATTTTTCAATCCCTAATTAACCGTTAACCTCATTTGCATTCCTCCCCGGCTCATGGCGAGCCCCACTAATTGGGGCCTGATCAGCTCCCAGGCAGGGGGGTTCACGCGCGTGGGCTTGGGGGTGGTGGGAAAGGGCTGGGGAACCCCAGGTCTTGGGGACACGGGTACCGGGCTGTGAGGACATGAGGGCTGGGCTGGCACACAGGGCATCCCTGTGGGCAAAGGGGCTGGGGACACTCTGGCAGCAGGGACATCCCTTTGGGGACACACCAGAAAAAAGGAACCCATTTGGGGACACCTCAGAAGCAGCGACCCCCCTTTTGGGATACACCAGCAGCAGAGAAGCCACTTTATGGGCATCCTAGAAGCAGGGACACCCCTTCAGGGACACAGCAGAGGACTGACAGCGGGGACTTCTGTTTGGAGACACCCGAGAAGCAAGAACCCCCTTTGGGGACACCAGCAGCAGGGGCCTCCTTTGGGGACCCTAGAAGCAAGGACACCCTTTGGGGACCCCAGCAGCCAGGTCCCCCTCTGGGGACACCAGAAGCAAGGACCTCCTTTGGGGACACTAGCAGCAGAAATCCCCTTTGGGGACACCAGAAACAGAGACCTCCTTTGGGGACACCAGAAGCAGGGACCTCCTTTGGGGACCCCTAGAAGCAAGGATCTCCTTTGGGGACACCAGAAGCAAGGACCTCCTTTGGGGACCCCTAGAAGCAAGGATCTCCTTGGGGGACACAAGCAGCCGGGTTCCCCTTTGGGGGCAGCAGAAGCAGGGATCTCCTTTGGGGACCCTAGAAGCAAGGACCTCCTTTGGGGACATGGGAAGCAAAGACCTCCTTTGGGGACCCCTAGAAGCAAGGCTCCTCCGGTGACCCCATCCCCCGCACCCCCCACCAGGCAGGGGGACAAGGAGGGGTCGCTGCCTGCCCGCACCCCCTAATCCCCGTAATTAGGCGGGGATAATTACGGCCCCTGATTGCTCCTGGCCAGATGTGCTGCACCCCTGCCGTCCTCCCCCCCCCCAGTTTGTTTAAGCAACACGGCCCTAATTAAAGCGTTTAATTAACGAGGCAGGGTGGGTGATGCCAGTGCTTGGGGACCCCCTGAGGGGGGCTGGGGGCGCAGGGGGTCCTGTCTCATCCGAACGAGGAGGTAGGGGGCAGCCAGGCCCCCCCCTGCCCCCCATCAATCAGGGCCTCCCTGATCCCAGCCCTGCTAATTGGGGGCGGGGGGGGAGATGGGGAGAGGAGAGAAGGAGTCCCCAAAACGAGGGGACCCCGAGGTCTGGGAGTGCTCAGCCCTGGTAAATGAGGGGTGCTGAGCCCCAGGTTTGGGGGTGCTCAGCGCCAGGTCTGGGGGTGCTTAGCCCCGGTAAAGGGGGGGTGCTGAGCCCCAGGTTTGAGGGATAATCAGACCTTAGGTAAGGGTGCTGAGCCCCAGGGTCCCCCCCAGCCTGGAGGGTTAAGGGAAGGAGGGGTGTGGGGTCACTGAAAGGAAGGGGAACCCCGATCTCCAGGTGTACTCAGACCCAAAGCACGGGTGCTGAGCCTCAGGGTGGGGGATGCTCAGCCCCTGTAGAGGGGGGGTCCTGAGCCACAGGTTTGGGGGTGCTGAGCCACAGAACCGGGAAGTGTCCAGGCCCAGGGTTAGGGGTGCTCAGTCCCGTGGCGCAGGCAGCCCAAATGCTTATAAGGGGTTTGGGCACCTCTGTCCCCAGGGATCTCTGCCCCACAGGGCCCCTGGGCATGTGGGAGCCCTAACCCTATGGTCTCTATGGGGTCTATGGGGCCATGACCCCATGGGCCCATCTTCCTATAAAGTCTATGGATCCCTGTCCCCATGGAGCCATGTACATATGGGTCCCTGTCCCTGTGCGCCCTATGGGGCCTATGGGTCCCATAGTCCCTATGGGCTCTATGGAGTTTATGGGTCCCTGGCCCTATAGGTCCTTGGCCCTATATACCCCATGTGGCCCAGGCCCTATGGGTTCTATGGGCTCTATGGGGCCCTGGCCCTATGGGTCCTATGGGATCTATATGGCCCTGTCCCTATGGGCTCTATGGGTCCCTGTTGCTATGGGTTCTATGTGGTCTATGGGGCCCTGGCCCTATAGGTCCCTGTCCCTATGGGCTCTAAGGGGTCTATGGGGCCCTGTCCCTATGGGTCCTATGGGCTCTATGGGTCCCTGTCGCTATGGGTTCTATGGGTCCCTGTCGCTATGGGTTCTATGTGGTCTATGGGGCTTTGGCCCTATAGGTCCCTGTCCCTATGGGCTCTGTGGGTCCCTGTCCCTCTGGGGCCCTGTCCCTATGGGCTCTCTGGGGCCCTGTCCCTATGGGGCCCTGTCCCTATGGGCTCTGTGGGTCCCTGTCCCTCTGGGGCCCTGTCCCTATGGGCTCTGTGGGTCCCTGTCCCTCTGGGGCCCTGTCCCTATGGGGCCCTGACCCTATAGGGTCTATGGGGTCTATGGGGCCCTATCCCTATGGGCTCTATAGGGCCCTGTCCCTATGGGGCCCTGACCCTATAGGGTCTATGGGGCCCTATCCCTGTGGGCTCTATAGGGCCCTGTTCCTATGGGGTCCTGACCCTATAGGGTCTATGGGCTCTATGGGTTCTATGTGGTCCATGGTGCCCTGGCCCTATAGGTCCCTGTCCCTATGGGCTCTATGGGTCACTGTCATAGGGTCTATGGGGTCTATGGGTCCCTGTCCCTATGGGCTCTATGGGTCCCTGTCCCTATGGGGTCCTGACCCTAAAGGGTCTATGGGGTCTATGAGTCCCTGTCCCTATGGGTTCTATGGTGCCCCTAAGCCCCGCCCACTAGCAGCCGCGCCTATTCGCAGCCCCGCCCACTCCGCGCTGCCAAGCCCCGCCCAGCACCCGGTGGCCACGCCCCCTCGGTGGCCACGCCCACAAATAGGCCCACAGCGCTAATACACTTGGCCACGCCCCCGGTGCAAATGGCCTCTCCCGTTATGGCCACGCCCCCCGGCGCTCCCGCCCCCGTGCCGCCTGGCCACGCCCCCTCACTGCCTGGACGCGCCCCCAGAATCACCTGACCACGCCCCCTCATCGCGCGACCCCCCGTTCCTCCCCACGCCCCCTCCCCGCCTGGCCACGCCCCCTCTGGCGCCCCGCCCATCCCCACGCGCGCCTCCGGTACCGCCTGGCCACGCCCCCTCCCCGTGGCCACGCCCCCTCCCCCGCCCCTGCTCAGGTCCCGCCGGAAGCCCCTCCCGCCGGGTGCGCGCGTCACTTCCGCCCGCTCGGCCCGGCACCTGCAATATGGCGGCGTCCTGCGGGTCCTCGCAGCTCCCGGCCGCCGAGCCGCCGCTCAAGATCCCCAAGATGGAGGTTCTGTCGCCGGGCTCGCCGGGCGCGCTGAGCGACGGCAACCGCAGCCTGTCGGACCCGTCCACGCCCAGCGGCGCCTCCCCGCTCGGCGCAGGGCCGGCGGCCGGCGGGGCCGGGCTGGGGGGCGGCGGGGCCGCGGGCCGCGGCGGGGCCTCGCCCTCCGTTTCCTTCTCGCCGGGCGGCGCCGCCGCCGCTGCCGCCGCCGCCGCGTGCCGGGGGATGTCCTGGACGCCGGCCGAGACCAACGCGCTGATCGCCGTCTGGGGCAACGAGCGGCTGGTGGAGGCGCGGTACCAGCAGCTGGAGGGCGCCGGCACCGTCTTCGGCAGCAAAGCCCCCGGGCCCGCCATGTACGAGCGTGTCTCCCGCGCCCTGGCCGAGCTGGGCTACGAGCGCACCCCCTCCCAGTGCCGGGAGCGCATCAAGGTACCTGCGAGGCGGGGAGGGGGGCGATGTCCCGGCGGGAGCTCCCGGCGGGAGCCGCTTACTGGAGCATCCGCTGGGTGTGGGGCTTCTGCATCCCCTGGGGTCATGCCGAGTTCTGGGCACAGAATCACAGAAACACTTGGTTGGAAAAGACTTTGAGATTGTTAAGCCTGTCCACTACTGGACCATCCCTGAGCACCTCATCCACCTGGCTTTTAAACTCCTCCAGGGATAGGGACTCCACCACCTCCCTGGGCAGCCTCTGCCACTGTCCAAGAACCTTTTCAGTGAAGACATTTTTCATGATGACCAATCTGAACCTGTCCTGGTACAACTTCAGGCCATGTTCTCTCGTTCTATTGCCTGCCACTTGGGAGAAAAGCCTAGCACCCACCTCTCTACAACCTCCTTTCAGGCAATTGTAGGCAGTGATGAGGTCTCCTGTCAGCCTCCTTTTCTTCAGGCTAAACACCCCCAGGTCCTTCAGCTGCTCCTCGTAAGATTTGTTCTCCAGCCCCTTCACCAACTTTGTAGGGTCCCTGTATCCCCTGATGTCACCCCATGCTCTGGCCCTTGGGTCTCTCGTCACTTGGGATCGCCCTGTGCTCTGTGTTGGGGTCCCTGTGTCCCCAGGGCTCAGTGCAGCTCCTGGCCCTGAGTGTGGGCGCCCATCCCTGGGCTCAGCCACCTGAGACCCTGCAGCACCCATCTGGCGTCTCCCAGACACGAGCAGGCTGGGCGCCACATCCTGTGGGTTCAGCCCTCCTGTCTGCAGCCTCCAGCAGCATCATTCAGACCTGGGCACTGCATTCCTTGGGTTCGGCCGCTCGGTTCCTCCTGATGCAGCAGCATCCTTTGGTCCTGAGTGGGGCAGGACACAGTTTTCCAGCTCTTCGTGTCCCCTTGCGTGGACAGCCCCCAGCTGCATCTTTTCCCCTGGGTTGCATCCTTTGCCCTACAGTATGGTGGGCACCTTGGCCAGGGTAGGCTGACTTACTCCCCTTACCTGTCCTCCGGCATCTTCTGGCTGTGAGGAGTGGCACAAACTGCTCCCTGACCCTCCCCAGGAAAAAGAGGTTCCCAGTTATTCCAGTAATGAGGAGTGGCTTGGGCTCTGGTTGCCCTCTTGCATTCATAGCTCCCTCCTTTGCTCTGGAGTTGGTTTACAGGGCACAGCATCTTCCCCACCTCGCACCAGAGTCTGCTACACTCTCAGCAGCCTCTTTGTTAACTGAGCTGCATTAAGCAGTCATGTTTCCTCTGGCACCAGGTTTAAAGAGGGATCTTTCCACTTGCATAATCCCCTGGGGAAAAGGGAAAGGCTTGATTTGGTGTCCACCTTGGGAGCAGCTGCTCCGTGTGTCCTGCTCTTACGAGGAGATATTTGGCAGGACCATGGATGAGTGGATATCACTGCAGGGTCTCCATTTATAAACGCGAATGAAGCTTGGAAGAATGAATTTGAACATTCCGAGCTCCCTCTGGATTTTATTCTCCACTTTGTGACCCACTAGGCTGCCTGTGCAGCCACTTAAAATGCTGATTGATTGAAAAACTAACATCTTGTTATTGCTGGGGATCAGCGAGGCAGTTTGTTTCTGTGTTGTCATCCATTCATTGCAGCTGTGCCAGCCTGGGCAAGGTACATGGAATCAGGAATTCTGTAGGATGGAGGATGCTCAGGAATGTGAGACTTCCCCTTCAATCACTGTTAATTAGAACAGCTTTTATCCCTGAGAGTAGGTGATCAAAATGAAGCTGGTTTAGTTTCTTAATGTGTTTTCCTTGTGCTGTGTTGCTGACCCCGTGTGTTTGCTGTTCAGGAACATACTTCCCTTGAACACATCTAAGTATTTTTTGAGAGGAACGTTGCTGCACCTCAAAACCCCTTCAAATCCCTTGTTTCCTGAGAGGCTTTTGAGATGCTCAGTGCTTAAATCAGTTCTGCAAAACTCTGGGCTTTACCAGAGGCTGCTGCATGATGGAAGAGTTTCTTGGAATGGTTTGTCTTTGTCTGCAAAATTGTGATGGTTCTGGCTTGCGGGGGAAGCTTACGGAGAGGTTTCAGAAGCCACTGCCCTGGACTCTGAGCTGTTAGTGCGATGGGGGATGTGGAGCAGGCAGTGAGAAGTCTCACTATTAAAGCAGCCCGGAGCTGGCTATTGGGGTTTAGGTGACGCTTTTGGATGCAGCTGGTTGTGGATTGTGGCTGCTTTGGGGCTAGAGCAAGCATTTTGGTGCCTGCTGGAAGAGCCCATCATCCCAGCCGCTGGTGAGCTTCTTTCAGAGCCATATCCCCCTCTTTCCCTTAAGAAGTGGTGCTTGGGTGTGTCTTTGCCCATGGAATGTTTAAGCTTGAAAGAAGCCCCACGCCCCTCACACAGCACAAAGGGAATAAAGGACAGCAAGGTGTTTGTTAACTTGCAGTGGTTTCAGGAGCGATTAGTGGCAGACTTGTTAGATGTTTCTGGATCAACACACAGGATGTCGGGGCAGGCGACTCTTCAGTGCTGTAAGGCCTGGCTGGAAGGTCTGAATGGAAGCAGAGGGGTCCACATCCCACCCCTGTGCTGTCCCATGCCTGGAGCTGTTCCCAGCCTGGGGGTCCTTGGGCCATCTGCCGAGTGAGGAACAGCCTTTCCACATCAGTCTTGCCCGGTGCCCTCCACCTGGCGTGCTATCACAGAGCTTTTGCACATCCTGGATCCCCACCACCAGGACCTTTGGTGGAGCAGTCGCTTAGACATGTGAAAATATGGCTTTTTCCGAAGCCTTCAGCCTGGCAGTGGGTTTTTCACTGGAATTGCTGTGAAATGAACACTCATCGAGAGCTTGGGTTTCTTGTGAGAGCTCAGAGTTGACCTTGTTACAGCAATGATTAAGATCTTTGCGGTAGCCACTGCCAACCCTAAAATCCTGAATTTTGGAGAATTCCAGGCAGAATCAGCTGCTTGACTATTTCATGCTTGGAAAGGAGCAAAAATCCCTTCTAGGTGTGGAGGGGTCAGTGCCCGAAGTCACCGTGAAGGCAGAGTAGGATGACTTGAACATGGAGTGGGCATGGGCAGTCTGTAGGCCTTGGCCGGCTGAGCTGAAAGCAGAGCGGGGAGATGGTGGTGAAGGAGCACTTGGCTCTGTCTTCCATTTGTTATCCATAATGTGCCATATTTCTGTGATTTTATAGGATGCTTTGATTTAATGTCCATCAAGGGACAGCAGCGTGAGGATTTGCTGATGTATTATAAATGCAAATTATGCTTAAAAAGTATCGGATTCAGCTTACTTCATAAATGCATTTTAGATAAGAACTTGGTACTGGCTTTCCTCAGGACACCGACATTCCCTGGATTCTGCCAGATCTTGAAGAGCAAGTTAGAAATGAGCAGGAAAGGAAAAGGTCAGCTCCGAAGAGGAAAGTTTTCCAGTTGTATCGCACAGACACATTCTCTCCTAATTCAAACAGGATGCAAAGCCAGGTCTCTGTGCCCATTTTCCTCTTGTCTCCCAGCATCTGCATGTGCTTTTTAGCACATGAGCACGGTCAGCGGGCAAGCTGGGAGCGAGGCCGCTGTTGGGTTTGAGCCACTCTGGAAGCGTCTGTTTCAAATTTAGGGATTCACACGTAATTGTTCCAGCAGCATTTCCTGGTTTCTTCCTTTGGAACAAGACCTCAAATCCAACTTCTTGGCTCAGAGATTGGTGGATCGGTGAATTTGGCAATCGGGAGCTGCAGGAGGATTGAAACGTCTTGATTCCACGGTTCCAGTGCAGGCTGGGGATGTTGCGATTGGGAGCATCCCTGACAGAAGGACTTGGGGTGCTGGGGGATGAGAAGCTCCACGTGAGCCAGCCACATGCGCTCACAGCCAAGGAACTAAAACTGTGTCCTGGGCAGTGGGACCAGCAGGGCTGGGGAGGGGATTCTGCCCCTCTGCTCTGCTCTGGTGAGACCCAACCTGGAGCCTGGTGTCCAGTTCTGGAGTCCCCAACATAAGAAGGAGACAGAGCTGTTGGAACAGGTCCAGAGAAGACCTTGGAGGTGATCAAAGGGCTGGAGCACCTCTGCTATGAGGACAGGCTGGGAGAGTTGGGGTTATTCAGCCTGGAGAAGAGAAGGCTCCAGGGAGAACTTAGAGCAGCTTCCAGTCCCGAGAAGGGCTTTTTAAAAGGTTATAGAATGATAGGAGGAGGGGGGATGGCTTTAAATTGGAATGAGAAAGATTTACATGGGACATTAGGAAGAAATTCTTCACACTGAGGGTGGGGAGGCCCTGGCCCCGGTTGCCCAGAGCAGTGGTGGCTGCCCCATCCCTGGAGGGGTTCAAGGCCAGGTTGGATGGGGCTTGGAGCAACCTGATCCAGTGGGAGGTGCCCATGGCAGGGAAGTGGAACTGAATGGGCTTTGAGTTCCCTTCTGACCTGAGCCATTCCATGATTCTATTATTCCTGCCAATTGGGTTCCCAGAAATGCTGGATTGTGCTATGTAGTTTCCTCCTCCTGTTGTACCCGTAATCTTTGCTTGATCAGAGATACATTCCAACTGTCCGTGACACAATGCAGCTCTCATTAACAAGTCGTTTGTGAAGCACATGTGCTTTTTGTCCAGCCCTTCTTTGAGTCCCACACATGCTTATGGTCAGAGGTTTCACCTGGTTGGTGTATCCCAAATCTGTCACCTCCAGCAGCGCGTGGAGAGCCTCTAAGCTTTAAGGTCTGACCTCAGCACTGGTGTTTTAGGGCAACTGATGGAACATGCTGGTTTTGTGCCCTTGGCCTGGTGGTATTTTGGGCAGAGAGCAGGAGGGCGGCTGCTCGCTTGCACTGTGTTTAACTGCAGGTAAAGGAAGGGTTGCCTTGTGCTACGAAGTTGCCTTATGAGAGCCAAAAGCCAGTGTACCCAGTGCATGTTCCTTGGGATTGTTTTCCATCAGATAACAGCATTATGGAATGGTTTGGGTTGGAAGGGACCTCAAAGCCCATCCAGTCCCACCCCTGCCATGGGCAGGGACACCTCCCACTGGATCAGGGGCTCCAAGCCCCATCCAACCTGGCCTTGAACCCCTCCAGGGATGGGGCAGCCACCACTGCTCTGGGCAACCTGGGCCAGGGCTTCCCCACCCTCATCATGAAGAATTTCTTCCTAATATCTAATCTAAATGTTCTCCCTTCCAATTTAAAGCCACCCGGCCTCATCCCATCACTCCAGGCCCTTGCAAAATGTCCATCCCCAGCTTTTGTGGAGCCCCTTTCAGTACTGGAAGCTGCTCTGAGCCCTCTCTTCTACAGACTGAACATCCTTGGGACATCATCACTGGGACATCCTCATTTGATCCTCTCCTAGGCTTCGTGTGGGGCTGCAGAGACTTGGAATGCTCTGGGAAATGCAGATGAACTCGGGCTTTGCAGTTGCTGCTGGCCAGCGCGGAGCTGTGCGAGTCACAGGTGATTTCTTGGCAGTAAAAAGCCTTGTTCCTGAAGTAATATGCTCCGTTTGCTTTTCTGATACCAGGTCTGAGGCATTCTTTATCTACAGAAGAATTCCTGCCTCTGTTGCATGCATCTTTCTTCACCAAAGATGGTATCAACGACTCGCTTTCCTGACAGCACATTGTTTTGCTGTGGTTGCAGCACATGAGCCTTTCTTGAGCAGAGAGAAATCCCTCCTTAAACCTTGCTGTTTGGCAGCAGGAGGTTGTTAAAATGAATTTGGGGGCATTTTCGACATGTGGGTTCCGCTTTTGTTTTGCGAGAGAGCTGCTGAAATTCATTTGCCTGTCCCTGGAGTCGCTGCCAGGCTGTTTATTCCCAGAGGAGCAGCTCCAGCCTCTGACTGCCGGCTGCAGGAATTCACCAGTCCCACTGCCCGCAGACCTGCTCCCCAGGGGCTGGATTTTCTGTATGGAGCAACATCCTCCTCACCCCAGATGGGTGAAGGGAAGGTTCTGCTGGGTTGTGGTTGTCTGTTAAGCAGGTAATTTCTTTTTCAAAGGCAAATAAAGACCTTGAAGGCCCTAGTTAAACACTCTCTGATGATGCGCTCAAATGAGGGAGAAGAGAATGCTGCAAACCCACATGAAACGGGGAGGAATGAACTATTGCTCCTAATATTAGCTGTTGGTGTTCCCTTGCTTTAAGCTTTGTGTAAAGCGATGATGACAGGGCTGGTTTGCAATGGGGCTGTGGTTTTAGCTGCTTTATGATGTAAACAATCTGGTTTTAAATCTTGGTGAATTTATTTTTAAGGAAGGAAAAACTGTGCTAACAAGGGTGTCTGAGAAACGATGGTTGCCGTACTCTGATGTCACTTCCTGGTGATATGGGACATTGGGTTTCACCCTGAATTTCATTGTGGAGTCCAGTAACACTGAGCAGAGCGGCTGCCTTTTCATTTGAAGATCTCAAGTGATGGAGCATTGGTACATCTAGCAACCAGCCAACTGTCCCCCTTCAAAGCAGTTTTGCCTTTTGTTTCTTTTGAATGCATTTCATCTGTCTTGCATTTCTCATCTCGGGCCCAGATCCTTGTCCGAGTGGCTGCCCTGCTGCCGTGTGTGCAGGCAGTGTTCCTGTCACCTCCTGATCTTTCTTTGGCTTCAATAGTTTCAGATTTTCCAGCCTGGGTCATTCCTTGAATCCTCTCCAGCAGCCCAGCTTCTTGTTGGAGGAGCTCTGGGACCTGGGAGGTGGAGGGAACTTTCTGTTGACAGTTGTAAACTGGATGAAATAAGCTCTTCAATGAAAAAGTACAGATTTACTTGGTTTACTTCTTGGATGATCGTGGGGCTGCAGTTGAAGAGCATCTCTGGGAGGAGTGCATCATGTGGAGTAAAGCCTCTTACAGAGAAGCTGCATCTACTATTTTTGACCAGTGTATTTGCAGAGCGGTGTCATGCCTGTAGGCATCTGTCTTGCTTTGCCTCTGCAGGACAAGTTTCTTTACTGTCCAGTAGCTTCTGCAGCAGTGTTGTGTGTCTGTAAGACCCTGGTCTGGCATTTGTGGCTCACCTGGGTCATCTACTGCTTGCTGTGTGGGTGCAGGATGGTTCCCAAGGAGCTGGGATGAGCCAGCAGGTTGTGCTGTTGAGACAGAAACAGTTGGTGACTGGGAACTCCTTGCAAAAGCATGTGCTCGCTGAAGGTGAACATTAAATCTTAGTTTGGGAGCACGCAGTTTTTCCCCATTGTGCCCCATGACCGTGAAAGGTGGTGAAAATCCTCTGCAGGTTTTTATCGTTTGTCCTCAGCCAGCACATGCAGGCAGGTGGAAATTCGGCGTATCGCATTGGAATCGGTTGTTTCAGAGGCTGCTTTTGTGTCAGGAAACGGTAGCAGCAACAGTGGTTTAGGAGGGGTTTGGTGGTCAATCATGGATTTTATGTATTTTAGAAACAACTGGATGCACTCAAAATGCTCAGCAGAATGAAGCTGATGTGCAAGCATTTCACTTCCATTACTCTTTGTGGTTATGCTCCATCCTGCTCAGTGTTTAAATGTGGGGCCAAGTAGGTGATGCTATCTAGACTGTTGTGGTCTTGGCTGAAGGAGATTCAGATGCACCAAGTTTTCCAGGTTGGGTCATTTCTTGTCGTTCCTTGAATCCTCTCCAGCAGCCCAGCTTCTCGCCAGAGGATCTCCCAGGCCCCAGTAGGTGGGAGTTACCCACCTTGACCTGTGGTCCTGGTGAAAATTGGGGTTAAAGCCGCCTTTGATATTTCACTTGCAGCTTTTCCTATGCATTTAGACATTGTTCTCTGCTGAAGGAAAGGTACAGACCTTCCTCCAGAGACCTTCAGCCCTAGGATCAACAGTGGTGCACTGCAAGGTTGCCACTGCATGGAAAGCTTTTTAGCCTTCTAAACTGCACCAGCAGGTTCCTCCACAGTGCCTGTATTGATGCTTTCTGTCACTTGGATGAAGCTCATTTTGGAGAGAAGCCTTTTTCCCTCCCACAAGTGGGAGGTTTTGTGCTGCTTTTCATCTTCTGAAGGGCCTCGTGGTCTTGCTCTGCTTGCACATTTGAGAGTGAGAACCAGCAGGGATGTGAGCCTATGTGGTGTCCCACAGCTTGCTCGGAGCAGAGACGTGACGTTGAGTCCATCCTGGATCTCTTCAGTCCAGACCAAGGGCTTTTCTTGAAAGGCTGACTGTGTGTGGCATAAAGGTATTTGTCCTGATCATAGAGGATGTGTGAAACTTCAAGTTTGCTTTTAGGAATCAGCCTGTTTCTGAAGGTGAGACAGTCTGCTGCAGTATGGCCTTCACAGCTCTCAAGCAAGTGGTAGTGGGGCTCAACCACTGATTTTGAGCACGTCATGCCAGAAACAGGTTGAGTGAAGGCATCTCTGCATGCTGAGTTCTGTCTGTACAACACATCCCTCCCACCTGAACTCTTTGCAGGGCCAAAAGTTGTTGGCTGTGGTGCGTATGGGCACAGCGGAGAGGTCTGCTGGTCTGTCTTCTCAAGGTCTTACGTACTTCTTTGTCTTTTACACCATGCTGTCTTAAACAGGCTGGACCACTGGGCAGAGTCCAATGGGATGAGGTTTAACAAGGCCAAATGCCGGGTCCTGCACTTGGGGCACAACAACCCTGAGCAGCTCCAGACTAGGAGAAGTCTGGCTGGAAACTGCCTGGAGGAGAGGGACCTGGGGGTGTTGGTTGACAGTGACTGAACATGAGCCAGCAGGGGCCCAGGTGGCCAAGAAGGCCAATGGCATCTTGGCTTGGATCAGAAACGGTGTGGCCAGCAGGTCCAGGGAGGTTCTTCTCCCTCTGGACTCGGCATTGGTGAGACCGCTCCTCGAATCCTGTGTTCAGTTCTGGGCCCCTCACCACAAGAAGGATGTTGAGGCTCTGGAGCGAGTCCAGAGAAAAGCAACGAAGCTGGTGAGGGGGCTGGAGAACAGGCCTTATGAGGAACGGCTGAGAGAGCTGGGGGTGTTTAGCCTGGAGAAGAGGAGGCTGAGGGGAGACCTCATTGCTCTCTGCAACTACCTGAAAGGAGGTTTTAGAGAGGAGGGAGCTGGGCTCTTCTCCCAAGGGACAGGGGACAGGACAAGAGGGAATGGCCTCAAGCTCCGCCGGGAGAGGTTCAGGCTGGACATCAGGAAAAAATATTTCACAGAAAGGGTCATTGGTCCCTGGCAGAGGCTGCCCAGGGAGGGGGTTGAGTCACCTTCCCTGGAGGTGTTTAAGGGACAGGTGGAAGAGGCACTGAGGGACATGGTTTAGCAATTGATAGGAATGGTTGGACTCGATGATCCAGTGGGTCTTTTCCAAGCTAGTCATTCTATGATTCTATGAAACCAGGAGCCCTGTACTTCAAGAGTCAGAGGTGCCAAGCCACCTGCCTTTCCACAGGTCATACTGGGATGTTTCTTCTCTAGAAGTTGAGCCTGATAAGTATCAAATCCCTTAGAAGTGCTTGAGTAGTTTCATCCTCTGCTCTCTGATAGCACCAACTGGTGGAGCATCTTTGCAGATGGGTCTTTTGAAACACATGGTGTAGCCCAGCACCATCGTGGGGCAATTCATCACTTCTCAGCACCACATGTCACTGCCTGCTTTCCTCACCTGATGGGCTCCTTACACCCTACCTTTGTTTCCCCTGGGTCGCTGGCAAAGATCTCATCATCTGGGTTGACCTCTGTAATTGGCTTTTGTGCTTCTGTAAGGAATTCTTGTACAGGCAAGAGCTTATTTTTTTAGTATATCCGGTTATGATTTAGAAATGGGCAGTGGCGGAAAATTTGCTGCATTGTTCTGTATGGTTCTAGCTCTAACCAGCCTCACCTGAAATCACGGAGGTTACCTGGCCTGACCAACACTCCTTAGCTAGTTTTCTAGGGTGACTTTGCTTCTTCAAGTCATTGTCATAGATTTATGGAATGGTTTGGGTTGTAAGGGACCTCAAAGTTCCAGACCCCTGCCATGGGCAGGGACAATCTCCCACTGGATCAGGGGCTCCAAGCCCCATCCAACCTGGCCTTGAACACCTCCAGGGATGGGGCAGCCACCACTGCTCTGGGCAACCTCCACCAGGGCCTCTCCACCCTCACAGGAAAACATTTCTTCCTGAGATCTCATCTCAATCTCCCCTCTTTTTGCTTAAACCATTACCCTTCATCCTATCCCTGCCCTCCCTGATGAAGAGTCCCTCTCTAGCTTTCCTGGAGCCCCTTCCATACTGGAAAGCTGCTTTAAGGTCTCCCTGGAGTCTTCTCCAGGCTGAACAGCCTCAACTCTCTCAGCCTGTCCTCATACAGGAGGTGCTCCAGCCCTTGGATCGTCCTCGTGGCCTCCTCTGGATTCGCTCCAACACCTCTGTGTCCTTCCTGTGCTAAGGACTACGCCAGGCTCTGGGTTGGGTCTCACCAGAGCGGAGGAGAGGGGCAGAATCCCCTCCCTGGCCCTGCTGGTCCCACTGCTTTGGATGCGGCTCGGGACATGGGTGGTTTCTGTCCTGCGAGCATACTTTGCTGGCTCATGTAGAGCTTCTCCTCCCCCAGCACTCCAAGCCCTTCTCCTCAGGTCTGCTCCCAAACCATCCATCTCCCATCCTGTGGTTGTCCAAAGAGGCCTCTGATTCCTGGCTCAGTCAGACGATCCCCTTGCCCCTCACCACCCTTCTCCCCTCGGGACATTCCAATTGCTTTCCAGAGCCAGAACCTTTAGGAAGTCCCTGTGCGTTTGGGCACATCCGGATACAATTGGGGCTTCGGTCTTTTGTGCAAAGCACAGTTTATTTTGACTGTCAGTGTGTCCCCAGTGCTGTGATCTGGCAGATGTGCAGCCAGCAGTGGGGCTGGAGCCCATGAAGGTGGGTCCGTGGCAGCTTCTGCAGCACACACAGGCCTGGTTCTAAGGGTGGGTTTGCACCAGGCTGTCCAGCTTCCGCAGAGGAGTGTTACAACTTGGTGCCTCATGTTGGAGACATGTTGAAGCTGTCAGCTGCCTTCCTGCAGCGGTGCATGGCTCCCTAGAGAGTTTAAGGTGCTCTTTCTTCTCCTTTTATTCTGGATAGACCACAAAACCAGGGTTTCTTGTGGTGATATCCCGTTTAAGTCTCGCGTTCTTCTGCTTCACACACATCTTTTAACCTAAAAGTTCATGATCTGGCAAGTCGAGCGGAGCTGTCAGGCCCATGTAGACGGTTCTGTTTCCTTGAGCTCCCACCAGCCAACTAGGAAATGAAGATTTCAAGAGCTTTCACTGTGCCAATCATCCCTGCGTGCCCTACAACTGCTCCAGGCTTCAAACCCGTTTCTTTTCTCCCAGTGTAGTTTCATCTTATGTTGCTCGTGAGCATCCTGGCAGGGTGAGGGAGGGAACTATTTGATTCTGCCATTCTTAATTCGAGAGGTAAAGCCAAAAGCTTCTCTCTCCCATTAAGTAAAAGCACATCTCCAGGGCTGAATGTTGTGCTGAGTGGTGCTCTGTGCCATCGGGACCCTTCTGGGCCAGCTGCGATCATTTAATCACCTTAAACAGATGAATGTGGATGAGGGTATAGGCTGCTGGATTGCTCTGCCCGCAGTTCCTCGCTGAGTCAGAGTGTGTCTTGGGGATCTGGAGTTTCTTGTGTTACACTGTCTCCGCGGTTACACACAAAGCTGGCTGCAGTGTGGTTCTCCCACATCTTGTTTTTTGCTGGACCTACAGCCTTCCTCCGAGTCACTTCCTAAGGCTCCTCTGAGCAGAGTTTCTGATTGTCCTGCTGCTGTCCCTGCAGAGTGATCGCTTCTCCTGTGGCTCCACTTGAAGAGATGGTGGGGGCTTGGAAGTGAGAAATGGTGAGAAAACCCACACTGAGCTTTGTGAACGTTGCCTCCTTTGGATTTCATAGTTACAAATATGGGGTTAATCTGTCTCAGTGTTGCAGAACAGTAAGCAAAAGCCTTGGTCTCTTCAGTCTGAGCAGTCACTGGGCAGTTATCAGGGCTGTTTTCAGTTACTTGTCCTAAATTCACTGGTTTCTTGTCCTCTGTATCAATATCTGTGTGTGCACTTTAGGAACCACGGCGCAGGACTTGAGCTGGACACCAGGAGGAATAGAGGATCTGCGTAAGAAAAACCTCAATCTTAAATCCTGGTGATCAGAATAAGCTGCTGGGAGAAAGGTGTCTGAACCACTGAGGGCTATGAGTGGTCCAGGGGAGCGTTCCTGAAGTCCCAGCAATTATTTAGGTCTTTCCAGGGTCTCTGACATTGAGGGAGGAGTGGACAGAGGGAGAGTTCACCTCACCTCAGCCTCACAGAAACCTGTGGGTATCTGTGAAAGGGAGCTGACCTGCGTTATTGGGAGGTGGACATCGCTTAGAGCAGTGGCAGGGACTGCCTTCTGGAAACACTGGGGGATGCCTCTGCTAAGACAGAGTTAGTGAGAATCTTGATTCTCCAGGAAACAAGACAGGAACCACCAGCTGCTTGGCTGCAGGCCTGTTGGTGCTTTCGAAAGCATCAAAATTGAGATTACCTCACTCAGTTTTAGGTTTTAGGTTATCTGCCACCAGAAGGGGAGGTAAAAGCTGGCTCACTCTGTCAGGTCCAGGAGTGTCTGGGCAGTATCCTCAAAAGTCCTTTTGACTTGCAATGAGAGGAGTGTTCATTTACTTTTGCCTCCTTTCTCTGTTGCTCCCTTTCATTCCTGTGCTGGTCTCCATTGACTTGATGCTAAATGATTTGCATCATTTCATCAGGCTGCCAGTTTGCAGCCTGAATGAAATCATTAATTACTGCTGGGCTACAAAGCAGTGTGAGATAGGCAGTAACTCCATCTGCAGGGAGAGGAGTTTGAAGCACATGCTTAAAACAGAGCAAGTGGCTGTGGATGTTGGGTGTTCCTAAGAGGGCTTGGCCAAGATAATTGGTGTGGTTTGAGTGACTGTGCTGGTTTGTTTTGCTCAAAGGCTGCTAACAAATTCGGCTCGAGGCTCTGCCTCTGCGGTGAACTCCAAAGGATGAGCTGGGATTTGGGAAACATGTCCAAAAATCTGACTTGGGTCAACTTTAGAAAGAATCTGGGAGTGAACCAAGCCTTTGCCCATGTCACTTGGTGAGATTGGAGCTGAAAGGAGATGAATTGGCGTGAGAAAGCCAAATTCTAACAACCAAATTTATCCAAGCCCCAGCTCTAGGGAACCCAGTTTGCATTGGGTGAGCACTGACTGGTTTCTTGGCTGGGCCCTAGGTTCCAGATTGCCATAGTTGGTTGTTTCCTACCCGGCTTGCAGATGGAAACTTCAAATGTGCTGGTGTCCATCCAGGGAGAATCTGCCTGTTCGTCCTGAGAGGCAGCGAAGGCAGAACTGGGCAGGGTTCCGCCTTAAACCTCTGGATGACACCCATGCCAATTGCTTCTTGTGTGTTTGTAAGGGAGGGTTTTTTATTTTGTGTTCTTTTTATGTGTTTTGGTTTTGTTTTTGTTTTTTTTCTCTTTGAAACAGCAGGGTAAAACTAACTTGCTGCTTAGCAGTTTTGCTTCCGCCCCCAGGGCTCTGAATGTCACGAGGAAACTGGTTAGAAATGTGTTCCTTGCCCGCTGATGCTGTTTACCCAGTGTGTGAGGAGCATTAGGTAGGTTCGAGCTTTCTGGAGATGTAAAGGTTCCTTCTGGGGGAAAGAACAAAGTGGTTTTTGCAGTGCTGTGGCTCAGAAGTCCATTACAGTCCTCTTCCAGAAAGCAAGGAGGCAGGACTGGTGCTTCCCAAATCAATGCCTCTCTTGACCTCCAGAGGCAGCTTTGCCATTTGTAGAATCACTTGGTTGGGAAAGACCTTTGAGATCATTGAGTCCAATCATCCCTTTACACTGTCAGATCCCTGAACACCTCATCTTCATTCAAGCTGGAACCTGAGCAATCTAGTAATTTAATATGAAAACAATATTTTCTAGCACTCTCCCGATCCAAAACCCTTCAAGATCCAGCAAATCTGGGACACATCATGACCTTTCAAAAGCAGAGTGGTGGTAGAATGAAAACCATGTTGAGGGATGCACATAAAAGGGATTTTCCCCCAAATAGGCATGTGTTGCTCTGGATTAGGGGGGAAATGTGGACAGAAATCATAGGCCTATATGGCTCTGCCCCTCTGTGCACAGCAAAATGTGAGGCACCAGCTCGGTGCAGAATGCTGGAGGGATCACCACAAGCAGACCAGGATTTTGCATCTGTCTTTGGCCTCAGCCCTGTTTGTAAAGGCTTGTCAGGCAGAGCCATCCTAGCATTGTTTCTTGCTTAATGCATGATGTCGAAGTCCGGAAACTGGGAGCATTATTGATTTGACCTCTTTTAAATTTCAGCAGCTTCACAAGAGACAGAGTTAGTCAGGAATGCAAAATATGTAAGTAATATACATTTTCCTAGCTGAATAGCTTAGGCAAATCCATTTTGTACCTTGTGTCTTCTTACCGGAGTAAGGAAGGTCGGACCATCTTTGCTTTGGGGGACTCTTCTTTCTCTTTTCCTTTCTCTCTCCTCCCGCTTCACCTTCTCCAAGCTGTGGGCACAACACCAGCTCTGCTCTCTCCTTCTCATAGTAGGTGTGCATTTCCTTGCCTGGTTGGTGTCTCTGACTGGGGCTATCTTGATATTTTTATTTTCCTGATGTCGCAGAGCAGATCTGGGGATGGTTTTGAAGTGGGGAAGGGAATAAATCACCCCAGTTAAGTCTGACAACCCCGTAGCTGCTACGCAACTTTGTCCTGTGTCGTAGATGTTAAAGCTAAATCGCTACAGTGGGAATGTTAGATACATATAACGCTTCCTGGCGGGCATAGATTAATTCAGGAGCATTGTATCCTATGAGCGTGGGGCAAATCCTGATCGGCAGAAGTAAAAAAAACCCCAAGCCTCCTAAACCCTGCCTAGTAGCTGTGTAACTGTCTGCCAGTGACCGTCTGCTCTGCCAGCCCGTCACCACCAGCTTAACGTGCCATGTTCTGTCTCAGACCCTTCGCAGGTGCTACAGCCGTGTGAAGGAGCATGGTGTTGGGAAGAGGAAAAGCAGCTACACGTTCGAGCAGCTTGAGCAGGTGTTTGGGCAGGGAGGCTGGGACTCCCAGCCCTGCCAGCCTGTCCTCATCAACAGTAGCGGCTTGTACCAAGAGCTGGAGTCAGATGGCAGCACGATGGAGGAGTACTCGCAGGAGGACTGGGGAAACCACAGTCAGGATCTTCATTGCTACCAGACTGGCGAGCAGGAATTGGGTAAGAAATCCCACCTTGGTACATCTGCATCCTCTGATTTTCCCTGTGCTCTGTGCTCACACCTATCTCGCAGACCATAAAATGTCTGGAATTGGAAAGGACCCACAAGAGGCATCGAGTCCAACTCCTGTCCCTGCACAGGACACCCACAACATCCACACCATGTGTCTGAGAGCACTGGCCAAATGCTTCTGGAATACTGTCAGGCTTGGTGCCGTGACTGCTTCCCTGGGAGCTGTTCCAGTGCTCCACCACCCTCTGGGGGAAGAACCTTTTCCCAGTGTCCAACCTAACTCTGCCCTGGCATCTTCCTGCCATTCCCTCGGGTTCAGAGAAAAGAGCTCAGTGCCTGCTCCTCCTCCTCCTCCTCCTCCCCGCTGTGTGAGGAAGGTGCAGAGCGCAATGATGTCTCCTCTCAGTTTCCTCTTCTCCAGGCTGAACAGACCAAGGGACTTCAGCCTCTCCTCTCAACATCCCCTCCATACCCCTCACCAGCTCTGTGCCCTCCTTTGAACACTCCAGCAGACGTGTCTCAGTGCCGGCTTTCATGTTTCAGACACAATGTGCTCAAGGTGCTGGACACCTGATGTCCTTGGGGAGAAAAGGGAAAGTAATCCCCCCAGTTCAGCATCAAAACCAAACCATGGTTCCCAAAATATTTAGGGATCAGGACTTGAGCTTAAAGTACCTGGTAAGAAGGGGATCCAGAAAAGCTGGTGAAGGATTTTTGATCGGGGAGTGCAGGGATAGGGCAAGGGAGAATGATTTGAATCTGAAAGAGGGGAGATTGAGATGAGATCTCGGGAAGAAATGTTTTCCTATGAGGGTGGGGAGGCCCTGGCCCAGGTTGCCCAGAGCAGCCGTGGCTGCCCCATCCCTGGAGGGGTTCAAGGCCAGGTTGGATGGGGCTTGGAGCCCCTGATCCAGTGGGGGGTGTCCCTGCCCATGGCAGGGGGTGGAACTGGATGAGCTTTGAGGTGTGTTCCGACCCAAACCATTCCACAATTCTGTGATCTCAAGGGTGCGTATTCCTCCCTTGCCTGAGCAGATGGCTTATTTTTGTGGCAGGACCTTTAAGTCCGTCAAATTCAACAGAGACCCAAGTGAAGTGGTGATTTGCAGGTGAATTGGATAAAGGCTCTTGTTGCAATGATTTTTATTCCCTCGTGATTTGTAGACTGAAACAGGGAGAGGAGAGATGGTCACATGTCTGGGTTCAGAGGATTGAGGTGAATTGGGATGCTTTGAAAGAGGCTTAAATCACAGTTTAATGTTGAAGTTTGCAAGCTGGCTGTTAACTGCATTCAGGTTCTCTCAGACTTGATCCCCGCTGTGGGAGAGGAACAGTGGGGAGAAGGTGAGGTTACAAACATATGTGAACAACAGCTAATGCTGTCTAATTTGACTGGTTCTGGTGGCTAAAATGTGGTCTTCTGATTTGTCAGCGGTTCCTTCAGCCAGATCAGACACATTTGTTTGCCCTTGGCTGATGATATTCTTCATGCTCAGAGAAGTTATGAGAACAGTGCTGAGCAAACAACACCTAAATGGAACGTAGATGCATTGGTTCTGGTACTTGCTTTTCCAATGTGCCATCAAGGAGTCAAGTGCTCCCTCAGTCATTTTGAAGATGACACCAAGCTAGGTGGGAGTGTTGATTGACTCAAGGGTATGGAAGCTCTGCAGAGGGATCGGGACAGGCTGAATCCATGGGCTGAGACCAACGGGATGAGGTTCGACAAAGCTAAGTGCCAGGTCCTGTACCTGGGACACAGCAACCCCATGCATCTCCAAGCTTGGAGACGAGTGGCTGGAAAGCTGCCTCATGGAAAAGGACCTGGGGGTGTTCAACAGTGGCTGAACGTGAGCCAGCAGTGGCCCAGGTGGGCAAGAAGGCCACCAACGTCCTGGCTTGGAGCCTGGCAGGAGCAGGGCAGGGAACATCCCCCTGAACTTGGTGCTGGTGGGGGCACATCTTGAATCCTGGGTTCAGTTTTGGGTCCCTCACTCCAGGAAGGACATTGAGAGGCTGGAACACATCTGAAGAAGGGAACGGAGCTGAGGAAGGGTCTGGAGCCCAGGGGTTCTGGAAGCAGCAGAGGGGTCTGGGGAAGAGGCGGCTGAGGAGAGACCTCATCGTTCTTTGCAGCTGCCGGAATGGAGTTTGTGGTGAGGAAGGTGCTGGACTCTTCTCCCAGGTAACAAGGAGTAGAACAAGAGGAAATGGCCTCAAGTTGTGCCAGGGGAGGTTTAGGTTGGATATTGGGAAACATGTCTTCACGGAAGGAGTGTTGAAGTGCTGGCAGAGGCTGCCCAGGCCAGTGGTGGAGTCTCATCCCTGGAGGGATTAAAAAGCCCTGTGGCTGTGGGACTTGGAGATGTGGTTTGGTCGGTGTGGAGGGGTTGGTCTGATGGTTGGGCTGGTTGAGCTTGGAGGGCCTTTACAACCTCAGTGATTCCATGATTCTATGACCAAAAGCCAAGCAGTCTTTCTTCCTTGTTTTTCCTTTTTCTTTTTTCACCAGTGCAGTTTGCTGTTTCCTCGATTTGTGATTTCAATCATGAGAATTGTAGCCTTGTCCTCAAAAGGTTTTGATCTTGCGGAGAGAGATTCCAATCTTAATGGGCCACGGTGCTTCCAAGAAAAACATAAAACTAATCTGTTGGGGAGGGTTTGGAGCTGGAGTTGGCAAGGGCTGGAGCGCCTGCTCTCAGAGGCAACTTTGAGTTTTATTTATTTATTTATTTGTTAAAAATAAGGTTTAAAAAAAATCCAGATGTCAGGGACCGTTACTGAAAATCACAGAATTGTGGAATGGTTTGGGTCGGAAGGTAAATCAAAGCCCATCCAGTCCCACCCCTGCCAAGGGCAGGGACACCTCCCACTGGATCAGGGGCTCCAAGCCCCATCCAACCTGGCCTTGAACCCCTCCAGGGATGGGGCAGCCACCACTGCTCTGGGCAACCTGGGCCAGGGCCTCCCCAGCCTCAGTGTGAAGAATTTCTTCCTAATGTCTGATCTAAATCTTTCTCCTTCCAATTTAAAGCCATTCCCTCTCATCCTGTAACTACAGGTGCTTGTAAAAGTTTGTTCCCCATCTTTCCTGGAGCCCCTTTCAGCACTGGAAGCTGTTCTAAGGTCTAGAAATGTAATTGTATTGAAATTTTACCTTTCAGATGAAATGCCAACCACACGAAGAACATTAAAGATAAAACAGGAATCTTCAGAAGATGCGCAGTAAGTAATTTATGAGTGTTTTACACTGGAGTGCGTTTCCCTGGGGATGCTGTGCAGGAGGGGGGGATGTTTAAAACTTCTGATTATAATTATAAACCCATTGTGCAAGGCTGCTCCTGCAGCCGAATCCACTTTGTGCTTTATTCCAGTTACCTCCGAACATTTAAAAAGCTTTGCAACTCTTTCTCTTCTTGGCTACATCCTTTAGCAAATAAACCCAGCCTTGCTGCACGAATGCCAGGGCTTAGAACATGGATAAAATCCGCTCTAGTTTCACTGGGATGTGTGTGGGTATCGTGACACAAGGCTGAGCGCTTGGGTCTATTTGTAGGCTTGGTTTTTTTTCTATTTGCCTGATGTTTGCCCCTGTGGATGTAAGGAAAAAAGGGACCACAGGGGTGGAGGAAAGAAAGAGGGAGAGGAGGGGTGCAGTGCTTGGAGCAGCGTGTGCTTGGTGCAAGCCTGTGGGAAGGCATGCCAGAGCCTGGGGGGGAGCTTTTATTTTTATTACTTTCAGAGCTGATTTGAAACTCATGAGGTTCAGCAAGGCCAAGGGCAAGGTTCTCCACCTGGGTGGGGGCAGTTCATGGTTTCAATACAGTCTGGGGTGCAACATGATTGGAAGAAGTCCTGAGGAGAAAGACTTGAGGTGCTGGGGGAGGAGAAGCTCCACATGAGCTGGCAACATGTACTCACAGCCCAGAAAGCCAAACCATGTCCTGAGCTGCATCCAAAGCCATGGGACCAGCAGGGAGGGAGGGGATTGTGCACCTCTGCTCTGCTCTTGTGAGACCCCCACCTGAAGCCCGGTGTCCAGTTCTGGATCCCCAACATAAGAAGGAGATGGAACTGTTGGAACGGTTCCAGAGAAGACTGTGGAGGTGATCCAAGGGCTGGAGCACCTCTGCTGTGAGGACAGGCTGGGAGAGTTGGGGTTGTTTAGCCTGGAGAAAGCTCCAGGGAGAAGCACCTTCCAGACCTGAAAGGGAGTCAAGGAGAGATGGGGAGGAACTTTTTACAGGGGCCTGGAGTGACAGGACAAGGGGGAATGGCTTTAAATTGGAAGGGGGAAGGTTTAGATTACATATTAGGAAGAAATTCTTCATGCTGAGTGCGGGGAGGCTCTGGCCCAGGTTTCCCAGAGCAGTGGTGGCTGCCCCATCCCTGGAGGGGTTCGAGGCCAGATTGGATGGGGCTTGGAGCCCCTGATCCAGTGGGAGGTGTCCCTGCCCTTGGCAGAGGTGGAACTGGATGGGCTTTGAGGTCTCTTCCAACCCAAACCATTCCATGATTCTGTGATTCTATGATCTTGCAACACAGATTTGCTGAAAATTACTTTTTCTCCTCACTGTGAGAGCAAGGAACTTCCAGACTCTGACTTGGTAGATGAAAAGCAGTTGGGAGAAGCACAGCTGATGGGAAGATAAGTTGGATGTATGTTTATTATCTTCCATAAGTAGAGTTGTGTCTGTTCTTAAGCCACAGATGATAAATGGATGCCAAACTTTTTTCACTTTGTCCAGCATTTTCAAATATATCTAACCTATTTCCAGGATGGCTGGGCTCCGTTTCCTCTGCGTTTCTGGGAACGTGTGTTTTTTCTGCAGGAATGCCCTCACTAAAACCCATAGGGATGGTGGTGCCAGCAAATGCTGTGCTGAATCTCACCTTGCAAGTTTTTGATGAGGAGAACTTTTGTTGTGGCAACGCTGGACTGTAAGCATGTGTATGGCTGAAAACCTTGTCTTTACTTATCCCTTCACCCCCCTAGGATTTGGGAAGGGTTTTTTGGAGCTAAGCAGCTTGCAGGAAACCACAGGAGCAGATGCACGCCATGCCATTGTTTTCCTAGCAGAGGATGGGAGTGTGTTGCCAAGATCCTCGTGATAGGAAGCCTCTCACTGAGCCGTCCGGGCATTGGAATTTGTTCTGGCTCTTCTTTTCCTGATAAACCCACGCATGCGAGGCTGCTGTTGCTATCAACTGGCCACAAACCTGCAGAAACAGAGGGAGCTCTCTTCCCTCCTGCTGCCAGCGGCAGCTCTGGCCGGTGACAGGACCTGATGGTGCTCCAACAAACCCACTGTGTCGTAGCAGGGACTGCACTGCCCCTCTTCACTTCAGGCACCAAATAACTGCCCTCCAAAGACTTCTAAGGCCTTCCCCTGTTTGCTGGTTGCCTTGGTTTTGACAGTGTAGGAAGTAAAGAGCAGTAGGTAAGCAGTGTCCGGGTCCTGTGCTCCATCAGCTGGACAGTCCTTCTCTACCTTGGCTCTGCTGCCACATTCCGCTGCTGCTGTTTGGAAAAATGAAACTATTAGAGCTCCATTACACTATTCTAAATTCATTTGAGAAGTGATTTGTTCACTGCAGACTCTGAATATGAACTGGAAGAAGCATGTGGAGCTGAGCCCTTCACCAAAACCAGCTGTATCAGCCTCTTTGAAGTCTTAGAAAAAATTTGTACTATTCTTGTCTCTCTCGGCTTCCCTCCTCTGAATTACTAACACTTCAGAGGGGAATGGTGGTTTGACATAGGGAGAAATCCAGCTCTAGGGCACCTTCTGCAGATGAAAAGTGAGATTGCACTGTGACACAGCATTGACGGAGGGTAAACGCTCTGCAAACTGGGATTGTTTTGCTGAAAATAAGTCAACGGAGGGGATTCTCCCCCTCTGCTCAGCTCTCATGAGACCTCACCAGGAGTCCTGTGTCCAGTTCTGGAATCTCCAATGTAAGAAGGAGGTGGAACTCTTGGAACGTGTCCTGAGGAGTAAACAAAGATGATCCAAGGGCTGGAGCACCTCTGCTATGAGGACAGGCCGAGAGTTGGGATTGTTCAGCCCTGAGAATAGAAGGTTCTGGGGAGACCTTAGAGCAGCTTGCAGTGCTGAAAGGGGCTCCAGGAAAGCTGGGCATGGAGTGACAGGATGAGGGGGAATGGCTTTAAATTGGAAGGGGGAAGATTTATATTAGACATTAGGAAAGAATCTTCATGCTAAGGGTGGGGAGGTTGCCCAGAGCAGTGGTGGCTGCCCCATCCCTGGAGGTGTTCAAGGCCAGGTTGGATGGGGTCTGGAGCCCCTGATCCAGTGGGGGGTGTCCCTGCCCATGGCAGGAGTGGAACTGGATGGTCTCTTGAGTTCCCTTCCAACCCAAATTATTCCATGATTCTATGAATTTGGCTCTTGGTGCTTGTACCTCTGCTTGGCAAATCATGGATGTGCTGGATGGAGCCTGAGAGAGCGAAGCTCAGCGGGTCAGCTGCCGAGCCCTCGAGTCCCACCATAAGCGAGCAGAGGAGATGCTATAATGGAAAGGCAGGGCTCTTTGTTCCCTATTGATTCTTCTGTGCTCAAAGCACGGGATTCCCCCATGGAAAGCCCTTCTCCTCTCCTGTACGCGAGGTGCTGCCAGAGATCATCTCTAGTGAGATCATTCCTCTTTCCAGCAGGAGCAGTTTGAGTGACTAATTTTTTTTTTTTTAGTTCTATTTTGTGCTGAACTAAACTTACCAAGTGTATTTATAGTGGAATTAATAAAAGTGGAGGCTTTTTTTTGGTTCCTAGTTCTGTTCCTCTATTGTTGAATGAAAACCTACCCACGCTGCTTTCTCCTGTCGCTGGGATGGGATGGGAGTGCTTTCTCTAAACAGAGTTCAGCTGTATGTCTTGAGGCAAATCACAGAGCCATAGAATCATTTGGTTAGAAAAGACCTTTGAGATCAGAGTCCAGCTGTCCCTGTCCACCACAGAACCATCCCTATGCACCTCATCTGCCTGGCTTTTAAACACCAGTAGAGATGGTGGCTCCACTACCTCCCTGGGCAGCCTCTGTAGTGCCCAAGAACACTTTCCATGGAGACGTTTCTCCTGATGTCCAACCTAAATCTGCCCTGGTGCAACCTGAGGCTATTCCCTCTCATCCTATCACCTGTCACTTGGAAGAAGAGGCCAGCACCCACCTCACCACAACCTCTTCCTGGAGATGCAGAGTGATGATGTTTCCCCTCAGCCTTCTCTTCTCCAGACACAACAGCCCCAAGTCTCTTGGCTGCTCCCAGAGCCCCTGGGCTCCAGCTCCATTCCCTTCTCCGGACGTGCTCCAGCCCCTCAGCATCCTTGTTCTAGCAAGAGGCCCAAAACTGAACCCAGGATTCGAGGTGCAGCCTCACCAGCGCCAAGTGCAGGGGACGATCCCTGCCCTGCTCCTGCTGGCCACCCCATGGCTGATCCAAGCCAGGATGTTGTTGCCCTTCTTGCCCACCTGGGCCACTGCTGGCTCATGTTCAGCCACTGTTGAACACCCCCAGGTCCTTTTTCATGGGGCAGCGTTCCAGCCACTTGTCCCCCAAACCTGGAGCTGCACGGGGTTGTTGAGTCCCAAGTGTAGGACATGGCACTTGGCCTTGTTGAACCTCGTCCTGTTGGTCTCAGCCCATGGATCCATCCTGGCCAGGTCCCTCTGCAGAGCCTCCCTGCCCTCCAGTCAATCAACACTCCCACCCAGCTTGGTGTCACCTGCAAACTGACTGAGGAAACAATCCCCTCATCCAGATCACGAATAAAGATGTTGAGCAGAACTGTCCCCAACACTGTGTCCTGATTGCAGCAGTGAAACCCCCAGCCATGTGCCGAGCCAGGGCTCACGCTGTCCCCTTACCTGCTGTGTCCCCAGGAGGTGAATTTCTGTTTCCAAAGGTCTAAAAAAAAGCATTTTCCAAGCATAGTGCTGCTCAGCATCTGGAGAACCGTCAGGGAAGCTGTGCAGAAGCTTTGAAACCGTTCAGGATTGTCACAGTGTTTGGTTGTGAATATAAATGGGTTTGGGGTAAACAGGCATTTTTTCTTATATGATGTTCCTCTCCTTGCCTTCTCCTCTGCTGCTGGACAGAGGATGGTAGGAATGACCTCTCAGAAGTAACTTAAAATAAGAGACAGGAGTTTGTTGACAATGCAACAGGTATTTTTAACCTCCCCTGGCTCCACTTGCCAAGCAGGTCTTCATGTTGGTGCTTTAGAAACTTAGTTACGCACTAGTCCTGGTGGAGATGCACTTGCTGAAATGCCTTCTAAGGTCTCTCCCAGAATCAGAGTCATGGAATGGTTTGGGTTGGAAGGGACCTCAAAGCCCATCCAGTTCCACCCCTACCATGGGCACAGACACCTCCCGCTTGATCAGGGGCTCCAAGCCCCATCCAGCCTGGCCTCGAACCCCTCCAGGGATGGGGCAGCCACCACTGCTCTGGGCTACCTGGGCCAAGGCCTCCCCACCCTCACAGGAAAACATTTCTTCCTATGATCTCATCTCAATCGCCCCTCTTTTCAGCTTCAAATCATTCCCCATTGTCCTATCCCTGCTCTCCCTGATCAAGAGCCCCTCCCCAGCTTTCCTGGAGCCCCTTTCAGTATTGGAAACTGCTTTAAGTTCCCCCCAGAGTCTTCTCTTTTCCAGGCTGAACAACCCCACCTCTCTAAGCCTGCCGAATCTTCTGGCATGGTGGCTGCTGCTGGATAGTTTGATGGATATAGCCTTCTATAGCCTTGAGGAGTGAGTAACCTCAGCCTGGTCTGCGGGTCTGGACACCCCTCCTGAGATGTGCAGAGACGGTGTGCACCAACCATCATACATCAACTTTTCTACACAGCTCAGTGCCCAGGAGGCACTGGCACTTGGAGAACCTTCCCAAAACCATGTGTGTTATATTTCCTCCTAGAAAAGCAGATTTTTTGAGATGAAAGGTGATGAGGTTGGACCTCTTCAGCACTGTGGAAAGGGTCTTCAGCTCCCAAACCCTTTTTTCTTTAACCCTCATATCAATTTGATGGAAAATGGGACCTTCTGATCCACTGGGGGATTTACTGGCCAGAAATGCAGCTGCTGGAGTCTCAACTCTAAGGGTGGCCTTGTGCCATTCATGGGGTGTTGTATCTGCTCCTGCTTAAAGACCATCATGTCCCTTACCTGTCTCATTCTTAACGTCATTGGGGAGCTCTTGGGAAAGGCAGATTTTAGGGAGTTTAAATGATCTTCATGAATCACAGAATCACAGAATAACCAGGTTGGAAGAGACCCACCGGATCATTGAGTCCAACCGTTCTCATCAAACACTAAACCATATCCCTCAGCACTTCATCCACCCGTCCCTTAAACACCTCCAGGGAAGGTGACTCAACCACCTCCCTGGGCAGCCTCTGCCAGTGCCCAATGACCCTTTCTGTAAAGAATTTTTTCCTAACGTCTAGCCTAAACCTCCCCTGGCGGAGCTTGAGGCCATTCCCTCTTGTCCTGTCCCCTGTCACTTGGAAGAAGAGGCCAGCACCCTTCTCTCCACAACCTCCTTTCAGGTCAGGTAGTTGTAGAGAGCAATGAGGTCACCCCTCAGCCTCCTCTTCTCCAGGCTAAACACCCCCAGCTCTCTCAGCCGTTCCTCATAAGGCCTGTTCTCCAGCCCCTTCACCAGCTTCGTTGCTCTTCTCTGGACTCGTTCCAGAGCCTCAACATCCTTCTTGTGGTGAGGGGCCCAGAGCTGAACACAGGATTCGAGGAGCGGTCTCACCAGTGCCGAGTACAGAGGGAGGATAACCTCCCTGGACCTGCTGGTCACACCGTTTCTGATCCAAGCCAAGATGCCATTGGCCTTCTTGGCCACCTGGGCAAGAACTGAACACAGTATTCGAGGAGCGGTCTCACCAGAAATGCAGCAAAGGAGCTCAAAAGAGGAAGGAAGTTCATGCATGCCCTAGAGAAGAAAACCAGTGTCCTTTGGTGCAGGGACTGCAGATGTTCTGTGCTGTCCTGTTGGGATGTGGGAGGAGAAGAGGTCCTCCTGGGGCTGCAGTGACCCTGGAGATGCTGTGACCCTGGTGGCAGAAGAGGTTCTCCTCGGGGTGTGGGGACGCCCATGTGATTCCAGGTCAGCTGTACAGAAGCAGAGCAGCAGACGAGTGTGAAAAGCTTTTAAATCCCATTTGTTGGACCAAGAGAGTTTTCTCTGTTATCAAATCAGTCTCATTATCTTCCTACAGCTTTGATTATAGGACAATTCCTGAAATGAGTCGTTCTCCCCAGTCGCTAATTACGCCCTAAGTGTCTCATTCATCCCGGAGGAAGCTGTTCCCACCTGCTCCAGGCACGCACAGAATGCTCTCTCCTGATCACCTAGCAAAGCGTAAACCCCTCCGTGGGAACTTGCTTTGATGCCAGCATTATTCCCAGGAGCAAAATGAAATTTTTGGAACCACTTGAATTCTTTCTTGGATATCGAGAGGGATTTCTGCTGCTGCCATGTCAGCTATGTCCGAGCACAGCTTGTCTTCCCTTCTGCTCTGCAGGATTGGTCCCTTTAGCCCTGTTCTTGCTCCAGCACTGGGACCAAGACTTTCGGAGACACTTGGCTCAGTGTGTTTTGCAGTTCCAGCCCTGCTTGCTCGTAGGAATTCCAGGGTAGTGCTGAGGTGGAAGCATTTTGAGTAGTGGTTGGAAATTAGGGGTGCAGCTCTGGTCCTCTGTGATGGACCACGTGCCGATGGGATCACACGGCTGTAAGGAACATCCCAGTCACTGCACGTATTTAGCAGCACCAGAGACGTGTTTGGTCGCAAATGGCTTTGAAGCAGCTCAGGTAGGAGCAGGACGTGGCTGTGATGTGGGATTTGGGGCTGTTGAGAGCGGGAATCGTTGAGAGCGGGAATCGTTCTCTGAAGCTGAAGGGGACCTTAAAGTTCATCTCATTCCACCCCCTGCCATGCGTGAGGACACCTCCCACTGGATCAGGGGCTCCAAGCTCCATCCAGCCTGGCCTTGAACACCCCCAGGGATGGGGCAACCACAACTTTTCTGGGCTACCTGGGCCAGGGCCTCCTAAATCTCCCCTCTTTCTGCTCAAAACCATTCGTCTTTGTCCTCTCCCTGATCAAGAGTCCCTCCCCAGCTTTCCTGGAGCCCCTCTCAGTACTGGAAGCTGCTCTAAGTTCTCCCCAGAGCCTTCCCTTCTCCAATCTGAACAACCCTGACTCTCTCAGCCTGTTCTCATACCAGAGGTGCTCCAGCCCTTGCATCACCTCTGGCCCCCTCTGGACCCGTTGCAACAGTTCCATCTTCTTATGTTGGGGATTCCAGAACTGGACACAGGACTCCAGGTGATGTCTTACAGGTATTAATTAAAACCCATCAGTGTGGGGTTAATAACCCATGCTCTGACCTTCCACTGTAAAGTGATAAAATACCCACTGCTGAGGAAGCAGCCAGGGAAGCTGGAGGGCAGGAGTATTTTCCGAAGGTCGGTGTGTTTGCTGGGATGATTTTGCGCTCCTGTTTACTGATGCCTTTATCCTTCTCTCTGTGTTTTTTAATTCCCAGGAAGCGTGACGTCATGCAGAACATTATGCAAATCTTGGAGTCGGTCCA
The DNA here is from genome assembly GCF_032191515.1 of Phaenicophaeus curvirostris. Taxonomy (NCBI): domain Eukaryota; kingdom Metazoa; phylum Chordata; class Aves; order Cuculiformes; family Cuculidae; genus Phaenicophaeus; species Phaenicophaeus curvirostris. The sequence continues at coordinate 574,639 of NW_027206691.1, forward strand.
GTTGAAGTGGGAGCTGTTCCAAAGCTGGACGGACTTCTCCAGGCTACACCTTTCTAACAAACTGGCCATTTTCGGCATCGGTTACAACACCCGCTGGAAGGAGGACATTCGCTACCACTACGCGGAGATCAGCTCACAGGTACCGCTCGGCAAGCGGCTCCGGGAATACTTCAACTCGGAAAAGCCGGAGGGCCGGGTTATCATGACCAGAGTGCAGAAAATGAACTGGAAAAACGTTTATTACAAATTCCTGGAGATCACCATCAGTGAAGCCCGATGCCTGGAGCTTCACATGGAGATCGACTGGATACCCATCGCTCACTCCAAGCCCACCGGAGGGAACGTCGTTCAGTATTTATTACCAGGAGGGATCCCCAAAAGCCCAGGTCTCTATGCCATCGGCTATGAAGAGTGCCACGACAAACCACCCTCCCCTCTCGCCGAGCACCGGGGCCCCGATCCCGGCAATGAGACTCAAGGGGAGCTGGAGGTCCCTTCGGCACAGGCCTCCCTCCGAGTGGAGATGGAATCCGCGCGGATTATCTACTGTTACCTCGGCATTGCTGAGGTCCGGACTCTCCAGCAGTGCCTGTTTTTACACTTTCAGGCAAACACCAAAACCTTCAGCAAAGATTGGGTCGGGATCAACGCCTTTTTATCTCAGAACTGCATCGTAGAGCCCGGCGTGTCACCCAAATCCATCTACATCAAATTTGTGGAAGTGGAGAGGGATTTTCTTTCCGCCGGCTCTTTGGTAGAGTGCCTGGAAAAAGCCATTGGATACCCCTTGAAATTCAACAACTGAGTCTCGTCCTTCATAAGGATTAGGGCTTCCTGCCCTGTTTTTCCATCTCGCTACCAGATGCTTTCGGATCCTGTCTGTTCACAGCTGGGCAAGTCAGACTTTTCCACCTGGAACTGAGTTTCGGGGTGATGAGAGGCTTGCAGGGTGCTTTCCACGAGTTCATCCTCAGCAAGCCAGCCTGTCCTGGCTCTCTTGCCGGCCGGACCGGCTGCTTTTCCTGCTGGAACAGCATGGCGAGGAGAAACCGCCGGCCTGTGCAACGACTGTAGGTACATTCCACATTGGACAAGCGCGTACACGTGGTGTTTTCATATGAAAAGCTGTTTTTGGGGGGTTTTCTTTATTCCACGGCGTCTCATTTTTACACATCCGTCTCTTAAGTGTTATTACGGATCTGAATAAATAAGCAATAGATAACAGGAAGTTAAACCTTGAATCACGTTAAAGGAGACTGTTTTTCCAAACCACCCTTAGATGCTGTTGTATATAATTTAGAACTTCACTTTTTTCACCCGTCAAGTGTTCTCCTCTCTCTCCGAACAGTGTTGCCTGCAAACAAGACTTTGGTTTCAGTGATGAATTCCACTTCACGAGTAGTGTTGCCATATCTGCTTTTATTTTATTTTAATTTTTTTAACATTAAAGTAATTCCTGGCCTTTGTATTTTTTTCTTTTTACATTGTTGGGGGTTTTTTTTGTCATTGGGTTGGTTTTTTTGTTAGCCTTTTCACAAGGAGAACCTGGCAGCTGGGAACCATTTGTGTGTGGAACCATGCTTATGGGTACAATCAAAGCTGTGAGAATGGGGAAGGGGTGGGGGGGCAGGGGGACAGGGGGGACACGGGGACGGGGAGGACGCGTTCAATGCCTTTTCCAGACGTGTTATGGTATCAGCCCCATGTTCTCACCGGCTGGCGCTGGCAGTTTTGGTTGTTTTTTATTTCCTAAAGCTCATCGATCGGTGACGTTTGTGACATACAATGAATGTGTCAGTCCTAATAAAATCAAGCAAACATGTACAGGTGTCGGCAAATGCCTTTCTCCTCCTTGAGGGGGAAATTCAAAGGGGCATGTGGAGTCTTCTCTCCAAATGTGTCCTGGGCAGCATCACAAAAAGTGTGGCCAGCAGGACCAAGAGAGGGCATTCTGCCCTTCTGCTCCGCTCTGGTGAGACCCCCACCTGGAACCCTGCATCCAGTTCTGGAATCCCCAACATAAGAAGGAGATGGAACTGTTTGAACAGGCCCAGAGGAGGCCACGGAGATGATGAGAGGGCTGGGGCTTCTCTGCTGTAAGGACAGGCTGAGAGTTGGAGTTGTTCAGGCTGGAGAAGAGAAGGCTCCAGGGAGACCTTAGAGCAGCTTCCAGTCCTGAAAGGGGCTCCAGGAAAGCTGGGGAGGGGCTTTTTACAGGGGCCTGGACTGACAGGACGGGGGGGAATGGCTTTAAATTGGAAGGGGGAAGATTTAGGCTGGACATAAGGAAAAAATTCTTCACTCTGAGGGTAGGGAGGTTGCCCAGAGCAGTGGTGGCTGCCCCATCCCTGGAGGTGTTCAAGGCCAGGTTGGATGGGGCTTGGAACAACCTGATCCAGTGGGAGGTGTCCCTGCCCATGGCAGGGGTGGGACTGGATGGGCTTTGAGGTTCCTTCCAGCCCAAACCATTTCATGATTCTATGATGCTTCTACTAGGGCTTCGTTCCAGGTGCGAGAAGTTTAATTGATTTATTTTATGGGGCTGAGCACTGCTGGAGCTGGTTTGCTTCCCCATGGTGTCCCATGAAACAGGTGAGATCCTGTGAGGTGGCCAAGGAGGATGTCCCATCGAGCCATGAGATTGAAAATCTCAGAGTTGGTCAAAGGTTTATGGCTAAGGATGATGGGTGTGGGCTCATACATGTTTTTGCCACAAATCAGAATCTGGTTACCTGTGAGGGTCTCCTTAGAGCCTGGTACTCAGGGTTCGTGTGTGTGGTCCCCAAACGGGACGGCCGCTTCAGCAATGCCTGGAGAGATGATCTCGCCCTGCTTGAGGCAGCGAGTGGTTTAATTCACATGACAGATTAAAACAAATTTGGGTTGCCTTGATAAATTCACTGCTGTGTTGGTGCTTGAACACTTACAACTGTTTTGCAATGAGATATAAAGCAAGGAACAGAAGAAATTCGAGTTAGCGTTGGGCACTGGAACAGGCTGCCCAGGGAGGGGGTTGAGTCACCTTCCCTGGAGGGGTTTAAGGGACGGGTGGACGAGGTGCTGAGGGACATGGTTTAGTGTTTGATAGGAATGGTTGGACTCGATGATCTGGTGGGTCTCTTCCAACCTGGTTATTCTATGATTCTATGATTCTATGATTTATTGTCCCAGGGAAACATCTGACAGAGGCAGAGGTGCAATTTTGACCAGGGCGTTTCTTCTTCGTGGAGGAAGAAAAGTCAAGGGCTGTCGACCCATCCATCATGTAAGGTGCTCATTTTTATTTCTCCTGAAACAAAAGGGGTTTCAGGTACCGACTTTATACCTTTTGAAAACTTCCAGCACCCCTTGGTGGGGCAGGGCTGAGCCCATCGGTGTTGACCGGCCCTTGGCAAGGCCACTCGTGTCATCCAAGCTGGGGACTCGCTGGCTCCCCAGGCTCAGACCGTGCTTCTGGGCTCTCCGTTTTTATGTGAAGCAACCCTGAGCTGTGAAGGTTCTTTCCCGCCTCAGGTGTGAGGCCACCACCCAATCGATCTGTTTGACCAGATGCAGTGTCCGTCTCCGGCTGCTCCCTTTGCCAACTGCTCCCGATTGCCAAAGCCAAGCTTACTTTGCCACTCACAGGGCCCAAGAGCTCTACAAGACCACACATGGAGATGATTAAAAGCTTTGAAACCCTGCCGACCGCTGCCCAGCTGGAGATCAGCATCACTTTCAGATGTAGTCGAGCCCCGAGAGGGCAGAGAGGAAGAGGAGGAGGAGGTCACCCTGCCCTGCACCCAGTGCTTTAAAAATAGGATGAATCGTCCCCAAAAAATAGGGATGTGATTCTGCCCCTCTGTTCCTCTCTTGTGAGACCTCACCTGGAGTCTTGTGTCCAGTTCTGGAGTCCTCAGCATAAGAAGGAGATGGAGCTGTTGGGACTGGTCCAGAGGAGGCTATAAGGATGATCCAAGGGCTGGAGAACCTCTGCTTTGACAGGGTGAGACAGTTGGGGTTGTTCAGGCTGGAGAAGAGAAGGGTCTGGGGAGACCTTAGAGCAGCTTCCAGTACGGAAAGAGGCTCCAGGAAAGCTGGGGAGGGGCTTTCTACAAGGGCCTGGAGTGACAGAACGAGGGGGAATGGCTTTAAATTGGAAGTGGGGGGATTTAGATCAGACATTAGGAAGAAATTACACATGATGTGTGGGGAGGCCCTGGCCCAGGTTTCCCAGAGCAGTGGTGGCTGCCCCATCCCTGGAGGGGTTCAGGGCTTGGAGCCCCTGATCCAGTGGGAGGTGTCCCTGCCCATGGCAGGGGGTGGAATGAGATGAACTTTAAGGTCCCTTCCAACTCAAACCATTCTATAAAATAGGGTGAGTTGCCCCAAAGAGCCTCTGCTGGCACTGGCGTCAGGTGGAGGTGATGTAGCAGGCAGGGAAAAGGTGAGATCCCAGTGGGATCTGACCAGGTCAATCCCCACCGAGCGCCTTTGCTCCCCGTGCCCAGATCCTGCAATCCCAGCAGCCAGGCTGGATTTATGGGGGAGATGAGGGCGAGAAGGGATTAATTCCCTCCTCCTCCTCTGCCGGCATCTAATCTCTGCTGGTGCTTCGAGATCTCGCCCTGGTTGGATCGAGGACTGGGATAACCTCGGGAAAGATTCACTCTCGGGCTCCCTGAAAGCACTAGGCATGGCCCAGAGGGTCAGCAAGGTCCTTTTCGGGGTCGTTTTTTGGTTTTGAAGGATTACTGTGTTTGTCCCGAGGGATGCTCGAGGGCTGCTCGAACCCCCAGCGCGGGAGGGAGGGGGCTGGGGTGACATCGGCACGCCTCCTGCTTTGAACCCTGACACTGAAAGTAAATAATTACCCCCCCTTAATTAATTCCTCTTCACAGCTGGGTTGCTGCTTGGTGGGGGTTCACACCGGGGGGGGCTGGATTGGACTGGGGCGATTGGATCGGATTGGGGGTAGATTGGATGGGAAGATTGGATTGGAATGGGGAGCTGGACTGGATTGGAATGGGGGTGGACTGGGGGGATTGGGTTGAATTGAGGGGCTGGATTGGGTGAATTGGATTGGATGGGGACTGGATTGGACTGGGATGAGGACTGGATTGGAATGGGGGGGTGGGTTGGGGGGATTGGATTGAATTGAGGGGCTGGATTGGGGGTGTGGATTGAGGGGTGGATTGGTTGGGGGGAATTGGATTGAAATGGGGGTGGATTGGATTGGGGGGCTGGGTTGGATTGGAGATGAGTTGGGGAGACTGGATTGAATTGAGGGGCTAGATTGGATTGGGGGCTGGATTGGGGGGTGGATTGGATTGAGCCATAGATTGGGGGGATTGGACTGGGGGGTGGATTGGATGGGAGGTGGATTGGGGGATTGGATTGGAACATGGGGCTGGATCGCACGGGGGTCAGGGTTGGATTAGGGGGTGGGATAGGGGCTGGATTGGATTGGGGGCTGGATTGGGAGGATTGGATTGGGGGGATTGGATTGGAACGTGGGGCTGGATCGGATGGGGATCAGGGTTGGGTTGAGGGGTGGGTAGGGGGATTGGATTGGGGGGTGGATTGGATTGATGGGATTGGGGGCTGGATTGGGGGCTGGATTGGTTTGGAGGGTGGATTGGATTGAGCCATAGATTGGGGGGTGGATGGGAGGTGGATTGGGGGATTGGATTGGAATGTGGTGCTGGATCGCACGGGGGTCAGGGTTGGATTAGGGGGTGGGATAGGGACTGGATTGGATGGGGGGAATTGGATTGAAATGGGGGTGGATTGGGGGGATTGGATTGGAACGTGGGGCTGGATCGGATGGGGGTCAGTGTTGGGTTGGGAGGTGGGTAGGGGGATAGGATTGGGGGCTGGATTGGATTGGATTGGATTGGATTGGATTGGATTGGATTGGATTAGATTGGAGGGTGGATTGGGGGCTGGATTGGATTGAGCTGTAGATTGGGGAGATTGGACTGGGGGGTGGATTGGATGGGAGGTGGATTGGAGGATTGGATTGGAATGTGGTGCTGGATCGCACGGGGGTCAGGGTTGGATTAGGGGGTGGGATAGGGACTGGATTGGATGGGGGGAATTGGATTGAAATGGGGGTGGATTGGGGGGATTGGATTGGAACGTGGGGCTGGATCGGATGGGGGTCAGTGTTGGGTTGGGAGGTGGGTAGGGGGATAGGATTGGGGGCTGGATTGGATTGGATTGGATTGGATTGGATTGGATTGGATTGGAGGGTGGATTGGGGGCTGGATTGGATTGAGCTGTAGATTGGGGAGATTGGACTGGGGGGTGGATTGGATGGGAGGTGGATTGGAGGATTGGATTGGAATGTGGTGCTGGATCGCACGGGGGTCAGGGTTGGATTAGGGGGTGGGATAGGGACTGGATTGGATGGGGGGAATTGGATTGAAATGGGGGTGGATTGGGGGGATTGGATTGAAACGTGGGGCTGGATCGGATGGGGGTCAGTGTTGGGTTGGGAGGTGGGTAGGGGGATAGGATTGGGGGCTGGATTGGATTGGATTGGAGGGTGGATTGGGGGCTGGATTGGATTGAGCCGTAGATTGGGGAGATTGGACTGGGGGGTGGATTGGATGGGAGGTGGGTTGGAGGATTGGATTGGAACATGGGGCTGGATCGGATGGGGGTCAGGGTTGGGTTGGGGGGTGGATTGTATTGGATTGGATTGGGGGCTGGATTGGGGGGATTGGATTGGAACGTGGGGCTGGATCAGATGGGGTCAGGGTTGGGTTGAGGGGTGGGTAGGGGGATTGAATTGGGGGCTGGATTGGATTGGATTGGATTGGATTGGATTGGGGGCTGGATTGGGGGGACTGGATTGGATGGAGCCGTAGGTTGGGGGGATTGGACTGGGGGGTGGATTGGATGGGAGGTGGGTTGGGGGATTGGATTGGAACGTGAGGCTGGATCGCACGGGGGTCAGGGTTGGATTAGGGGGTGGGATAGGGGCTGGATTGGGGGCTGGATTGTACTGGGGGCTGGAATGGATTGGGGGCTGGATTGGATTGGGGGCTGGATTGGGTTGGGGACTGGATTGGATTGAGCTGTAGACTGGGGGGATTGGACTGGGGGAACTGGATTGGAACGTGGGGCTGGATCGCACGGGGTCAGGGCTGGGCTGGGGGGTGTGTAGGGGCATTGGATGGGTTGGGGGCTGTCCGGGGGGGCCCGTGCTGGCCGGGGGGCCGGCCGGGGGGCGGTGTGGGGCCCGGCCCGGGCGGGGCAGGGGCGGCCCCGGTCCCTCCCCCGGCACCTGCGGCGGCTCCGGCGATGGTCGCGCTGCTCGGGGCGGCGCTGGCGCTGGCGGCGCTGGGTGAGCGGGGACCGGGGGGACCGGGGGGGGTCGGGAGGGGGTCGCTGGGGGGTGTCTCTCCCCGGGGCATCGGGCCGGGATCGCCCCGCATCGCCGCCTCGGGGGCGCCCGAGCCCCATCCCGAGCCCCCGGCAGCCGCTCCGCGCACTAAACCCGTTTTTTTTGATGTCTTTTCGCTTTTCCCTGCGATAAAAACCTGTCGGCTCCCTCGTTCCCACAGCCCCGGGGCCCCCCCAGCCGCTCTGGGGGTGTCACATCCCGATCCCTTTCTTCCCTCGGGATTTCCACCCCCCCATCCCGTTCCCGAAGTTGCTCCGAAGAGGGAAACATCCTTCGACGTTCCCAGCGGAGAGACCTTTGGGGGAAGGAAACGGCCCCCGAGACAATGGGAGCGGAGTTTCCTTACTTGGGGGACGTGGGGTGGGGGTCCCGGCTCCTGCAGCCCCCGCTTTGTGCTCCTCGAGGGTCCTTTTCCACGATAAAAACCAGTAAAGGAGCGTTGGGACAGCGCACGAGGGTCGCTTCGTCCTTAAATCCCAACCAGGATGCTCCTTCGCTACACCCGGGTGGTGTTAATCTTCGTGGGGTTGTAATGGATCCCCCCCAAAAAAAGAGTCACACCGAGTCCCGGGGTGTGATGCCGTGGGGACCTAGAGCACAAAAACGCAGGGAAAAAAGACACTTGGGAGCCCAAAATGGCCTTCAGACATCCTGCCCCACCCTATGGGGTCATATGGAATTGTGATGGGGAAGGCAAAGCGAGGGTGATGCTCGGCATTCCTGTCCCCAGCCTTGTCCCATCTCCATCCCACCCCCGATCTCATCCCCATCCCATCTTCATCCCCAGTCTCATCCCCTAATTCCAACCTCATCCCCATCCCATCCCCATCTTCAACCCGTCTCCCATCTCATTCACATCCCATCTTCGTCCCATCTTCATCCCATCCCCTGTCACATGCACATTCCCATCCTCGTCCTGTCCTCAATCTCATCCCCAAACCCATCCCATCCCCAGTCCCATCTCCATCCTTGACCCCATCCCCAATCTTATCCCCCAGTCCCATCTCCATCCTTGACCCCATCCCCAATCTCATCCCCCAGTCCCATCTCCATCCTTGACCCCATCCCCAATCCCATCCCCAGTCCCATCTCCATCCTTGACCCCATCCCCAATCTCATCCCCCAGTCCCATCTCCATCCTTGACCCCATCCCCAATCTCATCCCCCAGTCCCATCTCCATCCTTGACCCCATCCCCAATCTCATACCCCAGTCCTATCGCCGTCCCTGTCCTGTCCCATCCCATACCCCATCCCATCTCCATTCCCATCCTGTTGTGCCTCCCTCTCTTACCCCAGCCTGGAGCTTGGTTCTATCTCGAGCAATGTCACGTACTCTTATTATTATTATTATTTTATTTAATTTTTTTCCCAAATTTGGCCTCTCCGGAGCACCCGCCACTCTCTGCCCCCCCGACTCTGGGGTCGTGAGAAAAGCCACTGTGGGTTTTCCCAAGGGACGCTGCTCCCAGCTCGGCAGCTCCTATCTGCCCGGTTATAAATAGTCAAAGGCGAAGGGAAGAAGCAAAAAATCTCCATAAAAATGAAAAAAACCAAGTGGCCGGGTGGCTGTGCCGCGGGGACGCACCCTGACCTCCTCCAAGGGGCTCGAGGGGTTGTTTTTCCGCCCAGATTCCCGCTGTGGATTTGAAACCCCAAGCTTGGGCTCTTGGGTTTCAATTGGAGTCTGGGTTTCCCGTGGCTCCAGCACCGTAAATCCCATCGGATGGGATCATCTGGGCCCCGTTCCCGTGGGGTTCGGGGGTTTGGAGAGGGGCAGGGGGGGTCCAGGCTGCCCCATGAGGTGACAAGGGTCGGAATGATGCAGTTGGAGACAAGGATGGGGTGATGGATACAGGAGGAGCAATGGATATCAAGGTGCTGGGCGTGTGCTGGGCTTTGGAGGTGTTTGTTCCACAGGGAAAAAAATAGAACCTCAACTTAAAGGGGGTTTTTTAGCACGGGGAAAAAATTTAAGGGTGTTTTTAAAGGTAATTATAAAGGATTTTTTCCCTTGGGGGAAAAAAAAATTAAAAGGGGTTTGTTAAAGGAAATGTAATGGTGTTTTCTTTTTCCATAGGGAATTATTTTTTTCCATAGGAAAAAGACACTTTAGAGCCCCAAATGAGTGGTTTTCCTCTAAGCTGGGTTACAAACACCCTCTCCCTCCGGGTCTGTAGGAATGAGGGAAAGCAAAGCCAGGGGGATGCTCGGCATCCCTGCGCGGGGAAAACACCCGGCAGATGGGCTGGAACACAGGGAAACACCCAGGCAGGTGCTTAGCTCGGGGCAGATGGATGAAAATCAAGTTTTTTCAGCCCAAAGAGCAGCCGGGAGGTCCCGAGGCGGCTCCTGCTCCCCCCGCCCGCTATGGGTCTGAGCACCGGGAGCAGCTTAATTTTTTCGATCTGGTTAAGGCATTAGGGGATTTGAGCGGCGAGGTGGCGAAAGCCAAAGCTGATGCCAAAGGGTTCGGTCCAGTGCCCGCAGCTCGAGCACCAACTCGTCCAAGCCTCTTTGAGGGTGAAATTTGCCTGAGATGAGGAATTTGGGGTGAATTCTGCAAGATAATCCTCCAGATCCGGATCCATCCTCCTCTCCCTGAGGTGCTGGGAGGACGGAGCTGTGTTCTCCCTGTCACTATGAGTTAAGGATGGTGGAGCAAAGCTGCAGCCACAGAGCACTATTAAGAGTCATCATTAGGTTTCAGGGTTAACATGCCAGGGTTTGCCAGGGTGGAGCCACACAGGGCTGTTTTCCTGCGATGGGAAATGCTTTCCCCGGCACCAGAGCATCTTTTCCCTCCAAAGCCCGGATTCCCCAGGGACCCACAGCACCCTTGGGCCTTTTCTTTGCCCCAAAAATGATGCTAATAGAGGAGCTGGGCAAAAGAAAAAATAGATTTTTGCTGGCTGTTGGGGATACCCGGAGGTTCAGGAGCTAGGATCTGCATCATTAATGAACTTTATTATTGTTCTGATCATTAGCAGCATAATTATTATCGTTATTATCATTGCTATCCTTATTATGATCACTACTCGCACTGTCACGGCCCCACCACTATTGCTATTCTTATATTTATAATTATTATAGGACATCTACTCTCTATTATCTCTTTTACTATGGTTTTTATCTCAAAAATTAGACTATGATTCTTAGATCTGCCATATTTTCTTAGATATTACCTAAATTTAACCCAATTCTCTTCACAATGACACAGAATTACAACATAATTACCATTATTTTCCCAGACTGTAGGTTTTATTCTACACCATAGCTCAATATAATTAATAATATTAATACTACTAATGATTTGCCATGGTCCGGCTGCCGGGCAGGCTCCCGGCTCCGTCACCCGCCGGCATTTCCCCCCCTCGTCAGGACTTAAGGGTTTATGTTCTTAGCCCGGGTGAGCTATTTTTAAGCATCCTCCCCAGCCCAGTGGTGATTTCTCCCAGTTTTTCATTGGAGAAGGGAAATTTGAATTATATTGTGAATTCCTGGGAAGACTTTATCGGCCAGAGCAGAATTTCCTGCCCGGAGCTGCAAGGCTCTGTCCGGAAACCGTACCGCTGCCTTGCCGGGAGGGGGATGAACAGATGCAGGGAGGAGGCTAAAAATACCCCCCAGTGCCTTGTTTTCTTCTTCCCACCCTGGAAAAATCAAATTTAAAACCTCTGAGTTCAGAGGGAAGAGAGCAAGGGTGTCAGAGGCTCCCTAAATCCTTCAAGAGTCGTGCTTTTCCACTCATCCTGGGTGGCTGTGAGTGTTTGGAGCGATGGACGAGCATCACCCTTTCCCCCCTGCATCCCAAACCAGAACATCCCTGGGGCAGCGGCAGGAGCGGGGCAGCTGGGGACACGGATCGATGCAGGGATGCAGGGATGGAGCGGCCGGGATGCGGGTGGTGATTCCCCCGGGGAGAGAAACGGCCCAAACCCAACCGCGCCTGAGCCGATTAATTTTGCGGCTCAGTCTTACAGGCAAATCCAGGGACTTAATCTTCCTCCCGGAGCCGAGCATCCTCCTCTGGGCTGCGGTACCTGCTTGCATCCCATCGCCTCCTCCCGTGGGGGATGCAAGGATGGGGGATTTGGAATGGGACGAGGCCCCCATCAACAGTCCCAGTTTAGCACCGGCAGCACAAAGGGGGAATGCTGGGATGACTGGATACCTCCCAGTCATCATATCCCATGGCTTTCTCTCAGTGGGGGATGCTGGGATGCACGGATGGGGCATTTGGAAAGGGATGAGGCTCCCATCAACAGTCTCAGTTTAGCACTGGCCACAAAAACGGGGGGATACTGGGATGACTGGGAGGGCTTGGAGGTTGCATATGGATGCCCCTCCTCAAAATCCCGTGGGATGGAGGATCCAGTGCAGCTTCCTCGGGGAGGGCAGCACTGCCCTGGTCAGAGCTGGCATCGTTCCGCACCCTCCAGAGCGGCCGGAAAGCCCTTCCCGTGGTGGGGAAGGAGAAGGATTGTCCTCCCTGCAACAACCGACGATTGTCGGGTTTCCCTTCGGAAGGAGGAAGTTCCCCAGTGCTCGGTGGGCTTTCATGGGCAAATGGCATCTGGGCTTGAGTCACATCCCATCGTCTTCCCTCTCTGGCCCTGCGCAGGTGTCTCCTTGGCCGTGCTGGAGGTGCACGTGGGGACGGGCTCCGTCTTCTCCGTGGAGGGGGAGCGAGTGGTGCTGCCAGCCTGGTACACCAGCCACTCCCAGAAGAAGCCCTACGTCACCTGGCTGCTGGATAAGGAAGATGCTGACCCCTTCCAGGTGAGCAGCGGGGAGGGAGGGGGCCAGGCGGAGAGGTGGCCATGGTGCAGGGTGCGCGTGGTGTCCACCACAGGGAGGTGCACAGTGTGGTGGGATGAATGTGGGGCCTGTGAGGACATGGGGAGATGCCCCCAATGGGGAGGTGCCCAACATGGGGAGGTGCCCGTGATGAGGAGAAGGTCATGGTGCCCAGAAGGAGGCGGCACCCACCATGGAGAGGTGCCCACAATGAGGAGGTGCCCATGATAATTAGATGCTCATGGTGCCCATGATGAATCACAGGATCACAGAATGACTAGCTTAGAAAAGACCCACTGGATCATCGAGTCCAACCGTTCCCATCAATCACTAAACCATGTCCCTCAGCGCCTCATCCACCCGTGCCTTAAACACCTCCAGGGAAGGTGACTCAACCCCCTCCCTGGGCAGCCTCTGCCAGGGACCAATGACCCTTTCTGTGAAAAAAATTTTCCTAATGTCCAGCCTGAACCTCCCCGGCGGAGTTTGAGGCCATTCCCTCTCATCCTATCCCCTGTCACTTGGGAGAAGAGCCCAGCTCCCTCCTCTCCACAACCTCCTTTCAGGGAGTTGGAGAGAGCAATGAGGTCTCCCCTCAGCCTCCTCTTCTCCAGGCTAAACACCCCCAGCTCTCTCAGCCGTTCCTCATAAGGCCTGTTCTCCAGCCCCTTCATCAGCTTCGTTGCTCTTCTCTGGACTCGCTCCAGAGCCTCAACATCCTTCTTGTGGGGAGGGGCCCAGAACTGAACACAGGATTCGAGGAGCGGTCTCACCAGTGCCGAGTCCAGAGGGAGAAGAACCTCCCTGGACCTGCTGGTCACGCCGTTTCTGATCCAAGCCAAGATGCCACTGGCCTTCTTGGCCACCTGGGCCCCTGCTGGCTCATGTTCAGTCGCTGTCAACCAACACCCCCAGGTCCTTCTCCTCCAGGCAGTACATGAGGTGGTGCCCATGGTGCCTGCAATGGGGAGGTACTTGTGCCCATTATGGGCAGAACCTCATGGTGCCCACAATGGGGAGGTGCCTTTGTCATGATGATGCGTAGATACCTGGGATGAAGTCACGTCTGTTGTTCCTGCAATGGGGAGGTGCTTGTCGTGCCAGTGATGGGTGGTGCCCACAATGGGAAGGTGTCTGTGGTGCCTCAGTGAGGAGATGCCTGTGATGGGGAGGTGCCCACAGAGCCTGCAATGTGGGGAGGTGCTTGTGGTGCCCACCATGGGGAGACACCAGAGATGGGGAGATGCCAAGGACACGGAGGTGTCTGTGGTGGCCACAATGGGGAGGTGCCCACAGTGCAGGGAAGCTCATCGTGATGGGTGGGTGCCACAGTGGGGTCAAGGCCACCGTGCCTGCAGTGGGGAGGTGCCCTGGTCAGGAGATGCTTGTGTCAGGGCAGTTCTCATGGTGCCCACGCTGGCAAGGTACTCATCATACTCGTGATGGGGAGGTGCCCATGGTGCCCTCCATGAAGAGGAGCCAGCAATGAGGTGGTGCCCTTGATGGGGAGATGCTTATAATAGGGCAGTTGTTCGTGGTGTCCATGTCAGGAGGTACGTGTGGTGCCCACCATGGGGAGATGCCCACAGCTCCCATGCCGTGGATGCTCCAGTCAGCTGAGGATGGAGGGGGCTTATGCAACAACCTCTGCTTCCCAAATTCTGGGATCTGCAGGGGTTTACTCTCTGGTAACACCATGCCCAGTTGACCGAAAAGGAATTTCCCTCCATGCAGATCATGACCTACCTGGACGGGGTGGTGAAGGTGGAGGAGACGGAGCTGAAGCCCCGCGTGGGTTTCCTGTACCCCGTCCTCACCCACAACATCTCGGTGTTCATCAACGCCACACGGGAGCGCGACTCGGGCCAGTACATGTGCACCGTCAACGTGGTGGACGACACCACCACCCTGGGCAAGAATGTTGGTGTCATCAACCTCACCGTACTGGGTAAGGCTCGGTCAGTGACCCCCCCGCTCGGTCCCTCCCACCACCGTGATGTCCCTCGGGAGTAACGCCAGTGCCCGCAGTGCCCCCGGCCACCCCCACCTGCCGGCTGCACGGCAGCCCCACCGTGGGAGCCAACGTCACGCTGAGCTGCACCTCCGCGAAGGGGAAGCCCCCACCCACGTACCAGTGGCAGCGCATGCCACCCAACCACGAGGTCTTCTTCCCTCCTGCCCAGGGTAAGGTGGCACCAGGGTGGGTGACACTGGCGGGTTGGGGAGTCCTGAGCAACTTCAAACGGAGAATCCTTCATGCTTCTCCTTCATTCCCTCTGCTCTGGTGAGAACCCAGCTGGAGCCCCGTGCCCAGTTCTGGAATCTCCAACATAAGAAGGAGATGGATCTGTTGGAACGGGTCCAGAGGAGGCTATGGAGGTGATCTGAGGGCTGGAGCTTCTCTGCTGTGAGGTTGGTCAGGCTGGAGAAGAGAAGGGTCCAGGGAGACCTTAGAGCAGCTTCCAGTGCTGAAAGGGGCTCCAGGAAAGCTGGGGAGGGACTTTTTACAAGGGCCTGGAGTGACAGGATGAGGGGGAACGGCTTTAAATTGGAAGGAGGAACATTTAGATCAGACATTAGCAAGAAATTCTTCACGCTGAGGGTGGGGAGGCCCCAGTCCAGGTTGCCCAGAGCAGTGGTGGCTGCCCCATCCGTGGAGGGGTTCAAAGCCAGGTTGGATGGGGCTTGGAGCCCCTGATCCAGTGGGAGGTGTCCCTGCCCATGGCAGGGGTGGGACTGGATGGGCTTTGAGATCCCTTCCAACCCAAACCATTCCATGGTTCCATGATCCCCCCACCTCTGCCATGCCTCACCTCGTTCCTGGGGAACATCCCCGTGGCTCAGGCCATCCAAGGGGACAGGGGGCACGGGACAGGGGGGTGGCACCCGGGTTTCTCGCCCACAGACCATGCCCGGGGCACCCTCAAGCTGACCAACCTCTCCCTGGACATGGCCGGGCTCTACATTTGCATGGCTGAAAACCGGGCGGGCTTGGCTGAGTGCAGCATCGTCCTGGAGGTGCACTCAAGTGAGTACGTGTCCACGGGGCAGGGGAGGGGACGTGCTCTCCACGGGGTTCTTGCAGGGACCTTGGGGACGAGAGGCCACGGGGTTCTTGCAGGGACCTTGGGGACGAGAGGGAGGCAGAGTCCCCCCACCGCCTCTCTGTCTCCTGCCAACAGCCAGCACCAAGGCCGTCATCGCTGGCACCGTACTGGGGTCCCTGGGTGCCCTCGTCACCATCATCTTCTTTGCCCGGCACGTCATCGGCTACCGGAGGAAGAAACGTGATGGCCAGGAGGAGGCGGCCAATGAGATCAAGTGAGGCATCCCTCCCATGGAGGAGGTTCAGATTGGCATCACTAGGGTTCAGAGTTAAGGGAAGGGGGGAAGGAAGTTTGTGGCCGGTCATCACTAGGCTTTAGAGTTAACAGGAGTGGGGGTGTTTAGCCTGGAGAAGAGGAGGCTGAGGGGAGACCTCATTGCTCTCTCCAACTCCCTGAAAGGAGGTTGTGGAGAGGAGGGAGCTGGGCTCTTCTCCCAGGTGACAGGGGACAGGACGAGAGGGAATGGCCTCAAACTCCACCAGGGGAGGTTCAGGCTGGACATCAGGAAAAAATTTTTCACAGAAAGGGTCATTGGGCGCTGTCAGAGGCTGCCCAGGGAGGGGGTTGAGTCACCTTCCCTGGAGGGGTTTAAGGCACGGGTGGACAAGGTGCTGAGGGACATGGGTTAGTGTTTGATGGGAGTGGTTGGACTCGATCCAGTGGGTCTTTCCCAACCTGGTGATATTATGATCCTGTGATTCTATGTTTCCCTCTCTGGGCAGCCATCATTAGGTTTCAGAGTTAACGAGGGCATTTTCCACTTCTGTTTCCTCACTCTCCCTCATGCCACCCCTGATTTGGAGTCCGGGAGCTGTGGGCAGCCTGGGGAGCCCCGTTGCTTTGAGGCGGGGAAGCTGGGGAGAGGAATCGCAGGGTGTCCCATGCCGATCTCTCCAATGCCGTCCCCTCTCGACAGGGAAGACGCCGTGGCCCCCAAAACGCCGTCGTGGGCAAGGCGCCCCGCTGCAGACACCATCTCCAAAACAAGCACCTTGTCCTCCCTCGCCGGCGCCCGGGAGAAGCCGTACGGGGCCAAGCCCCCCTCCGACACCGCCTCCATCCTCACCACCACTGGCAGCTGCCGGGGTGCCCCTGCCCGAGGGGGCCCCCGCGCCCCCAGCCGCTCGCCCCCAGCCGCCAACGGGGCGCCCCGGCACCAGGACACGGCCCGGGGCTCCGTGCCCCCCGCCAGCCTGGCACGCGCGGGTGCCATCCCGGTCATGGTGCCAGCACAGAGCCGAGCGGGCTCGCTGGTGTGACCCTCGAATAACGGAGGGCCTGGATCCAGAACCACCCCCCTCTCTCCCCATTTTCTGGGGTTATTTTTTTTACCTTTTTGGGTTTCTCTGTCAATGACGCCTCGAGCAGCGGGACTCGTCAGGGGCCATTTAATGGGTGCGGGAAGCGCTGGGTTTGGGGGACTGAGCTCCCCATGCGTGGGATGCCCCGCGGGGCTGCGTTTGTGTCGATCGCAGTGGAAATGGGGGGGATTTGTCCTAAAAGAGCATTAAAAGCAAGGAGGACAATGGGCTGGTGGGGGGAGGGGAAGATGGGGATGCACTTTTTTTAGGGTTTTTCTGATTAAAAGCTGCCGCGCTGCCTGGCGCCGCGTGTTCGGGGCGGTTTGTGGGGTCTAGGGTGTAGTGGGCCCCGTGTCCCTTCGGGTCATGTCAGAGCGGCTGCACGACATCACGGTGGCTGCGTGGTGGTGGCGTCGTGGCCATTGCCATGATGTCACCCCCTGCCCCAGTCCCTCATCTGGCTCTGCGATGTCACAGCATCTGCCCCATGTCTTTGTGATGCTGCAGTGGCTGTCACATCGATCGGTGATGTTGTGCACGCCTGCATGATGCTGCACTTCCCATCACACCATCAGCAGCGACGTCACACGTGCCTGGGTGACATCACAGCCCTGCTCGAGGCTAGCAGTGATGTCACATGCACCCCTATGATATCACACTGCCCGTCACACATCAGCAGTGATGTCTCACGCACCCATACGATGTCACGCCAGCAGTGACATCATGCCACCCAACTGCTGCAGAGCATCCATCACGTGAGCCGTCTCCCACCCTCGTGTCTCGTGTGGTGCTGTGGCAGCCGTCGCACGGCCAGCAGTGATGTCACTCACACCGTGCGCTGTCACATCTGCCAGTGACATCACGTGTGTACGTATGACGGGCAGCCCCCACCATGTAACCCTCCCAGCCCTGTGCTGCTGTGACCTCACGTGCCGGTGACATCAGAAGGTGCCAAGGACAGGCTGGGCCCCTGGCAGGGGCGTTTATTGGGGCACGGGGCAGGTGGGGGCCAGCTGAGCGGGGGCCCGGGGGGCGCATGCAGGGCTGGTGGGGGCGAAGCAGGGGCTCCTGGGCCTCGGCGGGCGGTGGGGGTCGGCGGTGAGGGGGGTCTGGCAAGTGGCGAGCAGCCCCTGAGAGAAGGAGAGAGCAGTCAGTGCTGGGCCCGAGCCCTGCCTGCACCCAGCCTACACCCCAAGCCCTGCACCCCAAAACCTGAGCCCTGCCTGCACTGCAAGCCCTGTACCCCAAAACCTGAGCCCTGCCTGCACTCCAAGCCCTGCACCTTGAAACCTGAGCCCTGCCTGCACCCAGCCTACACCTCAAGCCCTGTACCCCAAAACTTCCTTGCACCCCAAGCCCTGCCTACATCCTGAGCCCTGCCCGCACCCTGCCTGAGCCCAGCCTGCGCTCCATTCCTGCAGTCTGCTGCTGCAACCTGCCCCCTGTCCATGCCCTGCTCCTGCAGCTGCATCCTCAGCCTTTGGCATGCCCTGCTTGCACCCAGCCTGCACCTACAGGCACCCAGCCTGCACCCTGCCTGCACCCTGCATGCTTTCAGCCAGCACCCTGACTGCACACAGCCCCTGCCCTCTTCGCACTCTGCCCACGCTCCTGCAGCTTCCATCCTCTCTGTGCCCACCCCCTGCCCCTGCCCTACTTGCAGCCCGCCCACCCCCTGCCTGTGCCCTGCCTGCACCCTTCGCCTCCCACTCCTGCCCTCACCCAGTCCTGCCCTCACAGCCCGGAGCATGGGGGAGAGGGAGTTACACCCAGCTCCCCATGCAAGCCTACTCAACCCACTTAACGAGGCTAACCCTAATGAGCCTTAAGGCCCTAATGAGCTTCTCAGCCCCTTCACTTGACAGCTGCTTCCCCACTGCATCCCCACTGCCTCTCCAGTGCTTCCACATTGCACCCTTGTTCAATCCTTACAACATCTTCAGTTCATCTCCACTGCATCTCCACTGAATGCCTCCTGCATCTTCAGCTCATGTCCATTGCATCCTCACTGAATCCCCACTGCATCCCCAGTTCATCCTCACTGAATCCCCATCACATCCCCAGTTCATCCTCACTGAATCTCCATTGCATCCCCACTTCATCCTCACTGAATCCCCACTGCATCCCCAGTTCATCCTCACTGAATCTCCAATTCATCCCCAGTTCATCCTCACTGAATTCCCACCGCATCCCCACTGCATCCCTACTGCATTCCCAGTCTGACCCTGTTGCAATCTCCATCCCACTGTGCCCCTGCTGCATCCTCACTGAATTCCCGCTGCATCCCAGCTGATCCCCCAGCCCTGCCACACACACGTGGCCGAGCTGGCAGCAGAACCTCCGCGCCGCCAAGCCCAAACCAAGCTCCCGGTGTCCAGGGCCGTTCCCTGCTCACGGTGCCGGCCCAGCCCAGGGTCCGGAGCGCAGGGCACCACAATGCCCACCACCCAGGCCCCGATGCCACACGGCCTTGGCTCCGTGGGCGCTTTTAAATTTACCTTTTCCTGCCAGGAGACTGTGACACAGGCTTTTAAAAATAGCATGTGCTGAGGCGAGGCGTTCAGGGTGGTGTTGCTAAGGGAGAAATTGAATTCAAATCTAGGGCTTCGCCTTCCCATGCTAACTACTACGGCGCGCTCCCAAAATTAGGGCAGGCAGGGGCTGCCTGCCTGCGTGCTTTCACCTCCTGGGAATAGAACCCGCTTCTCCATCCCGAATCAGCACAGGAAAGGATGCTCAGAACGGCATCCTTGTAGCAACGACCTGATTCGGGAGGGGGCCAGGGGACACGCAAGACATACCTAATCGCCGTTGCGGAGGTCGCCGCCACGGGTGCTGTTGGCGCACTCGGCTTCCTTGGTTTTCCGATCGATCTCCCCTCCTTTGATCTTCTTGCGGGTCATATGGCCACGGAAACTAGCCTGGATCTTGGCGGCCGCCGCATTGGCGTCGGGATCGTCCAAGGGGATGTCCAGGATGTCCTCGTCCAGCTTTGTGCAGGCTCCCTCCTGCTGGCGGCAATGGGAAGGTTACGGCCAGTGGCACCTCAAAGAGGGCAACTGCCCCCCGCCCCCAACTTAATCCATTAAATAAGGTCCTAAATTAGGCTCTGGGCCAGAAATGAGGGTCCTCTACTAAAGATAGGGGTCTTTCTCAGGTGTCCTGGGGGATTTGCTACTGAAGGTGCAATTAGGGAACACTCCCTGTTCATCCCTAAATTCTTACCCAACACCATTCGGCTGCAAGAAGCCAGAGCCCAGCCAGCCCCACTGGGACGGATCCTGCTTCCCCGAGGGTTGTGACCTAGGGAGAGGAGCATCCCTGGGAGCAGGGGGAGGATTTGGGGAGGGGGATTTCCATCACGGGCAGTCACTTCGTGAAAGCTGAGGTGGCCGTGCCTCAGTTTCCCCTTCCTTCGCATAGTCTGTTGCATCGTCTTCCTTCCCTGATCAAGGCTTTGGGCAAAAACACTGGGAAATTTGAGCAAGGAGTGATGCTGGATGCATGGGGAACCTCTCAAGGAATAAATCCCCTCCACCCACTCCCCTCCTGCTTCATCCCGACGGAGTGGTTGGATGCGGTGCCAAGGTCAAGGGGGAGAAAAAAACATAGGAAAACCAAATGAGATTGGAGCGAGGCGGCACTGGGTGCTCCGGTGTGGGCAGCAGCGTGGATGCATCCTCTGCATCGCCCAGGGAGTGCTTCCAAAGGAGGTTTTGGGGGTTATTTGGAAGCTGCAGGTTTGGGGGAGGGGGATGCTTCCGCCTTGGAGCGTGCCACGGCTCTGCAAAGTTGCTCGGGTTGTTTTACCAGTGTGAAAGGTGAGGGGAGCAAAGGAGCAGTGGCAGCTTAAGTGACGGGTTCAAGATGGAAACGATACGTCCAGGGTGGAATGTTAGAGCCAAGACTGGAAATCCTATAGCCGGAGGAGAAATCCTATATCTTGGGGGAGGAAATCCTATATCCAGGAGAGAAATCCTAGATTCAAGGAAGAAAACATACATATGCGGGAGGAAACATATATCTAGGAGAGAAATCCTATATTCAAGGGAGAAATCTTATACCCAGGGAGTGAAAAACAATATCAAGGAGGCAATCCTATATCCAGGGGAGAAAATCCTATATGAAGAGGGTGAAAACCCATATCCAGGGGAGAAATCCTATATCCAGGGGGAGCAACCTATATCCAGGGGAGAAATCTTGTATCCAGGGGGAGAAATCCTACATGTAAGGCAGAAATCCTATGTTCAAAGGGAGAAATCCTACATATTGGAGTGAGGGGGAGGAAATCCTATATTCAGGGAAGAGATCCTATATCCATGGTGGGATAAATCCTGTATCCAAGGTGGGCTTTTCCTCTCTGGAGGTCCCCAGGAGGGCAGATTGGTGCTTCTTTCCATGCTGTCAACTGGGCAGGATGGGGGAAAAAGGAGGGGGAAAGGGAGAAAAGGGGAAAAATGGGGGAAAAGGGGAAAAAATGGGGGGAAAGAGGGCAAAAATGGATGGAGAAGAAAGGAAGGGGAAGTATGTGAGTTTCTGCTGGATCAGCTCCCCATGCTGGCTGGTCAGGGGGGCTTCACAGAGGGGTGCAGATCCCTGCTCCCTCCAGTTTATCCTTTCACCCATAAGCAACCCCCTATCCCACCTGGAGTGACCGGGGAGGGAGAAAAAGCTGAATAGAAACCAGCCCCGTGTCTGGCCACTGGGTTTGGGGACAGGGGAGACTGGCTGTGGTCCGAGCAGGATGGATCCTGGACCGATGTGAAACGGGGAGGGGGGATTTGGAGAGGGGGCAATACAGGATTTAGGGACCGGGGTGGGGGGGGGTTGCAGTAATGCTGGGGTGGGGGGCACAGAGTTGGTTGAGCTCTTGGGCGCAGCACCCGTTGCAGTATCAGCCACCTGGAAATCCACCCCCCAAAAAAAACCCCTCCGCCACCCCCAGACCTCACTCTGGTGGGAATAATAATAATAATGATAATAATGATAATAATAATAATAATAATAATAATAAATTGAATGCAGCAAGGCGAGGTGCTAGGGGAAAGGGGGCACCTACGTTGCAGCAGTCCATGGCGCAGGACAGGTGGGCGGCAGCGGTGGGCGAGGGGCTCCGGCAGGGTCTCGCTTCCCCAGCAGCTCTCCCGGCGCAGGTGGCAAGTTGAGCGGAGCCGCTTGCCTACGTAATGCGCTTTCCTCCGGGCGAGCCTATCAGCCCTGCACCCCTGCCAGGCTTTTAGGTGGGGGGGGAGTGTTTCTTTTTTTTTTTTTTCCCTTTCTCCTCTTTTTTTTTCCCTCCTCCAATTTTCTTTCGCAGCCTCCAACTCACTCCAAATGCTTAAAGGAGCCGCCAGCTCACGTCGGAGTTTGGTGTAATAGAAAATTACACGCGGAGGCTGGGAGCAAATATTTAACGGCACTGTCAGGTTTCACCCTCGGCGTGGCAGGGGGAACCTGGCAGTGCCAAAATTTGCAGGGATCTCAGGGGGCAGGAGGGAGAGCAAAGGGTTATTTTTGGGGGGGATGCTTGGCCCACAGGGATGTTTGAGGCAGGGTTTGCCCCTGGGCTTGTTTGCACAGGGCGCAAAGCCTTCGCTACCTACTTAGAGTTTGGTCCCAAAGAAAGGTGAGGATGAAGATGGTGAGGATGAGAACGGCAAGGAAGGGTGGGTATGGAGAGAATCTGCATCCCACTGAGCAGCTGCTGAAGCGCAGGGCTGATGTGCCCAAACACAGGCTCCACACAGAAGAGGAGTCTCTGCTTTTGGGGTTGGGGGTGTCCCCCCACTACTCACAGGAGCATCTGATCCCCCAGGTCTGGGGTGTTTCCAGCCAGACCTGCAAACCCAGCCAATTTTCCAGCCCTAGGCGCTATCTGCAGACCTCGCTTTCGCCCTCAGACTATGCCGAGGGGCTGGGGCTGGCAGGGCGAGATGGGGTGACCCCAGGAAAGAGGAGGCACTCGCAGGGCTATGCATGGGGTGCAGCCGACAGCCCCCCACATCACCCGCCTCGCTCGCCTCTAATCCGGGTTTGGGAGTTGCTAAGCAACTGCATAAGTTGCCCGTGGGCTCTGTGCGCCGATGCTGGCTCTGGCCTTTCCCCAAAACGTGGTGCAGCCGCCCCAGCCAGGCACCAGCACCCCTGGGCCGCCAACACAGAAGGGCCTCCCTGGCTGGGTTTGCTCACGGGGCTGTGTCCTGCTTGGGGTCTGGTGGCATTGAGCTTCTTCCTTGTCATCACCAGCATCACCATCACCGTTAGCATCCCTGTCCTACTGATATCACTGTCCCCAATCCTGGCACCATCCATCACCATCCCCACTGCTGCCACCAGCCCTCTCACTATCCCCATCACCTCCACCACCCTCGCCATCCCCATCATCACCCCTGTCTCCACCCCCATCATTGTCCCTTTCTTTGTCCCCATCCCCTTTATCGCCACCCCTTTCCCCATCCCCAACCTCAACCCCACCATCTCTGTCCCTCTCACCATCCCCATCATCACCCTCATCCCTGTCCCCACTCCTGCCCCTCTCATCAGCCCTGCCCCATCCCCATCCCTGACTTCATCTATGTCCCCAAGGTCACTCCAGCCAGGATGCAGGCAGTGGCATCCCCGGCTCCCCATCCCATCCCATCCCATCCCATCCCATCCCACGCTTCACTGGCTGATGGGTGTCAATCACCCCCCAGCAGCGCCCAGGCACCCAAACCGGGTGCTCCCTGAGTATCCTTCAACTCCCCCACCAGCCACTGGCAGTCAGCTCGCCCTGCCAGAGCTGCTTTTCCACCACCACTTCTTCCCACCAGCGCAGCAGCAGAGGGTGGAAATAGCTCTGCTCCAGAAAACCCTGCTCCAGCTTCCCATCAAAGCCTCGTCTGCTCTGACGGGATTTTTAGATGGGAAAATGATCCCCTTCCTTTATTTTTTTAGGACCTCCAGATCCATCACTGCCTGCTTTGGCAAGGTGTTTTGCAGGGAGCTGGGCAGAAAGGGTTTTCAGGGCAATGAGTGACTCGTGCATCAAGGATCTGGGAAAATTAGAGCCCAAATTAGGACCCAAGATGCTGAGAGAGTCATCCTGGTACCCATAAACCAGAAAAAATGCACAAAATGGGGGGTTGAGAGCAGTTTCAATGCGAAAGTGTATGGCACCCCCTCCTCAAAACCTACTCTGGCCGCAGCCCCCCGGTCCCGGTAGAGCCACCAGGCGCCGGCATCTCCGCAGGCTGCGGCTGCGGAGGAGGGACGCCAAATGCCAGAACATTTCTAATCATTAGCAGCAGGTTTTGAGCCCGTTCCAGGCTCTGCGTTCTTCCTCCCTGGGCCCCTTCATCCAAGAAAACAACCCACCCCGGGGCGCAATGTGTTGGGGAGGGAATGTTGGAGCGATGCTTCTCCAGGTGTTTCAGCATCCCCTAAACTGTGTCCCGACACGAGAACTTGTGTTTTGGAAGGAGATGGGCAGCATGGACCCACCACAAGCATCCCATCATCGTGGGTTAGGATGGTGGCACTGAGGTGTTCAAAAACAGGGAATTTGCTGCTGGAAAGGCGCCCTGGGCAGGCAGCGGGAGCCGGCAGCCGGCGAGGCGGTGCTGGGGCACAGGGGTCACATCGGACCCACTTGGCATCAGCCTTGGCATGGGGTCCCCGCCAGCATTTTTATCCCCGCCTTCATTCCTCCTTCCTGTTTTTCCCGGGATGCCACTGGCATGCCCTGCGCCGTGGGCGAGCGCCGCATATGGCCAGCTCCCCCTAGGAAACAGGACTGGGGGAACCAGGATGAGCACAGGTTGGGGGGTTCTGTCCCCCCCAAAGAAAGCAGCCAGCTGCAACACAAGCCCCATCGCCCCTTTTTTTCCAGCAGCAGCTGGGATTTTGAAACTTTGATGGGAAAACAGGGATTTCACCAGTTGGAATGGGATGGAGGGACCCCCCTGTGCTCCCCAAAATGGCATTTCAGGTCCTGGGGGCGGGGGGAAGTGGAGCAATGTCACAGCCCTCCCTCACACGAGGGTGCTATTAAAGGTTTTACAGCCTCCAGGGGTGCAAGGCCCTAAATACAGAGCCTGAAAATATCCCTGAAGCTCAGCTCTGCTCCTGAAGCAGGGCTTTTTAGGGGAGAAATCCCAAGTGAGAGTTACTAATAATGGCAGGGCCCTTATTAATAAGAAGTCTCATTAAGAAAGGAGGCGGGACAGCCGATCAGTGGGGCAGCTCCCCAGGGAGGTGTCCTGCTAAAAGAGGGGCGCGCTCTCCGCTTCCATGGGTTTGCCCCTCTTGCTGCACTGCTGGGAGGGGGTTTTGGGGAGGAATCCTGCTGTGCTGGTGCTGATGGGGGCTGGCAGCTCCCCTTGTGCTAGTTTGGGCTTAAATAGCCCCATTTAGGGTGCGGGTGTTGTGTCCCTTACTGTGTCCACAGATGCAACGCTGCCTGCCTGCTCCCCTGCCTTCTCCGTGTCCTCCTTCAGTTCCTGGGGGAAAAGCAAGAAAACCTAAAATGTTGGAGGTGCGGGACAAGGGCAGCAGGGCCAGGGGGGTCCCAGCCTGTCACCCCGTGCACCTCAAATGCTCCACGGAGACTGGAGGGTTGGGCAGGGAAGGCAGCCTACCTGGAGAAGGGGTTGGGGGGCACCACTCGCCAATGGGTCAGCTGAGCTCCCTGCGGAGAGAGCAGGCGGGATGCCACGGGAATGGGGACGTGGGGCAGGGTTGGCACCGTAGGGATGGACACACGGGACAGGGATGGGCGTATGG